>NC_134207.1:146288752-146894130 GCF_965140235.1 Caretta caretta
GCAAGAGGCACAGGTGGAGTCGAGAGGGGAGCGTCAGCAGTCGACTCACCGCAGTGAAGACACCACGGAGAGTATATCTAAGTACGTTGATTTCAGCTACGTTATTCACGTAGCTGAAGTTGTGTAACGTAGATCGATCCCTCCCCCTAGTGTAGACCAGGCATACGTCTGGGTAAAAGTAAATAAATAAATAAAGACTCCAAATTTGGTTCACTTACCCTACCCTGAAGCTTTCTGTGAGCTTGTCTGCACTTGAAACTCTGTGCTGCTGTAGCTCTTCAGTGTAAACACTATCTATTCTAACAGGAGAGGTTCTCCCATCAGCGTAGGTAATCTACCTCCACGAGAGACGGTAGCTAGATGAACAGAAGAATTCTTCTGTCAACCTAGCACTGTCCACACCAGGAGTAGGTCAGCTTAAATATGCCACTCAGAGATATGGATTTTTTACACCCCTGAGGAAAGTAGCTGGGTTGACCTAAATTTTTATTGTAGAGCAGGCCTGAGGCTCACCATAGATTCACAGATTCCAAGGCCAGAAGGGATTGTTATGATTATCTAGTCTGACCTCCTGTATAACACAGGGCATAGAACTTTCCCAGAGTAATTCTTAGATTATATCTTTTGGAAATCCAATCTCCAGTGAGATATAAATATTAAGAGGAGGAGGAAGGCAAGTTTAATTGAAGAGGAAAATCTTTGAGAAAGACATACATAGTTACACAACTACATTTTAAAAACCACCACAAAACCCCCCAAAGCAAATAAGAAAAGACTAGAAACATTTTTATTAGAAAAAGTATATACTGATGAATTCTCATTAATGGACTATAACACAATTTATTTCTTTTTTTGGATCTATTTCAATTAAATGGAATAATTATATTTGCACTATGTAAAAAAAAAAAAAAGGTATGCTTGCTCATTGAGAGATTGAAGTCCATAAAAATATTCAGAATTTTAAATATTCTAATGAGAGTGTATGCCAAAAATCAGTTACCACTTCTGTAGATACAGAAACACATTTGTGTGGACAAATGGGTAAATTATGAAACCGAATAGATACTTAGGTGCACAATTACCAATTTTTTCTACCAAAATGTTTTTAAGAGTTTTAGGTTGCATTTATTGTACTCATATTCTAGAATTTGGTACAAAATATTTAAGGCATTACAGTAATAATCTATCTTTACACACTTTAGCACTTAAAATAGTATTTCACTTACGGAAAGTCTGGTGGGTCAAAAGCAGTTTTAATAACACCAGCATAAATGGCAAAGATGGAAAGAATCACACAAGACAGGAAGACCAGTGCAAGTTTGTTGACATATTTAACTCCTACAAAGACTACTATGGCCATCAGAGCGATAATACATGTCCCGTAAACTCTCATGTTGTTTAACATAGCTTCTGTTTCTCCATCAGCATCTTCTGCTTTAAATATAGCAGCATTGGGAGAAATGTATGTCTACAAAAGAAAACAAATAAAATATTAAAACTTTCTTCAAAAGGTTCCCAACCTTTCACAATAACTACATTTTCTTGAGTTTACAGATCTTACATTTATGTTAGAGAATTTATCTGGTATGCATACTACCTTTAGTCTTTCAAGTGCTGATCCCTGTATCAGAGGCATAGATATACAAACAGTGAAAAAAGGACATTGAATCTGAAGAAACAAATAAGTTCCTCAATCTGCTGGAGGACAATACAATTAAGAAAAAAGTTATTTCCGAAGGTTTTTTATTATGGAGTCATAGCCATGGCTTCAATGTTGAAATTGTAACCACAGTTTCATAATACATCTTTCTTATAGCTCCCTATAGCTTCACAACAAAGACTAATTAAGACTGAAAATTGGCTGATTTATTCTTAGGTAAAAGAGATAAAGTTAAAAGTTAAACAAAGATAAAGTTAAACAGTTTTCAGTTACAGGTCATTACAATTAACATGATTTGAAAATGTGACCAATTTTTAATATTTCAGTGTTTAATATTTCTTATATTATGTAGCACAGACTATATCTGAAGAAAACAGCTTGTAATAAAACAATGTCAGTAGAAATTCTTATTCCAACTGTAAAGGTTATAGCATGTAAGAGTACAAGTATTTTGCTATACAACAGCTGTTTAATGAGAACACAAAGGCTTGTTCTTCTGATGATAGAGTCAGAAGTATCATAGAATATCAGGGTTGGAAGGGATCTCAGGAGGTCATCTAGTCCAACCTCCTGCTCAAAGCAGGACCAATCCACAACTAAATCATCCCAGCCAGGGATCTGTCAAGCCTGACCTTAAAAACCTCTAAGGAAGGAGATTCCACCACCTCCCTAGGTAACCCATTCCAGTGCTTCACCACCCTCCTAGTGAAAAAGTTTTTACTAATATCCAACCTAAACCTCCCCCACTGCAACTTGAGACCATTACTCCTCATTCTGTCATCTGCTACCACTGAGAACAGTTCTAGATTCATCCTCTTTGGAACCTGCTTTCAGGTAGTTGAAAGCAGCTATTAAATCCCCCCTCATTCTTCTCTTCCGCAGACTAAACAATCCCAGTTCCCTCAGCCTCTCCTCATAAGTCATGTATTCCAGTCCCCTAATCATTTTTGTCGCCCTCCGCTGGATGCTTTCCAATTTCTTCACATCCTTCTTGTAATGTGGGACCCAAAACTGGACACAGTACTCCAGATGAGGCCTCACCAATGTTGAATAGAGGGGAACGATCACGTCCCTTGATCTGCTGGCAATGCCCCTACTTATACATCCCAAAATGCCATTAGCCTTCTTGGCAACAAGGGCACAACTGTTGACTCATATCAAACTTCTCGTCCACTGTAATCTCTAGGTACTTTTTGCAGAACTGCTGCCTAGCCGCTCAGTCCGCAGTCTGTAGCAGTGCATGGGATTCTTCCGTCCTAAGTGCAGGAGTCTGCACTTGTCCTTATTGAACTTCATCAGCTTTCTTTTAGCCCAATCCTCTAATTTGTCTAGGGCCCTCCATATCCTATCCCTACCCTCCAGCATATCTACCACTCCTCCCAGTTTAGTGTCATCTGCAAACTTGCTGAGGCTGCAATCCACGCCATACTCCAGATCATTAATGAAGATATTGAACAAAACCGGCCCCAGGACCAACCCTTGGGGCACTCTGCTTGATACCAGCTTCCAACTAGACATGGAGCCATTGATCACTACCCATTGAGCTCAATGATCTAGCCAGCTTTCTATCTACCTTATAGTCCATTCATCCAGCCCATACCACTTTAACTTGCTGGCAAGAATACTGTGGGAGACCGTGGCAAAAGCTTTGCTAAAGTCAAGGAATAACATGTCCACTGCTTTCCCCTCATCCACGGAGCCAGTTATCTCGTAATAGAAGGAAATTAGATATGTCAGGCATGACTTGCCCTTGGTGAATCCATGCTGACTGTTCCTGATCACTTTCCTCTCCTCTAAGTGCTTCAAAATTGATTCCTTGAGGACCTGTTCCATGATTTTTCCATGGACTGAGGTGAGGCTGACTGGCCTGTAGTTCCCCAGATCCTCCTTCTTCCCTTTTTTAAAGATGGGCACTACATTAGCCTTTTTCCAATCATCCAGGACCTCCCCCAATCGCCACGAGTTTTCAAAGATAATGGCCAATGGCTCTGCAATCACATCCACCAACTCCTTTAGCACCCTCGGATGCAGTGCATTCTGTATCATTTAGTTCAAATGGTATCACTAAGAAAAATTTTTTTTAACAAAAATACAACTTTAGCTCCAGATGTTGCAGATACTTATGCATGTGCTTAACTGTGTGTACACTAAGTAGTTCCAATTAAATTATGGGACTACTCATGTGACGAAAGTTACATACCTGCTTAAGCTTGCAGGATCAGGGCCTTAATTTTCCTTTTTTCTTTTTTGTAAAATTCAAATATGACACCTTATTAGCAGTAATATTTTAAAAATAGTAATTATAATTTAGTTAATTATAAAGTTTATTCTGAAGTTGCAATAGCACAATTTTTTGAATTAGTGTTACAAAACCTCAACCTAAATGAATGATTTAAAAAAAAAATCAAGTGATTTAAATCAGCTGCTTAAATCACTCCACCGAGAAATTTAAAGTGTAACTTGGTAGAAACATCATACTGTAGTTAAAGTAAAACCAGGATCCCATTATATATCTGATTTTCATACTCTTTATTGTATTTTTGGAGAAAACCTATTTCCAGAAATGTTACTTGATATAGAAATGCACAATGTATGGAGTTTGCATTGTTTTCTGAAGTTTATTCAGGACAAAGAGAGGTAGGAAATCTGCTGCACCTGTATCTAAGGTATTACAAAAAAAAAATTATTTCACAATATCTGATAAAGAGTATCTGATTACATAGTTAAAGACCATATAATAATGCATGCACTTACCAATGAAATGTTATCTTTGTATTTTCTTGATTTATGGATGCTTAATTGTGCAAAATTAATGGTCTCTAAGTACTTTTGTGATGGATTATATATCTTTCTTTCTACATACGAGGGCTGTCAAATTATTTAAAAAGTTAATTTGATTAATCACAAAACTAAAAAAATAGTTGTGATTAATCACAGCTTTAATCACGCTGTTAAACAATAAACAATACCATTTATTTAAATAATTTTGGATGTTTTCTACATTTTCAATTATATTGATTTCAACTACAACAGAGAACACAAAATGCACAGTGCTCACTTCACATTATTTTTTATTACAAATATTTGCATTGTAAAAAAGCTAAAAATAAATAGTATTTTTCAATATTGTGTGTGTGTTGGGGAAGAGAGAGAGTGTGTGTGTCTGTATGTGTGTGTTGGGGAAGAAAGCGTGTATCTGTGTGTGCTGGGGATGATAGAGAGATAGAGTGTATGTGTGTTTGTGTTGGAGGGAGAGAGTGTGTGGGGGGGGAGAAGAGTGTGTGTGTGTGTGTGTTGGGGGAAAAGAGAGAAACAGTGTGTGTGCGCGCGCGCGTGTGTGTGTTGTGGGAGGGGGGGTCCGTCTCTTTAAGCAGAGCACTCAGGAGCTTGAACAGTTTTCCAGTAGCAGCACTCACTCCTGAGCCAGAAGCAGCAGCAGACAGGCTCCCCCTGTCCCCCAACCCCGGCTCAGTGGCGACCAGGTACATAGTCAGGGGGAGAGGGACACCTTGACATCAGCCCCCCTGCATCTCCCCTGCCCTTGCTGTGCACAGCAGACAGGATGCAGGCTCCCTGTCTGGAGCAGCTTGGCTAGAGGCAGCTCCATGGTGGGGGGGAGGGAGGGAGTGGTGGGAGAAGCAGTGGAGCATGGCAGTGGGAGGAGGGGACCCCTGCCCTAAACAGGCGCCCTGGGTAGTGGCTCCCCTCACTCATGCCTAAGCCTGGCCCTGTGCAGCAGGTGGCAGGGGGCTGTGCTCCTCTCTCACCTCTGGAAGGTGTTTAATCAGCTATCCCAAATTGCCGCAGCTGATGCCTCCCTCCCTGTCCGCCACGGAGTCCAGTCTACAGAGGTGTGTGATTAACACTTGTTAAGAAAATAACATGTTAATTTGTTTTGAGTTAATCGCATGTGTTAACTGCGATTAATTGACAGGCCTACTACATACACAAAGTTTGTGTGTGCATGTGTGTAACAATCATATAGATTTTAAAAGTATTTTATGGTTATTTGGGAATTTGTAATTATGTGTTAAAATTTCATTTGAAAATAAAAAGAAGATACAATTGATGAAAATACTATCAAATACACCAGTATAATTTTAAAGAGAACAAAAGTTAGGAACCCCTAGGGACTCACCAATTGCCATTTTCTTTTTAGGGTTTAGAGCAGTGGTTCTCAAAGCCGGTCCGCCACGTGTTCAGGGAAAGTCCCTGGCATGCCGGACCGGTTTGTTTACCTGCCGCATCCGCAGGTTTGGCCGATCACGGCTCCCACTGGCTGCAGTTCACTGCTCCAGGCCAATGGGGGCTGCAGGAAGCGGCCCGGGCCAAGGGATGTGCTGGCTGCCCTTCCTGCAGACCCCATTGGTCTGGAGCGGTGAACCGTGGCCAGTGGGAGCCGTGATCGGCCGAACCTGCAAACACGGCAGGTAAACAAACTGGTCCAGCGCGCCAGGGGCTTTCCCTGAACAAGCGGCGGACCGGCTTTGAGAACCACTGGTTTAGAGTATATGATTCATTGACATAAAAATAGTCATAGCTTAAAGTGAAACTTTAGTAAACAGAAAATATTGTTAATAGTCTAATAAAGGTAGTAAATGTTGCCAAATTTGAAATTTCTGCATTAATGATGTGTGATGATATTTCTTGCTAGCAAGACACTTATGTATATACAAGGAAATAAATGTGTCAAATTCCAGTGTTCCTATTTACTCTGTCAACACTGAGTTAGCATTGTCCATTCTAAAAAACTGCATTAACTAAGGACTACTTTCCTTGATAGGTAGTTTCCTATGTCTTTTACACAACAACAGATTTGTCAAGTTCCAATGGCCACATTTCATCTAAAGTCAACATTTCTCCAACACTCACTGCAGTCACCACATTCTCTATATTATTGCCATTTTTAACTATTTATTTTTCATCGACAATTTACACAATTTCTTTTAAAAACTATGGAACTTCACAGAAAAAGAACATTGTTTAATGTTAGTTAATGTTATTTTGTGCTACTTTAATAACATTTTCCTCAAACACTGAAAAGCTAAGAAATAAATAACTACAGTTAACAACTACACTTCTGTTTCATAACCTACACCAAAATAGAACTTATCAACTCTTATCTATTACTATCCTCTTTCCACAACACATTGTTAACATCCATGGCTTCATAAACTATCATATAGCCTTAACTGACATACATACGTACATACAAGGAATATACAAATGTTAAAAGTACAGCTCCTTTAAACATATGCTTTTCTTTTTGGATTTTTTAGAAAAAGGGGAACAACTTAATGTGTACTTTCTTTGAAGAAAATGTTATTAATGTAGAGCAGAGCAACCTGAACTATTAACATTATTTTTTTCTGTTCTTTTATGTAAGCACTACAGATGGCAAATCAGAGACAGTGACTAAAAATATTCGATCAGGCAATCTTGAAAGCAAACATTTCCAAGGAAAACTGGAGTCTTATAGATAACTGCAATGAGGATTATAAAAACTTCACTGATAAGTTGAGGCAATGCATGAAATTAGCCAAGAAAGAAAGACCAAAAAGAACGAAGGGAAGAATCGCCAAGGAAACGCAGAACTTGCTCGAGAAGTGGAGGAATATGAAGCAAAATGATGGTGACAAATTGAGTACTCCCTCCTCTGCAAGTTGATAAGAAGAAAACTAAAGGAGGACTTCGAGAAGTACCGAAATGAAAGGCTCTTAAAGACAGCTGATGGTCACAGAAGCCTCAAAAAATGCAAAATTGACACTGTGCAGGTCAACAATAACGGCGCTGAAGAACAGGGACGGAAAACCAGTAATTGACAGAACAGGGATGGAAGCAATCTGCAAACATTTCAATGCCAAACTGTTCACATCTCAGATAAATGTCCCGGTACCAACACTTCAAGAGACCAAAGAGCATGTACTCCCAATCCTCGTCAGCCAAGTTTGACAGACAGTTCACCAAATGAAGGAAGGAAAAGCCCCAGGTAAAGATGGACTGACAGTCGAAATGATAAGAGCTAGAGGCCAAAACCTCTGGGAAACCCTTGCTCAGAGGTTCAGCCGTTACTTGGCAATGTAGAAGATACCATCTAGGTGGAAGCAGTCCAATACCGTTCTGCTGTATAAGAAGGGTGATCATAAAGATCTAAAGAACTATCATCCAATATGCCTGCTCTCACATGTCTACAAGCTGTTCACCAAAATAATAACAAACCGACTCTCACAGAGTCTGGATGAGCAGCAGCCAAGAGGGTAGGCAGGCTTTCGAAGGAACTTCAGCAAAATGGACCATAGTTTCACTTTAAACCAGCTATTGGACTGCGCAAGGGAATACAAATTCCCCTTATGTATTGCCTTCATCAACTATGAAAAAGTTTTTGACAGCATAGAGATCAGTGCAGTGTTAAAAACTCTTGTGGAGCAGGGCATCAACACAAACTATATCAAACTATTAAAGGAAGCAAATTCTGACTTCACTACAGATATAACCTTATTTGACACTCCCCCTCGCATCCCAGTTAAGAAAGGTGTGAAACAAAAAGACACAGTTTCACCTAAACTCTTCACAGCCTGCCTTGAAATGATAATGAGGCGGATGAATTGGAAGGGTGGAATCAACATCAACGGAGAGCAGTTAAACCATCTCAGATTTGCAGACAATATTATGTTGATCGCCAAAAATATTATCAAACTATAGAAAATGTTGCGAGAACTCAACACAAAAAGCAGCCAAGCTGGACTTAAAATTAACCACTCCAAAACTAAATGTATGCAGTCGGATACCTTTCCAAAAGCCCAAATAACAATCAAGGGAGAACAAATAGAAGAAGTTGAGCAATATGTCTATTTGGGCCAAGAAATTAACATGCACCATGATCAGGAAGGTGAACTCTTGTGAAGAAAGAAAGCAGGTTCGTGCACATTCAATTCTATCAAGGATGTCCTCCAAGGAAAAATCAACAAGGCAACACGCGCCAGCCTCTTCAACTCAACCATATTGCCAGCAATGTTGTACGGCAGTGAAACATGGGCGCTGATGAAGACAGAGGAGCAGCAACTGTCTGTCACGGAGAGGGCAATGGAAGGAAGAATTCTGGGAATTTCAATCCATGACCGAGTCCCCAGTTAAGTGATCAGACAGCAGAGTGGAGTGCAGGACATCATTGTTGAGGGAAGGCACAGTAAAATGCGATGGGCTGGGGATATAGCAAGGCTCACTGACAATCAATGGATTGCAGCTGTCGCCAAGTGGTACCCATTGGAACTGAAGAAACCACTCGGCCAATCTCCAAAGAGATGGGAAGATTGTATCATGAAAAGACATGGCCGCACATGGAGAAGGAAGGCCTGGATATGAGAAGAATGGAAGACATGTTGTGATTGGCGCAATCTATACAAGGGCTGAAGGAGCAATCAATCAAGGTGACAAGATGAGATACTCCTATTGTTCAGATGACAAATTATTCCTTAAACACATTCCATGCTAGATTCTTTGAAAGAAAGTCAGCATCTCAAACGATAAATATCAACAAAACATTTTAAAAAATAATGGTGACTTGGAATGCATTTTAGGTTGAGTATATCTGCTCTATTAGCTCCAAAAACTGCTGGAATATAGTCAATCTTAAAAGATAAAATACTTACCAACAAAATTTCAATGGTACCAAGAATATACATCGCTCCTGCAAAAGTTGTACCCAAGTAAAAACAGAGTCCCACTGCTCCGCCAAACTCTGGCCCTAAAGATCTTGAAATCATGTAGTAAGAGCCACCTGCTGTGAAACAAAAAAAAGTAAAATTTAAAAGAAGTCAGACCCTGAGAGATGCACATCACATCCTAGACAATACATTTGAGTTACCAAGTCAACTTAGGTCCCAAATTTAGATATAATATTTTTGTAAAAATCGTTTATTCCAACCAAAATTTGGGACCTAAGTTAACCTGGCAACTCAAATTTCTGCTCTGCATGAGAAACAGATTTTTTTTTAAAGAAATTTAAATGGAAACAATATTTTTAAAGGAATAGCATTCACCTGCAGTGCTTGCAACCAAAATATTGTTTCATTCTATTCAAATATCAGAGCTAGAAAGTAAAAATAATTAGAAAAGGTATAAGAACAAATCAAATTGCTAACTATATTTTTAATTGTCTAACAAAGTTAATATAAAATACACTAATATCATAAATGGTAAAAGTAAATTAGACTATTCATATTGTTTCAGTTTTAATCCAGCTAGCATGGGTAACAATAGCAATGCAGACTTCAGTGTGTGTAGTTCAAGTCTGGCACAGACCCAGGGTATATAATTAGCTTGCTAGCCCACTCTTTGCTGTCTTCACTATCATTAAAAGAAAAGGAGTACTTGTGGCACCTTAGAGACTAACCAATTTATTTGATGAAGTGAGCTGTAGCTCACGAAAGCTCATGCTCAAATAAATTGGTTAGTCTCTAAGGTGCCACAAGTACTCCTTTTCTTTTTGCGAATACAGACTAACACGGCTGTTCCTCTGAAACCTTTCACTATCATTGTTACCCATGCTAGCTAGATTCAAGCTAGCTCAAGTAGGCTAGCCCATGCACAACTTTTGCTGTGTAGACATGCCCAAAGTTATAAGTAACACTGGTAAGTATATCTACATTTTTTTAATATATTAAATTTTAACCTGGCAATACTAGGTTAAAATTACTATACTAATAATAAGCTTTCATGAGCTGTAGCTCACGAAAGCTTATGCTCAAATAAACAGGTTAGTCTCTAAGGTGCCACAAGTACTTCTTTTCTTTTTGCGGATACAGACTAACACGGCTGCTACTCTGAAACCTATACTAATAATAATACTAGAGGTTTATTTTCTTATGCTTTATAGTGTGTGTAACATGGTACTAACTCAACATATTGAAATTAAAGTTAAAGTATTGGTCTGAATTCTGTATGTTCTTCTCCCAACTCCTTCCCCACCAACATCATCACACCTATGCAGGAGCCAGACATATTACAGAGCTACTCCTGAGTACTTAGATAGAGGTGGGGGTGCCTAATACCCTATGGCACTCTTCCAGTCTAAAGAAGCATAGCCAGATGGCCACAGGGTTCAGACAGGTGTGATTCCCCCGCATACCTTATGGTATGCAGAAGCAAGCACTTGAGGAAGAGCATGTAGAGCCTTTACAAAACAGTCTTAAAGAGTGCTGATAAATGGAGGAAAGGGATATCAGTGACAAAGGGTTTCAGAGAACAGAGGAGCATAGAAGGGGACAAGAAAAAGAAGAGTCTTTTATCCATGCTAAAATGTTAAATACTCACAATTTTTAGAATTTTTTTTAAAGCTCTTGCAGTTTCCAAGGCTGATACAATCTTCCTCCACTTTCCCTCCATTAATCCCATATCCCATCCTTCTGCTGCAGTACACCCCCACTCCTATAGACCTGCTAAAATTTGCAAGAGGACAGCCCCCATTTTGATGAGCCTCAGAAGATCTGTTGCAGAAGGATTCCCCTCCTGTGAGTAATGTAGTATATACCAATCTTATTCAAACTTCTGGTGCTCATTCAAAAAGCTGGCAAATTCACAAACAAAACTCTGTTAAAAATAGCTAAGATTAAAAGAGTGTATTTCTTACTACATGTGGTGAAAGGAGCAATGAAGGTTTAAAGATTCATCTTTAAGAATGAGTTTGGAAGACATAGTCTTTATGAAGATTTACAAATGTGATATATTTCACGTTGTTGTGATGTCTACAGAAAACTTGACAACTGTTAGGCTGTTTGTATGCAGAGATCACTGCCTATCATGATGATGCATACCATCTCATTGTTGTCTCATACTGTCTGTATCCATCAGCTGTCTCTTATTTTTATTGTAAGCTCTTCCAAGCAGGGACCATCTTTTTTGTTCTATGTTTGTAAAGCACCTACCACAATGGGGTCCTGGTCCATGACTAGGGCTCCTAGGTTCTACATTAATACAAGTAAATAATAATCTTCAGAACTGCAGACATTACTAAGTCACAAATGAAAACCCTAACTGAACCAAGAAAATAAATAAAGAGCAATTGGTGTGGAAAAATAGACCAGACTAACTTCAATACCTGGAAGGATATTGGAACACGTTATTAAACAATCAATTTGCTCAAACCTAGAGGACAATAAGGCAATAAGTAAAGTTAAGATTCAGTCACACGTATTTTTAGTAAAAGTCAGGGACAGGTGGTGGGCAATAAACAAAAATTCACAGAGCCTGCTGCTTTGCCTTGGGGTCACTGCTCCAGTGGCCCCAAGGCTGACAGCTGCTCCACCCTACCACTGAGGAAGTCACAAAGGTCCCAGAAAGTTACAGAACCGATGACATCCATGACAGAATCATACCCTTAGCAATAAGTAATAGTCAACATGGATTTTCAAGAATTAATATTGTCAAACCAATCTAATTTCCTTCTTTGTTAGGGTAACCAGCCTAATGTATAGGGGGGAAGCAGTAGTTGTGCTATATCGGGACTTTTGTAAGGGTTTTGGCACATTCCCACAAGACATTTTCATGAGAAAACTACAGAAATATAAATGAAGTTATTATAAGGAGGTGAAAAACTGATTGAAAAACGATACTCAAAGAGTAGTTATCAATATCAAACTGGGAGATGTTTCAAATGGGGTCTTGTAGGGGTCTGTCCTAAGTATGGTACTGTGCAATATTTTCATTAATGACTTGGGATGATGGAGTTGAGAGCATGCTTGTAAAATCTACAGATGACACCAATTTGGGTGAGCTTGCAAGCACTTCGGAGGGCAAGATTTGAAGTCAAAATGATCTTGATAAATTGGAGAATTGGTCTGAAATCAATAAAATGAAATCCAGTAAAGACAAGTGCAAAGTATAGTAAAAGCTGTTTTATCTGGCACATCACCAATTGGAAAGTTCTATAAACCAACATTTCTGATCTTCATTGAAATTCCAGTTTATAATCCAGTTGGCGCGGGACCAGCAGTGGGTTGGGGTACAGGAGAGGGTGTGGAGCACAGGCCCTGGAAGGGAGTTTGGGTGTGGGAGGAGACTTGGGGCAGTGGGTTGGGGTACGAGAGGGGGTGCAGGTGGGTGCCAGATCCGGGGGGGGGGTGGTCACCTTGGGCGGCTCCCCACAAGCGGCGACCTGTCCCAGCTGCTCCTAGGCGGAAGCGCGGCAGACACCTCTGCACACTGTCTCCACCCCAGGCACCGCCCCCACAGCTTCCATTGGCCATGGTTCCCAGCCAATGGGAGCTGTAAAGCTAGCACTTGGGGCTGGGGTCAGGCAGCATGCAGAGCCTGCCGCGCCTCCACCTCAGAACAGCCGGGACAGGTCACTGTTTGCAGGGAGCCACCCAAGGTAAGCGGCCCCTGGATCCGGCATCCCAAGCCCTCTCCTGTGCCCCAAACCCCTTCCCACATCCAAACTCCCTCCCAGAGCCCGCACCCCAGCCCCTCACCCCGTCCCACACCCAAACTTCCTCCCTCTGAGTTAACCTGCATTTTTCACTTACTGGAACCCCCACTACCCCAACATGCCGGATAACACAGCTTTTACTGTACTAGGTTTAGGAAGGAGAAATCAAATATATGAATACAAAATGGGAAATAATTGGCCATGCAATAATACTGCAAAAAAGGATCTGGAATTTATAGGGGATCACAAATTGAATCTGAGTCAACAGTGGGATGGTGTTAAGAAAAAGGCAAATATCACTCTAGGAAGTATTAACAGGAATGTCGTATGTAAGTCATGGGAGGTAATTGTTCCACTCTACTTGCAATTGGTAAGGCCTCAGCTGGAGTATGGAGACATGGAAGTTCAATCTCTATTAGCCGTTAAAAAGTAAGATGACCAAATAAAAATGAGATATCTCACACAATGTAAAACAAAACAATATGCCAAAGGAATTGGACTGTACTTTTGATTAAATCAGTTGAATTAAGGACATATCTCCCCCATTTGTCTACACACCAATGTTGCCCCACCTATTACAGCACCATTTGCACTCAAGATCAAGTTAGTAACATTATGCCTATAACCATTATCAAATCTGGATTTTTGGAATGCTAAGTGATATGTTCAAGTAGTATGATAAGGATGCTGCCATCACTGAGTGTACTGTAGGTAGTACCAGACTATCGAGAATTCACAGGAGCTACTCAGATTCAGCATGGAACTAACATGCATGGAGAATTTAAAAGTTATAAAGAAAATCAGTCAATCAAACAAAATAACTGGACACATTATATGGTGGTACTAGAAAAACTATAATGTGGTGAATATGCCTAGATCAAAGGAAATTTAATAACACTATGAAAACACATTTTTCAATTTCAAGAGATTTATAGTAGACGGAATGACGCTAAAAATACCACTGTTGGCTGTATCCAGAGGATTTTGATGTACACAAATTGATGTCAAAAGATTCTGGCTTCATAGGGCACCAAAGCTTCAAAAAACACAAAAGCCAGAGGAGCACTTGATTGACATTCAGTGTGCAAGGGGAACATCAAAATTACTCACTGATGACAAGACTATCATAGTAGAATTGTTGATGGATATTACATATTCGATTCTCCACCCCCATTATCTCCTATTTCTGACTAACCTCAATTTTGGAGATGTCAGCCAAGCTAAAGACTTCAGGTCAGAGGACTCTTAAAACTCTGTCAATTAGGGAAAAGCATAACCATGCTCTATCAACTAAGACAATGGGGTTAAGAGACAGACATCTCTCAGAGTTTGGAATCTACATGAGGCCAAAAGTAGCTTTACTTGGGTGTGTCCAAAGGTAAAGCTCCATCTCAGAATGGGGAGCAGTTGTAAGGAGCCCGGGACTAGAACCTGAATGGGCAGAGTCTGGAACACTCAATGTTTCCACAGTGTCACCAGGAGGCCATGCAGAACTACAGCCAGGAAGCACTGTGAGAGTAGGCACTGCAGGAAGTACTGCCCAAGAAACCCAGGGTGACAGTACCCTGAGGGCCTCTGACTGTCCAAATGCCCTATTTAACCCTGGAAGGTGTCCCAGATTTCAGGCATGCTGGGACTCCAGACCTTAGCTCATCTCCTAATCTCTGTTCTCGGATTGAAGCCTGACTCTGACCCTTACTCTTTCCTCCTGACTGCAGGCTGGTACTACCTCTGATCATAGGCAGTGTGTGATTCCTGCATTTGGGGAAGCTGGGTGCGAGTGTAGGAGGTTCTCTAGAAACGAGGTTCCCTAGAAACTGGGGGGGGGAGGGAGGGGGGCGGGGACTGAGTGCCCAAAATGTGGCTCCACCCCCTGCTCTGCCCAAGGCTCTGCCCCCATTCAGCCTCCTCCCCCAGAGGCCCCACCCATGCTCCATCCCCGCACCACCCCGTACCCTGCTTGGTCCCCTCCCCCAAGGTCCCCCCACCTGCCGGTTGCACCTCTCCACCTCCTCCCCCAAGGCCCCCCACCCGCTGTTTGCTCCTCTCCAACCCCTCACCCAAGGTCCCCCTGCCCACCACTCATTGCTCTCCGTCTCTCCCCACCCCATCACTCGCCCTTAAGGAAGGTAAAAAGTGATGTGGCCCTGGGCCCCCCGGTTCCGGTGCCCCTTAAGTGAGTTGCTTGAGCATCAGCACAGCGAGAGGAGGAGTCCCAGCTAAAATCACTCTCTTCTGTGATCCAGGAGAAGTGCATACAGTACTGGATGAATGAAGCATGAAGTTCTGGAACTGTAAAAACACTGCACTTCCAAAGCACTTTCCATCTGATGACCTCAAAGCACCTAACAAAAACCAAAGAATTAAGCTACACAATACCCCGGTGAGGCAGGAAAGTCGTATTATCCCTGTTTTTCCAATGGAGAAACAGATTGATTAAGTCACCTATCCGCGGCCTTTTTAAATCAATGGAAAGGCTCCCATAGAGATCAAGTCTTAAATGACGGATCCAATGTCACACTGAAAGTCTGTGACAGGACCATTAATAAAAGCCCAGACCTTCATATTCCTAACTGCTTTCAACACCAAACCATGCTTCTTTCCTTAAATTTTACTTTCCATTTCCCATATCTGGAAAACAAATGAGTCTCTTTGAAGGGACTCTTAGCTGATTACTGAACAGACTGTGCCTGTAAGGTAGTTAATTCAATTGTATTTGCGGTACACTTCTTACAGATGAATCCAGCAACTATGATTTCAACGATTCCTTGTTTTACACAAAAATGTGTAATTTTGTCCTTTTACAGAGACAAGGTGGGGGAGGTAATATCTTTTATTGGACGAACTTCTGTTCGTAAGAGAGGCAAGCATTCCAAAAGCCCTCCCACTTTTAAAAGTGATGGGGCCCTGACCGCCCCCTGTTCTGGCACCCCTTAGCTGAGTTGCTCCAACCTTGGCACAGCAGGAGGAGGAGTCCCACAGCTGGGCCAGCCAGCGAGCAGCAGAACCACTTTTAAAAGTGATAGGGTCCTGGTCCCCTGACCCCTCCCATGCCGTTTTGGCACCCCTTAGCTGAGTTGCTCCGGCATCAGGCTCTGACAGTCCCAACAAACTGCTAAGAAGTGCTCTTAAGGAGTTTTTTTACAGCAGATACATTTTTCCATCTGCATGCCCATCTCGTGTCACTTAAACTACACAATTCCAGTTTCACTCCAAGCATCTTCCAGGCCTCTAAGTAAGCATGGTGTGTGTTAGGTTGTGAAAAGAAGGTTAACCAGCCGTCTACAGTGTAAAAAAAATCCTGTTGCTGACCGGTTTACTTTGCAGGCCTCAAATAAAACGAAATTCAATTTATGAGCCATTCAGTGTCTAGCAGTGGGGTGATGTTGCAGCATTTTTTGCTGTACTCCACTTACATTACCTGCCATTACAGTGGCCCCATGATAACACTGTGCTTTAACTGACAAGTTTGCAATCCCTGATGCTTGTAAGAACTTTTTAATGTTGTGATAGCATCCCCTCACTTAGAACAATCAACAAATCCTAGAAATCATTCCTTTATTTCCAGATTTTCTGTGTATTTCTTCTTGTTTAAAACAGCTACGGCAAATGGCCAACGCTATTGTGGTGAGTCCCGCGCTTCTCCTTAGTGTGGTGGGTCGGGGTCCCTGCCCCTATTCTTGGGCTCCACTAGTGCCCTGGAGAGGGAAAGAAGGGGAAAAGGTAAGAGACCCAGATCCGCCCCCTACTTTAGTCCCAGCCCATTCAGCTTCATAAGCTTCTTATCCTCTTTCCCCTTGGGCAGGGTCTCCCTTCCCCTGGTACTCTGATTCTCTGGTCAACACCACTACACTTCTAAACTACAGTCAGCTTTCCTTCCCCTCTCTTGTCTGACTGAAGCAGGGGTTTTTACCTCTCCTTAGTCCACAGAGAATAAGGCTCTGATCATCCCGGGGCTTATATACCTCCCTTCTGCTGCGTCACAGTGCACGCTTTGTCACCAAGAACAGTAAAAAACCCAGTCCCCTGAGACTTCTGAATGATTTCACAATATCAGCAGCAATTTGTAAATGCTCGTTTTGAGTTACAAGGCTTGTGAGACTGAAAAACCCCGCTTTTTTTTTTTTTTTTTGCAAATGCTTTATCATACTTTGAAAACAAATTGCATAATTCTGGAAAGTTTCCATGGTTTGCTGATTCTTCTCTCATTGTGCCCCCGCAATGCAATTCCTTGTTTAGCCAAGTAAAGCAGTAAATCGGTGATTTTTATAGCATATGCTTTGTTTTCATGTAACACCATCTAGTGAGAATTTGAAAACTGTGCCATTACAGAGCCCACTTCTTTTGACTATTTGAAAAAATGCCACCTTTCAGAACACTGCTTGTGTATAGCAGATTGTATATATTTCTGATGCTTTTTTCCTATATTTTTCCTGTCCCTTTCTCCGTTTTCAGTGAATGCAGGGTCTCTAAAACCACTGGAAAACTGTCTGCAAGGAAAGCAGAAAACTGCATCTGCCTGCTTACTGTACTCTAAAAATGAAAATGTCTCGTAATATTCTTATGTAAATGAACAAGTTTGCTGACCAAAAGCAGTTTTTGGATACTCAAGTAAATGAGGTTGTGATGGGCCTGTTGCAGTTGTATAAGGGTCTGAAACAGGAGATGTAGGGAGGTTGTTGCTGTCAGAAACCACAGTACTCTCTGGCTGATTTAACAGGCATTCTTCCCACCAATCAGGGCCCAGGACATCACTGAAACAGGCAGCCAATGAAGACTCTGAATCCCAGTCATTTATTTCCTTACCTGGAATATCATTGCAATCTTTACCCTTTATTCCTGATGTACAAACCATTTTTTCAGGAGTGGGGACTTCTAGAATCCACGCCATAAATTTTTTGAATCTCCATGTTCTCAACTCAGAGATGAAGACGATACTTCTGTGACATTCTATACCTTGGGAGAGCCTGCTGTAACCCTCATATTCCTCATTTTCATATAATTGTGATCTTACATATAAAGCATGCCTTGTACGGTATCAGGGGAAAGGTTATTATCTGCTGAAAGTCATTTCTTTGTCCATATATATGTATATCATTAATGCATATGAAGTTATGAGAATTGTGTAGTATGATGGTCACTAAAACATGCTGTAAGTTCCGGAATCAGCCAGATATTAGCTCCCCAGAGGCAACATCAAGGAAAGTAACCAATGGCCAGGCGGGGTGTGACACAGCCCATCAACAGCCATTGTCCAGCAAGGGAGCTACAATTCAATGACCCACCTGCATCAGGCCCCACCAAGGGATTTGCTTAACCTTGCTGGGAGAGATTCAGCAATGCCCCACAGACATGTCTGGACTTGTGTTCTACAAGCACATGGACTGAGAGTATAAAACAGAATGGACACATACTATGCCCTTCTTCTGCTCCACCTATGCTGCAAGCAACTAAGACACTGAGAAGAAGACAAGACTCTAACACAGAAGATTGGCCCAGGTTTAAAGGACAAACCTGTATATTAAAGACTGCAATATCCAGTGGGGTATAGATTTATTAGCTATAAAAATAGATTTTAAGTGATTATAAATCAAAGCATAACAAGTCAGACTGAGATTGAGATGGAAATAGGAGACAGACTTGTGGAAAGTCTCTACGTAAGGATAAAAGGGGTAAAAAAACAAGGGTGATGTTATTTTAGGGGTCTACTACAGACCACCTAACCAGGAAGAAGTAGATGAGGCTTTTTTTTATACAACTAAAAAGGTCATCCAAAGCAGAGGACTTGGTGGTGATGGGGGACTTAAACTACTCAGATGTCTGTTGGGAAAATAACACAGTAGGGCACAGATTATCCAACAAGTTATTGGAATGTATTGGAGACAATTTTTTTATTTCAGAAGGTAGAGAAAGCTACTGGAGAGAGGCTGTTCTAGATTTGATTTTGACAAATAGGGAGGAACTGGTTGAGAATTTGAAAGTGGAAGGCAGTTTGGGTGAAAGTGATCATGAAATGATAGAGTTCATGATTCTAACGAATGGTAGGAGGGAGAACAGCAAAATAAAGATAATGGATTTCAAGAAGGGAGACTTTAGCAAACTCAGGGAGATGGTAGGTAAGATCCCAGGGGAAGCAAGTCTAAGGGGAAAAACAACTGAAGACAGCTGGCAGTTTTTCAAAGAGACATTATTAAGGGCACAAGAGCAAACTATCTCACTGTGTAGGAACGATACAAAGTATGGCAAGGGACCACCCTGGCTTAACCAGGAGATCTTGAATTATCTAAAAATCAAAAAAGAGTCCTACAAAAAGTGGAAACTAGGTCAAACTGCAAAAGATGAATATAAACAAATAACACAGGTATGTAGGGACAAAATTGGAAAGACCAAGACACAAAACGAGATCAAACTAGCTAGAGACATAAAGGGTAACAAGAAAACATTCTACAAATACATTGGAAGCAAGAGGAAGACCAAGGACAGGGTAGGCCCATTTCTTAATTTGTGGGGGGAGGGACAATAACCAAAAATGTGGAAATAGCAGGGATGCTTAATGACTTCTTTGTGTCAGTTTTCATCAAGAAGGGTGGTGGTGATAGGACATCTAACATAGTGAATACCAGTGAAAATGGGGTAGGATCAGAAGAGGCTAAAATAGGGGGAGAACAAGTTAAAAATTACTTAGACAAATTAGATGTCTTCAAGGCACCAGGGCCTGATGAAATGCATCCTAGAATACTCAAGGAGCTGACAGAGGAGATATATGAGTCATTAGCGATTATCTTTGAAAAGTCATGGAAGATGAGAGAGATTCCAGAAGACTGGAAAAGGGCAAATATAGTGCAATCTATAAAAAGGGAAATAAAGACAACCCAGGAAATTACAGACGAGTCATCTTAACTTCTGTACCCAGAAAGCTAATGGAGCAAATAATTAAGCAATCAATTTGTAAACATTTAGAAGATAATAAGGTGATAAGTAACAGTCAGCATGGATCTGTGAAGAACAAATCACGTCAAACCAACCTGATAGCTTTCTGACTGGGTAACAAGACTTGTGGATGGGGGGAAGCAGTAGACGTGGCATATCTTGACTTCAGTAAAGGTTTTGATACTGTCTCGCACCAACAAACTAGGGAAATGCAACCTAGATGGAGCTACTATAAGCTGGGTGCAAAACTGGTTGGAAAACCGTTCCCAGAGAATAGTTACCAGTGGTTCACAGTCATGTTGGAAGGGCATAAAGAGTGGGATCCCACAGGGATCAGTTCTGTGTTTGGTTCTGTTCAAAGTCTTCATCAATGATTTAGATAATGGCACAGAGAGTACACTTATAATGTTTGCAGACAATAACAAGCTGGGAGGGGTTGCAAGTGCTTTGGAGGATAGGATTAAAATTCAAAATGATCTGGACAAACTGGAGAAATGGTCTGAAGTAAATAGGATGAAATTCAATGAGGACCAATGCAAAGTACTCCATTTAGGAAGGAATAATCAGTTGCACACATACAAAATGGGAAATGACTGCCTAGGAAGGAGTACTGCTGAAAGGGATCTGGGGTCATAGCGGACCACAAGCTAAATATAAGTCAACAGTGTAACGCTGTTGTAAAAAAAGTGAACATCATTCTGGGTTGTATTAGCAGGAGTGTTGTAAGCAAGATACGAGAAGTCATTCTTCCACTCTACTCCACGCTGATTAGGCCTCAACTGGAGTACAGTATCCAGTTCTGGGTGCCACACTTCAGGAAGGATGTGGACAAATTGGAGAGAGTCCAGAGAAGAGCAACAAAAATGATTAAAGAACATGATTAAATAACATGACCTATGAGGAAAGATTGAAAAAATGGGGTTTGTTTAGTCTGGAAAAGAGAAGACTGAGGGGGGACATGATAACAGTTTTCAATTACATAAAAGGCTGCTACAAGGAGGAGGGAGAAAAAATTTTCTTCTTTACCTCTGAGGATAGGACAAAAAGCAATGGGCTTAAATTGCAGCAAGGGAGGTTTAGATTGGACATTAGGAAAAACTTCCTAACTATCAGGGTGGTTAAGCACTGGAATAAATTGACTAGGGAGGTTGTGGAATGTCCATCATTGGAGATTTTTAAGAGCAGGTTAGACAAACACCTGTCAGGAATGATCTAGATCTGGGGTCGGCAACCCTCGGCATGCGGCCCGTCAGGGAAATCCACTGGCGGACTGCGAGACATTTTGTTTACATTGACTGTCCCAGCACATCCCCATGGCCCGCGGCTTTCTGCAGCTCCCATTGGCCGGAACGGCAAACCGTGACCACCTCAACAGCCCAACACCACAGGAATGATAAATGTTACTATGTTATGGTCACTATTTCCAAGTGGTCCTGTTATATTTACCTCTTGGACCAGATCCTTCACTCCACTCAGGATTACATCGAGAGTTGTCTCTTCCCTTGTGGGTTCCTGTACCAACTGCTCCAAGAAGCAGTCATTTAAAGTATTGAGAAATTTTGTCTCTGCATTTCATCCTGAGGTGACATGTAACCAGTCAATATGGGGATAAGTGAAATCCCCCACTATTATTGAGTTTTTTATTTTGGTAGCCTCTCTAATTTCCCTTAGCATTTCATCGTCACGATCACTGTCCTGGTCAGGTGGTCGATAATAGATCCCTACTGTTATATTCTTATTAGAGCATGGAATTACTATCCATGGAGATTCTATGGAACACGTGGATTCATTTAAGATTTTTATTTCATTTGATTCTACATTTTCTTTCACGTATAGTGCCACTGCCCAGCCCCCAGACGACCTGTTCTGTCCTTCCGATATATTTTGTACCCCGGAATGATTGTGCCCCATTGATTGTCCTCACTCCACCAGGTTTCTGTGATGCCTATTATATCAATATCCTCCTTTAACACGAGGCTCTCTAGTTCACCCATCTTATTATTTAGACTTCTAGCATTTGTGTACAAGCACTTGAAAAACTTGTCACTGTTTATTTGTCTGCCCTTTTCTGATGTGTCAGGTTCTTTATGTGAATGTTTCTCGTCGATCTGGCCCATACTTTATCCTCTTCCATCCTCTCCTCCTGACTAAAACCTAGAGAATCTCTATCAATAGACTCTCCTCAAAGAGAAGTCTCTGTCCGATCCACGTGCGCCTCTGCAGCAATCGGCTTTCCCCCATCTCTTAGTTTAAAAACTACTCTGCAACCTTTTTAATGTTAAGTGCCAGCAGTCTGGATCCACTTTGGTTTAGGTGGAGTCCATTCTTCCTGAAAAGTTTCCCCAGTTCCTAATAAATCTAAACCCCTCCTCTCTACACCATTGTCTCATCCACACATTGAGACTCTGAAGCTCTGCCTGCCTGGCCCTGCGTGTGGAACTGGAAGCATTTCTGAGAATGCCACCATAAAGGTCCTGGATTTCAGTCTCTTTCCTTGCAGCCTAAATTTGGCCTCCAGGACATCTCTCTTACCCTTCCCTATCTCACTAGTATGTACATGTACCACAACCACGGGCTCCTCCCCAGCACTACACATAAGTCTATCTAGATGCCTCGAGAGATCCGCAACCTTCGCATCAGGCAGGCAAGTCACCATGTGGTTCTCCCGGTCATCACAAACCCAGCTATCTATGTTTCTAATGATCAAATCTCCCATTACTAACACCTGCCTTTTCCTAATGCCTGGAGTCCCCTCCCGCAGAGAGGTAACCTCAGTGTGAGAGGATCATAGAATCACAGAATATCATGGTTGGAAGGGAACTCAGAAGGTCATCTAGTCCAACCCCCTGCTCAAAGCAGGACCAATCCCCATATCCCTAAATGGCCCCCTCAAGGATTGAACTCATAACCCTGGGTTTAGCAGGCCAAAGCTCAAACCACTGAGCTATCCCTCCCCCACCAGGATACCACAACATCATCTGGAAGGAGGGTCCCAACTATGGGAAGGTTTCCCTCTGCTCCCATTGACTGCTCTCCTTCTCTGGGCCTTTCATCCTCCTTAACAGCGCAGGGGCTGTCTGACCAGAGGTGGGACAAATCTACGGTGTCCCGGAAAGCCTCATCAACTTACCTCTCTGCCTCCCTTAGCTCCTTCAGTTCTGCCACCCTGGCCTCCAAAGCCCGTACATGGTCTCTGAGGGCCAGGAGATCTTTGCACCAAATGCACACATATGCCACCCGCCCACAGGGCAGGTAATCATACATGCTACACCAAGTGCAATAAACAGGATAGCCCCCACTCTGCTGCTGGGCTTCTGCCTGCATTCTCTCTACAGCTACCTAGGTTAATGATAGGGTTTTTGCTTAAATCAAGAAGTTTTGATTATAGTTTAGTTTAAAGGTTTTAAAGAATGGCAAGTGTACCTCACCCCCTTTCCACTCCCCTTCCAAACTCCCTCTTGAAACTCCCTGTTAGCGGTCCCTGGTCACAAAGCTCCCTGGTAGCATGCTCACTGCTTAATAAAGCCCTGGCCTTCTTGATAGCTCCACCCTCTGATTAAGGCTCAGCCAATGAACAAAGGCTTCTAGATTTCAAACCTTGTTTAGAAGCTCACAGCTTCCAACTGCCGGTCACAGTACACGGTCCTTCAAACAAAAAAACAGACAAACAGACAAACACAAGCTCAGCACACAGCACTAGGAAGTGTTGTTTACTCCTTCTCATAACACAAGAACTAGGGGTCACCAAATGAAATTAATAGGCAGCAGGTTTAAAACAGATAAAAGGAAGTATTTCTTCACACAACACACAGTCAACCTGTAGAACTCCTTTCCAGAGGATGTTGTGAAGGCCAAGACCATAACAGGGTTCAAAAAAGAACTAGATATATTCATGGAGGATAGTCCATCAATGGCTATTAGCCAGGATGGGTAAGGAATGGTGTCCCTAGCCTCTGTTTGTCAGAGGGTGGAGATGGATGGCAGGAGAGAGATCACTTGATCATTACCTGTTAGGTTCACTCCCTCTGGGCACCAGGCATTGACCACTCTCAGTAGACAGGATACTGGGCTGGATGGACCTTTGGTCTGACCAGTAGGACCATTCTTATGTTCTTATCTACTTTCTCTACACCAGTCATGATTTTATAGACCTCAATCATATCTCCCCTTAGCCGTCTCTTTTCCAAGCTGAAAAGTTCCAGTCTTATTAATCTCTCCTCATACGGAAGCCGTTCCATATCTCTAATCCTTTTTGTTGCCCTTTTCTGAACCTTTTCCAAATCAATATATCTTTTTTGAGATGGGACAACCACATCTGCACACAGTATTCAAGATGTGGGCATACCATGGATTTATATAGAGGCAACATGATATTTTCTGTCCTATTATCTATCCCCTTCTTAATTATTCCCAGAATTCTGTTCACTTTTTTGACTGCTGCTGCACATTGAGTGGATGTTTTCAGAGAACTATCCACAATGACTCCAAGATCTCTTTCTTGAGTGGCAACAGTGAATTTAGACCCCATCACTTTACATGTATAGTTGGGATTATGCTTTCCAATGTGCATTACTTTGCATTTATCAACATTAAATTTCACCTGCCATTTTGTTGCCCAGTTTTGAGAGATCCTTTTGTAGCTCTTCGCAGTCTGCCTGGGTCTTAACTATCTTTAGTAAATTTGTATCATCTGCAAATTTTGCCACCTCACTGTTTACCCCTTTTCCCAGATCATTTATGAGTATGTTGAATAGGACTGGTCCCAGAACAGACCCCTGGAAGACACCACTATTTACCTCTCTCCATTCTGAGAACTGTAATTACCAGGATCACCTCTGGAGCCCTTTTTAAAAATTGGCATCACATTAGCTATCCTCCAGTCATCTGGTACAGAAGCTGATTTAAATGATAGGTTACAGACTACAGTTAGTAGTTCTGCAATTTCACATTTGAGTTCCATCAGAACTCTTGCGTGAATACCATCTGATCCTGGTGACTTATTGCTGTTTAATTTATCAATTTCTTCCAAAACTTCCTCTAATGATACCTCAATCTGGGACAGTTCCTCAGATCTGTCACCTAAAAAGAATGGCTCAGTTTGGGAATCTCCTTCACATCCTCAGCCGTGAAAACGGATGCAAAGAATTCATTTAGTTTCACCTCAATAGGCTTATCATCCTAGAGTGCTCCTTTAGCACCTCGATCGTCCAGTGGCCCCACTGGTTGTTTAGCAGACTTCCTGCTTCTGATGTACTTTAAAAAAAAATTGCTATTACTTTTTGAGTCTTTGGCTAGCTGTTCCTCAAATTCTTTTGTGGCCTTCCTAATTGTATATTTACACTTCATTTGCCAGTGTTTATGCGCCTTTCCATTTTCCTCACTAGGATTTAACTTCCACTTTTTAAAGGATGTCTTTTTGCTTGCCATTGTTTGTTTTACTTTGTTGTTTAGCCATGGTGGCTCTTTTTTGGTTCTCCTACTATGTTTTTTAATTTGGGGTATACATTTAAGTTGAGGTGTCTATTAGGGTGTCTTTAAAAAGTTTCCACTCAGCTTGCAGAGATTTCACTTTTGGCACCATACCTTTTAATTTCTGTTTAATTAACCTCCTCATTTTTGTGTAGTTCCCCTTTCTGAAATTAAATTCTACAGTGTTGGGCTACTGTGGTGTTTTTCCTGCCACAGGGATATTAAATTTAATTATATTATGGTCACTATTACCAAGCGGTCCAGCTATATTCACCTCTTGGATCAGATCCTGTGCTCCACTTAGAACTAAATCAAGAATTGCCTCTTTTCTTGTGGGTTCCAGGACCAGCTGCTCCAAGAAGCAGTCATTTAAGGTGTCAAGAAACTTTATCTCTGCATCCCGTCCTGAGGTGACATGTACCCAGTCATTATGCGGATAATTGAAATCCCCCATTATTATTATTATTGAGTTTTTTATTTTAATAGCCTCTCTAATCCCCCTGAGCATTTCACAGTCACTTTCACCATCCTGGTCAGGTGGTCAGTAATATATCCTTACCGCCTTATAATAATTATATATTATTATATAATAATAATCTTATTATTAGAGTATGGAATTTCTATCTATAGAGATTCTATGGTACAGTTTGATTCATTTACAATTTTTACTTCATTTGCTTCTATGCTTTCTTTCACATATAATGCCACTCCCCCACCAACATGACTGTTCTGTCCTTCCAATACGTTTTGTACCCTGGTATTACTGTATCCCATTGAGTAGCCTCATTCCACCAAGTTTCTGTGATGCCTATTATATCAATATCCTCATTTAATACAAGGTACTCTACTTCACCCATTTTATTATTTAGACTTCTAGCATTCATATATAAGCACTATAAAAATTGTCTCCTTTTGGCTGTCTGCCATTACATGATGTAATTAAATGGGATATTTTTTATTTGACTGTTTCTGATCAGACCCTGCCTGTATTTTATCATTTTCCATCCTCTTTCCCTCACTAGGACATCTGAGGGTTAGAAGGGACCTCAGGAGGTCATCTAGTCCAACTCACTGCTCAAAGCAGGACCATCTCCAATTTTTGCCCCAGATCCCTAAATGACCCTTTTAAGGATTGAACTCACAACCCTGGGTTTAAGCAGGCCAATGCTCAAACCACTGAGCTATCCCTCCCCCCATTCTCCATTAATAGATCCTCCATTAAGAGATTCTCCATTAATAGATCCTCCCCTAAGGAATGTCCAACCATGTACTTCTCAGCACCTGTCGGTTTTCCCCCAGCCCTTAGTTTAAAAACTGCTCTATGGCTTCTTTAATGTTAAGTGCCAGCAATCTGGTTCCATTTTGGTTTAGCTGGAGCCCTCCTTCCTGTATAGGCTCCCCCTAGCCCAAAAGTTTCCCCAGTTCCTAATAAATCTAACCCCCTCCTCCCTACACCATCATCTCATCCACGCATTGAGACTCTGCAGTTCTGCCTGTCTAACTGGCCCTGCATGTGGAACTGGGAGCATCTCAGAGAATGCTACCATGGAGGTCCTGGACTTCAATCTCTTACCTAGCAGCCTAAATTTGGCCTCCAAGACCTCTCACCTATCCTTCCCTATGTCATTGGTACCTATATGTACCATGACCACCGGCTTCTCCCCAGCACTACACATAAGTCTATCTAGATATCTCAAGAGATCCGCAACCTTTGCGCCAGGCAGGCAAGTCACCGTGCGGTTCTCCTGGTCATTGCAAACCTGGCTATCTATGTTTCTAATGATCAAATCTCCCATAGAATCATAGAATATCAGGGTTGGAAGGGACCTCAGGAGGTCATCTAGTCCAACCCCCTGCTCAAAGCAGGGCCCATTACTAATACCTGCTTCTTTCTAATAGCTGGAGTTCCCTCCCCTGGAGAGGTATCCTCAGTGTGAGAGGATACCACAACATCATCTGGAAGGAGGGTCCCAACTATGGGATTGTTTCTCTGTGCTCCAGTTAGATGCTCTCCTTCCCTGGGACTTTCATCCTCCTCAACAGCACAGAGGCTGTCAGACTGGGGGTGGGACAGTTCTACTGTGTCCCAGAAAGTCTCATCTATGTACCTCTCTGTCTCCCTCAGCTCCTCCAGTTCAGCCACTCTGGTCTCCAAAGCCCGTACAAGATCTCTAAGGGCTAGGAGCTCCTTGCACCAAATGCACACATACGCCACCTGCCCATAGGACAGGTAATCATACATGCTGCATTGGGTGCAATAAACTGGGTAGCCCCCACTCTATTGCTGGACTTCTGCCTGCATTTCCCTGCAGTTGTTATTGTTTTGTTTATATCAAGGGGGTATTTTTGGCTTTTAAGTTTAAAGAATATTGAGTTCTAGCCCCCCTCACACTGCCCCTGTTAACACCCTCGCAAAACTCCCCTGTTAGCTGCTCCTGTTCCCTAGCTCCTCTGGCTGCTTAGGAGAGGGCTTAAGCTCTGGTCTCCCTGAGTAGCCCTGAGTAGCCTCATTCCCTAGTTAAGTTTTGATGGGTGCTAAAAGGCCTAGGGATTACAGCCTCGTTAAGAAGCTCTCAGCCTTGCCTAGCAGGCTGCTAGGCTCAGCACACACACGGTCAGTACTCGTTCCCCCAAACAAACAAACAAAGCACACGTTATATTTCAGTCAAGCAGCGAGCACACCACATTTAGTGTTCATTTCGGTTTTGGGCCATATCTAGATTATCTTTAATCTGTTCCCCACCACACTGCATAGCAGTCCAACTTCATCCTTTCCGAGTCTTTTTTTATTTATATAATTTAAAAAACCTATTTATTTTAATTCTCTTGGCAAAAGTTAGCTCTACTTTTTAGCAATTCTTACTTTGTTCCTTCATTTTCTAACCTGCAAGATATTGCTTTTTCAATCCCTGTTTCCATTCCCTAGAGACTCTCTACTTTCATTAACCTTTTTGATGTAGTTATTCACCCAGTTGGATCTGGAACCTTTCCCTAAAATTCCCCCTCCCCCGGCCCCCCTTCCTTGCAACATAAATTTCAGATAGTTTTGTATACTTGATTTAAAGAAATTCTAAGCCTCCTCCACATTTAGGTCCTTGAGCTCTTCAGTCCAATTGACTTCAACTAATTCCCTTAATTTCCCTTTTGAAATAAAAAACCATAGATGATGACCTGTTTTGATTATCCTTACATTTAATTTAAACTAAATCAGCTCATGAACCTCGATCCAAGGTTATTTCCTAAAACCAGCTCTTCTCACTATTTTCTCACTATTTTCTCACTATTTACCAAAACCAAGTCTAAAATTTAGGGCTGTCAAATGATTAAAAAAATTAATCGCGCTGTCAAACAATAACAGTGTGACGTTGCACCCCATAATGCTTTATGGAAATATGCTTATGAATGTAAATATGACATAACTGGGATGTGTTTTATGCTACATATGCCATGTAACATATCTCTGCAAAGGTTATGATCTACTGAATATATTCATCCTATTTGTATGCATGTATCATTTTTGTATTCAAAGTTATGAATATTGGCTGTGTACTTGTTTGATTTTAATGAGCCTTAGTAAGGCATTTGGGCAGCTTCTTTAGAAAGGAATTTGCAAGTTAAGTGCCCAGTCAAGAAACACTTAATGGACAATGGATCTTGAAAGGCTCCAATCCACATAAGAAGTCTACCTGAGGACGTTCAAGATAGTATGTGAACAATGGCTGCTACCTGTAAGTTCTAAGTCATTCATGGGCATGTGACTTGCCCATGTGACTCCAAAACTCCATCTTGTAGTTGGGATTCTACACAGGGGGAGGAAGGGGTGTCCACCCACAAGAGAAAGTCTATTTAAATCCCTGGGAGATCCTTCCATTTTGTCTTCAGCTGGATCAAGAGATAGCCTCTCCACCCCCAAAGGATACCTGAAAGAAACTGGAACAAAGGACAGTAACCATAAGTGTGTAAGTGATTGCTCGACCCAGACTAGAAGGAGTCTAGTCTGTAAAAGAAGCTTACTGGAACATCTCTGAGGGTGAGATTTCATCTGTAATAACTTTCTTACTGTATTGGGCATAGACTTGCATGTTTTATTTTATTTTGCTGGGTAATTCACTTTGTTCTATTACCAGCAGGAGAGTGAGTTTGGGGGGGGGGGGAGAAAACCTGGATTTGTGCTGGAAATGGCCCAACTTGATGATCACTTTAGATAAGCTATTACCAGCAGGAGAGTGAGTTTGTGTGTGTATGGGGGTGGAGGGGGGAGAAAACCTGGATTTGTGCTGGAAATGGCCCACCTTGATTATCATGCACATTGTAGGGAGAGTGGTCACTTTGGATAAGCTATTACCAGCAGCAGAGTGAGTTTGTGTGTGTGGTTTTTGGAGGGGGGTGAGGGAGTGAGAGAACCTGGATTTGTGCAGGAAATGGCCCACCTTGATTATCATACACATTGTGAAGAGAATGGTCACTTTGGATAGGCTGTTACCAGCAGGAGAATGAGTTTGGGGGAGGGGGTGAGAAAACCTGGATTTGTGCTGGAAATGGCCCAACTTTATGATCACTTTAGATAAGCTATTACCAGCAGGACAGTGGGGTGGGAGGAGGTATTGTTTCATGGTCTCTCTGTGTATATAACGTCTTCTGCAGTTTCCACAGTATGCATCCGATGAAGTGAGCTGTAGCTCACGAAAGCTCATGCTCAAATAAATTGGTCAGTCTCTAAGGTGCCACAAGTACTCGTTTTCTTTTTGCGAAGACAGACTAACACGGCTGTTACTCTGAAATTTGTTCTGTGGGTTATTACTTGGAACCACTTAAATCCTACTTTTTGTATTTAATAAAATCACTTTTTACTTATTAATTAATGGGGGGCACCAGCTGTGCATATTTCTCTATCAGTGTTATAGATGGCGAACAATTTATGAGTTTACCCTGTACAAGCTCTATTCAGGGTAAAACGGATTTATTTGGGGTTTGGATCCCATTGGGACTTGGGCATCTGAGTGTTGGAGACAAGAACACTTCTTAAACTGTTTTCAGTTAAGCCTGCAGTTTGTGGGATGTTATTCAGACCTGGGTCTGTGTTAGGGTGCTGAGGTCCCAAGCTGGCAGGGAAAGCAGGGCCAGAACTAGCCTTATCACATCAGTTGGCAGTCCCAAGGAGTTTTCTGTGATCCAACCCATCACAAACAGAATACCATTTATTTAAATATTTTGGATGTTTTCTACACTTTCAAATATATTTATTTCAATTGCAACAAAGAATACAACATGTACAGTGCTCACTTTATATTTATTTTTGATTACATATATTTGCACTGTAAAAAAGAAACAAAAGAAATAGTATTTTTCAATTCACCTAAGACAAGTAATGTAGTGTACTGCCATCTCTTTATCATGAAAGTTGAACTTACAAATGTAGAATTATGTACAAAAAATAACTGCATTCAAAACTAAAACAATGTAAAAGTTTAGAGCCTACAAGTCCACTCAGTCCTACTTCTTGTTCAGCTAATCATAGAATATCAGGGTCAGAAGGGACCTCAGGAGGTCATCTAGTCCAACACCCTGCTCAAAGCAGGACCAATCCCCAATTTTTGCCCCAGATCCCTAAATGGCCCCCTCAAGGATTGAACTCACAACCCTGGGTTTAACAGGCCAATGCTCAAACCACTGAGCTATCCCTCCCCTATAGTCTATAATCACTCAGACAAGTTTGTTTACACTTACAGGAAATCATGCCTCCCACTCCTTTACAATGTCACCTGAAAGTGAGAACAGGCATTCGGATGGCACTGTTGTAGCCAGGATTGCAAGATATTTACATGCCAGATGCGCTAAAGATTCATATGTCCCTTCATGCTTCTGACCCAGGGAGTCTACAGTAAGACCCCTAACACCATCCCACTGGATCCTCTTTTGCTGTCCTTCCCCAAAGTAATTTTGGCCCAAAATTTTGTTTTGTCCATATTACCATACTGTCATTTCTTATTTCTTTACCATTTACCAGAGAGAGATGCCTTTTCATTTACATCTCCTCAAATATTGGGCAGACAGAAATAAAAGGGGACATTACAAGGTAGGAAAAAATAATTTTGGTGGGAGAAAGGAGAAGGGAAAACATGTTCCCCTTGTCATCATCATCCCTCCTCATAGAGACTTTTTTTAGTGTCCTGGGTCATATAAAATGCCCAATATACACTTTTTTACAAAGATGTGCTGATGTTGCTACTTCCCAGCTTCTGACTCAACAGTGACACATGCTTATTTCTCAAAGTGGAGAATTTTTTCCAATAACTTTGTGTTCTGAGTTAATCATTGAACACTGATACAGTGTTAAGAACCTTCCCTTTGAGCAAAGGAATAGCTTTGATAAAGTCTACATTTTTCTCTTCATTCCAAACACTGTTCATCCAACTAAATGCTCATTCAGTTGGGCTGTTCGTTTCATGTAACACAGACCAAATTCTACTTGGTATAGCAAGAGATCTTCAAGAAACATTAAGAAACAAAACATTTTGATTAAATGAAAAAGTGGGACAGACCCATCCTTAAAAAAGGGAAGAAGGAGGATCCTGGGAACTACAGGCCGGTCAGCCTCACCTCAGTCCCTGGAAAAATCATGGAGCAGGTCCTCAAGGAATCAATTTTGAAGCACTTAGAGGAGAGGAAAGTGATCAGGAACAGTCAGCATGGATTCACCAAGGGAAGGTCATGCCTGACTAATCTACTTGCCTTCTATGATGAGATAACTGGCTCTGTGGATGAGGGGAAAGCAGTGGATGTGTTATTCCTTGACTTTAGCAAAGCTTTTGACACGGTCTCTGATAGTATTCTTGCCAGCAAGTTAAAGAAGTATGGGCTGGATGAATGGACTATAAGGTGGAGAGAAAGCTGGCTAGATCCTCGGGCTCAATGGGTAGTGATCAATGGCTCCATGTCTAGTTGGCAGCCGATATCAAGCGGAGCACTCCAAAGGTTGGTCCTGGGGCCGGTTTTGTTCAATATCTTCATTAATGATCTGGAGGATGGCATGGACTACATCCTCAGCAAGTTTGCTGATGACCCTAAACTGGGAGGAGTGGTAGATACGCTGGAGGGTAGGGATAGGATACAGAGGGCCCTAGACAAATTAGAGGATTGGGCTAAAAGAAATCTGATGAGGTTCAACAAGGACAAGTGCAGAGTCCTGCACTTAGGACGGAAGAATCCCATGCACCACTACAGACTACGGACCGAATAGCTAGGCAGCAATTCTGCAAAAAAGGACCTAGGGGTTACAGTGAATGAGAAGCTGGATATGAGTGAACAGTGTGCCCTTGTTGCCAAGAAGACCAATGACATTTTGGGCTGTATAAGTAGGGGCATTGCCAACAGATCGAGGGACGTGATCGTTCCCCTCTATTCGACATTGGTAAGGTCTCAGCTGGAGTACTGTGTCCAGTTTCGGGCCCCACACTACAAGAAGGATGTGGAAAAATTGGAAAATGTCCAGCAGAGGGAAACAAAAATGATTAGGGGTCTGGAACACATGATTTGGGGGGGGGGGTTGATAGCCGCTTTCAACTACCTGAAAGGGGGTTCCAAAGAGATGGATCTAGACTGTTCCCAGTGGTAGCAGATGACAGAACAAGAAGTAATGGTCTCAAGTTGCAGTGGGGGAGGTTTAGGTTGGATATTAGGAAAAACTTTTTCACTAGGAGGGTGGTGAAGCACTGGAATGCGTTACCTAGGGAGGTGGTGGAATCTCCTTCTTTTGAGGTTTTTAAGGTCAGGCTTGACAAAGCCCTGGCTAGGATAATTTAGTTGTGGATTGGTCCTGCTTTGAGCAGGGGGTTGGACTAGATGACCTCCTGAGGTCCCTTCCAACCCTGATATTCTATGATTCTATGACATTTCAGGAGTCCTGAAAGAAGTTCCTAGGATAATAGGGGATATCATGTGAAAAAGCAGGAAGTAGGGTCACTTTGTGTAAAAGAATTCCATTTATTTTTTCTACTGAAATGTTATGTCATGTATAGCAGTACCCTATGTATGTTACAGACTAATTTTATTGCACAGATTCTTACATTTTAAGAAAAGAAAGACTATTATGATAATCAAGTCTGACTGCCTGCATAATACAGGTCACACAATTTCACCCAGTAATTCCTGTATCAAGTCCATAACTTCTGGCTGAGCTAGAGCATATCTTTTAAAAAATGACCAATCTTGATTTAAAGATTTCCAGTAATGGAGAATCTGACACATCAGTAGGTAAGTTGTTCCAATGGTTATGGTGTTCTCAATTCAAAAAAGAAATTGAAAATTGGAAAGGATTCAGAAAAGAACTATAATAAAGATTTCAGACTTGGAAAACCTGCCTTAAAGTGAGAGACAGAGCTTCTCAATTTATTTAGTTTATCCAAGTGAAGTCTCAGAAGTGACTTGCTCATGGTCTACATGAGGAAGAGATTTCTTATTTCAGACTGCTCTTAATCTAGCAGAAAAAGGAAAAACAAGTTCCAGTGGTTTGAAGCTGAAGCTAGACAATTGTGGACTAGAAATAAGGCATTAATTTTTAAACCACAAGGGCAATTAACCATTGGAATAATTTATCAAGGGATATGGTGGATTCTCCATCACATTAGGTCTTTAAATGTACAGCTTTAATAATATATATATTGCATATAAATCCTTTAAAGTGCATTTATAATTACTTTAGGTTTAAGATTCAGGTTAAAAATTGTAAATACCTGGAACTACGCCATTTGTTGCTATTGCGCTCATTGAAATTGCAGTCAGCATAGTCTGTGGAAAGACCATTATTAAGAAAGTTTAATTTAAGATAATAAAGTTCTTTAAAAACTATAAATGATGGACAAGCCCAATGGTCTAGTGGGAATAAGCTGGAAATTGGAAAATATCTTTATGTCTTTGTGGTGACAGGGACTCAAGTTATATGCCTTTTTTTCCTAACTAAGCTAATTGATTCCAAAGTCAGTTGAGCATTGAGTCTTAGACTGAACAACTGTTTAATACATCTAGAAGTATGGGTCAGCTCAAAGCAGAGCCTTTGAATATATAACTGGAAAGAAGGGGAAACCTTGAGGACTTTCAATATTCACCAGAAAACAACCCAAAGAAAATATTGTTCTCATTAAATAGTAATTAGTAACAAATGACCATTGTGTATCTTTACCATCATTACCATTGTGTATCTTACTTCTAGCTCCATATTCCAAAACAATTACATTTATGAACTTGAGCTACAAGTAAATCACAGTACTGCTAATAATTAAGTTTCAGAGTTTGATGTGAAATTTTGAAAAGTAATTCCTTCTTACCCAAATTTAAATAAACACAAAGCAGGAGGATAAATCAAGAGAAGAACAAATACTAAGGACTGATTTAATGAGAACCATGAAATACAATTTTAATTACTGAGTAAATGGCGCTAACATTAGTATTTTACAAACTTAAGACTGAATCTTGTTTTGATCAATTCAATGAGGATAAGTAGTGCAGCTGGGCAAGAAATGGTTTCCCTGTTCTATGAAAGTTTTTTAAATTTCAAAATACTTTTTCCATTTTGCATTGGGACAAAACTAAGACCTTTCCAAAAATCCCCAAAAAACAGTTTTTCAAAAAATCAAGAGATACACCATACTAGCCCAGCCTAAGGTTAGGACATGTTCTAGTCCCTTTGTCTCCCATGTCCCATGTGAGTGCCATAATCACCCATATATAAAGCCAGTCTCTCTCTCTCTCTCTCTCTGGTCCAATGAATATTTAATTAGTTATACAAAGTGGAACAAAAAGAAAAGGAGTACTTGTGGCACCTTAGAGACTAACCAATTTATTTGAGCATGAGCTTTCGTGAGCTACAGCTCACTTCATCAGATGTATACCGTGGAAACTGCAGCAGACCAATTTATTTGAGCATGAGCTTTCGTGAGCTACAGCTCACTTCATCAGATGTATACCGTGGAAACTGCAGCAGACTGCAGTCTGCTGCAGTTTCCACGGTATACATCTGATGAAGTGAGCTGTAGCTCACGAAAGCTCATGCTCAAATAAATTGGTTAGTCTCTAAGGTGCCACAAGTACTCCTTTTCTTTTTGCGAATACAGACTAACACGGCTGTTCCTCTGGAAAGTGGAACAGTTCTAATAGGAGAGATTCAGACACACCAACTTCAGAAAAACCCATAGCTTTGTGGTTATGAGACTCATATGGGATGTGCAAGTTGTAAGTTCAAGTCCCTGCTCTGAATCAGGCAGAATAAGGACTCGAACCTGGATCATCTTCTTCCCAGGAGAGTGGCCTCACCATTGAGTTATTGGCTATTCTGGAGTCCATCTCTCTGTATCTGTCTTTTTGATCAGAAAATCCATCCTGGGAATCTAAGAAACATTTCCCAATGGAAGTTTTGCTTAACCTGATACCTTTTCATAAACATTTGTTTCAGTGAATTGCAGTTTCTGACAATAAAACCATTTTGTCAGAAAATTTCTGACCAGCTCTAATAAGCAAAGAGACAGCAGTGTGTCCTATCAATCAAGGCAGAAACAGTGCGGGAGGGCTCACTTTGCTGCACCTTTTCAGTGTAGGGTGCCCATTGCAACTGAATTTCAACATACACACTACTTAAAGTCTATGCATAAATGAACACGCTAAAAGACATAAAAGGCAAGCTAGTATTTTAGCCCACCTTAACTCCCACCTGTACTGCTCTTTGAACTCTATAAAAGGGTTCTGCCTGCTGCTTGTGCAAGCAGGGAGACAGGGGAGTTGGTCTGGCAGTAGCATAGAATAGGATTTAACTTTAAATGTATAAGACAATTAAATATTAACTTACACAAGCACAGCACATGAACACAATGATGAAAGATTCAAGAACTCCAGATGTTCCAACAATCCACGTCAAACGTAGGAAAAGAATGACTCCCAAAATATTTTGCAAGCAGGGAAGGTACACACCAATAAAAGTGCCCATACGTGGAGCCTGAAACAAACAAAATATAAATTCCACCTAGAATATTTCTTCCCAAACAAAAGACCAGGTATCTTAACACCTCATCCAGCAAATTCACAATGACTTGTAACAAAAAGTCTTTTTTTTAGTAAGGAGTGAGCAAAAACTGAGTGAAGACCTCAGGATTTCTAGTTTTATAGATAACATTACAGCATTTAAAAAAAGATTCTAGTTTTTTAGATAAAACACAGCATTTAAAAAAAAATAGAATACCTTTTATGCACTAAGATAGTCTCTGTTAAGAATTAGGAGGAGACCTTAAGGTGAGACAGATCATCCTACATCTGCCTGCCATGAGGTTTCTCGCAGCTTCCTCTGAAGCATCTGATGTTGGCCTCTGTTTGAGACAGGATGCTGGACCACAGATCTGATTCAATATGGCACATTTGTTAATATTTCCTTTATTTCATTTTTGATGCTCAGGGATCAAAATTCAAAATCAAGCCAGATGTTAAAAATATAAATGACAGTTCTCTATTCAGGCCCCACTCTGAATCCCAACCTCTGTCTACTTTTCTGTAGAAGTGCTCAGCTGTGAAGCAGTTAACCCTGACATTTACACTGGCCAGGTTTTTCAAAACCACAAGCCTAAGGTTAGTCTCTTAAGTACATATTTAGGCTTCTAAATAAGACATCTGATTTTCAAAAGTACTGAGCACCTAACACATCCCACTGAGGCTTAAATCTTCCATTTTTAAAAAAAATTAAACCATTGTCAATATGTAACTCCAGTCATTCAGACTTGTTGACTGTACCTTTGTTCTGTAGGCACAATGAGAGACCACTCTAATGGTTTATACTTGGAAAGTTTTCTTCACTTCTATAAGGTCTAAAACAACTGGGTATTTGTTATTTTTTGTTTTTGTGGGTTTTTTTAATTAAATGAAAGCTTAAATTCCATAGAAAATGATGACATCACTGTAAAGTGCTGGTACTTCATATCACTGTATATCAGCTCAGTCTGACTTCTCAATTAGGCAGCCTATTTTTGTGTTTGGTCTGGTAGATTAGATTGTCAAACATGGAATAAAGAAATAATTTCACTTGATCTGAACAAGTCAGTGAGCCTTTATTTCTACTTTAAACACAGATATTTTATCTTTTTAAATAACATCTATCAAATAAAATCCAAGGAAATATAATGAGTCTCTGTCAAAATCTTAGAATTCTAATTACTTTCACTTTGACCCCAAAACACACCATAGAACGGAGTGTAGCAAGAGAGCCAAGACAACTGAGAACAAGAGAGAAGAGAGATCACATATAACAATAAAGAAGGAAGGGGTAAAAAAATATAATTAGACCCACCATGTTTACAACCCAAAAAGTTAAAAAGTCATAAATCATATGATTTTTAAAGTAATCCCATGCACTTTTTTAAAAATTCAAGAAATATAGTGTGTAGTTGGTTTATCAACATATGTATGAAGACCTTGTTTTATTCCTCTTTTATGTAACCTACAGCCTTGTATAGACATGATTTGCATTGCTGCCACTCGCCACAGCTTAGAATACATAAATGGACCCCTCTCTTTCACCATGTCTGCACTAGCGAGCTTACAGCGGCACAGCAGCACCAATGCAGCTGTGCCACTATAAGATCGCTCGTGTAGCCAAGCTATGCCAATGGGAGAGAATTCTCCCACTGACATAATTAAACCATGAGCGGTGCTAGCTATGTTGGTGGGGGGGGGGTTTTTCACATCCCTGAGCGACATAAGTTATACCAACAAAAGTGTTAGTGTAGACATAGCCTTTGTGTAATGATGCTTCTAATCAGTTAACAAATGTTCCTCAAGGCAATATAAAGAGCCTAAAGTCTTGTCTACATTAAGGAATTTTTTTCAGAGTAGCAGCCGTGTTAGTCTGTATTCGCAAAAAGAAACGGAGTACTAGTGGCACCTTAGAGACTAACCAATTTATTTGAGCATAAGCTTTCGTGAAGCTTATGCTCAAATAAATTGGTTAGTCTCTAAGGTGCCACTAGTACTCCTTTTCTTATTAAGGAATTTGTTTACCAGTATAACTACATCAATTTAATTACACTGATACAAACCCAGTGTTGATGGGCTGCATTATGAAATGGTGTGGCTAATACCAGGGTAACCAAATTAAAGTACACTGGTATAAACCTGACCTAGAACTGGTGTAGCCTGTCTATATTAGTTGTTCACACTAGTCTAATTAAATCAATGTTGTTATATTAATGCATAAATTCTGAATGTAGACAAAGCCTAACTCTCCTTAATTTTCTCTCCCACCCCTCCACTTCCTCCAACTCTCCATTGACCTTTCATGTGCCACTTCCACTGTACTCCAAGCTCATGAAAGCTCAAGAAAATTATAAAAACAAACTAGGATTATGTAAACAATAGTTATGTACAGTGCAGACTTTTAAAAGAATCTGTTTTCCCCAGGTTATCTAAATACATCGCAATGAGAAAAACATTTAAACTCATACAACAATCATTACCGTCATCAGAGAAAAATGACAAGCATCACACAGTTCTGTAGCAGATGCAGAGATAGAATTCAATGCTGAAGTATGACATTCACTTCCCTTAACCATAAGACCATCCTTTCTCTACCTGCAGTCCCCTGCCTTATTCACCATACACACCTTTCAACTTCAGCAAATGAAGTAGGAGTACTACAGACAACACCCTCATTCACCTACACAACCCAAATTCATTCCCAGTGCTCCATCAATTCTGTACACTGAAAGAGGCAGGGTCTGTGGAGAAAGCAGTATATGGTCATGTAATTAAAGACTGTATCATAATATATACACAGAAGGGTGCCTAAGTAAGATTGCATAGGTATAAGTCAGAAAATAGAAGTACAATCCAAAGGAAGCTAATAGAAATTAGTATAAAGTATGGAAGATGAAATGTAAGAAAGAAATTATAAGGCTAAAATGGATAATTTTTGTGTGCATACATTATACAATCATAGAACCATAAGACTTGAGAGGGCATTTAGTCCAATCCCCTGCACTCAGGCAGGACTAAATATTATCTAGACTATCGCTGACAGGTGTTTGTCTAACCTGCTCTTAAAAATCTCCAGTGACAGAGATTCCTCAATCTCCTTAGGCAACCTATTCCAGTGCTTAACTACTCTGACAGTTAGGAAGTTTTTCTCAATGTAAAACCTAAATTGCCCTTGTTCCATTTTAAGCTCTTGTCTTTTTGTCCTATCCTCAGAGGTTAAAGAGAACATTTTTTCTCCCTCCTCCTTATAACAACCTTTTATGTACTTGAAAATTATTATCATGTCCCCTCTCAGTCTTCTCTTCTCCAGAATAAACAAACTCATTTTTTTCAATCTTCCCTCATAGGTCATGTTTTCTAGACATTTAATCATTTTTGCTGCTCTTCTCTGGACACTTTCCAATTTGTCCACATCTTTCCTGAAAGGTGGTGCCCAGAAGTGGACACAATACTCCAGCTGAGGACTAATCAGCACAGAGTAGAGTTGAAGAATTACTTCTCATGTCTTGTTTACAACACTCCTGCTAATACATCCCAGAATGATGTTTGCTTTTTTTGCAACAGTGTTACACTGTTGACTCATATTTAGCTTGTGATCCGCTATGACCCCCAGATCCCTTTCCACAGTCCCAGGCAGTCATTTCCCATTTTGTACATGTGCAATTGACTGTTCCTTCCTAAGTGGGGTACTTTGCATTTATTGAAGACCATTTTATCCAGTTTGTCCAGATCATTTTGAATTTTAATTCTATCCTCCAAAGCAATTGCAACCCCTTCCAGCTCGGTATTGTTTGCAAATTTTAAGTGTACTATCTATGCCATTATCTAATTCATTGATGAAAATACTGAATGGAACTGGACCCAGAACTGATCTCTGTGGAACCCCATTTGATGTGCCCTTCCAGCTTGAATGTGAACCACTGATAACTATTCTCTGGGAACAGTTTTCCAACCAGTTATGCACCCACCTGAAAGTAGCTCCATCTAGGTTGTATTTCCCTAGTTTGTTTAGGAGAAAGTCATGCAAGACAGTATAAAAAGCCTTACTAAATTCAAGATATATCACATCTACCACTTCCCCCCATCCACAAGGCTTGTTACTCTATCAAAGAAAGATATTAGGTTGGTTTGACAGTTTGTTCTTGATAAACCCATGCTGACTGTTACTTATCACCTTATAGTCTTCTAAGGGTTTGCAAATTGATTGCTTAATTATTTGCTCCATTATCTTTCCACGTACTGAAGTTAAACTGACTAGTCTATAATTCCCTGGGTTTTCCTTATTTCCCTTTTTATAGATTGGCACTATATCTGCCCTTTTCCAGTCTTCTGGAATTTCCTCCATCTTCCACGACTTTTAGAAGATAATCACTAATGGCTCAGATATCTCCTCAGTCAGCACTTTAAGTATTTTAGGATGTATTTCATCAGGCCCTGGCGACTTGAAGACATCTAATTTGTCTAAGTAATTTTTAACTTGTTCTTTCCCTATTCTGGATCCTACCTCATTTTCATTTGTATTCACTATGTTAGACATCCAATCACCACCAACCTTCTTAGTGAAAACCGAAACAAAGAAGTCATTAAGCATCCCTGCCATTTCCACATTTTTGGTTATTGTCCTTCCCCCTCTCCCCTCCCCATACCCTCTCCTCCCCCCAGCCCCTTGAGTAACGGGCCTACCCTGTCTTCCTCTTGCTTCCAATGTATTTGTAGAATGTTTTCTTGTTACCCTTTTGTCTCTAGCTAGTTTGATCTCATTTTGTGCCTTGGCCTTTCTAATTTTGTCCCTTCACCTCCCTGCTTTTCTTGGGGGAGGGGGAGGGCTTGTTTTTATACCAATTCTAGGAATCTGGGTAACAAGCAAGATGAACTGGAAATTCTGATTGATTAGAAGAAACTTGATGTAAGTGACACTACTGAAAACTGGTAGGATGATATGCATGATTAGAATGTTAAAATCACTGGTTATCACCTATTCAGCAAGGATAGTAGGTAAAAGAGGTGAGTGGGGAGGTGGCACCCTACTTCAAATATACTATTACTTGATTTAGACTTATTAATAACTCAGATCCACAAGATATTGAATCACTATGGGTCAATGCGCTAACTAACAAAGCTAAGGCAGAAGTATTGCTGGGGAACCTGTTGCAGCAGTGGTTCTCAACCAGGGGCATGTGTACTCCTGTGGGTATGCAGAGGTCTTCCAGGGGGTACATCAACTCATCTAGATATTTGCCTGGTTTTACAATAGACTACACAAAAAGCACTAGCGAAGTCAGTAAAACTAAAATTTCATAGAGGCAATGACTTGTTTATAGTGCTCTATATATTATACACTGAAATTAAGTTTTCTGCATTATATAACCTCTTATTTATATCAATTTCTATCTTTTCCCATCTGTAATATATTGCTTTTTAATTTCTAATTTCTATCTTCTGTGACAGACCCAGACTGGTCGGGTGCAGGAGTCTGGTAGAAGGAAAACACACTGGAAACTGGATGAGTAGTTTTCTGTTTCCTGGGCGACCAGGGCAGGCCAATATTTATATTCCAATTGATTTAATTTATAATTTTATAGTAAAAACGAAAAAGGAAGCAATTTTTCAGTAATAGTGTGCTGTGACATTTGTGTATTTTTATGGCTGATTTTGTAAGCAAATAGTTTTTAAGAGATGTGAAACTTAGCAGTACTCAAGACAAATCAGACTCCTGAAAGGGGTACAGTAGTCTGGAAAGATGGAGCGCCACTCTGTTACAGAACACCAAATCAAACCATACAACAGGATGAGTTACTCCTTAAACAGCTGTTTGCACTGGATGGAATAAAACCTGTGCTGTTGTGGGGGACTTCAATTTGGAAGACATATGCTGGAGGTTCCATGCTGCTAGTTGTAAATGATCATTAAAGTTTCTAAAAATTATAGATGATCATTTTCTAACACAAAAGGTATTGGACCCAACCTGAGGTTGCTCTGTTTTGGACCTCACGATGATGTATAAAGATGAATTAATTAACCATTCCTTCAAAAGGGATTACTTCCCAAAGCTGAGGAAAACTATGAGCAAAATGGTTTGGGGGAAATTAGGAATAAAAATTAGAAGTTGAAGCTCTTTAAAATAAGTTTAGTCGATTGTGAAAATCCACAATTCTACAATCAAGAAAAAAGGACAATTTTTCTGGCTGAATGTGTCTGTGAAGTGTGGCAGGGCATTGGCTTTGCCTCGGGGGGTCCTGCGCTTCTAGGTGGTTAGGATTTGCCTCAGAGGTTTTTTGTGACCCTCAATGTAGCCTCTCTCCCCTCTCAGAGGCAAGGGTTACAGCTTACTGAGCCACCTTCATCATCGGCCAGTCAACGGGTTTGGTGTAAGAACCCTCTTTAGTCCCTGTCTTCCTACTCAGGGAGCATTTGTGTAGAAATGTGGGGTGGGAGACACAGACCCACCCTCTTCTCCAGGTTCCAGCCCAGGGACCCTAATTGACAGTGGCAACAAGTAGTTTTCCTATACTACTGGAGCTATAGCCCTTCCCTGGGCTACTTCCCCAAACGGCCCCGCCTAGCACCCTCCTTGGTACCTGACCATGCTTGTTCTCCCAGCTCTTTTACTGCGCACCTTCTTACTTCTAGTCTTCCCACAACACACCAGCTTACTCCCAGCTCCTACCAGCTGGCCTCTCTGAAGGGGCTTCCTTTTAAACTAGTCCCAGCTGGTTCTAAATGGGCTTCAGGTGATCTGATTAGCCTGTTTCCCTTGATTGCTTCTATTGGTTCCAGGTGTCTTATGGAGTCTGCCTGACTTAATTGCTTCTAGCACCTTCCTGACTGCTCTGGCCCCTGCCCTGGTCACTCAGGAAACAGAAAACTATTCATCCAGTTTCCAATGTGTTTTCCTTCTACCAGACTCCTGCACCCAACCAGTCTGGGTCTGTCACAGAAGACAGAAATTAGAAATTAAAAAGCAATATATTACAGATGAGAAAAGATAGAAATTGATATAAATAAGAGGTTATATAATGCAGAAAATTGATATGGGAAGCTAAAGACACAAGAGAAAAATCCATAGCTAGTAAGATTAAGAACAATAGGTGGATTTTTTTAAAATATATTGGGAACAAAATAAATCATAGGAATGGTATAAGTTCATTACTAGATGGAGAAAGTAAATCTGTTAATGATGCAGAAAAGGCAGAAGTGTTCAATAAATATTTTTATTCTGTATTTGGAAAGAAGCAGGATGTTTTACTCTTATCAAATGAGGATGATGAAGTTTTTTCTAGTCTATTAGTAACTAAGAAGGATGTTAAACAGCATCTACTAGGGATAAGCATTTTAAAATCAGTAGGCCCACATAAATTGCACACACAAGTCCTAAAAGAGTTGGCTGAGAAGATCTTAATTTTTAACAAACCATGGAATACCAGAGACATTCCATAAAACTGGAATAGGGTTAATGTTGTGCCAATATTCAAAGGTGTCAAGTGGGATGAGCTAGGTAGCTACAGGCCAGTTAGACTGGTATCAGTCCTGGGCAAGATAATGGAAAAGCTGATAAAGAATTAAAGTATTGGAATATAATTAACGCCAGTCAATACTGTTTTACGGAAAATAGATCTTGTCAAATAACCTCATTTCATTCTTTGATGATATTTCAAGTTTGATTGATAAAGATAACTGCATGGGTGTAATATACTCAGACATTTGTAAGACATTTGTTTTAGTACAGCATGACATTCTAAATAAAGAAAGTATTAAATAATACCAAGAGCATACATTGGCAGAGTGGTAAACAGTTATGAGGACAGGTTAGTTGAACAGAGCAATCTGGATCACTTGATGAGCTGACCCCATTAAACATCTAGGAACATCTAGTTAAACATCTAGGAACAAAGAATTCACGACACACCTACCAGATGGGGGACTCTACCCTGGGAAGCAGTGACTATGAAAAGGATTTGAGGGGGCATGGTGGACAATGAGCTGATCGTAAGCTCCTAGTGCAATGCTGTGGCAAAAAGGACTAATGGGCTTCTTAGATGTAGAAACTGGGGAATATTGAATAGGTGTAGGGAGGTACTCTTACCTCTATATATTGTACTGGTGAGACCAATATTGTGTACAGTTCTAGTGTCCACATTTCAAAAAGGATGTTGAAAAATGGGAGAGGGTTCAGAAATGAGCTGCAAAAATGATTCCAGGGCTTGAAATAAAATGCCTGACAATGAGAGACTTCCAGTTTAATCTGTTTAGTTTATAAAAATGAAGATTGAGAGGCAACTTGATTACAGTGTATAAGTACCTTCATGGGGAGAAAATACCAAGTATTAAACAGTTTTTTAATCTAACATTATAAAGGCTTAACAAGAACCAAGAACTGGAAGCTGAAGTCAGACAAATTCAGATTAGTAACAAGGCACAAATATTTAATAGTGAGGATGATTAACCATTGGAACAAATTACTAAGGACAAGCGATAGATCCTCCATCTCTTGAAGTTGTCAGATCAAGCCTTTTTGGAAGATAGTCTTTAATGAAACACAAGTTATTGAGCTCAATACAGGGGATCACTGGGTGAAATTAAATGGCCTCCATTATACAGGTCAGACTACATGGTCTTATGGTACCTAAACTCTATCCAATTACTGTAAGTTAAGTAACCTTTCTTTCTTCGAGTGATGGTCAATCACTCATTCTCCGCTCATAGAGTGTAGAGTGCACACTTTGGATCATCTGTTTCCAGAGAGCCCAGTCTCCTGCCAGTATTGCGGCTTGCTCTATATTAAGGCTGAGGTGGGCCAGATCAGAATACATGACATCACTCCAACATGTGCTGTCCACAAGGTCTTTTCCATCCGGCTTTTGTTGGATTGAATGCATAAAGCTGGCAGGCTGGTATGAACTCTAGCATACAGAGCAGATGTCCCAGCCACCTGAGCCAGCACTAAGTCACTTGGGAAGACAATGGAAACTGGTTGGTTCAATGCCTCACATCCTTGTTTGTAACATGATGAAACCACCATATGCCTTCAAGATATCACTGCTGTTTCATATTAAAAGTATCCAACTGGTGCATTTGTGTCTCTGTTGTGGCCCAGATTTCAGAGCCATACAAAAGGACAGAAGTCACTGCTGCTTGATAGATATGCATCTTAGTTGACACCACAGAGGCTTCCAAAGAGTGCGCATAACACTCAGAGCCTTTCTGATTTGATGTTTCATGTCAGCAAGGCAACCTCCCTCTGTGGTGACAATGGAACCAAGATACTCAAACGAGTCAATGAATCAAACTTCTTCTCCATCAATTACGATGGGCAGGGGTAGAGGTTCATCAGCTGCTTTCATCAGTTTGGTCTTCTTCCATCTGATTTAAAGACCAAACTGTGACATTACCCAGGATACAATCTGGACTGATGGACAGCTGTGTCCCCATAATTCTCCATCCTGAGATGCCTTTTACACCACTTGCCTGCTCACACACAGCCACCAGCATGTAAATCACTCCCAGCTATACGGTATGAATGCAATAGCCAGCCACCCATGAATTATACAGCCGGGCAACAACAGCAAACTCCCAATCACAGACTTTCCCCCAGTAATGTGCATCTTGTACTGCCCAGCACCCTCCAGGACAATACAAGCTCATATAAAGTCTGTCATTTCATTAATAGAAAATGATACGCCCATTTCCCAAACACTTCAATCCAAACACACACTGGTTTAGATAAAATAATAAAACCAGTTTATTAACTACAGAAAGATGGATTTTAAGAGATTACAAGTAATGAGGCATAAAAGTCAGAATTGGATACAAAGAAATAAAAGGTAAAACGCATACTAATACCTAATGTAACAAGCTAAGTGAACATAAAGCAAAAGTCTCTCTCACCACATGTTTCAGTCAGGACCCTTCTCCAAATTCAGTGTTACCATCTTGTTCTGCGGGTGTTGTTGATGCCATGAGCAGAGAGAAAGGGAGGATAGGTAATCTGGGGAGTTTTTTTGCCAGCCTGGAAATTTTTTGCTCACACCCTTTTTCCTCCCAAAGAATGGCCGCTTAACCAAGTGATAGTCCATTTGATTTTGTTGACACCTGACTGAAGCGCCAGGTTGTCTTTTGTCTCTGATGAATTGGTTTATGCCTGCTTTTCTGAACTTGGAGCGTGTCTCAGTAAAGTTGTACAGTAGAATCTTATAACTTTTCATACAATATGGCCACACATATTTTACCAGGACAATAATGATCAGCACATTATGAGTCTTCAAATGATACCCCCCAAGGCATACTTTATACAAAATCCATTATAGTTTTGTAAAAAGGGTGAACATAGGGATACAGACTGTCACACAAGCCTATTTCCTTCTTCCATAAATATATTCAGTGCACTGATGAGATTAGTTCATGAGGATGCAAACGCAGCCCTGTCATCCCCATTTTCAAGGTCTATTATATAGAAATCATGCACTGCATGGTCAATTACAGTGTTGAAAAGATATGGCGTAGCCATGTTTCCTTGATGGATGCCACAGTTGTATTCAAACCAGTTGAACATCCTAGTATCTAACCAGAAACAGCTCTCACTTTGGCAATGCATTTCTATTAGAGGCTGAGGAGCTTGCCAGGCACAGCAGCTTCCAGGCCGAGCCAAAGGGAGCTATGATCAACAGAGTCAAAGGCAGATTTTAAATCAATAAAGGCTATATACACCTCATCCTTCCTGCGCAGAAACTCTTTAAGCTTTTTCAATAATTTATCTAATGGTAAAATTCTGCTCTGCGGTTGATCAGATGGGCACAAATCTGGCTTACTGTAGAGGCCATAGATTGCTTATGTTGGGTTTAACATGCTCAGGAAGAACCACTGTGAACAGTTTGTATACCAATTAAATGCCACGATTGGTGACGTTCTGATGTATTCCAATCACCATGCCACGATGCCATGGTGATTGGAATACATCAGAACATCACCTTTCCATCTCCAAAAAGAAAGAATAATTCCACAGTACCAGTAGGCAGGTAGATAAGAAAGGTGGTGTTCTGTGGACCAACTTTTAAGGTGCACAGTTCTTTATAGATAGCATCATAGTCATTTTTTGCCAATACAGCTTCCATCAATCGAGCATTATTTGCCTAAACATCTCCTAGTCCTGCTTTAAAACTGTGTTACACAAGGCATTGAGGCATCAGTAGTCTTGGTTGTTCCTGTTTAAGTGAGCCATATGTCATTTATCTGTGACGTCCAGGGTCTGTTGATGGATCCATTGATGTTTGGGGCTTGGGCACATTTTCCCCAGCACTCTGTTGAGAGCGTCCATAATAGAAGACTGGAAACAGTCCCACAAATTATTGATTTCCTTGTGTTCAAAATTTTCATCTGCAAGGGCTAGAACATCAAATGGTTTGCAGATTTCAGCCTGGTTTTGTACTGTGACTAAATGACTAATGGAAGTCTTGATTTCAGTTGCCTTCAACTTCAGTTTCCCCATGTCCGCAAGCAACCTGTGGTCAGTATTGCCAACTTCAGCACCCAACAATAGTGTACACAGCTTCTCCACTGACTAGATATAAGACCATGGTCTAGCTCTTTGCCGGTTTCTCCATCATTCTAATACCAAATCCATGTATGTATGTTTTTCCATTGGAAATCCGTGTTAGAAATATGGAGTCCAGTTTCAGCACAAAGCTTGAGCAGTCACTCACCATTATTGTTCATGGTCATATCCACAAAGAAATCCCCAACACTTTCTCGCCAAGCTGATCTAGCATCTGGTCCCAGCATGGCATTGGCATTGGGTAACACAATGATAATGTTGTGTGTGGCTACTATTCTGATTACATTATACATGACTTATGCATATTGTTCCTTGTCCTCCTTGTTGGCAAGAATAGCAGGTGCACAAGCACCAATGATAGTGATGTTGCCATGTCTATGTGAAAGTCTTGCTATCACAATACATTCGGAGATGGGAGACCAGCTTATGAGGGCTTTACAAGTATTCCTTGACTAGGCCAAGCCAACACTAATGGTGCCTATCTGTATTCCACTGTGGGTAATTCCCAAGGTCCCATCAAATGATCTCCTGGCAGCAGATAAGACTGAGAGGAAGATGATGGCAGGGTGGCTATGTTGCAGTTTCTAATGCTTCCTGGGAGGCTCAGACCCTCTCTGACTGTAGAAAGGTTGCCCTCAAAGGGAAAGTCCTCCACAATAACTTGAACCGCCTTGGGGACCTGGCAAGATGGCAGCCATGAGGCCTGTTTCATGACAACTGAAGTTGCCATGGAGCAGGAAGCAGAATTATGATCTGTGACCATAAGAGCACCCCAGCACCAGATGGTATACATACACCTGGTATGTAACAGTAAATATCACCTGGTCTGACCAGCTCAATACACCTCTCACACAGGTTTCATATTTATTTAAAAGGTGATTTGTAATACATTACTTGAAAACTAATACCACACTGGTCGTTAATGTCATTGTGAAATATATGTAACAACACTGCATGTGAAATTATGGATACTGTCTGATACTATGTTTTGGAGAGCATAAACAGACAAAGGAGACAAAACAGTTTGTATCCCAACAAAGAAGAAATGCAAACACCTCTTTGGCTCAATTGCAAACCATGCCAGGTATGACCAGGGACTGGTAAAATGGGCTATTCGTTTGCAATGGAGATTACAGGAAGATCATTTACACCATAAACCACAGGAGATGACAAAGTTAACGTGGCATTGGCTACCTGGTGGACACACATAGTTGAGCCCCCAGAATGGCTTCCTGACTTTGAAGACAAAGACAAATTTGGGAGATGTAAGGAACTGCTGAAAGACTTTAAGGTATCCATCACCTGAGAGAAGAAGTCAGTGCTTTGTATATAAGAAAGATTGGTCCTCTTGTTAATCAAGCTGGAGAATGCTGATTACTTGGTGTGAGTAAGATATTAGGTTAGGCAAAGCTGTATCATGCTAGAATTAAGTTTTAGACATTAGAAAGTGGGTTTTTTTGTTTTGTTTTGTTTGTAACCCTTTCATATCTCTTTCGTTCTTGCTTGAAATCACTTAAATCTTTGTTAATAAACTTATTCCTGTTTTATTACACAACCATCTTAGTTTTGTGTATTAAGGAGGAGTGCATAACCCTAGCTAGGAGAACAAGCTGTTGTGTGTACTGGCTCTTTTGAGGCAGCGAATTTGGTGTTACCTCTGTGAGTGTCCACTAAGAGGGACTGGACACTGCAGGGGAGATGGTTTTGGGCAGATTCAGGACCATAAAAATTGTTGGGGTCACCCTGCATGGAGTAAGTGGGATGATGGAAGCCAGAGTAAGGCCATTGTTCTGTGAGCAGGGCAAAGTGTCACAGCAATGTCTAACAAGGCATGGAGTGTCAACCTGGCTATTAGTTTACCCTAACCGATGATGTCCTGAAATTGTGGCCTGAACTGAAGTTTGTTGCTGAACTCAGATAGTTTGTCATAATTAATAACATCTTATGTAGAAAATAAAGCATGATAACAGGCAATGTGGAACCGAAGACTGGCAGAGAAGTTCTTCCACCTGAACAAGTCCTGTCTTTTAGCATCCTTATCAGAAGGAGTAGACTTGAGATGGTGTAGCCTGTTGAGTTTGGTAACCACCTGAACCACCAGGGAGTTTGGAGCAGGATGAGAAAATAGATATTCTGTCCTGTTATATGGTGCAAAGTACTTTCTCTCAACCCCCTTCAGGGTGGGGGCACAAGTGGCTGGGATATGCCGTATCCTATTGGCTGGCTCCATTATCGCTTCATTAATGTAAAGTATCTATTTGTTAGGGCCTGCAATTTGAAGGATGTCAAGCAGCTCATAAGTAGAGTCCTGGATTCCCTCCAGGGGAATCTGTAGCAACTCTGCAATCCTCAGCAAGCAGTCCTGAAACTGCTTGTAGTCATCGGGTGGCAATAGAGAAGCCAATGTCACTGCCTCATCAGGGAATGAGGAAGAAAGTGCCACAGAGGAACTGAGTGGTTTGTCTGCTCAGGTTGATTCTCCTCCTCATAATGAGGGGGCTGAAGATCTTCCCTTTATGGTGATCTTTGTGTGTGTACCTCCCCGAGATACCTGTGAGTCAAGATGCCTGCCGTAGGAATACCAGGAATCCCACCAGGGTAAGAGGTTGATGCCCAAGGGGGAAGATGCCAGTGATCTCAAGCCCTGCAGATTGTCTTTCAGGAATGTGAGGGTGCCCAGGAGAGTCAGGAATCCCTATCTGGGCTAATGTTGTGGCTCAGAGTGGGCAGCGGGAGCACTGTCTTAGTCTCTAGTTCACTGGAGGAATTGGCACTGGCGGAGACAGAGTATGCCTTGAAATAACTCCCTCGGCTGGTTGACGGTATTGGTGAATGGAGCACCAGCAGTGTGGGTATCTCCCTGGAGATGACCAGTTCCACAAATATCAGCAACTCTGAGTCAGAATAAATAGCCAGGTCATCCAGGATAGTGAACCCTGATCTAGCAGAAGGTGAGTGGGAGGATCTGCTACCTCTTGGTGGAGCGGATAGCACTGATTTAGGTTGGGCAGTGGACATCAGAACTGCTGAATCCTTTTTGCTGCTGCACTGTGGTACCAACTGTGCAGCCAGTGATTGCTCCCTCTTCTCTCTTGCCAGTGCTGCCCCTTCTGTGGCTGTCTGTTTAGGGGAGTCTTGGCCCTTGGTACCAAAGGTTTGGACCCATGTTCCCTGTGAACTCCTAACATATCTGTGTTGGGGCACTGAGTTTCACTTGATTTGGACAGTGTAGGGGAGACGGCCCTCTTCTTAGAGGCCTTAGAAACAATATATAACAATAGAATACCAATTAAAATTTATTACATATTTTTGGATGTTTTTCTACATTTTCAGTATTGCTTTCAATTACAATACAGAATACAAAGTGTACAGTGTTCACTTTACATTTATTTTTTATTACAAATATTTGCACGGTAAAAAAACAAAAAAATATTTTTCAATTCACCTCATACAAGTACTGTAGTGCAATCTCTTTATCATGAAAGTTGAACTTACAAATGTAGAATTATGTAAACAAAAAAACTGCATTCGAAAATAAAACAATGTAAAACTTTAGAGCCCCCAAGTCCACTCAGTCCTACTTCTTGGTCAGCCAATCACGCAGACAAACAAAATTGGTTACAATTTGCAGGAGACCCTGCTGCCTGCTTCTTGTTTACAATGTCACCTGAAAGTGAGAACAGGCGTTCGCATGGCACTGTTGTAGCTGGCATTGCAAGATATTTACGTGCCAGATGCGCTAATGATTCGTGTGTCCTTTCATGCTTCAACCACCATTCCAGAGGACATGCTTCCATGCTGATGATGGCTTAAGCTTGATAATGATCCAAAGCAGTGCGGACCGACACATGTTCATTTTCATCATCTAAGTCAGATGCTACCAGAAGAAGGTTCTTTTTTCTTTTTTTTTTGTGGTTTGCGTTTTGCCAAATCTGCAGTGAAAGTGTTCTTAAAATGAACATGTGCTGGGTCATCATCCAAGACTGCTATAACATGAAATATATTCAGAAAATTGACGCATTATTTTTTTAATGAGAGTCATCAGCATGGAAGCATGTCCTCTGGAATGGTAGCTGAAGCATGAAGGGGCATACAAATATTTGGCATATCTGGCATGTAAATACCTTGCAGTGCCAGCTAAAAAAGTACCATGCAAACACCTGTTCTCACTGTCAAGTGACATTATAAATAAGAAGCAGGCAGCAGTATCTACTGTCAATGTAAACAAACTTGTTTGTTTTATTGATTGGCAGAATAAGAAGTAGGACTGAGTGGACTTGTATTCTTTAAAGTTTTACACTGTTTTGTTTCTAAGTGAAGTTATGTAACCAAAACAAAAAATCTGCATTTGTAAGTTACACTTTCACAATAAAGAGATTGCACTTCAGTACTTGTATGAAGTGAATTGAAAAATACTATTTCTTTTATCATTTTTACAGTGCATATGTTTATAATAAAAAAATAATAATATAAATTGAGCGTAGTGCACTTTGTATTCTGTGTTGTAACTGAAATCAATATTGAAAATGTGGAAAAATCCATAAATATGTAATAAATTTCAATTGGCATTCTATTGTTTTAAGTGCGATTAATCGCAATTAATTTTTTTGAGTTAATTGCATGAGTTAACTGCGATTAATTGACAGCCCTAATAATTTATTAAGATGTTTTCTATCACCAGCTTAACCACTTTGTGCATTGTGCCCCTTTCCCCTACCTTTAGTCAGTTTGTCTTTTAAGCTATGTCTACACAGCAGCTGGGAGCGTGCTTCCCAGCACAGGTAAATAGACACACACTAGTTCTGCTCAAGTTAGCATACTAAAAATAGCAACATGGCAGAGGCAGAATGGGTGGTAGCTCAGTCTGGCCACCTGAATACAAACCTGCCTGACCTCTGGGTACATACTCAGGTGGCTAGCTCAAGCTGTCATGGCCACAATGCTATTTTTAGCTGGCTAGCTCAGGCAGAGGTAGTGCATGTCTGTCTATACATTCTGGGAAGGACCCTCCCAGCTGCAATCTAGACATGCTCTTAGGGTACTTCTACACTTCAAGTGCTAAAGCATCACAGCTACAGCTGCACTACTATAGTGCAGACACTTACTACAGCAACGGAAGGGGATCCTTCATCAATGTACGGGTTTCAGAGTAGCCGCCGTATTAGTCTGTATCCACAAAAAAAGGAAAGGAGTACTTGTGGCACCTTAGAGACTAACAAATGTATTTGAACATAAGCTTTCGTGAGCTACAGCTCACTTCATCGCATCCAATGAATGTTAGTCCCTAAGGTGCCACAAGTACTCCTTCCACCCCCCCCCCCCCCCCGCCCAATGTAGTAAATCAACTTCTCCAAGAGGCACTAGCTAGATTGACAGAAGAATTGTTCCATCAACCCAGCACTTTCTATGTGGGGGTAGGTTGGTATAGCTATGTCTCTTGGGATGTGGATTTTTCACACCCCTGAGAGATTTAGCTATGCCAATGTAAATTCCTAGTGCAGAGCAGGCCTGCATTGTGAATTTTTTCACAGCCCTGAGTGACGTAGTTAAGCTGACCTAACTTTGTAGTGTAGACCAGCCCTAAAAGGAGTAACTGTTCAGGCCAGGAACCATGCCTCCCTTGTGTTTACACAATGCCTACCACTGTAATGAAAATACTACATAATAACAATAATTATAATTTTCAAAATTTTGGATACCTTGATTTCTTTTCGTTTGCTGTCTTCATCTGCTTCATGTTCTACCACTCCCTGAGTCAGATTGGTATAATTTGCTATCTTATTAAGAAGAGATGATACCATGGGGTTGCTATCCATTTCTTCCTGTTGGGATTTTGAAAAATGTTAATATAAAGCAATACTTTAATAGCAAATAAAAACACATTTTAAAACATAAGCCATTTCATGTCAGGTTTTCAAAGCTTCACATGCCAAATGCTGATTAACTGTCATACAGTACCTACTGCCACAAAATCTAGCCAATTATTTACTAGCAACACTTCTGAAGCTTCTTTGGGTGTACAGTGTGTACATAATAAAAATTGTGGCACTTTGTTTCCTAATTCAGAGTATTTTATATTATGTGAAATGATTAGGGGAAACATGGACGATTACATTTTGTTCAATTAATAGAAAATGTAATTCCTATTTGGAAATTTATCTTCTTATATCAGTCTGCAATGAACTATTAGGTAATGATCCTATAAAGAGACAGCTCACTGCATAAAGTTTTAGTCCCAGATTCCTCCCCCTAATAAATATAACTCTGCTTTAAGGGTTTTGTTCTTTTTTTTTCGGTAAGTGAAGTTTTCTTTTCCATAACAGGGTTTTCTTCTCACTGTACACTTCTGAGAGAAGGGAAACCCTATATTCAACAGTTAAAAACACAGGAATCTTCACATAAGGGCTTGCTACAAAACCCCCAAAAGAATATTAGCTTAAAATTAAAAACAAAAATCACAAAAAATTATGAAAACCAGAATATGGAAATTTAAGGTGCTACTTCAAACTAAGCACAGCCACACAACCTAAACTTTGTCCTTATTGCTTGCCAGCATATTACTTCATTTTTCTTTTGGGAATGGGGAACATTTGTCTAAACTCAGGAAAATAATTGTTGGAAATCCTCTACTGAATTTGTGAAGAGGTAAATCGGTGAAGAGATAAATAATGATAAGGACAGATCAGTTGTACAGAGTGATCCAGATTGCATGGTAAACCGGTTCTATGCACTTTAATACATCTAAATGCAAAATTAGTCATCTAAGAACCAAGAATGTCAGTCACACTTATTAGATGGGGAACTGTATTCTGAAAAGCAGTGATTCAGAAAAGGACTTGGGGGTCATGGTGGATAATCAACTGAACATGCGTTGACAGTATGCTATGTGGGACTAAGAAAAGAAAACGAATTCCTTGAATGTATAAGCAGGAGATTAGCGTGTTTCAGAAGTAGGGAGGTGTTGTTACCACTGTATATGGCATAAATCAGAATTCTACTGGAATAATGTGTCCAGATCTGGTGCCAACCTTTAAAAAAGAACAACAACAAACTGGAAAGTGTCCAAAAAAGTTAAAAAAATTATTTGAGCCTTGAAAAATATTCCTTATAAAGACAGATTAAACAAGCTCAATCTATTCAGTTTAACAAGTAAATCTTAAGGGTTACTTGATCTTAAACTGGAAGTACCTACACAGGGAAAAGATTTTTGATAGTAGATGGCTCTTTATCAAGCCCAGGCCCAAAATGTTTGAATGTTAGAAGATGAAGCTAAAATAATTCAGGCTAGAAATAAGACATATATAGTGATGGTAATTTAGAATCATAGAAGATTAGGGTTGGAAGAGACCTCAGGAGGTCATTTAATCCAACCCCTTGCTCAAAGCAGGACCAACTTCCACTAAATCATCCCAGCCAGGGCTTTGTCAAGCCAGGCCTTAATAACCTCTAAGGATGAAGATTCCACCATCTCCCTACGTAACCCATTCCAGTGCTTTACCACCCTCCTAGTGAAATAGTTTTTCCTTATATCCAACTTAGACCTCCCCCACTGTAACTTGAGACCATTGCTCCTGGTTCTGTCATCTGCCACCACTGAGAACAACCTAGCTCCATCCTCTTTGGAACCCCCCTTCAGGTAGTTGAAGGCTGCTATCAAATCCCCCCTCATTCTTCTCTTCTGCAGATTAAATAAGCCCAATTCCCTCAGCCTCTCCTCATAAGTCATGTGCCTCAGCCCCCTGATCATTTTCGTTGCCCTCCACTGGACTCTCCCGAATTTGTTCACATCCTTTCTGTAGTGGAGGAGCCAAAACTGGATGTAATACTCCAGATATGGCCTCACCAGTGCCGAATAGAGGGGAATAATCACTTCCCTCGATCTTCTGGCAATGCTCCTATACATGCAGCCCAATATACCATGAGCCTTCTTGGCAACAAGGGCACACTGTTGACTCATATCCAGATTCTCGTGCACTGTAATCCTAAGGTCCTTTTCTGCAGAACTGCCTCTTAGCCAGTCGGTCCCCAGCCTGTAGCAGTGCATGGGATTCTTCCGTCCTAAGTGCAGGACTCTACACTTGTCCTTGTTGAACCTCATCAGATTTCTTCTGGCCCAATCCTCCAATTTGTTTAGGTCACTCTGGACCCTATCCCTACCTTCCAGCATATCTACCCCCCAGTTTAGTTTCAACCGCAAACTTGCTGAGGGTGCAATCCATCCCATCGTCCAGATCATTAATGAAGATCTTGAACAAAACCAGCCCCAGGTCTGACCCCTGTGGCACTCCACTTGATACGGCTGCCAACTAGACATCAAGCCATTAATCACTCATTGACGACAATCTAGCCAGATTTCTATCCATCTTATAGTCCATTCATCCAATCCATACTTCTTTAACTTGCTGGCAAGAATACTGTGGGAGACCATATCAAAAGCTTTGCTAAAGTCAAGGTATAATGTCAGGGTGATTGAAGTCTGCCATGAGAACTGGGGCCTGGGATCTGGAAACTTCTGTTAGTTGTCCGAAGAAAGCCTTGTCTACCTCATTCTCCTGGTCTGGTGGTCTACAGAAGACGCCCACCCCAACATCAGCCCTGTTGCTCTCACCTCTAAACATAACCCAAAGACTCTCAACAGGCTTTTCTCCAGTTTCATACTGGAGCTCTGAGCAATCATACTGCTCTCTTACACACAGTGCAAATCCTCCACCTTTTCTCCCCTGCCTGCCCTTCCTGAACAGTTTATACCATCCACAACAGTGCTCCAGTCATGTGAATTACTCCACCAAGTCTCCATTATTCCGATCACATCACAGTTCCTTGACTGTGCCAAGACTTTCAATTCTTCCTGCTTGTTTCCCAAGTTTCTTGCGTTCGTGTACAGGCACCTACAATAACGAGCCAATTGCCCTACTTTCTCAGTATGAATCAGGAGGCCTCCCCTGTTGCACCCTCCTTCTTGTGTTTCCTCCTGGTACCCTACTTGCCCACTTACCTCAGGGCTTAGGTCTCCATCCCCGGTGAACCTAGTTTAAAGCCCTCCTCACTAGGTTAGCAAGCCTGCCTGCGAAGATGCTCTTCCCTCTCTTTGTTATGTGGATCCCATCTTTTCCTAGCAATCCTTCTTCCTGGAACAATATCGCATGGTCGAAGAATCCAAAACCGCCTCTCCAACACCACCTGTGTAACCACACATTTACTTCCACAATTCAGTGGTCCCTACCTGAGCCTTTTCCTTCAACAGGGAGAATGGATGAGAGCACAACTTGCGCCTCAAATGCCTTTATCCTTCTTCCCAGAGCCACATAATCTGCAGTGACCTGCTGAAGGTCATTCTTGGCAGTATCATGGGTGCCAACATGGAGAAGTAGGAACAGGCAGCAGTCCAAGGGCTTGATCGGTCTCGGCAGACACATCCTGAATTCTAGCTCCAGGCAAGAAGCACACTTCTCAAGTTTCCTAATCTGGATGGCATATGGATGACTATGTCCCCCTTATGAGGGAGTCCCCAACCACCACCACCCATCTCCTCCTCTTGGAAGTGGTGGTCTTAGAACCTCCATCCCTAGGACAATACATCCCATGCCTTCCAGTCGATGGGGTCTCCTTCTGATCCCTTCCTTCAGATGACTCTTCCAAACCATTCTCCTCCATAATACCTGTGCAGAGAGCCTGAAAACAGTTTCTTAGCTCTATCTGCATTGGGAGTATATGGATTCTCCTCCTCCTTCTTCTTGAGGTCACATACTGCCAGTTTTCTTCCCTGTTCTGCACTGCCCTCTCTGATTCTTCAGCATGCTGTGCTTGCAATGCCAAATGCTGACTTCTATACAGAAAGTCTTCATTTTCTCTGATGCAATGTAGGGTTGATACTTGGGTCTCTAGTCCTTTAACCTTCCCCTCCATTGGAACAACTTACCATCACTTGCCCATTACTTTAAGTCTTTAAATCAAGATTGAAAGTCTTTCTAAAAGAGATTCTGTACCTCAGAACTGAAGATACAGGCTTGAGAAAGGAATCACTATGTGAAATGCTATAGCCTACATATGTAGGAGGTTAGACTAGAATAGATGATCCTAACAATCTTAAAATTCTATGAATCTATGAAATGCTAGTCTCTTTAATTATCAATGTTTAACTGAAAACAAAGAGTAGAGGTAGCTCATTGAGCTCAGTGAAATCTATGTCAAACAATGGATCCCATATTAATGTTTCCACCCAGGCCACACTGAGGGTATTGATGATTTGTAAGAGTCTGAATCGGATGAAAGGGCATACAGAAAATGGAATAATAAGGAAGCAGACTGGGCTGTGATCCTGGGAAGTAAAAATCATTTCTAAGATCCCTGTGATCCAATGTCCCTTTGATGCATTAAAGCTGTTTAGTGAGGCCTCAGACACAGCAATAAGGTAAGCTTCAAACCAGATCAAACTCCCTATAGGAGCATTTTTTCCCTCTCTTTCCTTGGGGCAATAGCTATGAAGACAATGGTATGGATCAAAAGCAGCCCTTTTGCTCATTCCCTTCCTCTACAGGGCAAAGGGATACTTCTTGGTATCCACCTGAGGTTCCAGATATAAGCAGTTTCTCTAGCTCCTCCTCCAGTAAGCAAAAGCTAGCCAGTCTATATCTCCTCTCTTATTGGGAACAGGTTTGAAAGACTATACCCAGCGTGGACTAAAACTACTGAGGACAAACTGCATTTTATTTGGTACAATGTGGCTACTTTTCACATTTCATGTTCCTTCCTTAATTTTCTTTTCTTTATCCTGATAGACATCTCTTTGGAACTCCTTCAATATCTTCTTGACTGTGTGCAATTTCACCTGTCCCACCTTGGGAGGGTACCTATTTCAGATTTACTGGGCCAACGTTTTCAAACATAGGATCCTAAAATTAGGAATTTAAATCCATAAATAAGTGACCTGGTTTTTAAAAATGCAAAGCATCAGTAGCTTCCACTGAAGTTAATAGAAGTCTACATATGGATTTAGAAACCTAATTTTAGAATCCTATGTTTGAAAACCATAGCTCTGGATTCCCAAAAGAGGATGGGCACATACTCCCAGATCTAGACTGATCTCCTTTATAATCAGCAATAAGATTCTGGGTGGAGTACGTCTCTCAATCAAGAAAATCTAGAAATGACTATTTCTATGTGCTACAAATCTCCAAAAAGCACATTTGAATGTCTCAGTACATTATTCCCTCTTCAAATACCTGCAGTTCATAGTGGGGAACCTGTGTTTGGTTCCCCAAACCTTCCCGATGAGTCAAAAGAATAGTAAATATGGCAGGCGACCAGCTTGGCTTAATGGTGAAATCCTAGTGGATCTTAAACATAAAAAAGAGGCTTACAAGAAGTGGAAGATTGGACATATGACCAGGGAAGAGTATAAAAATATTGCTCGGGCATGTAGGAGTGATATCAGGAGGGCCAAATCGCACCTGGAGCTGCAGCTAGCCAGAGATGTCAAGAGTAACAAGAAGGGTTTCTTCAGGTATGTTGGCAACAAGAAGAAAGCCAAGGAAAGTGTGGGCCCCTTACTGAATGAGGGAGGCAACCTAGTGACAGAGGATGTGGAAAAAGCTAATGTACTCAATGCTTTTTTTGCCTCTGTTTTCACTAACAAGGTCAGCTCCCAGACTGCTGCGCTGGGCATCGCAAAATGGGGAAGAGATGGCCAGCCCTCTGTGGAGATAGAGGTGGTTAGGGACTATTTAGAAAAGCTGGACGTGCACAAGTCCATGGGGCCGGACGAGTTGCATCCGAGAGTGCTGAAGGAATTGGCGGCTGTGATTGCAGAGCCATTGGCCATTATCTTTGAAAACTCGTGGCAAACGGGGGAAGTCCCGGATGACTGGAAAAAGGCTAATGTAGTGCCAATCTTTTAAAAAGGGAAGGAGGAGGATCCTGGGAACTACAGGCCAGTCAGCCTCACCTCAGTCCCTGGAAAAATCATGGAGCAGGTCCTCAAAGAATCAATCCTGAAGCACTTGCATGAGAGGAAAGTGATCAGAAACAGCCAGCATGGATTCACCAAGGGAAGGTCATGCCTGACTAATCTAATCGCCTTTTATGATGAGATTACTGGTTCTGTGGATGAAGGGAAAGCAGTGGATGTATTGTTTCTTGACTTTAGCAAAGCTTTTGACACGGTCTCCCACAGTATTCTTGTCAGCAAGTTAAGGAAGTATGGGCTGGAAGAATGCACTATAAGGTGGGTAGAAAGCTGGCTAGATTGTCGGGCTCAACGGGTAGTTATCAATGGTTCCATGTCTAGTTGGCAGCCGGTATCAAGTGGAGTGCCCCAAGGGTCGGTCCTGGGGCCGGTTTTGTTCAATATCTTCATAAATGATCTGGAGGATGGTGTGGATTGCACTCTCAGCAAATTTGCGGATGATACTAAACTGGGAGGAGTGGTAGATACGCTGGAGGGGAGGGATAGGATACAGAAGGACCTAGACAAATTGGAGGATTGGGCCAAAAGAAATCTGATGAGGTTCAATAAGGATAAGTGCAGGGTCCTGCACTTAGGACGGAAGAACCCAATGCACAGCTACAGACTAGGGACCGAATGGCTAGGCAGCAGTTCTGCGGAAAAGGACCTAGGGGTGACAGTGGACGAGAAGCTGGATATGAGTCAGCAGTGTGCCCTTGTTGCCAAGAAGGCCAATGGCATTTTGGGATGTATAAGTAGGGGCATAGCGAGCAGATCGAGGGACGTGATCGTTCCCCTCTATTCGACATTGGTGAGGCCTCATCTGGAGTACTGTGTCCAGTTTTGGGCCCCACACTTCAAGAAGGATGTGGAGAAATTGGAGAGAGTCCAGCGAAGGGCAACAAAAATGATTAGGGGTCTGGAACACATGACTTATGAGGAGAGGCTGAGGGAACTGGGATTGTTTAGCCTGCAGAAGAGAAGAATGAGGGGGGATTTGATAGCTGCTTTCAACTACCTGAAAGGGGGTTCCAAAGAGGATGGCTCTAGACTGTTCTCAATGGTAGCAGATGACAGAACGAGGGGTAATGGTCTCAAGTTGCAGTGGGGGAGGTTTAGATTGGATATTAGGAAAAACTTTTTCACTAAGAGGGTGGTGAAACACTGGAATGCGTTACCTAGGGAGGTGGTAGAATCTCCTTCCTTAGAGGTTTTTAAGGTCAGGCTTGACAAAGCCCTGGCTGGGATGATTTAACTGGGATTTGGTCCTGCTTCGAGCAGGGGGTTGGACTAGATGACCTTCTGGGGTCCCTTCCAACCCTTATATTCTATGATTCTATGATTCTATGTTTGCAAGATGTGGCCCTTCCTTTGGTCTGCCTTTGGTCTGCCTTTGGACTATAAGGTGGATAGAAAGCTGGCTAGATTGCCGGGCTCAATGGGTAGCAATCAACGGCTCGATGTCTAGTTGGCAGCCGGTATCAAGCGGAGTACCCCAGGGGTCAGTCCTGGGGCTGGTTTTGTTCAACATCTTTATTAAAGATCTGGATGATGGGATGGATTGCACCCTCAGCAAGTTCGCAGATGACACTAAGCTGCGGGGAGAGGTAGATATGCTAGAGGGTAAGGATAGGATACAGAGTGACCTAGATAAATTGGAGGATTGGGCCAAAAGAAATCTGATGAGTTCAACAAGGACAAGTTTAGAGTCCTGTACTTAGGATGCAAGAATCCCATGCACCACTACAGGCTGGGGACCAACTGGCTAAGCAGCAGTTCTGCAGAAAAGGACTTTAGGATTACAGTGGATGAGAAGCTGGATTATGAGTCAGCAGTGTGCCCTTGTTGCCAAGGAGGCTAGTGGCATATTGGGCTGCATTAGTAGGAGCATTGCCAGAAGATCGAGGGAAGTGATTATTCCCCTCTAGTCGGCACTGGTGAGGCCATATCTGGAGTATTGCATCCAGTTTTGGGGCCCCCACTACAGAAAGGACATGAACAAATTCGGGAGAGTCCAGTGGAGGGCAACGAAAATGATCAGGGGGCTGGGAAACATGACTTACAAGGAGAGGCTGAGGTAACTGGACATGTTTAGTCTGCAAAAGAGAAGAATGAGGGGGGATTTGATAGCAGCCTTCAACTACCTGAAGGGGGATTCCAAAGAGGATGGAGCTTGGCTTTTATCAGTCATGGCAGATGACAGAACAAGGAGCAATAGTCTCAAGTTGCAGTAGGGGAGGTCTAGGTTGCATATTAGGAAACACTATTTCACTATGAGGGTGGTGAAGCACTGGAATGGGTTATCTAGGGAAGTGGTGGAATCTCCATCCGTAGAGGTTTTTAAGGCCCAGCTTGACAAAGCCCTGGCTGTCATGATTTAGTTGGTGTTGGTCCCGCTTTGAGCAGGGGGTTGGACTAGATGACCTCCTGAGGTCTCTTCCAACCCTAATCTTCTATGATTCTACCTTCAGTCCCTCAGGGTCTCTAAGATAGCTATAATACTGATTCTTTCTGAGGGAGAAAAGGGTATCTACATTTATCATACCCTGAATAACTGTCTCAATTGGTTATAATGCAGTCAGGTGGTCTGTGTCTGCAACAAACTAGCATCAGACACACCTGGAAAGACAAGGCTTACACTCATCTGAACAGTGTTTTTCATTTTCTAAGGCAGGGTACAAAGAATCAAAGGACTGGTATAGACTTAAGTCAACAACCTCAATATTTTATTCTTGCAGGCACCTCACTGGGAACATAGAGAAATGTGTCCCAGAGGAGAGCCCAGAGAAGGGGCTGGGGATCTCAGAAACCACTGAGGTGGGTGAGGATTCCTGTGACTCTGTAACACAGGGAAGCAGTGTACTTCCAAGTGTGGGAGAGGCTGAAACTAGCTCCTTTCCAGTAGAAGGCAACATGCCCTCAGGCGCAAGGGCAGGAGAGGTGATGTCAGTGATTAAGGAAACTGTCCCAGTTGTTAGCTGGCAGAGTTCTGCAGATGAACAAGAGACAGAACCCTTCCTAGGGAGCACAGAGAAATCTGTCTTAGGAGGGGGCCCAGAGGAGGAAACTGGGAAAGGAATAGTGGGGGTACAGGAATGTCTCCTCACTAGTCACTTGGGGCAGGATGTCCAGGACACTAGGGTGGCTGGGTCAGCATCTGTGCGCCCAGGCACTCAGCCTGTGACCCAGGTTTTGAGAAGGAACTGTGTAACTGACCTCCTGGAGGGTTTTTGGAAAGTAACTGTGTGTCTTTAAATCAAGATGCGGCTCCAATGCCTGTGATAACAGAGGAGTTGGGAAAAGAAAATTGCCAGGTGGTAGTTAGTGAGAATACAAATGGCCCAACTGACAGAGTGGGGGGTGTCTTACCCCACCCTGGTGAGACACAGAAAGCAATTATGGGAGAGCTGCTGGGAAAAGGTGCATCTGATCGAAGAGTAAACACACCTAGCCCGTAGAGCACAGATCACAGCCCTCCAGGGGGCAGGGAAGGACTCAGTTCTGGAAGGGGGAACACAGGATAACCCCAAAAGGGGAGCTGGATTTTCTGCATATATACAGTTCTGGGGTTGGGAGACCAATCCCCAAAGGGCCAACCAATGTGTAGGATCCCCCTGAACATCTATCTTGCCAGACCCTGAGGCACCAAAATTCCAGAAACGTGATTAAATTAAGAGCCGACGCAGAGGGGAACAATGGAAGGAAGGAAAAGCTAGTGACTGATTACATGGGAGAGAGTCAAAGAACACCATGGGTAACGAACAAACTAACCTCAAACTACACTATCTGAATAGAGGGCGTGGTATCATAAAGATACTAGTAAATGCACATCTGTGATAAAAATTTTGGCATTAATGTTAAGTTTTGGGGATAAGAATTTTGACACAGATGTTAAATCTATGATAATGCTACTTGTCAAGGAGTGTGGGGGAGTCAGGGCCCTGCACCCCCCACTTCCTGCAATTCACCGTGACGCTCAGCCAGCCAGTAAAACAGAAGGTTTATTAGACGACAGGAACAGGGTCTAAAACAGAGCTTTTAGGTACAGAAAACAGGACCCCTCAGTCAGGTCCCTCTTGGGGAGCGGGGAGCACAGACCCAGGTTCTGGGCCTCCCGGCATCTCCCCAGCCAGCTCCAAACTGAAACCCCTTCCTGCTGCTTCACCCGGCCACACTCCCAGCCCCTCCTCCACACTTTGTCCAGTTTCCCAGGCAGAAAGTATCACCTGGCTCCAACCCCTTCCTGGGCTCAGGTTATGAAGCGCAGCCACAATCCTTTACTTGCTGGTCGTCAAGTATCATCCCTCAGTGAAGTCACACCCTTATTTCCCATCACCATCTAGTATTGATGCACTACCCCAGGGAAATGGAGGCACGCCCCGTGTCAGCAGAAGACAGTAAACTAGTAAAACTCCCATGCAACATTACCAGGTTAATACTCCCTGCTCCATCACACTACTTTTCAATTAATACCTGTAAACAGGTTTAAAGCTTATCACAGCAGAGAAACCTTAAAAAACCTGGTTTTCTGTGTGTGACTGGGGAAACTGAGGCATGCTGCCTCATAGCCTTAATGGCTGGATCCCAAGAGAACTATAACATAAACTGCCTTCAAGCTAGTCAGTGACTAACCCTCTTGCAGTAAACTAAGGGTACCTTGGAGGAACACGCTACACCCCCATGTTCCTTTTGAAAAAAATGATTGTGTTGTATCCAATGCAAAGTTTGTCATGTTGGGTGTCTTCGGAAGGTTCATGATGCACTGAGCATGGTTGTTCTAGTGACGTTACAGTAATTATTACAGTAACGTTATAAGCTATAATTTCATGTATATGGTCATAAAGCTGAAAATTTATCCTCATGGCTTAAACCAAGCCCAACAAAAACTCTCCAAGAACAGAGAGGTAGTTCACACCTCATCAGGGCATGTATGGGGAAAACCCAGCCCAGCCTCACAGGAACAAAGGATGCTGGCCTAGGCAACATCAAAAGGATCTGTTAGACTCTGAGTGAGTCACCCCCCCTTCCTTTGGTCAGTTTGGGACTGCAATGAGGTAATGCTCACCTGACTCTGAAGGGGAGAGGGGCAAAGCCAAGAGGGAAGAAAGGACATGATAGAAGGGAGAGACATTTGCCATGCACTTCCTCTCTCTTCCACCTACATCTACAAACACCACACCAAGCGACTGAAGCGCTGATCAAAGGGGAGAGCCTGACTGAAGAGCAACCAGCCAGCCTGTGGTAAGAAGCATCTAAGTTTGTAAGGGCACTGAAAGTGTTAAGATCAGCTTAGAATGTGTTTTGCTTTTATTTCATTTGACCAAATCTGACTTGTTATTTTTTGACTTATAATCACTTAAAATCTATCTTTATAGTTAATAAATGTATTTGGTTATTCTACCTGAAGCAGTGCATTTGGTCTGAAGTGTGACAGAGACTCCCCTTGGGATAACAAGCCTGGTACAAATCAATTTCTTTGTTAAATTGTCAAACTCATAAACTTGCAGCATCCAGTGGGCATAACTGGACAATGCAAGACGGAGGTTCCTAGGGTTGTGTCTGGGACCGGAAGTATTGGCTAGTGTCATTCGGTTGCACAATCCAAGGAGCAGCTTATATGCCAGAGACTGTGCGTGAACAGGCCAGGAATGGAGATTCTCACAGCAGAGCAGGGTAAGGCTGGCTCCCAGAGTCAAGGATTGGAGTGGCCTAGCAGATCACCGGTCCAGACAACGCCAGAGGGGGATGTCACAATAATTTGCTTATAAAATAAATTATGAAGTGGATAAGTTAAGAAAGTTTCTAATCAAAATTAATTTAAAAAGTGATTCTTGATCAGACTTTTAAAAACATTAACACAACCTCATGGAAACTAAACAATTAAAAGAAACAAATTATGTTAACATGTCTTGTACAACAGATTTCTAGTATACAGAGAGCTGCACTTGTTTTTACTTTTCCTCACTCTCTAAAAATAACCTGAAATTGCTCTGTAATTTACTCCTCAAAATAAGTTATTTTAAAATTCTGAAAGTTACCTCAAAGAGAGCCATATTTTTCCCTTCATAGCTATTTCCTTGGTCCATCTCGGCACTGTTAATAAATGGACTATTTTCCTTCGGAATCCCATCTCCTGGTGGATAATAAGAAATGGTTAGAAACAAAGGCAGCAGCAATGCCTACCTCAGAAAAGCGGTTGAAACTTAGAAACAGACTCATTAGCCCAATTTTTCCCCTTATGAAGGCTCTGTGTTGACCTAACTCATATCAAGGATAGCTAGACCAGTTCACTCATTAACATAGCTAGCCTTTGAAGCCAGGTAAGAAATGTGCACAAAAATGTTGTTAATTTTAGGGCTGTCAAGCAATTAAAAAAATTAATCACGATTAATTGCAATTAATCGTGCTGTTAAACAACAATAGAATACTATTTATTTTAAATATTTTGGATGTTTACTACATTTTCAAATATATTAATTAAAATTACAACATAGAATACAAAGTGTACAGTGCTTACTTTATATTTATTTTTATTACAAATATTTGGACTGTAAAAAAAACAAAAAAATGTATTTTTCAATTCACCTCATACAAGTACTGTAGTGCAATTTCTTTATCATGAAAATTGAACTTACAAATGTAGAATTATGTAAAAAACTGCATTCAAAAGTAAAACAATGTAAAACTTTAGAGCCCACAAGTCCACTCAGTCCTACTTCTTGGTCAACCATTCACGCAGACAAACAGGAGACAATGCTGCCTGCTTCTTGTTTACATCACCTGAAAGTGAGAACAGGCATTTGCATGGCACTATTGTAGCTGGCGTTGCAAGATATTTACATGCCAGATGCACTAAAGATTCATATGTCCCATCATTCCAGAGGACATGCATCCATGCTGATGATGGGTTATGCTTGATAACGATCCAAATCAGTGCTGACTGACGCATGTTCATTTTCATTATCTGAGTCCGATGCCACCAGCAGAAGTTTCATTTTCTTTTTTGGTGGTTTGGGCTCTGTAGTTTCCGCATCAGTGTGTTGCTCTTTTAAGACTTCTAAAAGCATGCTTCACACCTCATCCCTGTTAGATTTTGGAAGCTACTTCAGATTCTTAAACCTTGGGTTGAGTCCTGTAGCTATTTTTAGAAATCTCACATGGGTACCTTTTTTGTGTTTTGTCAAATCTGCAGTGAAAGTGTTCTTAAAACGAACATGTGCTGGGTCATCATCCGAGACTGCTATAACATAAAATATATGCAGAATCCATAAAACAGAGCAGGAGACATAGAATCATAGAATATCAGGGTTGGAAGGGACCTCAGGAGGTCATCTAATCCAACCCCCTGCTCAAAGCAGGACCAATCCCCAACTAAATCATCCCAGGCAGGGCTTTGTCAAGCCTGACCTTAAAGACTTCTAAGGAAGGAGATTCCACCACCTCATGCAATTCTCCCCCGAAGGAGATTTTAATTTAATTGACAGATTATTTAATTGACGCGTTATTTTTTTAACAAGCATCATCAGCATGGACGCATGCCCTCTGGAATGGTGGTTGAAGCATGAAGGGACATATGAATCTTTAGCACGTCTGGCATGTAAATATTTTGCAATGCCACCTACAATAGTGCTATGCGAATGCCTGGTATTCTATTGTTCTAAGTGCAATTAATTTTTTTGAATTAATCACGTGAGTTAGCTGCAATTAATTGGCATCCCTAGCTAATATATAAATTAATACACACACACACAAAACCACTGTTCAGTGACACTTAAGGTTATTTAGTGACAGTTAAGGTTGAATCGATACTGAGCCTAGCCACCCAAACCTTAATAGTATAGAAATAAGAGGGAAAAGAGAAAAGTCTCCACTTGCACTTTTATGCAAAACCTATCGATACCATCATACTCTCTTCTCCATTCAGTTTGAGAGTTATTCTACATTAACATTGCTGAAGTCATCATTAAGGTTTTTCATAAGAGCACAAGTTGGATGAAGCTGAGGAACATATAGCTTTTCAGTGTCTGTTAGAAAGGAAAGCATATGCTTTAGGGACAATTGGAGCTGCAGTAAAGAGTTATTAAACATCAATTGTTTTGTTTGTTTCAAACTCCCTTGCCTGACGATAATACTCAAGATGGGGCATGACACAATAAATATGTGTGAATGTTCTATAAATTATTTCTATATGTAAAAATGTAGATCTATTCTGAAGCAAGACTTATGGCTATCAGATCACAAAGTATAATATCTTTCATTCTCATGTAATTCTCTCTGGATAGCTACTAACTCAATAAAATATTTTCCAAGGCATATGAATCATTTTTCCTTTATTTTTATCCTGCATTTTAATCATTTTCTACCAAGCATTGGACAGGGGACCTAATTAAAGTCTCTTGCCATGTAAATTAATCGCTTCATGTTTTCAGGGACTTTTCAGTAACAAGTCTTCCAGATACACTATACTTATTTTAGGGTTATTGTGATTTTTGTTTTAATATGTAATTACTTCTACTGCAATTGTTTCTATTTTCATTGTTTATAATAAAAGTCTGTTTTTACTTCAATATGTGAGACAGTGCAACACTATGGGCTCAAGTGAAATCATCACGTTTTAGTCATACTTTCAATTTTTATTGACTAAAAGGCATAAATATTTTACTACTTTGGGTGTTGCATGTCTCATAAATGATAAAAGTGGTTCTAAAGGATTAGTGCACACTTGTAATTTCCTTTGGAAGACAGCAATAGGCTTAAGAGAATTACTACAGCAGCTAAAATTTTCTAAAATTAAGTTTAACTGCTTTGTCCATAGATATTTTTTCTGTTGCAGAAAAGGCATTATAGTCTGTGTTAAAATAGCAGGTTAAAATTGTTTGTCAACAGATTTTTTCAATTAAAAATTAATGTTTCCATTGGGTTTTCAGTTACAAATGAAGTGAGTTGAAAGTTCTCAGCCTTCAACATTTGAAAAACATTGTGATATGTGAAGATTATTTATGAGTTGCCTGTTAACTGGATATTGTGGTACATATAGAATGATTTGTCAGAGCAAATTTAAAAGTTTTAAATGGAAAAAAATAAACATGCTTGTTTTTTAATGTCATGTGTGCTTAATTACCATTCCTAATGTTAAGTTAACTTGTAAAAGAGGCATCATCCCAGCACTGAATATAACATATATTATATTATAATGTAGTTAAGATTGAAACTATATATCAGTATTTAAGGCAAAAAAAAATCTTTTATATTGATTGTTACAACATCCCTGTAATGCATTTTACCCTAAATTACTTAAGTGTATCCTCAAATATTTTAATGTAACTTTGGGAATTTCCTGGGGGAGATTCTTTATAATTAAAGAATTTCCTGGGGGAGATTCTTTATAATAATTAAAAAAAAATTTAATTATTAAAATGTTCACACATGAACAGTAAACAAGAAAGCTAAAGGAGAATGCTACCATGTGAGATTTCTAATTATTTGAAGATATACAATAACAACCTTAAATAGCTTTTTAAAATTTAACTTTTAGGCTTGGTCATTCAAGTATAGACTCTAGCTGCAGTTAATGGTAATTTTCTGCTGTTATTCTTCATAATCAAACACTGAGGATCAGGAGAATGGAGGCAGTGGCCATCTTTGATTATGGCAGGTGATGATCTCTATCTCATATTTTGACAAGGGCATCTTAGCAGAGTGCAAATTGTGACCTCGGTCTCATTTAGATGACTACTATTTTGAAAGAGGGCAGTCCTTCATGAATTCTCTGAAGAGAACATTATTCTTTAGTCTCTGCTGAAAGAGGAATTTTCACTTATGAAGAATAATTTTTAAAAGTGATATTAATGCTAAAAATATTTTTAAACATACCTTAATCAGTGTAATCAGATCTGCTCAAGATTTATTCTGACAACTTTTGTCTAGAAAGACAACACCCGAGCTCATCTTTTTGGGACTCCTCCCCTCGACAAAAACGACAACAGCCAACAACAACAAAATGTCAGATGTAAAAGAGTACACTTTTCAATCAATATTAATTTCTTTACTAGTAAACTCTCAGAAAATTCAATCAGTACTGTAATTTTGAAGAGTTACTCCTGGGGGAATTCTGCACCATTGTGCATGTGCAGAATGCATGTGTCCTGCAGAATTTTTTTCCATAGAAAATACATTCTGCCGAAGAAGTGCTGCATTTCCACCTTTCACCCACCAGAGGCCGCTGTGATACTAGGACAGCCAGCAGCATGAACATAGCTGCCTGTTCTGGCACCACAGCTGCCTCTGGTGGGCAAAAGGTGGAACTGCAGTACTTCATGGGCAGAATGTATTTTCTGTGGGGAAAAAATATTCTGTGTATGTGCAATGGCACAGAATTCCCCCAGGAGTAGAAATTCATCACAGCACCCTGCTCGCGGAGCCAGGTTAGAACAGAGTAGGGCACATGGGGCTGCTGGGGGGGGGGTCACAGACTGGGGGTCAGAATGGCTAGTGCAGGGAACAGACTGGGGCACAGGCTCAGGAGCTAGTGGGATGACAGCATTGAGCCAGGGGCTGAATGGGAGTGGGGGTGCAAGGCCACATGGGGATGGGGGAAGGGAGCTGCAGGGACACATGAGGATTGGGGAGGAGGCTGCAGGGACACATGGGGATGGGGAGGTGTGGGAACAGCGGCAGATGTGCCTGACTGAATGGGAGAGACTTGGGGTCAGCAAGAGTCTGCATGGGGGGAGGCTCCCCACCTCCCTAACAATGCCACCTTCCACCCCCCAAAAAAACCTGTTCCATACTTCTCCCACCCACACTCCATCCTTAGAGGTTTTTAAGGCCCAGCTTGACAAAGCCCTGGCTGGAATGATTTAGTTGGTGTTGGTCCTGCTTTGAGCAGGGGGTTAGACTAGATGACCTCCTGAGATCTCTTCCAACCCATATCTTCTATGATTCTATGATTTTTCATACCTGGCTCAAAGCTTCTTACGGCATTGCTAGTCTGTGTTTCCTCTCTGGGAGAACAACATGGACAGACAAAAGGGGAGTCTCGTTTCAATTTTTAAAAGTTCTAGCCTTCCCATTAGGTCTTTTGGCCAGGTGCCCACTCACTTCCTTTTACCTATGCATGCAGTCAGACTTTTTAACCCTTTACAGGTAAAGCAAGTAGAGAACAGCTACTATAAGAGATTTTTTAGCTAACTGGCGGCTGGGTGTCAGGGAGCTACTCCCCCCCCCCACACACACACACCTTCATTTATCACAATAGTCCAGTCAATACCCCTTAAAACAGAAGACTGTGCAGGCCTGGGACCTAACCCACTCCCATACTAAACTTTCCTTGACCAGCCTTGGGTGAAACTCAGGGATTTCCCCACTAAAACTGAGAAAAAGTATTCTCTGCTGCTAATAAAGTACCCTCTCCCCAGGAATGTCCCCTAACAAGGGTTGTAAAGTAGAGAGACATAGGCACTGGGAAGTTTTAGGGAGAATACAGAGAGACTCAAGAACAAATGGTAATAGATAAGATAAGTTCTGACTAGTGGATTCATGCTGACCATCTGCACAAACAGGGAAAGTCATAAATAAATTACAATTTTGGCATGAGAGATAAAATATAAGAGACTTGGTCAGGGAGAAGGACACACAGAAGGGCAGGGAGGAGGACACGTGTGATTGGTTAAATTTTGTTATGTAGGGGTGTCGGACAATGTGATAAATTTAGTATAGAGTTAAAGGAGGTATATACAGTAAATGAAAAACAACACTCCTTGGGAACCAACAAGCTGTGGCATACCCTATCCCCTTGCACGACCATGACATGTAAGTGGACCAGAACCCCCAGAGAAGTAGATTCTGACTGGCTATTGGGTGAAATGTGCTTGTATATTAAGAGCGGTAAGCATAATAGCTTTGCTTGTGATATGTATTCTGTGTGTGTTGCTAACAAACAGATGTTTAGAGCACAGTTGTGTAAGACTCTTTCACTGGGAAAAGGTCCTGCGGATCCAGAGAGCCCTGAGCCCCAAGGGAAGAGGTAAGGGCAGGTACTCAAATTGACCAGGTTTCTCCCTGAGCCCCTGACTGGTAAGGGTAGGCGCCTTATCCCCTGAGCCCTCGGAATGGAAAGGGTGGGGGTGCCTAAATTAACTCGGTCACATCTTGAGCCCTCAGTAGGGTAAAGGCAGGGTGCTCTAGATTGCGCAGGTAACAGCCATGCTGGTTAAAATGCCAACCTGATTTAGAGGAGAAGTAAAAGCAGATATAAATAATAAATAATAATAATAAAACTATAATATATAACAAATGGAAGAAAGGGGAATTTGATAGTAATGAATATAAATCATAAGTTAGGAACTGTAGAAAATTGATAAGGGAAGCCAACAGACATAAGGAGAAATCTATGGCCAGCACAGTACGGATAGTAAGGAGGAGTTTTATAAATGGATTAGGAACAAAAAGAATTCTGACAATAGTACTGGTCCATTATTAAATGGAAATGATAAAATATCAATAGTAATGCAGAAAAGGCAAAGGTGTTCAATAAATATTTCTGTTCTGTATTTGGGGAAAAACAGATTATTTAGTCTCATCATATGGTGACAACATTTCCATTCCACTAGTATCTCTGGAGAATGTTAAACAGAAGCTACTAAAGTTAGATATTTTTAAATCAGCAGATCCAGTTAATTTCCATCCAAGAATTTTAAAAGATCTAGCTGAGGAGCTCACGGGACCATTAATACTGATTATCAGTAAGTCTTGGAGCACTGACTACTGTGCCAACTTTTTTTAAAAGTAAATTGGATGATCCAGGTAATTATAGATCTGTCAGTCTGACTTGATCCTTGGCAAGATAATGGGGTAGTTGATATGGGACTTGAATAATAATGAACTAAAGGAGAGTAATGTAATTAATGCAAATGAACATGGGTTTATGGGAAATAGATACTGTCAAACTAACTTGATATCACTTTTTAATGAGATTACAAGTTTAGTTGATAAATTTAATAGTGTGGATGTAATATACTTAGGCTTTCGGAAGGCATTTGACTTGATACCACATGGATTTTGATTAAGAAATCTAGACTGATACAAAAACAATGGCACACACTAAAAGGATTAAAAACTGTCTAAATGACAGGTCTCAAAATGTAATTGTGAAACAGGGAATCATCACTGAGTGGATGGTTTGTCAAGTGGGGTCCCATAGATATTGATTCTTGACCCTACTCTTTTTAACATTTTTAAATCCATGACCTGGAAGAGAACATAAAATCATCAGTGATAAAGTCTAAAGGTGATACAAAGATTGAGGGAGCCGAGAATAATGAAGAGGATGATCTGGATCACTTGGTAAGCTGGGCACAAACAAACAATGTGTGTTTCAATATGGCCAAATGTAAGGTAAAATGTAGGCCATACTTACAAGATTAGTTGCAGGTCATGGTGGATAATCAGCTGAACATGAGCTCCCAGTGTGATGCTATGGCTAAAGAGGCTAATGATCCTTGGATACATGAACAGGGGAATCTGCAGTAAGGGGAAGAGGGTTTATATTGCCTTTTTATATGGCACTGGTCAAACCCTTACTGTAATACTGTGACCAGTTCTCCAAAGTTCAGTAAGGAATACTGATAAATTGGAGAGGGTTCATGGAAGAGACATGAAAACTGAAGGACTGGAATTAAAGAATTGGAACATGAAGAACTGAAAGATTGTAAAACATGCTTTATAGATTTTCCTCCTTGAGTCTCTCACTGTGTATTTATCAAAGAAAATATTAATGGGTGGCTTGATCACAGTCTGTAAATACCTACATGGGAAACAGAAATTTGATAAAGAGAGCTCTTTAATCTAGCTGACAAAGGTATAACAAGTTCTAATGGCTGGAAGTTGAAGCTTGACAAATTTAGACTAGAAATAAGTCTTAAAATTTAATGGGAGTGAGGGGAAGATAATTAACCACTGGAACAGCTTACCAAGGTTTGTGGTGGATTCTCCATCACTGGTAATCTTTAAACGAGATTGGATGTTTTTCTAAAAGAGATACTCTATCTCAACCACAGCTATTGGACTTGAAGCAGGAATTAATTCAGTGAAGTCCAATAGCCTGTGTCATATCGTAGGTGATCTAGATGATCACAATGGTCCCTTCTGGCCTTAGAATGCTTGCAAATTTAGTGATGAAGTGAAACAGCATTTTTGTCTGGACCATTTTTACCTGCTTTTTGATATACCAGCACTTGAACAATTTAAGACAAAGAGCACTGCTGCTCTGTTGTCCTCTGAGGCAAACAAAATATTGTCCTTAGGAAGCTTATAAATCTCATTAAAAAAATCCTCAGCATTACACATCCTCCAAAAAGGAAGGATTATTCGTTCTTAACCCATTTGTTTTAGTGCTGAGAGCCATAACACATCTCTTAGTCAAAAATGGCATGTAGTGAGAAATTACCCTGGCATTATTGTGCTCCAATAAATTAGGGTTTTAATAACTGAACTGACAACAAAGCTTTCTGGTAGCAGGAAAGAAAACTTTAGACTGCTGGTCTCCGAAGTACTGCCTGACAGCAGTTTCAATATTTCTTTTTTTAAACCAGCACAAGAACAGAAGATATTTAAATACAGATATCCAATACAGATTATGTGAATTTCTGCTGTAAATATTTTGTAAGCTTCCTTTAATGGAGCACTATAGAACTGTGCTCAACTACTCTGAAATTGGAGTAACAAGCAAACAGACCGGGATCTATAATTCCTGCTGGTCTACCATCAAAAGTAGTTTAAAATTCATATAACTGATTTTCAACCTTTTCTTCTTGTTCCTTCAGAAAAATCTGATATATTGAAAGATCACAGATGATATATTTATAGATAAGAAAAAAATGTTCTGCATTGTTCCAAGTCATGAGGATTTTAACAAAGTGGTACAATAAAAGGATGGGAAGTAGGAAGATCATCATGTGATAATCCTAGGAATAAACCAAGAGCCAAACTGTGCCAAATGAAAAAAAAGAAAAAAAAAAAGAACAAAGGTTGGGATTTTCAAAACTGCCTAAGCAACTTCAGATGACAAGTCCCAGTGAAAGACAATGGAACCTGTACTCTTAAATCACTTAGGTGTTTCTGAAAGTCACTCAAAACTATCAGTCTGTACTATGGGTCTTGTGTCTTTAACAGACCCTTTTAAAGACTAATGTGGTCTCCTTAACACATCTTAAGAACCTTGGGTAAAATTTTCAAGAGTACCTAAATGACTTAGAAGCCCACATCCCAGCTGACTTTCTATGGCAGAGAAAGCTACTTACCTTTAACTGGAGGTTCTTCATGATGTGTGGTCCCTGTCTGTATTCCACTGAAGACCACACACATACGCCATGCACCTGGAGTTGGAGCTTTCAAAATTGTCATGTCCATCAGTCCACAGATCCATCCTTGCATTGCCTTGTGGTTTTGCCTGAAGTGGTAAAGGTTGGGGAGGATCGACCACGTTTTCAGTTTCTTCTCACCGCCGCATGGTCAAAGTTGGCACTTCTGCTTTTTCTCTCATCCTTAATGATGTACTTTACAAACTTTCCAGAAAAATTGTTTTTATTCTTGTACATAGTTCAGATTTTACTGATTTTGTAGTGGTTTTAGTGATCATAGCAATTTTTCTAGGATTAAATAGTTTTGAGTGCTGCTTCAGCAGTTTCCCCACAACCAACCTCCTCCCCCGCCCCAGCACCCATGTCTGGGTACTGCATTATGCCAAAGATCCCAGGATTCAAGGTCTGCGCTTCCTGCCCTTGCTTGTTTTCTCTCAGCGAAAAGTGCCAACGCTGTCTGTACTGCTTAGGGGAAGCCCACATCATGTCAGGTGCATTATCTGCCTCTCCTTTCCTGCCCATATCGGGAAGCCCAGGCCCTACTCCTTAAGAAGCACCTCATGGAGGTCACCGTGGGGCTGCAGTCAGATCCTGGCCAAGGAAACCCCCCTGTACATTGGCCTGAGCAGTCCCAGTCTGGATCCTCTGGTACCAATGCTATCGACCCCATGTTGGGGCCTAGCCATGAAACATGGAAGGATGCACATAAGTATGACAGTAAGTCTTCCTCCATATCCAAGAAAGACACTGCACCCTCCACGAGTTCTGGCCATGGAGGAGGGGTGCATTCCAAGACCCACAAGAGGAAGAAGAAATTGCATGGTTCACCAGATCCACCAGTCCTGGTTCCCAAACCATGCACTCCTCCTGCATCAGCTCTGCCAGCACAGCATGAATTGTCAGTACTGAGGCAAGGTTCCTTACCAGCCCTGGTTCCATCTGTGGATCAGGTGCCGTTAATGCCAAGGAAAATCGGATGTGCTCCTGGGCCTCATGAACTGTTTGCTCTGAATTGGATAAGGTCTCCAGGTTTTCCAGTCTATTTACCTGCTAAGAGGGGCCCCTCTCCTACATTGGATCTGCCGCTCTCTGGTCGTGTTGCTACAGCACACCCGTTCCGTCAGTCCTTTTGGCACCCCCATTTGTACAGGACTCCAATTCCTCTGAGTCTGAGGATTCAAAGACTATGCATGGTCTGCCATTCTCAGCTGCCATTCCAAAGGCATGATGATCAGAGGGTTCTGATGGCACTGTGGCAGTACCCTTCCTTGCCTAGCTCAGCAGCCACTGGTACCCAGATCCATGGGCATCGCCAGAGCAAAAGTAGGATCAACCAGCTTAGTCATATTGGAGCTCGTGGCCCCAATATTCATCTTCAGAACCGTCTCGCTCAACCGGGGAGGAATCCTGTCTCACCACCCGATCATTAGTTGAGTAGATGTTTGGAACCAGGGCTGGATGTTGTGCCAGTCAACGCAGTTCCAACAGTATCAATGGATCCAGAGAGATTCCACTTGTTGTTGTCACCCTCCTTTCCTCCAAATGACTACTGTCAATTTCCGGAGGCGCTCAAGAGAATAGCTAATGTTCTTCGGATCCCACTGGAGGAGGTGCAGTACAGTCAGAGAGAAAAAGCAGAAGCTCCGACTCCAACCATGCACCAGTGAGAATGAACTGTCTACCTGGTCCTTTATCATCTTCGGCAAAACCACAAGGCCATGCAGGAGTGCATGCATGGACCAATGGACACTACTATTTTGAAAAGTTCCCATTCAAGGTGCCTGGTACATGTGCATAACCCTCAGTGGAATGCAATAGGGACCATGACTCAAAAAACTTAGATTCAATGACTGAAGGGCTTTTGAAAATTTTATCTCTTTTGTTTAGCAGACACACTCTAAACAATCACACAAGACTTATGTACAGCTGTGCCCTGGAAATGCTGCCATATTATAGTAATAGGAAAACTATGGCCTTATGAAATGTGTGGGTTTATGCTGACAATCATTTTGAAGGGCTATGAATAAGGCTACATTCTAGTCACAGGTATTCTTAGTAAAAGTCATGGACAGGTCACAGGCAGTAAACAAAAATTCATGGCCCGTATCCTGTCCATGACTTGTACTATATACCCTGACTAAATCTTGGAGGGGACGGGGGGTGGCCTGGGGGTGTCACGGGGACTTCTGGGGGGTAGCCTAGGGGGCACCATGGATGCTCGGGGGGGTGGCCTGGGGACACTGCGGGGGCTCCAGGGGAGCTGCCCAGGAACTCTACCGCTGCTGGGAGGGGCAGGCAGGATCCCCATTGGTGCTGGGGGTGGGGGCTTAGCAGAGCTAGCAGGCTCCCTACCTGACCCCTCGTGGCTCCCAGAAATGGCGAAATGTCCCTCCCTCAGCTCCCAGCTCCATGCGGTGCTCCCACCCCAAGCGCCGGCTCCACAGCTCCCACTGGCAGTGCTTGCAAGTGGAGGCAGCAGGCAGAACTAGGAGCTGAGGGAGGGACATGTCGCCACTTCCAGGCAGCCTCCCAAGGTAAGCACCACCCAGAGCCCTCACCCACTCCTGCACCTCAACCCAAACTCCTGCTGTTGCTGGAGGTGTGTGGAAGGGAGGCTGTGGTCTGAGATCCACAGGTGGCCCACAAGTTAGCCACACCGGCTGCTGCAGAAGTCACAGAGGTCCCGGAAAGTCACGGAAACCGTGACTTCTGTAACCTCTGTGACAAACTCGTAGCCTTAGCTATGAAATCCCTAGAATGTAAGGGACTGAATGACAAACTCTTCATACTGAAACTAGTCTTTCCAATATATTTTTTACAGAACTGAGTAGAACACAGCTCTGAAGTCTCTGGATCACCTAAAATCCAGCTGTTATCCCTATGTTTTAGCGGATACTAGAGAAAATACCCTAATGTCCAGGAAATATTGACCTCTCTCAGAAACATACACTTCCCCTTTCCCACTCAAGCGTTTAGAATTCTTCCTGTGCCCAACTGTTGGTTACATTAAGTAATCCTACTTGTCTGAGCCGACATAGTATTTGAACACTTGAGAAGATAAAAATATCAACGTGTATTTTATTTTAATCTCTATTTTAAATCATTTAGATTAAACAAAATCAAGGTCCTGATCCCTTGGTGCTTTCTGACATAAAAGGAATGTTAAACTCAGTGTCTAGGTTTGCAATTTGTCTAAGCAGTATAGGTTAACATTGTGCTTTCTGATAAAGAAAGGAAGGAACTCGAACTGATTTTATGTTTCATCCAAAACATTTGAAATGAAGATTAAAATAACACACACACCATCAATATTGATACCACTGTGTTCAAATTTAATGCATGTTGCTAAAGTTATAAGATAAAAATTCAAACTATGTTAAAAGACACCAAATATTTTTAAGATATAGTTATAATGTCTGATTTAGTTTGATTTGCTGTACATTCCTTCTCCTATTAAGGAGATAAAATTTACAGCTATTCAGAAGGTTGTAAAAAATTCCCAGAGATTAGAAAGGTTTGGTTTGATGGGCAAGATGTTGTTAAATCCACAATCCTTTGTCATTTCAATAAACCATTTCTCAGTAGACTCCAACAATACATGTTCCATGCCTCAGTACATGTGCAGTGCAAAGCAAACTGTTGGGGGTGGAGGAGAATTTCCATAACCCTTCTATTCAAGTAATTTTCCACACTGGTAAGAAACTGTGCCCTCACTGCAAAGTTGTGCTAGGCCTTGCACTTACTTGCATGTGTCCATCTAAAACAGACATGAAAGCTTATGCCCAAATAAAGCTGTTAAGGTGTCACCAGACTCCTTGTTGTTTTTGCGGATACAGACTAACACGGCTACCCACTGATACCTAAAACAGACAGGCACAGACACATTATGACACTGCAGTAGCAGCTCCAAATTTAAAGTTGTAATTTATTTCCTGTTATAAACCCAGTTTTGACTTACATTTCAGATCCTTCCAAAAAACATTTTCCTGTTGAAATGTATGAGATGGCTTAGAGGAAAGGGGTGTTATTTGAGAGCCTAATATTAAACCTAAGATTAAGCCTAAGATTGTCCTTCAGACAACTAACAGAACTTTCCAGATCACAGGCCCTGGTTCTCATGGGGGACTTCAATCACCCTGATATCTGCTGGGAGAGCAATACAGCAGTGCACAGACAATCCAGGAAGTTTTTGGAGCGTGCTGGGGACAGCTTCCTGGTGCAAGTGCTGGAGGAACCAACTACGGGCTGTGCTCCTCTTGACCTGCTGCTCGCAAAAACAGGGAAGAATTGATAGGGGAAGTAATCTAGTAATCATGGGGGGCAATCTAGGCATAGTGACCATGAGATGGTCGAGTTCAGGATCCTGACAAAAGGAAGAAAGGAGAGCAGCAGAATACGGACCCTGGGTTTCAGAAAATCAGACTTTGACTCCGTCAGGGAACGGATGGGCAGGATTCCCTGGGAGGCTAATGTGAGAGGGAAAGGAGTCCAGGAGAGCTGGCTATATTTTAAAGAAGCCTTACTGAGGGCACAGGAACAAAACATCCCGATGTGCAGAAAGAATAGCAAATATGGCAGGCGACCAGCTTGGCTTAACAGAGAAATCTTTGGTGAGCTTAAACACAAAAAGGAAGCTTACAAGAAATGGAAACTTGGACAGATAACTAGGGAGGAGTATAAAAATACTGCTTGAGCCTGCATGGGTGTAATCAGGAAGGCCAAATCACAACTGGAGTTGCAGCTAGCAAGGGATGTGAAGGGTAATAAGAAGGGCTTCTCCAGGTATGTTAGCAACAAAAAGAAGGTCAGGGAAAGTGTGGGACCCTTCTGAATGGGGGAGGCAACCTAGTGACAGAGGATGTGCAAAAAGCTGAAGTACTCAATGCTTTTTTTGCCTCGGTCTTCACAGACAAGGTCAGCTCCTAGACTGTTGCACTGGGCCGCACAGTATGGGGAGGAGGTGAGCATCCCTCAGTGGTGAAAGAACAGATTAAGAACTACTCAGAAAAACTGGACATGCACAAGTCGATGGGGCCGGATGCAATGCACCCAAGGGTGCTGAGGGTGTTGGCTGATGTGATTGCAGAGCTATTGGCCATTATCTTTGAAACTCATGGCGATCGGTGGAGGTCCCAGACGAATTGGAAAAAGGCAAATTTAATGCCCATCTTTAACAAAGGGAAGAAGGAGAATCCGGGGAACTACAACCTCACCTCAGTTCCCAAAAAAATCATGGAGCAGGTCCTCAAGCAATCCATTTTGAAGCACTTGGAGGAGCAGAAAGTGATTAGAAACAGTCAACGGGGATTCAGCAAGGGCAAGTTATGCCTGACCAACCTGATTGCCTTCTATGATGAGATAACTGGCTCTGTGGATATGGGGAAAGCGGTGGAAGTGGTATACTTTGACTTTAGCAAAGCTCTTGATACGGTCTCCCACAGTATTCTTGCCAGCAAGTTAAAGTGTGGATTGGATGAATGGACTATAAGATGGATAGAAAACTGGTTAGATCATCAGGCTCAACAGGTGATCAACCAGTGCCGAATAGAGGGGAATAATCGCTTCCCTCGACCTGTTGGCAATGCTCCTACTAATGCAGCCCAATATGCCATTAGCCATCTTGGCAACAAGGGCACACTGTGGACTCATATCCAGATTCTCGTGCACTGTAATCCCCAGGTCCTTTTCTGCTGAACTGCCGCTTAGCCAGTCGGTCCCCAGCCTGTAGCAGTGCATGGGATTCTTCCATCCTAACTGCAGAACTCTGCACTTTTCCGTGTTGAACCTCATTAGATTTCTTTTGGCCCAATCCTCCAATTTGTCTAGGTCACTCTGGACCCTATCCCTACCCTCCAGAGTATCTACCTCTCCCCACAGCTTAGTGTCATCCGCAAACTTGCTGAGGGTGCAATCCATCCCAACATTCAGATAATTAATAAAGATGTTGAACAAAACCAGCCCCAGGACTGACCCCTGGGGCATCCGCTTGATACTAGCTGCCAACTAGACATTGAGCCATTAATCACTACCCGTTGAGCCCAACGATCTAGCCGCCTTTCTATCTGCCTTATAGTCCATTCAGCCAATCCATACTTCTTTAACTTGCTGGCAAGAATACTGTGGGAGACCATATCAAAAGCTTTGCTAAAGTCAAGGTGTACTGTCAGGGTGATTGAAGTCCGCCATGAGAACCAGGGCCTGGGATCTGGAAACGTCTGTTAGTTGACTGAAGAAAGCCTCATCTACCTCATTCTCCTAGTCTGGTGGATATTACAAAACTAATAAAGAATTTAGAAGAACATTTGCAAGCACAGGTGAGTATCACTGCTATTGTAGCTCAGGAGTGTGAGCAAACTAGAATTATATTCTGGAATTTTAGATATCTTGGCCCTTTTATCCAAAACTATTCTGAGAAATAGAAGGAAAAAGCCTTGTCATATAAAAGGTAAGGCTGAGGAACATTGGTGTCATGACCAAGATGTAGAGATCTGTAGGAGAGCTGCACAAAATAAGGTGGCTGAGCTTCATGCTGTTTTATATGAAGGGATCCATGGTTTTTAGTACACATGCTCCTCTTTTAGAGGATGATTTGATGTTTTTGGTGATGAAGGATGATATTCAGCTTATAAGAAAGGTTTGTCTGATAGCATATATGCCCGTGGAGAGACTAGACCTGCGTGACTATGGTTTCACCAGGAAATGAGACACAGAAGGAACAGGGACAAGAGTATAGTGGAGTGCTAACCAGATCCAGAGCTCAAGACAGAGAGCAAGCAGATTCTGACACAGAGCAGTTCAAGTCAGGACAGTTTGGTTTGCAATAAGACCTGTAATTTTGTTGCCAGAGCAATGGGTATTTCAGTTTTAGGGTTTAGAACAGAGTCCTCAAGATTAAGAACAGTCTTTGGACCCCTGGAGGGTGCAAAACTGGGGGTAAAGTTTAGCAGCACCAAATACCCCTTTCTTTCAAATTTTGAGAGATATTTTTAACAGTGCTGAACAAGGCATGTTGGAATCCATTACTGTTTGTGAAAATACAGAGGCATTTGTACAGAGGCAGAACGGAGTGGATTTCCTAACCTTCTGTGTGCAGCAGCTAGTAAAGAGCAAGGAGGGAGTCTAATCTTCAACCCTGTAGCATATTTTCTACAGATGGGGGTATTAAACAGCAGTACCTCAAAAGCTAGTAAAATCCAGAGGAATTAGATGAGGGACCTCCATCCTGTGCCAGCAGTGTATGTTAAAACATTGGATTTGGTGGCTAAAAAACTTGGTTATTTACAGAAGAGTGATCTAATTATGTTGCATGCTAGAAGAATTGAGAATACTACTCAAATGTTTCCGTTGAATGATAGAGATTGTTTAAAGATTTTGCAAATGACAGTGGGTCCTTTGTGGTATGCCCTACGCCCAGACTTTCAGTCAGAAGCCAAGGATTTTGCTGAGACACTGGTTAAATTGGAACAGATTTTATATCCAGGAGAGGTAGAAATTGCACAGTTAGCAAATGTTAGACAAGAAAAAGATGAGTCTCCTCATGCCTGTCATGAAAGATTACCAGCAGCCTAGGATGGCACTAACATGCACAGAGATGATGGTATCCTCAGTATGTGGATTTATTAATTAATAATGCCTTGCCTGCTATTAAAGAGAAGGTGGATTTGCACATGAACAAGAAATCAACAGTGACCCAGGAGTTTGCCATTTTATACAAGGTTGACTGGTTCATTCCCTGGGCAGTTATTAATTCTGCACTGAATTTCAGCATTTACACTCTAGCCAGCAAGGAAATGCAGCGGGTTTCTTTCACTTTGTTTTTGGTTAGTGAAGACCAACATTGCCCGAGCTTCGCCTATTCAGCCCAATGTAGATTACAGGAGAAGTCAGTCTATGGCTTTTTAGGATACATTTTGTTCAATTTCACACACTTAAATCATAGGGAAAAACATTAACCACTTTTTAAAATGTAAGTACCTTTTTATCACATAACTTGTTTTGGTTTGGGTTTTAATTCTGTAAGAGAACTGACTCAGGAAAGTATAAGATATAAAAATAATACAAAACTAAAGGTACAATAGTGTCCATCCTTCAATGCCCTTAAACAGAAGTTCTTCCTTACTTGGGGAGGGGAACCAAAGGACTTTTGAAGTATTGGCCCTAAACTATTGGCTGAGAAAGTATTCTGCAACTATTGTATAAAAGAGGAAGAACCGTTCAAACAGGCCTATTTATTAAAAATGGAAGCACCTAAAAGTCCCTTGACAACACCAGCAGTCAAGCAGCTCATGAAGAGATGTTATAAGGTGAAGTTGTAACTGAAGAAACCAGTTTTGTTTGACACTCTGGACTTCAATCAGAGTTGGGGAGACCCCAAATGATTCAAATGGAGAGTTGTACAGAGACAAATTACAGGTATGTTATAAGTAAGAACGCTTGGGGGGCAAGAGGGGATCTGGCTTCTTTGTTCAATTGGTTGGAGCTTTTTGGATCAATCCTCATACCAAGGCAATTTTTTTAAAAAAAAGCTGTAAACTGGAGAAGTCTTTTAACATACAAATAAAATGTTTTAAAAGCGCACTATAAAAAAGTAAAATGATGCCTTACACGTATTTCTTATTTTAAATTTCTCAGCAGCTGTGTTCTTCAGAGGTCTTGGAGAATCTGGACACTGACAGCTCTGAAGGAGCAAACGGATTGGGACTGATCTGTTTTTGCCCAAACCCAAAATCAGATGCTTATTCTATAGGCCTGTACTATGTAACAGTGAGGAGGAAATATGGTATTGAACCTGCGTGAGGCTGTAACTGTAAAACTGTTATGCATGCAATTGTACGAGTTGCTGCACATAGAATCATCAAGCACTACCTGAGAGAGAAGCAATTTAAGGACTGCACAAGGTGCATCATAGATGCCCCTGGCCAGATGATGTGAACTGTAAAATCCAAAACTTAGTGGTAATTTGTGCCTGGAGAGTGTTTTAAATATTATCATCACATTGGGATATGCACTGGAATGCCTCTGTTTAATCCAGGAACATTTAGCTCAAGGGACAGACCTGATGGACAAAGTGGCAGAGGCAGAGGACCAAGATAAAGGTTTAGCTGAAGCAACTGAGCTAACAGATAAATGTTTAATGTGTAATGTTGAACGTCGTCTTCGTTCAGCAAATTACAAAATCCTGTTGAGGAAAAACCCCAAAAGTTCTAGTGTGATTTAGGAACAAACTGGGGTATGTTGTAAAAATAAAATAAATGTGTCTTTTGAATAAAATGTCAGTTGAAAATGACTGTGTGAAGCATGTTTTTTGGAGCTCCCTGTAAGGGGCCCTGTGTCATACAAACAGATCAACATACTGCTACACAACCCCTTGGACCAAGCCTATCAAAGCGCAGCCCCCATCAACCCTACAGGATCAGGGCAGTCCTATTGCCTTTGAGAGTAAGCACCACACACCAAGGTGCAAACCGGTATAGAAAAACGTTGTCTATAAGGGCTACAGCCATCTGCCACACAAACTGTCATGAGATTTTTTTTTTATAGATGGAACATTTCAGAAATGAACCTTCTAAAAGACTCAGATGTCCAAACAAGCCCAAATATGTACAGACCCACCTTTCTTGAAAAAGGTCTTCAGAAATGTTCCATGGCCTCCTACAACAAGCATTACCCCTTATACTAAGCAATCTGTTCCACTTTGTATTAGCTGGGTATGTTTCCTGGACCTGAAGAAGAGCTCTGTGTAAGCTCGAAGGCTTGTCTCTCTCACCAAGAGAAGTTGGTCCACCCATCCTGGAGGATCCCAGAGCCCAGGCTCCAGCCCAAGACCGGAAATCTACCCAGCAATGAAAGAGTCCCGCAAACCCGTAGCCCACGAACTCAAGTTGGCTGGCACAGGCCAGCCACAGGTTTTTCTTTGCCATGTAGACATGTCCTTAGACATAAAATTACTAAAAATTTTATTTAATTTGTGTCACTGAGATAATTATTTAGTTATGGAAATTAAGTAAACTTAGCAACTTTTTAAAATGTAAAAACATGCTTACATTATTTTTAAAATTTATGATATACCAACTTTATTTAATTTTAATCCTGTGGTTAAAAATTCTTTCATTGCAAAAGTTAACAATTTTTTAAAAGAAGGGGGGGTATGCTCCTTCACTAACGTTGCTCAATTCTTTAGCAAAAGGCTATGCTTCTCCACAGTTTGCAAATGTCAATTTTATTTCACTAGACTTAAAACATGAATTTTGGTTATTTTTCCTTTAAAAGTTATAAAACTGCTTCAAAGCTCTTTTTTAAAAGTTTGTTAAAACATTTTTCAGAAGTCAAAATCTTGTTTCTGGTAAAAAAGGGTTACTAGCTCTTTTAGTCTCTAAGAACATTTTGGGGTTGCTTTTGCACCCTGGCTAAACTTTAAAAAGCACTATTTTCTACAACAGAAAATATTACTGAGGTATAAATGCTAATACAGGAGGGGTGAAAATTGCAGAGCTCCCAGTGACATAGCATAATCAAGGGTTTTAAAAATATATTACTTTAAGTAAACAGAATAAGAGAAATTGATATAAAGATTAGACAACTTTCATTAGGGTCATTCTATCACTTTTTAAGATCAAGGCTACAGGCTTTATGTAAAAGGAGGTACCGGTAATTTATTTTCTGGTACAACACCAAAAACAAATAAGAATGTCTCCTACATTTTAAAAAAAAAATGTTAGTAAAGAAATCCTCACACGTGCTTCTTTTGATTGCTTTTTTAAAAGTGTGTTTGTTAAAATTTTACTTGGTTTAATAGCATTTAAATACTAAAAAACATTAGGAAAGAAAACTGTGGCGGGAAAACAGCGTTCATACCTCTGGTAAAAATGTTAACTGCTTTACATAAGCTAGTATTTCTTTTAAGTTAACCTATGTGTATTTTGTATCAAGTGTGCAATTTAAAGATTTCTTTACACATTACAAGTAATAAGTTTTGGGGGCAGTTTTCCTTTTGGGCAAAACTTTAAAAAGCAAGCTAACACTATTTTTTTTTTAAAAAGGCAGGTATTTCTACAAAAAATTGTGTTATGCACAGTGTTGTATTTTTTAAGCACACCAACGGTCAATAGCCACATGTTAGTGGTCATGTGGCTCATTATGATTGGTTCAGGAAAATGCCTTCTATGACAAAGCTCTACAGCATTTTACTGGCTCAGCCAAGAGGCATTGTTTGCCCGAGGCTGGCTGACTTTTGACAGACTTCTTGGCATTTGACTAGAGATAGCTGCAGGGGTAGAGTGGTTCTCTCAGTGGTCAGTGATACAGCATTTCTTGCTGCTTTAAAACTTTCTCTCCCCCTTTATTTTTTCCTCTTTCTGTAACAGGCTAAGAGGTTTTTGCTTTTCTCAAATGTTCTACAAGCCTCTCTCACTAGCTTGTTAATTTTCTCTAAACATACATGTTCTGTTCTTTATTTCAAAAACCATATAATTATTTTTCAGACTTTACTTCAAAATAACCTAAATCCATAGCTGTTTGTTTTTTTTTAAAAAAAGACTTGTTAATACATTTAAGGGACTCTTCTCTTTTTTCCTTTTTTGCAGTTTTAAAACTGTCTTTTCTGACATTTTTCCTTTATCGCTTTGTGATAATCTGCTTTGTTTTGTAAATTATCTAAAAATGCCTATAAAATTATTTCTCTGAAAGTGTGTAAAAAAAATTTTCTTCTAACCATAACGTATAAAAATACACACACACACACACACACAAACACCCCTAAGGTTCCCCATAAAAATAATAAAATAATTTCTTTTCAAAATGGCCAACCATGCCAAAAGTGTACATGTACACATGAGTCCAGGGGGCAGGACATAAGCCAAAAAGGAGGCATGGAAACCTGTCAAAATTAAATGGAAATGAAGGCTATAGAGTTCTTAACTACTCATGTTTTCCAGATGAGAAGCTATTCTTGTAATTCTTCTCTGAACCATCTCCACTTTTTAATATTTTTCATAAAGTGTAGACACAATATTCCAGCAGTAGTCTCCCCAATGCTATATACAGAGGTAACATCACATCCATACTCCTGCTTCATGTAACCCCGTTAATAAATCCTAACGCTGTGTAGCCATTTTGACATAGCTTGTGCTGGGTACTCATGTTTATTTGGTTATCTCCGATAACACTTAAATCCTTGTCAGAGGCACTGCTATCCACAACATAGTCCCCCAACCTGCAAGTGTGACCTTCATTATTTGATATTACATGTATGATCTTGCATTTAGCTGTAATGCAACACATTTGATATGCAAGGTCTTGGAACATATTTTGAAAGAGAAAGTAGTTAAGGACATAGCAGTAAACAGTAATTGGGACAAAATAAAACATGGTTTTACACAAGGTAGATCATGACAGACCAATCTGATCTCTTTCTTTGAAAAAATAACTGATCTTTTAGACAAAGGAAATGCAGTATATCTAATCTACCTGGATTTCAGTAAGGCATTTGATGCAGTTCCACCTGGGAAAGTATTAGTTGAATTGAAGAAGATAGGAATTAATATGAGAATTAAAAGGTGAATAGGAACTGGCTGAAGGGAAGACTACAATGGGTCATGCTGAAAGGTGAACGGTCAGGCTGGAGGAAGTTACTAGTGGAGTTCCTCAGGAATCAGTCTTGGGACCGATCTTATTTCACATTTTCATTCTTGGTCTTGGCACCAAAAATGAGAGTGTGCTTATAATATTTGTGGATGTTGAGAAGTATTGCCAATACAGAGGAGGACTGGAATATCATACCACAAGATTTGGATGACCTTGAAATCTGTAGTAATAGAAATGGGATGACATTTAATAGATCTCTGTACTATTAATATTGAGTTTCAATAAGTCTTGGAACACTGGAAAGTTCCAGAGAACTGGAAGAAAGCTAATATTGCACCAATATTTTTAAAGGATAAATGGGACAACACAAATCACTGTATTTCTCAGATTGACATGGATCTTGGGCAAAATAGTGGAATGACAGATCATCAAGGATCTACAACCTATCCTGAAGGACGACCCATCACTTTCACAGATCTTGGGAGACAGGCCAGTCCTTGCTTACAGACAGCCCCCCAACCTGAAGCAAATACTCACCAGCAACCACACACAACACAACAGAACCACTAACCCAGGAACCTATCCTTGCAACAAAGCCCGTTGTCAACTGTGCCCACATATCTATTCAGAGGACACCACCATAGGGCCTAATCTCATCAGCCACACTGCACATCGTTCACCTGCATATCCACCAATGTGATATATGCCATCATGTGCCAGCAATGCCCCTCTGCCATGTACATTGGTCAAATTGGACAGTCTCTATGTTAAAGAATAAATGGACACAAATCAGACGTCAAGAATTATAACATTCAAAAACCAGTCAGAGAACACTTCAATCTCTCTGATCACTCAATTAGAGACCTAAAAGTGACAATTCTTCAACAAAAAAACTTCAAAAACAGACTCCAATGAAAGACTGCTGAATTGAAATTAATTTGCAAACTGGATACAATTAACTTAGGCTTAAATATAGACTGGGAGTGGATGGGTCATTACACAAAGTAAAACTATTTCCCCATGTTTATTTCCCCCCACCCCCGACTGTTCCTCAGATGTTCTTGTCAACTGCTGGAAATGGCCCACCTTGATTATCACTACAAAAGGTTTTCTCCCACCCCACCCCTCCCCGCTCTCCTGCTGGTATTAGCTCATCTTAAGTGATCACTCTCCTTACAGTGTGTATGGTAACACCCATTGTTTCATGTTCTCTGTGTATATAAATCTCCCCACTGTATTTTCCACTGAATGCATCCGATGAAGTGAGCTGTAGCTCACGAAAGCTTATGCTCAAATAAATTTGTTAGTCGTTAAGGTGCCACAAGTACTCCTTTTCTTTTTGCGAATACAGACTAAAACAGCTGCTACTCTGAATCCTGTCAGTGTGAAACAGTAACACCTCACGATAAGACCCCATGTCTTCACACAGTTTTGCAAATAGATGTTCATGAAGAGGCTGAGTTTTAATATAGTTCACAATAGATGAGACCTGGGCAAAACTTCACCTAGCTCTGAATTCAGAGCTTTAGATGCCATTGATCTCTGTGCATTCTGCAGTGAGTCCACACAGTAGATGGAGCAACTTTCTTTACCAAGGTATGCAGACCTGATTTGTGGCCTGACATGGAACAGATGGAACTCTGTCTAAAACCCACCAATGTGATCACATGGGATGTTTTTGTTTTGCATGTCAGCCATGTAGCATATCAAACATTCCTTGTACCATCTCATGTCCAGGAAGAGGGAGAGAAAACAGAACGTCTTCGAGAATTGCAGCCGCCCATGTGTATTTCACAAAGGCCAGGAAATGTACATAAGAGGAGGTTACTCACCTGTGCAGTAACTGACGTTCTTCAAGATGAGTGTCCCTGTGGGTGCTCCACTCCAGGTGTTGGTGCATCCCTGTGCCTTCGCTCGGAGATTTTGACAGCAGTACTCATGCCGGTTGCACATGCGCAGAGCCTGCCTCACATGCTGAGTGTGCTTTAATAGTACGCGTGCATGACCGCTCTCCTTAGTTCCTTCTCTGCAACGGAGGCTACCCCAACTCCGAAGTAGAGGGGAAGAGGGTGGGTAGTCGAGCACCCACAGGGATACTCATCTCAAAGAACGTCAGTTACTGCATAGGCGAGTAACCTCCTCTTCGAGAGAGAGATGTCCCTGTGGGTGCTCCACTCCAGGTGACTTAAAAGCAGTATATCTCAAGGAGGTAGGGACTTCGGATCTGGTAGGAATGTGGTAGATAATACAGCTCTGCCCAATCGTGTATCAGTGAGAGGGGCTTGAGTAAGGGCATAATGCTTAACAAATGTGTGTTCGGAGGTCCGAGTGGCAGCTTTACAGATGTCAGCCAGAGGGACTCTGCGTAGAAAAGCCACGGAGGTAGCTACAGATCTAGTGGAGTGAGTCCTGATGCAGGCTGGAGGAATTGTCTCCTTTAACTGATAGCATAGATGGATACAAGCAGAGATCCAGTTGGAAAGTCTCTGGGTGGAAATAGGTGTCTCCTCGGATCATTCTGAAATGGAGACAAAGAGTCTGGAAGAGTTCCTAAAGGTTCTATCCAAACAAAAGGACAAAGCCCTGCGTACATCCAACATATGCATTGGGAATTCAAAGGAGTTTGCATGCGATTTAGGAAAGAAGGTTGGTAGGTGTATAGGTTCGTTGATGTGGAATGACGAATGTACCTTTGGAAGAAATTTGGGGTGTAGTCGGAGGGTAACCTGGTTGTTAAAAAAATGTTGTGTAGGGTGGGTCCGCCATAAGAGCTGCTATTTCTCCTGCACGTCTGGCTGAGGTGATTGCCACTAAGAATGTTGTTTTCATAGAGAGGTGTAAGAGGGTGCAAGTGGCTAGGGGCTCGAAAGATTGTTGCGTTAAACAGATTAATACTAAGTGAAGGTCCCACAGAGGAGTAGGAGGTTTAATGTCCAGGTATAGGGATTGGAGCCCTTTAAGAAAGCACTTGCTGATTGGATAAGCAAAAACAGAAGTACCATTGATGTTGTCGTGAAAAGTTGGAATAGCAGCTAAGTGGACTTTGAAGGAGCTGAAAGAAAGGCCAGATTGCTTAAGGTCTAGTAGGTAATCACGTATGTGCTGGAAGAAGTGCGGAAATGGGAAGAATTTGGTTGTTCAAGCACCAATGCGTGAATCGTTTCCACTTTTGGAGATATGTGGTGCGAGTAGATTGTGTTCTGCTATGTTAGAGTCCTCTTTTCAGAGCATGCTAGTTCACTTTCTGAGAACCATGGAGGAACCAAGCTTTGAGGTGAAGCATGGATAGGTTGGGGTGAAGAAATTGGCCGTGTTGCTGTGATATGAGGTTCAGAGTGAGAGGCAATGAAATCGGTGGACAAATTAACATGCTGGTGAGGAATGGATACCATGGTTGTCTGGGCCACGACGGGGCAATCAAAATTACCATGGCACAATCTGTTTGTATCTTTGTCAGAACTGTGTGGAGAACTAGTATCGGGGGGAAAGGATACATTAAGTGTTGAGCCCATGAGATCAGGAACGCATCTCCTAGGGTAATAGCTCACTTTAGATAAGCTATTACCAGCAGGAGAGTGGGGTGGGAGGAGGTATTGTTTCATGGTCTCTATGTCTTCTGTAGTTTCCACAGTATGCATCCGATGAAGTGAGCTGTAGCTCACGAAAGCTCATGCTCAAATAAATTGGTTAGTCTCTAAGGTGCCACAAGTACTCCTTTTCTTTTTGCGAATACAGACTAACATGGCTGTTACTCTGAAACCTGTCATTATGCAAGGCACTGCATTTAGCCGTATGGAGTGGAAATCTATCAACTGCATGAAAAAGCTTGTACAGATACAGACAGACATCATCTTCCTTTCCAAATGCAAACAGATGGACATTGTACCAAAAGGACTGAAGGTAAAAAATCCATTACAATCCACATACCACACAGACTATGCTGACAGCTTGTGCCACACGCTCTCAAAGAAACTGCGGAATCACCTGATCAACATCCTCTACAGCAAACAGGGAAAGATTAAGAATGAGCTCTCAAAAATGGATACTCTCATAAAAAACCAACCTTCCACACAAACTTCCTCTTGGCTGGATTTTACTAAAACTAGACAAGCCATTTACAACGCACACTTTGCTTCTCTACAAAAGAAAAAGGACACTAAACTTTCTAAACTACTACATGCTACAAGGGGCCACAGCAATGGTTCCCTCAACCTACCCAGCAATATTGTTAACCTATCCAACTATACTCTCAGCCCAGCAGAAGCAGCTGTCTTATCTCGGGTCCTCTCCTTCTGCCCCTCCACCCCCACGAACATGATACAGTTCTGTGGTGACCTAGAATCCTATTTTCGACGTCTCCAACTCAAGGAATATTTCCAAAATACCTCTGAACAACATACTAATCCACAGAGGCCTCCCTACCAACATTACAAAAAGAAGGATTCTAGGTGGACTCCTCCTGAAGGTCAAAACAGCAGACTGGACTTCTACATAGACTGCTTCCGCCGACGTGCACGGGCTGAAATTGTGGAAAAGCAGCATCACTTGCCCCATAACCTCAGCCGTGCAGAACACAATGCCATCCACAGCCTCAGAAACAACTCTGACATCATAATCAAAAAGGCTGACAAAGGAGGTGCTGTTGTCATCATGAATAGGTCGGAATATGAACAAGAGGCTGCTCAGCAGCTCTCCAACACCACTTTCTACAAGCCATTACCCTATGATCCCACTGAGAGTTACCAAAAGCAACTACAGCATTTGCTCAAGAAACTTCCTGAAAAAGCACAAGATCAAATCCGCACAGACACACCCCTGGAACCCCGACCTGGGATATTCTATCTACTACCCGAGATCCATAAACCTGGAAATCCTGGGCGCCCCATCATCTCAGGCATTGGCACCCTGACAGCAGGATTGTCTGGCTATGTAGACTCCCTCCTCAGGCCCTACGCTACCAGCACTCCCAGCTACCTTCGAGACACCACTGACTTCCTGAGGAAACTACAATCCATCGGTGATCTTCCTGATAACACCATCTTGGCCACTATGGATGTAGAAGCCCTCTACACCAACATTCCACACAAAGATGGACTACAAGCCGTCAGGAACACTATCCCCGATAATGTCACGGCTAACCTGGTGGCTGAACTTTGTGACTTTGTCCTTACCCATAACTATTTTACATTTAGGGACAATGTATACCTTCAGATCAGCAGCACTGCTATGGGTACCCGCATGGCCCCACAGTATGCCAACATTTTTATGGCTGACTTAGAACAACGCTTCCTCAGGTCTCATCCCCTAACGCCCCTACTCTACTTGCGCTATATTGATGACATCTTCATCATCTGGACCCATGGAAAAGAAGCCCTTGAGGAATTCCACCATGATTTCAACAATTTCCATCCCACCATCAATCTCAGCCTGATCCAGTCCACACAAGAGATCCACTTCCTGGACACTACAGTGCTAATAAACAATGGTCACATAAACACCACCCTATACCGGAAACCTACTGACCGCTATTCCTACCCACATGCCTCCAGCTTTCACCCTGACCACACCACACGATCCATCGTCTACAGCCAAGCTCTGCGATACAACCGCATTTGCTCCAACCCCTCAGACAGAGACAAACACCTACAAGATCTCTATCAAGCATTCTTACAACTACAATACCCACCTGCGGAAGTGAAGAAACAGATTGATAGAGCCAGAAGAGTTCCCAGAAGTCACCTATTACAGGACAGACCTAACAAAGAAAATAACAGAACGCCACTAGCCGTCACCTTCAGCCCCCAACTAAAACCCCTCCAATGCATTATTAAGGATCTACAACCTATCCTGAAGGATGACCCAACACTCTCACAAATCTTGGGAGACAGGCCAGTCCTTGCCTACAGACAGCCCCCCACCCTGAAGCAAATACTCACCAAAAACCACATACCACACAACAGAACCACTAACCCAGGAACCTATCCTTGCAACAAAGCCCGTTGCCAACTGTGCCCACATATCTATTCAGGGGACACCATCAAAGGGCCTAATAACATCAGCCACACTATCAGAGGCTCGTTCACCGGCACATCCACTAATGTGATAGATGCCATCATGTGCCAGCAATGCCCCTCTGCCATGTACATTGGTCAAACTGGACAGTCTCTACGTAAAAGAATAAATGGACACAAATCAGATGTCAAGAATTATAACATTCATAAACCAGTCAGAGAACACTTCAATCTCTCTGGTCACGCAATCACAGACATAAAGGTCGCTATCTTACAACAAAAAAACTTCAAATCCAGACTCCAACGAGAAACTGCTGAATTGGAATTCATTTGCAAATTGGATACTATTAATTTAGGCTTAAATAGAGACTGGGAGTGGCTAAGTCATTATGCAAGGTAGCCTACTTCCCCTTGTTTTTTTCTACCCCCCCCCCCCCGACGTTCTGGTTAAACTTGGATTTATGCTGGAAATGGCCCACCTTGATTATCATGCACGTTGTAGGGAGAGTGGTCAGTTTAGATGAGCTATTACCAGCAGGAGAGTGAGTTTGTGTGTGTATGGGGGTGGGGGGGATGTGAGAAAACCTGGATCAATGCAGGAAATAGCCCGACTTGATTATGTAAAGAGTTGTCACTTTGGATGGGCTAGCACCAGCAGGAGAGTGAATTTGTGTGGGGGGGTGGAGGGTGAGAAAACCTGGATTTGTGCTGGAAATGGCCCACCTGTTGATCACTTTAGATAAGCTATTACCAGCAGGACAGTGGGGTGGGAGGAGGTATTGTTTCATATTCTCTGTGTGTATATAAAGTCTGCTGCAGTTTCCACGGTATACATCTGATGAAGTGAGCTGTAGCTCACGAAAGTTGTTGGATAGGAGATAAGGTGGATTTGCTTTTGTTTATTTGTAGGCCAAGGGAAAGGAAGCAAGCGACGGTAAGCTGCATGGATCAACGAGCTTTATCGAGCGTTGAGGCTTTGAGGAGATAATCATCGAGGTAAGGAAATATTATAACCCCCTCTTTCCTGAGGTGGGCAGCTAGGCGTTTGGAGAAAACTTGGGGGGCGGTAGATAGGTGGAAGGGCAACATTCTGTATTGAAAATGTGTCGAACCAAGGGTAAAACGAAGAAAACGTCTGTGGGATGGGTGAACCGTCATATGAAAACAGGCATCCTGTAGGTCAAGGGCTCAAAAACAATCACCCTGTTCCAGTGCTGGGATTATGGTGGTGAGGGTAACCATTTTGAACTTTTGCTTTTTGATAAATTTGTTTAGCCACCTGAGGTCGAGGATTGGTCACCATCCCTCAGTTTTCTTTTCTGTTAAGAAGTAATGGGAATAGAAACATTTCCCTCTGTGTTGTTCGGGCACGATTTCCACTGCCCCCAATTGAAGTAGATGTTGTACTTCTTGGAGGAGCAGTTGCTCGTGAGAGGGGTCCCTGAAGAGGGACAGGAAAGGTGGGTGGGTGGGAGGCGGCGAGAGGAAAGGGATGGAACAGCCAACTGTGATGACCTCTAAAGCCCACTTGTCGGTGGTAATATTTCGCCATTGATGGGAGAATGGGCATAGGCAATGACCAAAAATAGGGAGAGGCGGCGTAAGCATTGAAGTGGGAATATTGTTTTCTATACCCTTGACCAAGGCTTCGAATTTGCTTATTGGTCAGAGGGGGTTGAGACACTGCCAACGAGTTGGGACAGCAGCATTGGTATCTGGGTCTCTGGTGTTGCTGTTGTTGCTATTGCTCGTGAGATCTATGGAATTGCTGGGTGTATGTGGGGTAGCGTAGTTGCTGGTAAGGCTGGTATCTATATTGTCGCCTTCTGGTTGTAGGGGTTTGACTTCCCAGAGAGCAAAGAGTTGCCCTGGAGTCCTTCATGGAGTGGAGTATGTCATTCATAGTGGAGGAGAATAGTTTCTCACCATCGAAGGGGAGATCCTCAATGATACTCTGGATCTCCCAGGGAAAGGAAGAGGACAAGAGCCATGAACCTCAGCACATCACAACTACTGTGGCAGTGGATCGTGCCACAGTATTGGCTGCGGGCAGGGCAGCTTGAAGAGCAGTGCAGGAGATGATTTGTCCCTCGGAAACTATGGCTGTAAATTGTTGTTTCTTTTCTTCTGGAATGTGATCAATAAAGTCCATTAATTTATTGTAATTTTTGTGGTCATATTTTGCTAGAACAGCTGTACAATTAGCAATGCGAAATTGTAACATGGAAGAAGTGTATACCTTACATCCAAGAAGATCTAATTGTTTACTGTCCTTGTCAGAAGAGGTGGAGTGAGGGAAACTGGTGTTTGTTCTTGTGGTTGACTGTCTACTACCAACGAGTTTGGCACTGGGTGAGTGAAAAGGAATTCCAAGCCCTTAGAAGGAATAAAGTACTTCTGGTCCACTCGCTTACAGGTAGGCAGGCTTGCAACTGGAGTTTGCCAGATGGCCGTGGCAGGTTCTAGAAGGGCTGCATTGATAGTTATTGCAATTCTAGAAGAAGAAGAGGGCTGCAGGATGTCAGTTAACTCATGCTGCTGTTCAGGAACTTCCTCCAGGTTAATTCGTAGCTCATTGGCAACTCTTTGAAAGAGGTTCTGAAATTTTGAGAAGTCATCTGAAGACGCTGGGGGAAGAGGAAGCAATGCTTCATCAGGTGGAACAACTGGTTCTACCAGGTTAGAGGCAGGCCATGATTGTTCTTGAGGTTGTGACAGGGCTGCCTTGTGTCTGGAGTCAGTGGCAGGGTCGTCAGCTGGTGGTACCGAGCAGGTCTCACGCCTGGCTGCAGTCGTATAACGAGTGTGGTCCAGAGTAGAAGGAGCCCATGGAGCCCAATATTGCCACTGTGGTGGGAAGGGCATGGGTGGTACCATCCAGGGGTTCATGCACCATGGGGCAGGGCCCTCGGAGTAGGATGAGGTAGCTTTTCTATGACCTCTCTTGATTGGGGTCTGTGGACGGGAGATCTGATAAGGTGAAAATTCTCCCTGCAGCCCAGATTCCTCATCTCTGGAGGAAAGCTGTGCGGATCTTGCCTGAGCGTCCGGAGAGAAGTAGCTGGTAAGTAGGGGTGACTGCAAGATAGGTGACACCAGCAGGTCTCTTGACTGTGTGAATTGCAGCGCCACAGTGCCTCTGTGAGGGGAGGGCTGAGCGAGAGGAATTTGTTGTGAAGAGGGGTTCCTCTGCACCAGTGTCCTGAGCCTTCTGTCACTGCCAGCTAGCTCAAAGGCTGACAGTGCTGGGAGAGTGAGAGGAGTCTGTGGGGGGTCAGGCAGGCTAGTATGCATCAGCACTGCTTCCATTGCGGTGCCAAGCGGTGCCGTGTGAGAGGCAGGCAACTGAAAGCCCAGCACATCAAAAGTACCCAGCCGGGGGACCGCCGGGAGGGAAGCAGTGGATCTGCCCAGAGAGCTCTTGTCCCTGAGAATACCCTTTGCAGGTGAGAGGGACTGATGTTTTTTTGAAGTTTTCTTCTGTTTCTTTGAAGCGGGGGGGCAGCGGTGTACAGCAGAGTCAGAGCCGGTGTCTGAGGCTGGTCCGAGAGATTTTTGCAGCAGGAGCAATTTTAAGTGCAGTTCCCTGTCTTTGCATGCCCTGGATTTTAACTTGCTGCAGTGGGTACATTTTGGGGGGATGTGGGACTTCCCCAAACATTTAATACATTTAGAGTGGCCATCTGAAAGAGGGATGGCACCATTACAGTTAGAGCAGCGCTTAAAACCTGGAGAGCCAGGCAAGTCTGCTGAGCTCCATCTCAGTCCGGGGACGGTAGAGAAGGAACGGAGGAGACCGGTCACGCACGCATACTATTAAAGCACACTCAGCGTGTGGGGCAGGCTCTGCGCGTGCGTGACCGGTACGAGTACTGCTGTCAAAATCTCCGAGCGAAGACACAGGGATGCACCAACACCTGGAGTGGAGCAGCCACAGGGACATCTCTCGAAGAAAAACGACTCTCAGTGCTCACAGCAACTGAAAAGCAACAGCATCCATGTTTTTCAGATGCTCCACCAGTGTGTTTTCCTGGTCTGCCCCTATAGCCTCAATTCTTCGCTTCACTGTGATGGATAGTGGTATGGCATGGAGATTGTTTGCCTCGGTTTTCCTACATATTATCTTCATGATATTGATTGCAGCTGGCAAAATCAAAGTTTCTCCAACTATGTGAGGCTTCTTGGCTTGTTCAATGCAGTAACTCACCTCAAATTATGCCTTTTGATCATGGTCAGAGACGGACATGGCTCTCTTGAATTGCATTTGTTAATGAGAAAGTTCTTCTTTCCAGCACTGGAAAAATTACCTTGGTTTTCCTATGTCATCCTTGTGAAAGGTTTCCAAATGTCATTTAAGTTTATTAGGCTTCATGCTTTCGCTAGATAACAGCGTGTGACATAGCAGGCGTTTTAGCCTGTCTTTGTTCTTGACAAAAATCACTGGTGAAGTCATATTCAGAGAAAGCCTTGGCTCATTTGTGAGCACATTTCTTGCACTCTTGTTTTTTGTTCATAACTGCATTACTAGATTCAGAGCTGGAGATTGAAGCAGATATTCAGTCTAAAAATCAGTCCATTGTGCCTCTTATCACAAATGAGAAAGAGGAATTCACTGTTAAGAAAATGAGGCCAGTACTTAATAAGGCTCTGTGCAGTGATAGTAAGGCAGCATAGAGACAGTGATTTAAGATTATTCTTTATCGAGTGCCAACAGAGCACTCAGGATGGCATAAAAGAAGATATGGGCCCTGCTTTAAAGAGCTTAAAAACCACTGCAGATTCACATCTCAGAAAAGTCTAGTACAGGTACCTACCAGCTCAAGCAGAGAGGATGCTCTGTTGATAAGACTACTGCACACGGGTAAGGATCTTCTGGATTCAAGTCTCTTAGGTGGATGCTTGCACAGTCAGATGGTGCAAAACACAAAATGGGATCCACAAAACCACCCACACACAGCCAATCTGTCCGGACCTGCTCCACAAATATTGCACCAGGAGGCCACCATTTTACAAAATAGCAGCCTCTGCACGATACATGTGAGGCCATGCTGTGTGGAGGCTGCCATTTTGTATATCATTTCAGGTCATGACCTACAGTTTGGGGACTGCTGCTCCAGTTCAAACAGGAATTCATTCAGGAAGTGCTATGGCTTCTGTTATGCAGGAGGTCACACTAAATGATCAGAGTGGTCCATTTCAGCCTTATAATTTATTAATCTATGAATCTCTAAACAATGAGGCAGATACTAGATCTTTCTATGTGAACTTGTGGTTTCTATTCATTAGCACAAATAATGCTTAGTACATAAAGAACAGGTTTAGAAGCAAGACGTTTCTGTTGTTGGGTTTTATAAAGGAAACTCAAGTATGAAATGATACCAGAATTACAGCCACTTCAGTCACTGTCACATGATATATCCCCTCTACTCTGATGGTCATAGAATCATAGAATATCAGGGTTGGAAGGGTCCTCAGGAGGTCATCTAATCCAACACCCTGCTCAAAGCAGGTCCAATCCCCAATTTTTGCCCCAGATCCCTAAATGGCCCCCTCAAGGATTGAAGGCACAACCCTGGGTTTAGCAGGCCAATGCTCAAACCACTGAGCTATCCCTCCCCCTCCACTTAAGCTGCAAGGTATTGACTATGTCAAAATTGCTGGTCTCAGGGTATTTTGTCTAATTAAATTCAATATCGTGCTGGCTTATCAGAACAAAATGGGCAGGCAAACCTGTGAGCTTGTGCACACTTGGAATAACAATCCAAGCACCAGACCCTAAGATTTTATCACTGTAACACTCACAGTAAACATATTGGAGCAATAACAATTAAAATGTTATCAATGGAAAACTTAAGAACACCTATGTAAATGTCAGTGCTGTTAAATTGGAGTCTGTCAACCTTGACAATGTCCTATTATTGCAAATAATGGAGTAAACATTTTTCATTTTAACTCATATATTACATTAAAAAAGCCCACAACCCTCTACCACTTGAGGTGACTGACAGTAGTAGTAGTAGACTGGTTTTCTTTATATTGGCCAGTCACCACTAGAGGGGGATAAGACATACGTTACCAGTGGAATTAAAAGTTAATTGCTTACATCAGACTAATGCTGGGACTCAAAAAGTCCACTTGATTCTATTTCAGGTTCTGGAGAGGAATGTACTCTAGTGTTTACAGATTCTTTTGCCCATCCCCTTCCCAGACCGTCCTTCTCTGCGCTTGTCCCCCTCTCCCTGCTTCTGCACTCCTCTGCTCCTATTTTCCCCACAGCTTGTCCTGTTCCCCTTCTCCATTTCCCCTCTCCACATTATAATCCCAGCCTGTCCTTGCCCCATTCTGTTGCTCACTCATCTGTACTTGAATCAGGTTGCTTCCTGCTATTCATTCACACTGCCTTGGAATCAGCAGACCAGAGAAAGCACAGAAGAGAGCAGCTTCCTATTCTCAGTCCTGCTGCCCAGAGCCACAGCAGGCCTTGCATCTGGCAAGAGCAACTGCTGTAAAAGTCCTGCTCAAGGAGTTCTGTGGGACAGGACATGCTATGGGGAGAAAAAAAAGTCAGACAATTTAGCTACCATACTTTACCAAACCTCTACTGAGCATGTATGAACAACAATTTTCATAAGAAGAAAAGGAGTACTTGTGGCACCTTAGAGACTAACCAATTGGTTAGTCTCTAAGGTGCCACAAGTACTCCTTTTCTTTTTGCGAATACAGACTAACACGGCTGTTCCTCTGAAACCTGTCAAAATTTTCATAAGCTTACAACTCAGGCAAATCTGGGTAGGTTTTCATAAGGACAGCAAAAGACAACTCTGTCATTAGAGTGACACCCTGCCAAATTGCAACTCCCTGTTCAAAAGCACAGCAGCACTAAAGTTTCTCTATAAAAATGTTGCACATTTTTTTCAATATTGTCAAAACAATATTTTTCCCTGATCTTGTTCATGGATTACCCAAACCATTTTTAAAATTAGTTTTCAGCTAAAAACTAGGGTTGCCAGGTGTCCAGTTTTCAACTAGAGTGTCTGGTCAAAAAGGGAAATTGTCAGCGTCCAGTCAGCACAGCTGACCATATGCTAAAAGTCCAGTTACTTGTAGTAACTGGCCTCCGCCACTGGGGGGGTGGGAAGAACAGCAGCTGATGCTGGACCCTGCAGAAGAGGCTCTGCTTAGCAGCTGCTGATCTTCCCACCACCGAGCCTGATGGAGAGAACTGACTGGCTCCTGTACCGGGCTTCAAAGTTGGTATTGGTGCTGTCCGGGGGACGGGGAGAGGGCAGTAACCTGTCTACCTCACACACACCTGCTGTGCCCCAATTTCCCCAGCCCCTCACTCCAGTGACAGCCCACCCCACCCTGCTGTGTCCTGATTTCCCCACCACAGCCCTTGCTCCAGGAACCAACTCTCTGCCACCCCACTGTGCCCCAATTTCCACTCCCAGGCCCCTCACTCCATGTACAGACCCCTCCGCCCCACTGTGCCCCAATTTCCCCATCCCAACCCCTTGCTCCAGGGACCAGTCACCATTTTGCCCTGGCCCCTTGCTCTGGGGACCACCCTGCTGTGCCCCAATTTCCCTTCTCCAGCCCCTCACTCCAGTATTTGACCCTGCCAGGCCCCACTGTGCCCCGATTGGGAAGGCAGGCAGGCTCTGCATCAGCTCCTCCCAGCCTGACTCTGCAGGCAGCAGGTGAGTCCTAGGTGATGAGGACTGAGCAGCAGGGGTGGAAGTGGAGAGCAAGTGGCGGAGTGTGGGAGAGGTGGGTCAGAACCTCAGAAGAAGGGGAAGGGCAGGGGTCGGGGCCTTGGGGGAAGAGGTGGGGCAGGGCAGGGGTGTTTGGTTTTCAGGGATTAGAAAGTTGGCAACCCTATTCAAAACAAAACAAAAACAAAAACATCACTCTATGGCATTCATCCAACATGGAAAATTTCAGACCCAGTAGTTAAGATCTGGACAAGTTAAAAGTGACTGAAAACTGAGACTTCTAATGGAAAAAGGTTTTTCCTCTTCCAATGAGAATAGAGTTCTCCTTCCAAAACATTAGGGAGGTATTTCAGAACAGTAAACATTTTCTCACATTCACTACAACAAACAACAACATCTTTGAAACAGCTATTTCTTTTGTTGATAAATCATTAGTAAGGTGTTAAAAGGCTAAAGGGAGGGAAAATAATAAGTGAATATAGCCATCAGCCTCTGCAATTCTGAGGTAAGAAATTTAAGTATATTCTTTGGAGTTTTGCCATTTTCACAGATAATAACTGCCATTCAGTATTGTAGGCCTCATATCTCTAGTGTTTCCCTATAATTTAAAATTAATATTTTTTTAAATTCTGATTATTTGTATGCTTACATTATATAAAAACAATTACTTGGATTTGCTCCAATAGCAACAAATGCAGAGCACAAGATCGCTAACAACATTAAGGTTTTATTGATACTTTAAAGATCAATCTTGCCAAACATACCTATGTGCTTCAAATAGAAACATAGCACTTAGCTTTTCAATTTCTCTTTGAATCCCTCCCTTGACTTCCCATCTGATATCACACCAAATTTAAGCTTCTTATCACCACTTTCAAAGCTCTCTATAACTCTGCCCCTCACAGCTTATTCTCCATTGTCAAGCTTCCTGTTGTCATTTCTTTTCTGGTCTGCCAGTGCTCCCAGCACAGTCCTTCTGTTTGTCAGATTCTCATACAATCAGTTACACCCTGACCCCTACATATCATACAACCTCCATAATGTGCAAGGTCCTTACCCTGTCTAAGTAAAGCCCTCTTAAAGACTCAGTTCTGAAAAAGCTAACGTATATGAATTGTATGTAGATTGCCCATTGTTATTCCCTTTCATAGAGTCATAGAATATCACGGTTGGAAGGGACCTCAGGAGGTCATCTAGTCCAACCCCCTGCTCAAAGCAGGGCCAATCCCCAATTTTTGCCCCAGATCCCTAAATGGCCCCTTCAAGGATTGAACTCACAACCCTGGGTTTAGCAAGCCAATGCTCAAACCACTGAGTTATCCCTCACCTGACTTTTATCAGCTTGTTTATATTTAGATCATGAGGTCAATGAAGGAGGACATCCCTGCTCTGGTGTTGAAAGAACATACTTGGTGCTGCTGCAAATAAATAATAACAAAATGTTACCGTCCAAAAATTAAAATCTTGATTTTTTTGGCAAAACAGTGCTCTTCCAGATTTTTTTTAAATATACTTAGACACCCATCCCATAAATTAAAATGCACAATACATAATCTAGTATAAAGGACTGATCATCTCCTCCTGACATAAATATTCACCAGCTAAGTGGAGGATAACAAAAGAACTTCTCCATCCTTCAGGTCACCCCCTCCTTAAAAGCTTAGTGGAAAAGATGGGCTTTACAGCTGTCATAAATATAAAGGGAAGGGTAAACACCTTTAAAATCCCTCCTGGCCAGAGGAAAAACCCTTTCACCTGTAAAGGGTTAAGAAGCTAGGATAACCTCGCTGGCACCTGACCAAAATGACCAATGAGGAGACAAGATACTTTCAAAAGCTGGGGGGAGGGAGAAACAAAGCCTCTCTCTGTCTATGTGATGCTTTTGCTGGGGACAGAACAGGAATGGAGTCTTAGAACTTAGTAATCTAGCTAGATATGTGTTAGATTCGGATTCCTTTAAATGGCTTACTTTTACCAGCTTAGATTAAAACTTCCCCAAGGTACAAACTATTTTACCATTTGCCCTTGGACTTACTGCTGCCACCACCAAACATCTAACAGGGAAATAATTTGGAAAGAGCCCATTTGGAAACTTCTTTCCCCCAAAAATCCTCCCAGATCTTACACCCCCTTTCCTGGGGAAGGTTTGATAAAAATCCTCACCAATTTGCATAGGTGACCACAGACCCAAACCCTTGGATCTTAAGAACAATGAAAAAGCATTCAGTTTCTTAAAAGAAGAATTTTAATGGAAGTAAAAGTAAAAAGAATCACCTCTGTAAAATCAGGATGGTAAATACCTTACAGGGTAATTAGACTCAAAACATAGAGAATCCCTCTAGGCAAAACCTTAAGTTACAAAAAGACACCAAAACAGGAATCTACATTCCATTCAGCACAGCTTATTTTCTCAGCCATTTAAAGGAATCAGAATCTAACGCATATCTAGCTAGATTACTAAGTTCTAAGACTCCATTCCTGTCTGTCCCCAGCAAAAGCATCACACAGACAGAGAGAGGCTTTGTTTTTCCCTCCCCCCAGCTTTTGAAAGTATCTTGTCTTCTCATTGGTCATTCTGGTCAGGTGCCAGTGAGGTTATCCTAGCTTCTTAACCTTTTACAGGTGAAAGGGTTTTTCCTCTGGCCAGGAGGGATTTTAAAGGTGTTTACCCTTCCCTTTATATTTATGACAACAACATAGCTGGAAGGTAAACAAAACCTGGCTTTGGTGGACCACATAGTAGTGCAAATTTCAAAGTCAATGAACACTGACAGAAAATGCCTTGCCAGCAGCCCCCTCCAGAAAAAGGGGGATGCAGCTCAAGTGCCTCCATTGAGCTCAACTGCAGAAGTATGGCACACAGAGAAGTGCTTTCTCAGGTAACCATGTCCCAAATCATTTGAGGCTTTATATGATAACTGTAATACTTTGAATTCTATCCAGAAACTTAACAGCCTGCTGCTAGGAAGTTTTCACCTAACCCCCAATATTCAGAGATTGGCTTAAACTCCTATCTTCTAAAACTCTTGGAAGTTGGGGTTAAGGTTATTTTTTGTTTGTTTGTTTGTTAGTATTTACTATTACAGGAATACCTGGTAGTGTCATCCACATAAATGTCTAACTGCTTTTTGAAACATGCTAAGTTTCTGCACTTCAGGATCGGCACTGACTAGTTTCTGTTTAGTTTCTGTGTGGAGTTCAAGGTACTAATGCAAACCTACAAAGTCTTAGATTTCATCAATCTGGATCAGATCACTGGTTCAACCATGTCTATTATTAGAAGATTCAGAAGAGAGTGCAAGACACTTGAAGGGGAGGGATAGTTCAGTGGTTTGAGCATTGATCCCCTAAACCCAGGGTTGTGCGTTCAATCCTTGAGGGGGTCATTTAGGGATCTGGGGCAAAAATTGGGGATTGGCTCTGCTTTGAGCAGGGTGTTGGACTAGATGAGGTCCCTTGCCACTCTGATATTTTATGATTCTAAAACCTGCACTGGTCCGATCCAGTATGGCATTTCCTATGGTCTATCACACACTAGGGTAATATGCTCCTAATATGAAATTCTACTTAACATAAGGCAAAGCAAACCTGAGCCTAAGAAAACCAGGAAATATAGAGTTACAGTTAACATTTCCTACACCACACAACCTTAACTTTGGTAAACCAAACTTGACCTACTCCTAACAAAACCTGACATTTTCTGTGTTATATTCTACACAAGGGTATGCAAAAATTCCTCTTATACTTCTACTGACCCTCACTGTATTAGGGTTAGCTGTATTGATCCAAGTTTGTCACAGCTCAGATTGCCATTTGAGGAGAAATGCAGCTGAATGGAGAGGAATAAAGGTTCCCCTTTTACCAGAGCTGTGGTATGCAGTAGGTCCAGGTAGATTAGCACAGTGGCCTCTCTTGGCTCTAAAATCTTAGAAAATACAAAAGTATTTTGTAAATGTCTGTAGAATTTTAACCTCCAGAAGCTGACATTTCACTAGGTATTTCAAGGAAATGGGTGATGCTCCTCCTTGCCCCTATTTCTAACACTACTGCATATTCTCAGTGTGCACAGAATCCCACACCTGCACTGTCATTCAGGCAGTACCATGCCTTCTGTGCTGCATTATTGCCCTGGGGACTTTTAGCAGCCAGGTGGCTCCTATCAAGTGTACCAAAGGCTCAGTCAGGACTCACTGAAGATGATGTCCCAGAGGGTGAATATATGTTAACATCTGGTAAGACTTTGTTGATTTGTCTAGAGTACGCAAAGTGGGTGAGCGTATGTGGTGCCTTAGTAGGTTGTGTTCAGTGAGCCTGACCTAAATTTAACATTTATCCTAGAGAAGAAAAGACCTAAGAGTTTTCCCCCAGACTAGTCCAGTGCATTTTTCACACTGCTGAGGAAGTGTACAATCCTATGATCGCTCATGCAGACTCGGGGCAATGCCCAAAGGAGGCAGAGATAAAGTTTTGTGGGAGCATAGTGTGAGACACATTGCCTCCATTCTTTGTCTCCCAGTTTTCAGAGGTTTAAGTTTGTTTTACCTTATTTCCTGTTTCTCAGAGATGCATTTCACATTCTGGCAATATCAGTTATCCTTAGCTCTGCATAAACAATGTTTTAGGGGTGCATTTTCCTTTTGTTTTGAGGAAGTGATGGTTGTGAAGCCGAGGCACCATATTTAGAGGCACCAGTTGGGGGCTGAGTTTCAGGGGAAAATGAAGGGCCTCCCTGAGAAGTCTCACTGCCTCTCGGCTACCAGCTCTGCCCTCCTCCTGGCCTCTGTGTGTCCCCAGAAGAATTCAAGGTGCTATAGGGAAGGCAGAAGGTGGTAGCCAATGGGCTGTGAGGAGCACATTTAACAGTTGGAAGCAACAGGGGGTGGGGGGGAAGGGAAACTGAGCCACAGACTCCCTATTCTACTTTGTGGCTAATGTAGAGGAGAAATGCTGCAGAGAGGGTTGTGTAAAGCCTGGGAAGACTGTAGAGGTGTGAAGTGGCCCATTCATTTCAATGAGATGTTCCCAGCTGAATGGGAACACCTCATGGAGATGAATGAAGCCTGAAACAATAGCTCTGAGACATGTGAACTACAACATTCATCTCAATGAATGTTCTCACCCCACTTCTTCCATATCAGTGCTTGGGTATAGTGCCATGAGCCGAACACATGATTCTGAGCCTTGGTCGACACTACAGAATTACTTGGGTATAACTACGTCGCTCACGGCAATGTAGTTATACCGACCTAAGCGCTGGCGTAGACAGCATCATGTTGGCAGGAGAGCTTCTCCCGCCAACATAGCTACCGCCTCTCACAGAGGTAGATTAACTAAGCCAACAGGAGAAGCTCTCTTCCATCGGCTTACAGCATTTTAAGTGTAGACCTTCTCTTAGTTCCTCACCCCCTGTCTCAACACTGTGTGCCCATTCCATGCACCAAGCATACCCATTCTCAACTTCCTAATCTCACTATGCGCCTATTCTAAACACTGAACATGCCATTCTCAGCTCCCCACTCCAGTTTCAGCAGAGTTTGTTTGCACCACGTACTAAACAGGCCTCTTCCCAGTGCCCAGCACAGACCCAGTCCATCATGCCCAGTGCTGCCCAGAAGGACTTCAGTGAGCCTATTTCAGCAGATTATTGATTTATCCGGGCTGAGACTCTTACACTGGCCTCTCTGCTACCATTTTCAGCAACTAATCCTCCCATATCCAAGCATCAAACCAACCTCTTTTTTTCATTGTGTGTAGAATAATATATTACTGCTAATAAGTATACACTATAAAAACAAACATAGAATGTTTAACATTACATAATCCTGCCTTGAGTGCCAGGAACTGGACTAGATGACCCATTGAGGTCCTTTCCAGTGCTACACTTCTATAATTTTATATTACTCTAAACTCTGTCAACCTTAACTTTTGCATTTCTTGACTTTCTAATTTGGGGTAAAAAAAAATTTAAAACGCTTTAGTGACATAGGAGCCTAAATCCCATTTTCAAAAGTGATTTAGGCACTTACATGCTTACGTTTCAGTGACAGTCAATAGGACTTAAACCATTAACATGCCTAAGTCATTTTTGAAAATGGGATTTAGGCTCCTAAGTCACTTAACTACTTTTAAAAATTTTACCTTCACGGACATGAAGCACCAACCAGAGAATGCTATCCGTTGACAGTAGTTAGGCAGCAGAACTCTTAATACGTTTTTTGGATGAAAACCAGTTGTTTTAAGATTATTCCTCATAGAAAGTGTTGATGATTAACATAATGGGAAGCATTTTGTTGGCATAGTAAAGTATTTTATTGTTACGTTAATGTGAGGCCAAGAGAAAGTGGTCGGCATTCTAATGATCTTAATAGATTCATCGTTACTAGGTTAGCAACAGTGACCAGAAATGCCTTTCCACATCTGCAGCTGACCAAGACATTGTACTCTTTTTCTAGTAAAATGCAAGTCTTGCCCTAGGGCAGATTATTTGCAATACTCATTATCTGAGGCTAACCTTGAAGGTCAGTCAGGAGTCTTAGCCAGGACAGAAAAGAATTGAATGATCATATTTCATCCATACTCTGCAATCTGCATTAGCTGTCAATCTACTTCTGGTGAAAATCAACTTACTAGTTATTATATCAGACCTAAATGACCTACCTACTCCTCACACATACCATGTTAATTGCATCATTCCAATTGAATGAAGTTATCAGACCCACAGATGAATCTCAGAGGAACCAGAGGCATGGTATTTTTAGTAACAGACCTTTGCTTCTGCAATTTCCAGTTTTCTCCCACGGGCAATATTTGAGTGGTGGGATAGCTCAGTGGTTTGAGCATTGGCCTGCTAAACCTAGGGTTGTGAGTTCAATCCTTGAGGAGGCCATTTAGGGATCTGGGGCAAAAATTGGGGATTGGTCCTGCTTTGAGCAGGGGCTTGGACTAGATTAGTGCTTCTCAAGCTATCTGATGTGAGGGACCAGCAATTTTTTTTTCCAATGTGCGCGCAGACTGGCAGCCGATGGCTCGCGGACCGGCACTGGTCCGCAGACCACCACTTTGAGTAGCACTGGACTAGAGGACCTCCTGAAGTCCCTTCCAACCCTGATATTCTATGAAATCTAAAGCCAGAGCCTGACCCTTTCTCTATCCAGACTTTATATTAGAATAGAATGTCAGGGTTGGAAGGGACCTCAGGAGGTCATCTAGTCCAACCCCCTGCTCAAAGCAGGACCAATCCCCAACTAAATCATCCCAGCCAGGGCTTTGTCAAGCCTGACCTTAAAAATATCTAAGGAAGGAGATTCTACCACCTCCCTAGGTAACCCATTCTAGTGCTTCACCACCCTCCTAGTGAAAAAGTTTTTCCTAATATCCAACCTAAACCTCCCCCACTGCAACTTGAGACCGTTACTCCTTGTTCTGTCATCAGCTACCACTGAGAACAGTCTAGATCCATCCTCTTTGGAACCCCCTTTCAGGTAGTTGAAAGCAGCTATCAAATCCCCCCTCATTCTTCTTTTCCACAGACTAAACTATCCCAGTTCCCTCAGTCTCTCCTCATAAGTCATGTGTTCCAGTCCCCTAATTATTTTTGTTGCCTTTCGCTAGACTCTTTCCAATTTTTCCACATCCTTCTTGTAGTGTGGGGCCCAAAACTGGACACAGTACTCCAGATGAGGCCTCACCAATGTCCAATAGAGGGGAACAATCATGTCCCTCAATCTGCTGGCAATGCCCCTACCTATAGATCCCAAAATGCCATTGGCCTTCTTGGCAACAAGGGCACACTGTTGACTGATATCCAGCTTCTCGTCCACTGTAACCCCTAGGTCCTTTTCTGCAGAACTGCTGCTGAGCCATTCGGTCCCTAGTCTGTCGCGGTGCATGGGATTCTTCCGTCCTAAGTGCAGGACTCTGCACTTGTCCTTTTTGAACCTCAGCAGATTTCTTTTGGCCCAATCCTCCAATTTGTCCCTCTGTATCCTATCCCTACCCTCCAGCGTATCTACCTCTCCTCTCAGTTTAGTGTCAGGGAGATCCAGATGAGGGCTAGCTAACAAAGAACAATACATGGCTAAGACAACCTTGTGTGTTTCAAGTCGATGAGTGGAGTCAGCATGACTCCAGATGGTGAGCTGTAATTGGGTGTCCTTATCGCAAGTTATAGACACACGAAGCGCTGAGAAGGGCCTCAAAGTTAACTCCCTGGTACAGATGCCAGAACACATGCCAGAACAGAGTTCAGGGGAGGCCTAACATGATTGACGTGAGTAATGATGCCCTCCCCTCATAGATGTATGCCAATCCCAGTTCACAAAAATGCAAAGGTAAAACTATAAACAATTGTTATTGTTAAAAACTAATTACTGCTCTTTTGCTTTAAATCTCCAGAAATGTACCTGTTCGTCAACCAGGAGAGCTGCTACCTCGTTCCCCTGGTCCTCAAAATTAGGATTTAACCTATATACTTTAATAGAAATAGTTTAAAGGTAATTACCTGTGTGTTAACAATATGTTAATTTGAGCCGTGGGCGGAGCCATTAGGTAATCTTTTAGACCATTGGCTTATTGTGGTTATTGGCTTATTGTGGTCTTGTCTTGCTGCCAGAGGCTTGGGAAATCCCTCCCTGTCGCTTCTCTCCACCCATGGCACCCTATATAATCTATTGTAATTAATTGTTGGGCAGTGTCTCTGAGCCTAATAAGCAAAGTGACACTCCACCAGCGCTGTGCGTAATAAACTCCTGTCCTTGACTCTACATGGTGTCCATTTCTGTTCCTTCAAACAATAAGTATTAAGTGGATTTCCTGGGGATTACCCAGTTAATGCAAATTCCCCACCTCTGGGTTATGCAAATCCCAGCTCTATAAAGCTACACAATGAGGAGTGGGTGATTGTCTGATGATTACCTGTTCCCAGAGACTGCAGATCAAAGGCCCAAGGTGTATAAAGAAAGAGGCAGATATGCACAGTATCCATTCTGGTTCTGAATCTGAGACTGTTATGAAATTGTAACTATCAGGAAAAGCTATTTGTGGGTTTTGAAGGACAGACACCTTCCAGAGCCCAAAGTCGGAGTTGGGGTGACCTCTTCTAAGCTTTTTAGGATGCATGTAGGTTCTTTTATTGTTCTAATATATTTTTGCTGTAACACTTTCACTTAAAGAATAAATGTACTTACTAAGAAAGAACTGTGGGCACTTATGCTGTTCATCACATTGGAGAGAAAGCAAAATGCAGATACTGGCCTGTTTAGACAGTCTGGCTTGCTGGGTATATCACAGTTAAGGTTAAGATTTTATCACTGGTATTATTAGTAAAAGTCATAGACAGGTCGTCGGCAATAAACAAAAAAATCACGGAAGCCTGCAACCTGCCCCTGACTTTTACTAAAAATACCGTGGCGGAGGGGAATCGGGGTAGGGACTAAAAGTTGGCAGCAGGGACTATCAGTGCTCCTGTGGTGGGTCTGCTCCGCCAGCCCCGGACTCAGCCCCAGTCGCTGCTCCAGCCCCAGCTGCTGACTGCCAGCCACTGCTCCAGCCCCGGCTGCTGCTCCTGTGCTGGAGCCACATAGCTGCTCCACCCCCACTGCTCCAGTGGGGGCTGAAGCCAAAGAAGTCACGGAGGTCCACTAACGTCACAGAATCCATGACCTCTGTGACAAAATCATATTCTTAATCATAGTGTAGATAGCATTAAAACAACCACGTAAGGAGGGAGAGAGATGTGAATCTTTGCCCAAGACGGAGGGTGACTGGGACCTGGAAAACTTTAAGTGGATCCCTTGGGGGACCAAAGAAAGGAAATACAGGTACAGTTTTCTTGAACTGTGACAAGCCCCACTGTGAGAGGTGCTATACAAACACACATGAAGGCAGTCCCTGTCCCAAAGAGCTTACAGTGTAGGTGGCAAAAGTGTTTCTGTAGGACTACGAATTAATATATTCCCGAAACCCACATAAAAGCAATTAATTCATTCCCTCAGATTCCATCATCCCAGCCTCAGAAAAACTGAGCAAAGGAAGACTACTGGTGAAAATAGTCTTGCAGTGTGTAAAAGCTAAAGATTTTTTTTTCCTTAGGAAAAAAGTTGTTTTCCCCCAGAGAGCTCAATTAAAAATCTTGAAGACATTTGTTTTAATTAAGAATGGAATTTTGCTGATTAAATTTTTAAGACTCTGTTATTAATCCAGCTAAATAAGTGATTCATTAAAGATCTCTCACTGCTCTCCCCCTTTTCTGTAGGTATCTTTCTCTCCTTAGTCCCCTCCACCCTTAACTCTAGGTGGTCTTAGCTGAAAGCATGGCTTTAACTATCATCTTTATGCTGATAACTCACAAATTTATCTCCCCTCATCCAATCTAAGGCCTTGTCTACACAACAGGGAAAATTCGATCTAAGCTACACAATTTGAGTTACATGAATAGCTTAGATCGACGTAGTTTAGATCTGCTATATGACGTTGATGAGAGACGCTCTCCCATCAACTCCCCCTACTCTTCTCGATCTGGTGAAGTACAGGAGTCGACAGGAGAGTGAGTGGTGATCAATTTAGCGGGTCTTAGACCGAGGCATTGATCACCACCCATCAATCCCCTGGTAAGTGTAGACAAGCCCTAATATATCAGCCTGTCCTTCAACATCTCTTTACAGGTTTCCCAGTTGTCTTCTTCAACAGAACATGGTGAAAACTAAGTTCTTAGAATCATAGAATCATAGAATATCAGGGTTGGAAGGGACCTCAGGAGGTCATCTAGTCCAACCCCCTGCTCAAAAGCAGGACCCATCCCTAATTAAATCATCCCAGCCAGGACTTTGTCAAGCCTGACCTTAAAAACTTCTAAGAAAGGAGACTCCACCACCTCCCTAGGCAACGCATTCCAGTGTTTCACCACCCTCCTAGTGAAAAAGTTTTTCCTAATATCCAACCTAAACCTCCCCCACTGCAACTTGAGACCATTACTCCTTGTCCTGTCCTCTTCCACCACTGAGAATAGTCTAGAACCATCCTCTCTGGAACCACCTCTCAGGTAGTTGAAAGCAGCTATCAAATCCCCCCTCATTCTTCTCTTCTGCAGACTAAACAATCCCAGTTCCCTCAGCCTCTCCTCATAAGTCATGTGTTCTAGACCCCTAATCATTTTTGTTGCCCTTCGCTGGACTCCTTCCAATTTATCCACATCCTTCTTGTAGTGTGGGGCCCAAAACTGGACACACTACTCCAGATGAGGCCTCACCAATGTCGAATAGAGGGGGACGATCACGTCCCTCGATCTGCTCGCTATGCCCCTACTTATACATCCCAAAATGCCATTGGCCTTCTTGGCAACAAGGGCACACTGCTGACTCATATCCAGCTTCTCGTCCACTGTCACCCCTAGGTCCTTTTCCGCAGAACTGCTGCCTAGCCATTCAGTCCCTAGTCTGTAGCTGTGCATTGGGTTCTTCCGTCCTAAGTGCAGGACCCTGCACTTATCCTTATTGAACCTCATCAGATTTCTTTTGGCCCAATCCTCCAATTTGTCTAGGTCCCTCTGTATCCTATCCCTGCCCTCCAGCATATCTACCACTCCTCCCAGTTTAGTATCATCCGCAAATTTGCTGAGAGTGCAAACCACACCATCCTCCAGATCATTTATGAAGATATTGAACAAAACCGGCCCCAGGACCGACCCCTGGGGCACTCCACTTGACACCGGCTGCCAACTAGACATGGAGCTATTGATCACTACCCGTTGAGCCCGACAATCTAGCCTACTTTCTACCGACCTTGTAGTGCATTCATCCAGCCCATACTTCTTCAACTTGCTGACAAGAATACTGTGGGAGACCGTGTCAAAAGCTTTGCTAAAGTCAAGATACCATCCACTGCTTTCCCTTCATCCACAGAACCAGTAATCTCATCATAGAAGGCAATTAGATTAGTCAGCCATGACCTTCCCTTGGTGAATCCATGCTGACTGTTCCTGATCACCTTCCTCTCATGTAAGTGCTTCAGGATTGATTCTTTGAGGACCTGCTCTATGATTTTTCCAGGGACTGAGGTGAGGCTGACTGGCCTGTAGTTCCCAGGATCCGCCTTCTTCCCTTTTTTAAAGATTGGCACTACATTAGCCTTTTTCCAGTCATCCGGGACTTCCCCCGTTCGCCACGAGTTTTCAAAGATAATGGCCAATGGCTCTGCAATCACAGCCGCCAGTTCCTTCAGCACTCTCGGATGTAACTCGTCCGGCCCCGTGGACTTGTGCACGTCCAGCTTTTCTAAATAGTCCCTAACCACCTCTTTCTCCACAGAGGGCTGGCCATCTATTCCCCATGTTGTGATGCCCAGCGCAGCAGTCTGGGAGCTGACCTTGTTTGTGAAGACAGAGGCAAAAAAAGCATTGAGTACATTAGCTTTTTCCACATCGTCTGTCACTAGGTTGCCTCCCTCATTCAGTAAGGGGCCCACACTTTCCTTGGCTTTCTTCTTGTTGCCAACATACATGAAGAAACCCTTCTTGTTACTCTTAACATCTCTCACTAGCTGCAGCTCCAGGTGCGATTTGGCCCTCTTAATTTCATTCCTACATGCCCGAGCAATATTTTTATACTCTTCCCTGGTCATATGTCCAACCTTCCACTTCTTGTAAGCTTCTTTTTTATGCTTAAGATCTGCTAGGATTTCACCGTTAAGCCAAGCTGGACGCCTGCCATATTTACTATTCTTTGGACACATCGGGATGGTTTGTCCCTATAACCTCAACAGGGATTCCTTGAAATACAGCCAGCTCTCCTGGACTCCTTTCCCCTTCATGTTAGTCCCCCAGGGGATCCTACTCAACCGTTCCCTGAGGGAGTCGAAGTCTGCTTTCCTGAAGTCCAGGGTCCGTATCCTGCTGCTTACCTTTCTTCCCTGTGTCAGGATCCTGAACTCAACCAACTCATGGTCACTGCCTCCCAGATTCCCATCCACTTTTGCTTCCCCTACTAATTCTTCCCGGTTTGTGAGCAGCAGGTCAAGAAAAGCTCCCCCCCTAGTTGGCTCCTCTAGCACTTGCACCAGGAAATTGTCCCCTACGCTTTCCAAAAACTTCCTGGATTGTCTATGCACCGCTGTATTGCTCTCCCAGCAGATATCAGGAAAATTAAAGTCACCCATGAGAACCAGGGCATGTGATCTAGTAGCTTCCGCGAGCTGCCGGAAGAAAGCCTCATCCACCTCATCCCCCTGGTCCGGTGGTCTATAGCAGACTCCCACCACTACATCACTCATGTTGCTCACACTTCTAAACTTAATCCAGAGACACTCAGGTTTTTCTGCAGTTTCGTACTGGAACTCTGAGCAGTCATACTGCTCCCTTACATACAGTGCTACTCCCCCACCTTTTCTGCCCTGCCTGTCCTTCCTGAACAGTTTATAACCATCCATGACAGTACTCCAGTCATGTGAGTTATCCCACCAAGTCTCTGTTATTCCAATCACGTCATAATTCCTTGACGTCACCAGGACCTCCAGTTCTCCCTGCTTGTTTCCAAGGCTTTGTGCATTCGTATATAAGCACTTGAGATAACCTGCTGATCGCCCCTCATTCTCAGTATGAGGCAGGAGCCCTCCCCTCACAGACATTCCTGCCTGTGCTTCCTCCCGGTATCCCGCTTTCCCACTTACCTCAGGGCTTTGGTCTCCTTCCCCCGCTGAACCTAGTTTAAAGCCCTCCTCACTAGGTTAGCCAGCCTGCTCGCAAAGATGCTCTTCCCTCTCTTCGTAAGGTGGAGTCCGTCTCTGCCCAGCACTCCTCCTTCATGGAACACCATCCCACCGAATGGCTAGGCAGCAGTTCTGCGGAAAAGGACCTAGGGGTGACAGTGGACGAGAAGCTGGATATGAGTCAGCAGTGTGCCCTTGTTGCCAAGAAGGCCAATGGCATTTTGGGATGTATAAGTAGGGGCATAGCGAGCAGATCGAGGGACGTGATCGTCCCCCTCTATTCGACATTGGTGAGGCCTCATCTGGAGTACTGTGTCCAGTTTTGGGCCCCACAGTACAAGAAGGATGTGGATAAATTGGAGAGAGTCCAGCGAAGGGCAACAAAAATGATTAGGGGTCTAGAACACATGACTTATGAGGAGAGGCTGAGGGAACTGGGATTGTTTAGTCTGCAGAAGAGAAGAATGAGGGGGGATTTGATAGCTGCTTTCAATTACCTGAGAGGTAGTTCCAGAGAGGATGGTTCTAGACTATTCTCAGTGGTGGAAGAGGACAGGACAAGGAGTAATGGTCTCAAGTTGCAGTGGGGGAGGTTAGGTTGGATATTAGGAAAAACTTTTTCACTAGGAGGGTGGTGAAACACTGGAATGTGTTGCCTAGGGAGGTGGTGGAATCTCCTTCCTTAGAAGTTTTTAAGCTCAGGCTTGACAAAGTCCTGGCTGGGATGATTTAATTGGGGATGGGTCCTGCTTTTGAGCAGGGGGTTGGACTAGATGACCTCCTGAGGTCCCTTCCAACCCTGATATTCTATGGTTCTATCATTCTGTGATTCTATCCCATTGTCAAAGAATCCAAAGCCTTCTCTCCGACACCACCTGCGTAGCCATTCGTTGACTTCCACTATTCGATGGTCCATACCCAGGCCTTTTCCTTCCACGGGGAGGATGGACGAGAACACCACTTGCGCCTCAAACTCCTTTATCCTTCTTCCCAGAGCCACGTAGTCCACAGTGATCCGCTCAAGGTCATTCTTGGCAGTATCATTGGTGCCCACGTGGAGAAGCAGGAAGGGGTAGCGATCCGAGGGCTTGATGAGTCTCGGCAGTCTCTCCGTCACAACACGAATCTTAGCCCCCAGCAAGCAGCAGACTTCTCGGTTTTCCCGGTCAGGGCGGCAGATAGATGACTCAGTCCCCCGGAGTAGAGAGTCCCCGACCACCACCACCCGCCTCCTTCTCTTGGGAGTGGTGGTTGTGGAACCCCCCATCTCAGGACAGCGCATCTCATGCCTTCCAACCAGCGGAGTCTCCTTCTGCTTTCTCCCCCCAGACATATCATCTGGTCCACTCTCCGCAATGGTACCTGTGGAGAGAACATGAAAGCGGTTAGTTACCTGTGTCCGCGTTGCTGGAACCCGGACATTCCCCCTTCTTCTTCTGGAGGTCACATGTTGCCAAGCTTCTTCACTGACCTCTTGGCTCCGCTGTGCAACCTGCTCTAAATCTTTCGAGCTTCGTGCCCGTAGAAGCATATCCTGACTTTTGTCCAGAAAATCCTCCGTTTCTCGTATGCAACGCAGGGTCGTTATCTGTTGCTCCAGACCTTCAATCTTCTCTTGATCTTCCCTTGAACATACCCCCAAATCTTTCCCTTTCTCCATCACTATGGACACCAGACACCTGCACATCTTTACAGTCACTACGGCTAGAACCAGGGTGTCATCTTTGACTTTGCCCTCAACTGTATCATATTCAAGTCATTTCTAAATCTCAGTACTTGCCGCCCCATCTCCACTCTTCTTTTTTTAATTATTATTATATCATCTCTTAAATACAGCCTTTCCTCTTTGTCCACAGTCAAAACTCTCATCCAAGCCTTTATCATTTCATGTCTTAAGTACTGCAACCTCCTCTTTTCTGGCCTTAAAGTACTGCAACCCTGCTCCGCTCAAGTCCATCAAGAATGATGCTGATGCTGCAAAAATCACATTTGCGGCTCATCCCCCTGGCCACATCATCCCCTATTGTGTGTCTCTACACTAGCTCCCTGTTCACCTCTTCATTAAATAAAAGCTTCTTGTCTTTATCTTTAAGACCCTTCCTAATTTAGCTCCACTCTACCTAGCTGACCTATTGGGATGAATTATGCCTTCACTCTGCCAGCATTCCCAGTCCTGACTACTCACCAATCAGCTTCTCTCAAAAGCATCTCTGTGCTTTCTACTGTGCTACCCGTTACTGGTGGGGAAAATTCTCTGGCAAAATCCAAATATCCACTGTTATCCTTCAGACTCCTTTCAAAACCCAACCTAATGTTCATGGCAAGGCAGGTGACAAGCTGTGACTATTTCTTTTCCTCTTCTTTCCTTTTCCTACTCCTTTCCCCAAGCCCCAGTCATTAAAAGACAAAACAAAACTATAGCAAGGAGGCGTGGCCTCCCTCAGAGGCAGACACAGAGGGAACACCCTAAGCCGCCTGCTGGGCAGAGCCAGAGGACCACGCCTCACATACAGGAAGCCGAGGTGTAGGCTGTTGTAGGAGCAGCAGTGATCTGTATGCTATGTATAATCTGTATGCTCAAAAGGTCTATTACACTTTCCCCCCTCTTTTGTCTCCTCTCCCTCTTTGAATACCTGAGAAGCAGCTTTCCCCCCCTCCCTCCCTCCTGGAATGCTTGTGGGATGAATGGGCTGCTTGAACAGCTAGAAGATCAGAAGAGCTCTCAGGTAGACAAGGCTTCTGGGACTCTGATTAGGCAGCGATCACACACCCAATGCATGGGGATACTGTGTGGACACGGTCCAAGGTGGAGTGTGACCAACCAGACGCAGCCAAGTCATCCCTAGTCGCAGGCCATGAGGAGTAAGTCCTTAAAAGGGGAAGGGGCCATGTGCTCAGGAGTGAGTCACAAGATTGTACCTCCCGTGAAGGCCCTTCACCCAGACCACCTGGCCAGTGGTTCGCTGTGTTGCATTCCATTGTGCCTCGGGAAGACTTACCTTCATCGCACCATCCATTGCTGCGCTGTGGGACATTTACCTTGAAGGATCCTGACATCTCCAGTGCCGTGCCTGTCCTGGGAGCGTGAGTAAGCAACTGTGAGTGTAACCCCCTCGCCCCGCTTCTTTTGAGCTTAACTATCACTATAATAAACGTGCTGCTTTCTTCCAAATTCTGGTGGGTCATTAGTCCTCCCTAAGCTTACTAGCTCACCCAATTTCAGGTAACATTACTGATGGATGGTGTGATGAAGGTAAGTCTACCTGAGGCACGATGGAAACCAACGTGGCAAACCACGAGCCAGGTGGTCCGAGCGAAGAGCCTTTACGGGAGGTACAATCTTGAGAGTCACTCCTGAGCACATGGCCCCTTCCCCTTTTAAGGACTTGCTCCTCATGGCCTGCAACTAGGGATGACTTGGCTGCATCTGGTTGGTCACACTCCACCTCGGACAGTGTACATACAGTGTCCATGCATTGGGTGTGTGATCGCTGCCTAATCAGAGTCATAGAATCATAGAATATCAGGGTTGGAAGGGACCTCAGGAGGTCATCTAGTCCAACCCCCTGCTCAAAGCAGGACCAATCCCCAATTAAATCATCCCAGCCAGGGCTTTATCAAGCCTGACCTTAAAAACTTCTAAGGAAGGAGATTCTACCACCTCCCTAGGTAACGCATTCCAGTGTTTCACCACCCTCCTAGTGAAAAAGTTTTTCTAATATCCAACCTAAACCTCCCCCACTGCAACTTGAGACCATTACTCCTTGTCCTGTCCTCTTCTACCACTGAGAATAGTCTAGAACCATCCTCTCTGGAACCACCTCTCAGGTAGTTGAAAGCAGCTATCAAATCCCCCCTCATTCTTCTCTTCTGTAGACTAAACAATCCCAGTTCCCTCAGCCTCTCCTCATAAGTCATGTGTTCCAGACCCCTAATCATTTTTGTTGCCCTTCGCTGAACTCTCTCCAATTTATCCCCATCCTTCTTGTAGTGTGGGGCCCAAAACTGGACACAGTACTCCAGATGAGGCCTCACCAATGTCCAATAGAGGGGAACGATCACGTCCCTCGATCTGCTCGCTATGCCTCTACTTATACATCCCAAAATGCCAGTGACCTTCTTGGCAACAAGGGCACACTGCTGACTCATATCCAGCTTCTCGTCCACTGTCACCCCTAGGTCCTTTTCCACAGGACTGCTGCCTAGCCATTCAGTCCCTAGTCTGTAGCTGTGCATTGGGTTCTTCCGTCCTAAGTGCAGGACCCTGCACTTATCCTTATTGAACCTCATCAGATTTCTTTTGGCCCAATCCTCCAATTTGTCTAGGTCCCTCTGTATCCTATCCCTGCCCTCCAGCGTATCTACCACTCCTCCCAGTTTAGTATCATCCGCAAATTTGCTGAGAGTGCAATCCACACCATCCTCCAGATCATTTATGAAGATATTGAACAAAACCGGCCCCAGGACCGACTCCTGGGGCACTCCACTTGACACCGGCTGCCAGCTAGACATGAAGCCATTGATCACTATCTGTTGAACCCGACAATCTAGCCAACTTTCTACCCACCGTATAGTGCATTCATCCAGCCCATACTTCTTCAACTTGCTGACAAGAATACTGTGGGAGACTGTGTCAAAAGCTTTGCTAAAGTCAAGATACAATACATCCACTGCTTTCCCTTCATCAACAGAACCAGTAATCTCATCATAGAAAGCAATTAGATTAGTCAGGCATGACCTTCCCTTGGTGAATCCATGCTGACTGTTCCTGATCACTTTCCTCTCATGTAAGTGCTTCAGGATTGATTCCTTGAGGACCTGCTCTATGATTTTTCCGGGGACTGAGGTGAGGCTGACTGACCTGTAGTTCCCAGGATCCTCCTCCTTCCCTTTTTTAAAGATTGGCACTACATTAGCCTTTTTCTAGTCATCTGGTACTTCCTCCGTTCGCCACGAGTTTTCAAAGATAATGGCCAATGGCTCTGCAATCACAGCCGCCAATTCCTTTAGCACTCTCGGATGCAACTCGTCCGGCCCCATGGACTTGTGCACGTCCAGCTTTTCTAAATAGTCCCGAACCACCTCTTTCTCCACAGAGGGCTGGCCATCTACTCCCCATGTTGTGATGCCCAGCACAGCAGTCTGGGAGCTGTCCTTGTTAGTGAAGACAGAGGCAAAAAAAGCATTGAGCACATTAGCTTTTTCCACATCCTCTGTCACTAGGTTGCCTCTCTCATTCAGTAAGGCGCCCACATTTTCCTTGGCTTTCTTCTTGTTGCCAACATACATGAAGAAACCCTTCTTGTTAGTCTTGACATCTCTTGCTAGCTGCAGCTCCAGGTGTGATTTGGCCCTCCTGATTTCATTCCTACATGCCCGAGCAATATTTTTATACTCTTCCCTGGTCATATGTCCAACCTTCCACTTCTTGTAAGCTTCTTTTTAATGTTTAAGATCCGCTAGGATTTCACCGTTAAGCCACGCTGGTTGCCTGCCATATTTACTATTCTTTTGACCCAGACCTTGTCTACCTGAGAGCTCTTCTGATCTTCCAGCTGTTCAAGCAGCCCATTCATCCCACAAGCATTCCAGGAGGGAGGGAGAGGGGGAAAGCCACTTCACAGGTATTCAAAGAGGGAGAGGAGACAAAACGGGGGTGGGGAGTGTAATACCCCTATTGAGCATACATTTTATACAGAGCATACACATCACTACTGCTCCTACAACACTCTCCCCTTGATCTATGATCATTACAGTAGTTGTGGTCGTTGTAGGGCACAGGTGATCTGTTGCAAACAAATCAAACAATCATAACTAGTGAATATAACTAAAACCATTACACAAGCCTGAGATTTAACTCACCCCATACTCAACCAGCCTTTGGCGAAACTCAGGGAGTTCACCACTATAGTTAAGGAAAAAATGCTCCACTGCTGCTAAGGTGTCCCCACCTCAGGAATGCCCCTAGCAAGAGTTATAACACCAAGGGTTGTAAAGTATAGACACCTAGGCACTGGGAGGTTTAGGCAGGAAACAGAATGACCCCAAGAATTGGTAAAATAGATAAGATAAGCTCTGACCAGTGAATTTATGCTGATCAGCTGCACAAACAAAGAAGGTCATAAATAACTTACAATTTGGTCATGAGATATAAAATGTAAAAGGAGTTGAGCAGGGAGGAGAAAACATAGGTGCCAGTGCATGATTGGTTAAATGTTGTTACCTAGGGTACTGAATAGTGTGATAGGTTTAGTGAAGTTAAGTAGCTGGACTGGAATTTAACATCAAACTGCTAGAAGTCTGACCCCTCTGCATGACCGTGACGTGCAAAGGCATCGCTGAAAACCCCAAGATGAGAGGATCCTGACTGGCTATCAGATGAATTTTGTCTGTATGTTGGGAGTGGTGATCATAAGAGATTTGCTTGCTATATGTATTCTGTGTCTGTTGCTAATAAATGGATGTTTCAAGCACAGCTGTGCAAGGCTCTCACTGGGAAAAAGTTCCACAGACCTGTAGACCCTTGAGGCCCATGGGAAAGGGAAGGTACCCTAAATTGACCAGGCCACGCCTTGAGCCCTTGGTAGGGTATAGGTGGGGTTCCCTACATTTTTTGTAGGTAACAGAGGGGCAGGACAGGAAGAGGAAGTATAAAAGGCCACCCAGAAGCTCAGCTGGGAGGGAGCTGCAGAGGGAGACAGACTCTTCTTCCCTGCTGCTGGAGTGGGACACTGAGGAGAACTGTGGCTACCCCAAGGGCCTGCATGAGCTTCTACAGAGCCCTGCCACTCCCAATACTGAGGAGCAGCTTGGTGGTATATTCCAGGGAGACTGGGGATGACCCCTGGATGCAGGTACACCCGAGGGGGAGAGTAGGAAGTAGCCCAGGGAAACTAGACAACAGTCTGGTTGAGAGCTGGCCTGGTACAAGGTGAGCATGTTATGGGCAGATCCCTGCTGACCCAGTGATGGACCATTCCACCACTGTTAGGGTCCTGGGCTGGGATGCGGTGGAGTTAGGTGGGCCCACATCCCCCTTGCCACTCCACCCCTGGGGTGGCAGTACTCCCCCTCCTTAGGCAAGGAGGCCTATGCTCCTTGGACACCCCTGCCTGAGCCCCATAGATTGGGCTAGTGCTATGGCTCTGCCTGACTGCAGGCCAGAACCTTGACTGTTTGCTGCCCCACCCTGCTTAAAGACTGGGTGAATAAAGTGCAACCACTTGGCCTGGTTGCAGGTCAGAACCCAGACTGTTTACGGCCCCACCCCACTTGAAGGCCAGGGCCCACTGAGAACTGCTAATTCCCTGCTTTTTTCTTCATTTGGAAAATAATCTAGCAAACTGTGAGGAGGCGTGACCTCCCTCAGAGGTGGACACGGAGGGACGTCCGGCCACGAGAGCCAACAAAAACCTATGCTTTCAACAAAGCTGTGCCAGTTCTTCACCAGATTTATTTGCTTACATATTTTATCACACTCACTATCCTTCCCCTGTTTGTGCTTTTAGATTGTAAAACCTTTTAGGCAGAGATTGTATGGTTTGTACAGCCCCACAATGACAAGGACTCAATCCTGTTTGGGGCATTTGGTGCTACCTTAATTAATAAGACAAAAATTCTATTTTAGTTTTATAGTGCTACTTACATCATTTGGATCTAAGGTATAAGTTCATCAGCACAAATCAGATTTGGAATTTCAGAGCATTCAGCTGAGGGTATAGTTGCATGAACAGCCTCAGGCTTTATCTGCTCTGCTGTTTATCTTGTTGTTGTTTGGTGTTTTAAACATCTCTCTATTTTGCCCCTCAAATTGGTTAGCATAGGTTCTTCGCTACAATCTTTTGCAGTACATTTCTAAGTCTGGTGAAAACCTATCTTTATGTAACATTTTGTTAATATACATATTGCTTATGAAGAAACACTATTTTTGTAAATACAGGATTGCTTTAAGTAAGCGTTAGATAAGTTTGATCAGTTATAATAAATTATTATTATGCCTTTTAAAAACAAAAAAAAAACAAAAAACAACTAAAAATAGAATGAGGCAGCCTTAATGCTGTATTAATATATAGGTTTGGTTACCCACTTCCTCCCAATATTCAGACCCCTACATCATTCCAAATTCTAAATAAAAAATTAACTTTCTTGTAAATGTAATAACTTTCTTTTTAATGTTACAAGGCTTTGCCTTTTTAGCAGTCCTTGCTACAAACAGAATAAATCCTGGTCCTGTATTATCAGCTTTTAAAACCCAAAACACATTTACAGAAAACTATACATCAGATATACAAGATGGTGTTTCCTCTTTCCCCCCTTCTCCCTGTAGTTTTATTGTTTAAACACTGTAAAAGTAAAGAAACATTTAAAAACTAAATGCAGTTTGAAATATAAGCTGACAAAGGGAATTCTAAAGTTGTGACAGAACTACTCCTATCTCACTTAATCGTGACTAGATATTTCAGATCCCAAAGACAGTTTTATGACGTTAGATGCTTGATACCTTTGAGTGTCCGGGCACAATAGAGCAAATTATAGGCAGGTTTAGCACAGCAATGAAATTCAAAGTTAAGTTTGTTTCCTAACCTAAACTGTTTTTTGCATTTAATTATATATTGAATTAATTTGTACAACAAGCCAAAATTCAAAATGGCAGTTACCAGGTTTAAATTTCAAAATGTAAAACAAAAACACTAAACATTTTCATCAGAAAATGTATAGGTAAAGTGTTGAGGTATCTATTTTATCTGTGTTTATTTATGAACACTAGAGTTGAGAGGTTTCACCAATCCAATGCAAGTTATTCAAGTTAAAGTTAAATTACTTTACAAAGACATTTCCATATAATCTAATGCTTATATTATATATAAAAAATGTATTAAATTGTATCTTGCACTGTTTTTATCAGTGACTAGCATTGTTTACTTAAATTATACTGAAAAGCAGAATTAGGAATACTTAAGATGCCTCTCTCTAAGCCTTTTACATAATGGAGGATTCTGATACTGCACCGCTCAACCATCTTGTCAACATAGTAATTAAAATTTAAAAATTTAGTAATTTAAGAAACAAATTGATATTAAAATCAAGTACAGTATACTTTTAATGAAAAAGTCTGTAAAAACTCTTAATCCTTTGCAGTACCTTCAGTAGGACTCCCATCTAAAACAGGATCAACTGTCAAATATAAAACACTTTTTTATTTTAAAAAATAAAATAAAAAGACTCACCCAGGCTTGGCCCACCTTCCTCGTAATCCTGTTCATTCATAATAAAATAAAATAAAATCTGCTAGCTCTTCAGGTATCAAGAAATGAAACAGCACGAAGCTGACAGTTGTCCCCTCTCCGTTTTGTGCAAGACCTCAAATCCTATCTCTCAGTAGTAGTGGATTAATCCTGAGGCAAGTCATCAAGGCTTCATGCAGTTTAAAGTATGCATGTGACACAAAGCCAAGCTGCACTCTAGCAGCAGTACACTCCAATAGAATTAAGCTACATGATCTTTATCAATGGTAAAGACATTTGACATTAGTAACTTAGGCCCTGCCCTTATCACTGAGTGTAGTGTTTGAGTAGAAAGATTTAAACTGTGCCTGCAGCCAACTATACTTATTATTTCTACTAACGGAAATCTTATTTTAGAAAATATTTCCATTAAGAAAATATAAGAACATAAGACTGGACAAGACCTTCTAGGTCATTCAGTCCACTCCACTACTGTCACAAGCAACCACATCATATAATCTTCGTGTATATAAGCAATGAATGATAATATTAATGTAATCCAATAGTTATTTCATTATGCATAAGCTAATTTCTTTTCAGGTCAAATATATAATCACAAATACATTTCATGTTAAAGAGCAATTACAGTTCAAATTTACATTTGGTTAAATTTCTTGTTTCTAAACACAGTTTTCTTTAACTACAAGCACTATTCTGGTTTTAAATTTCTATATGAAGTCATTTTGTATGTATTGAACAAATACTCAACAACTGTATGCAATTTAGGACAGCCTCTTGAGTTGCTGTTTAATGCATGTGTCATTAAATATAAAGGGAAGGAGTTAAGAAGCTCTGATATAGTACTATAAAATCCTCTTACCTGTAAAGGGTTAAGAAGCTCAAGTAACCTGGCTCGCACCTGACCCAAATGACTAATCCGGGGACAAAATACTTTCAAATCAGGGGGAGGAGGCTTTGTCTATCTGTGTGATGCTTCTGCCGGGGACAGATCAAGAAAGCAAGCAATCCAACTCCTATAGAGTTAGTAAGTAATCTAACTAGAAAATGAGTTAGATTTTCTTTTGTTTTGGCTTGTGAAATTCACTATGCTGGAGGGAATGTGTATTCCTGTTTTTGTGTCTTTTTGTAACTTAAGGTTTTGCCTAGAGGGATTCTCTGTGTTTTAAGTCTGACTGCCTGTGAGATTATCTTCCATTCTAATCTTAGAGTTGTTCTTTTATCTTTTCTTTGTGCTTCTAATAAAGTTCTGTTTTTTAAGAATCTGATTGGGGTTTTTTGTGTCCTTAAGAACCCAAGGTTGGTCTGTGCTCATCTGGTTTATTCTCAAGCCACCCCAGGAAAGGGGGTGTAGGGCTTGGGGGGATATTAGGGGGGAGATAGGGTTCCAAGTGGCCCTCCCTAAATGTTTGTTTGAATCACTTGGTGGTGGTAGTGTTTACCTAATCCAAAGTACAAGGGAGAATTTGTGCCTTGGAGTTTTTAACCTAAGCTGGTAAAAATAAGCTTAGGGGGTCTTTCATGCAAGTCCCCACATCTGTACCCTAGAGTTCAGAGTGGGGAGGGAACCCTGACAGCATGTTATTACTTTGAAAAGGTGACTTCCTATGGTCAAATCTTAGATTCAAATATTAAATCCAGCTCTTTCTTCAACCATAAATAATCATTAACCCCATATACACTATAACACAGGGGTGGGCAAACTTTTTGGCCTGAGGGCCACATCTGGGTATAGAAATTGTATGGCAGGCCATGAATGCTCACAAAATTGGGGTTGGGGAGGGGGTGAGGGCTCTGGCTGGGGGGGTGTGCTCCAGGGTGGGGCCAGAAATGAGGAGTTCAGGGTGTGGGAGGGGGCTCCGGGGTGGAGGGCGGTGTGGGAGTGAGGGCTTCAGCTGGGAGTGCAGGCTCTGGGGTGGGGCTGAGGATGAGTGGTTTGGGGAACAGGAGGGTGCTCCAGGCTGCGACTGAGGGGCTCAGAGGGTGGGAGGGGAATCAGGGCTGGGACAGGGCACGGGGGGTTGGTGCAGGCTCTGCGCAGCGCTTACCCCAACTAGCTCCCGAAAGCAGCAGCATGTCCCCCCTCCGGCTCCTAGGCAGAGCCGCGGCCAGGTGGCACCACCCCTGCTGCTCCCATTGGCTGCGGTTCCTGGCCAATAGGAGCTGCGGGGGCAGCACTTGGGGTGGGAGCAGTTTGTGGAGTGGAACCCCCTGGCTGCCCCTATGCATAAGAGCTGGAGTGGGGACATACGGAGAGGCCCCATGGAGCACCGGAGCAGGGCAAGCCCCAGACACTGCTCCCCAACATGATCTTGAGGGCCAGATTAAAATGGCTGGTGGGCTGGATTTGGCCCATGAGCTGTAGTTTACCCACCCCTGCTATAATAGCTTCACTGATAATAAATTTATTTCACACAGAGGCTTTTTTAAATGGGAAATTTAGAATAATGTACAATACATCTGTATTGGAGGCTGAAATCTAAGATGGCTGATGAGAATACCTACAAGCACAGACACAGATTCCACAGGGTAAAACAAAATTTAAAATCTAATTTGCTAACTGAAATAGATTTATAGACACTCCATAAAGCATCTGTGAGAAGGACATTGGAGTAGTAGTGGTCACGAACTACACTTCCACATTGGTGCAATAGAACCTGATTGTAAGCCAAATAAAAGAACTAACTCAGGTAGATATTATCTGAGGTACAAAACAATCAATCTGGGGTTTTTTTTACATCAATTAAAAAGCTTGTCTGCTTACAGTTATAAGTTTCCTTCTGAGCAGTTTAAGGATTTAAGACATATGCCTCTCAAACCTTTATCCTCTCAGAAGTAACACCAAAGTAAAGACAGATCCTATGTCACAGGCTAGATAGGTGCCCTTGTTCCAAGAGACAATTTAGTGCTACAAGTATGTACAACAGCAGCATCTATGACAACTCCCTCTCCAATCCCTTATGTCATGGTAATAGCTACTGAGGAGTGGAGGAGAGCATATATCAGCCGGGGTTAGCAGGACAGATTTTTAAGAGCTGCACAATGGAAAGTAGCAGAAACCGTGACTCCTCTCTTAAGGCAGCTGGCCTTATTAACTGATCTAAGTTATTAACTAATCAGGATTCTTTTACTATGTTATTAACCAATTGTAGTTGAAACAATAATAATACTTAGTTATTTTGCTTTGAGAATAATATAAATATTATATATATATACTGTGACGGGGCAAGGCCAGATGGCTATAGAAAAGTAGTGGGAGATAGGGATTTGTTTAGCCTGGAGCTAATATATCTGGTACCAGGTTAAGTGAAATGGAAGCTGCTCCAGGTCAATTAAGACACCTGGGGCCAATTAAGAACTTTCCAGAAAGCAGGGAGAATGTTAGGTTGATTGGGACACCTGAAGCCAATCAGGGGCTGGCTGAAACTAGTTAAAAGCCTCCCAGCCAGTCAGGTGGTTGTGCATGTCAGGAGCTGTGGGAGGAAGTTGTGCTGTTGGAGAGGCTGAGTAGTACACACCATATCAGGCACAAGGAAGGAGGCCCTGAGGTAAGGGTGAAGTGGAGCTTGAGGAAGTGAGGGCTGCTGTGGGGGAAGTAGCCCAGGGAATTGTACACATCATGTTTCTAAAAGGTCAGCTACCATAGCTGATACTATTAGGGTCCCTGGGCTGGAGCCCGGAGTAGAGGGTGGGCCTGGGCTCCCCCCCACCTTTGCCCCCTGATTAATCACTGAGACTGGGAGACAAGAGACTGTGCAAGGAAGGATAACTTCTCCTCACCTCCCTTGCTGGCTTATGATGAAAATGGCTCAGTAGACTGTGACTCTTGTCTCTAGAGAAAGAAGGGTTACGTGGAGGGTCACAGTGAGTCTCTGGGGCTAGCGAAATCCACCAGGAAACACAGAACCCACGAAGGCAAGGACAGAGCTTTGTCACAATACATTAAGTATTTCCCATCATACTGTTTAAATATGAATATATAGTACTGTAGCAAATGAAACAATGAATTCACACTTTTGTGGCTCTTTTAGGTAATGTTGATCTCTAACTTGGCTCCTGAATCACGATGTCTGAGTATCACTGGGCTAAACACTCTGATATCAGTTCTGAAGTCATTAGAAAGGGAGCTACAAATGCATTTTACTTCAGAGTCAGTGCAAGGCCTGAACCCTTCACTAATGAAGACAAAAGATACCCCTCTATCTCAAGAAATGGAAATCCACACTGGTGCTTATTTCACACACAGATTTTTCCCCAAAAAGGGTACTCAGGCAGACTGAATTAACTATTTGCACAGTCCCAAAGTTCACTAGGAGCTTTCACCAGTATTAAAACCAACTATGATGGTTCCATTTACCATGTAAGTAGATGGACACCATTAGAGTGCATGAATATCCAAAGATAATATTTCTGCTGTCCAGAAGTCGTTCTCAGCAACAGGATTTCAGAAATACTTATTGAGTTCCTACACTCAAGCCAGAAAAAGAAAAAAGTAATTCTACAAAATTTTTAGGGATAATGCTCTGGTTTAATGCAAGAGGTTGGCAAATAGTGGGAGATGTTCACAAATATTCAATTTAAAACAATTTTGATTCACTATATTCATAACCTTTTTTAGTTGTTTGCTCCCAAACATTTGTGAAATCAAAATTCTGTTTTAAATATTTTAATAAAACTAACTTCTTCATTGTATCCAAAATTCATTTTGAGATTAAGGCCAGCATTTTCAAAGCTGGGTGCCTAAATTTAGGCCCCATAATCCATTATTTAGGGAGCTAATAAAAATAGCTTGATTTTTAAAACTGCCCATCACCCAAAAATCCACTGAAACTAATGTCATAGCCACCCACCTATGAGTGAAGTAAACGTTATATATAATAATGCACCCTTTGGGAAGGATGTCTAGGGAGGAGCAGGGTATCCTTCAGTAGGGTTAGATATAGTTAAGGTTAAGATTTTGTCACAGGTATTTTTAGTAAAAGTCATGGACAGTAAACAAAAATCACAGAAGCCTGACTTTTACTATCCCTGACTTTTACTAGAAATACTGGGGGGAAGAAGGAACTAACAGCCACAGGTGCCGGCTCCTGCTCCAGCCCAGCCCCCAGTCGCTGAACCAGCCCAGCCCCCAGGGGTTGCCCTAGCCCTGAATGGTGCACTGCCAATCCCGACTACTGACCACTGCTCTGGTGGGAGCTGAAGCCAAAGAAGTCACGGGGGTCCCTTAAAGTCACAGAATCTGTGACCTCCATGACAGAATTGTATCCTTAGACATAGTCCAGACCTCCTGTTGTGATTCATCCAGAGCTCACTTACATTAATTTCACTGCTACTCAAGGGAAACTGAAAAGTTTTCCTTTAAAAAAAAAAAAAACCTAAAAAACTATAAAGATAACTAATGATATACAAATGCTAACTAAAAAAAATAAGTTTGTGTCTGCAAAACTTAGAACTGAGCAATAAAGCTGAAACACAGTAAAACAGCTATCTCCCTTCCCCACTAACTACGGTTTGCAGTCACTGTATATCTGACTAGCAAACACAAAATTACATCCCAACTTCTCCAGGACAGAAATTTGTTTCAAGAATGATGGTTGTGCTCAACATTAAACTATTTCTTTCGAGACTGACATTCAATGAGAGATGTGCAATTTTATACATTTTTATCTATGTTGGACAATATGTACATTAAGCTGAACCTATCAAATGTTAACTTGAATACAAATCTGCGATGGTGCTGCCATGCAGAGAGAGAACATATTCACCATATACCCTGTACCTAGAGGAAAGTTTCCTGACTTTTCCTGAAAAGTGCCCAGGAATCCAAATCTCTCATCTTCTAAGAGGTGTTTAAATTCCCATGCAATTTATTATCCCTTATTGTCAACTTCAATCTGGGAAAGTGTTACTGAACATGCCCCACCAATTTTTTAAACAAATTAGCAAAGAGCTTGTGCAAGGTCACTGCAGATTCAGAACCCAGGTCTCTGACAACCAAAAGTCAAAGACAAATTTTATAAATCTGGACTTCATGACAGCTGGAGGGATCAGCACCCCTTTAAAAAAGTGATTAGACCTTTTTCTCCCAGCCTCTCTAATATATACATGAGGACATCCTGGTTTCTTCATCCTTAGTAGCAGATATTATAGATTCAGACATCATACCTCAAGTATCAACATACCATGCAATGTCTAAAACTCCTTAAAAATCAATAATGGTGATCCTAGAATGAAAGACTTAGTTATTCAGGATGCTATAAAAAAGAAGTTCAAACAATTAATAATATTGCCTGGGATGCATATAAAGTAGGGCTGTCAAGTGATTAAAAAAATTAATCGCGATTGATTAATCACACTTCTAAAGAATAATAGAATACCATTTATTTAAATATATTTTGATGTTTTCTACATTTTCAAATATATTGATTTTGATTACCACACAGAATACAAAGTGCACAGTGCTCACTTCATATTTATTTTTATTTCAAGTATTTGCACTGTAAAAAAAACAAAAGAAATAGTATTTTTCAATTCACTTAATACAACTACTGTAGTGCAATCTCTTTATCATGAAAATTGAACTTACAAATGTAGAATTATGTACAAAAGACCTGCATTCAAAAACAAAACAATGTAAAACTTTAGAGCCTGCAAGTCCACTCAGTCCTACTTCTTGTTCAGCCAATCACTAAGACAAACAAGTTTGTTTACATTTACAGGAGCTAATGCTGCTCTCTTCTAATTTACAGTGTCACCAGAAAGTTTTACATTGTTTTGTTTTTGAGTGCAGTTATGTAACAAAAAAAATCCACATTTGTAAGTTGCGCTTTCACGACAAAGAGATTGCACTACAGTACTTGTATGAGGTGAATTGAAAAATATTTTGTTTATCATTTTTACAGTGCAAATATTTGTAATCAAAAGTAATATACACTTTGATTTCAATTACAAAACAGAATACAAAATATATGAAAATGTAGAAAAACATCCAAAATATTTAATAAATTTCAATGTCTATTGTTTAACAGTCTGATTACAACTGCGATTAATTGTGATTAATTTTTTTTAGTTAAACACGTGAGTTAACTGTGATTAATCGGAAGCCTTAATATAAAGTAAAATGAGGGAAACTAGTTAGCCTAACATCTCAAAGAGGAAAAGAAAGGGAAGTACACAAAGCAAAATTAACACAGGAGATTGAAAACTTCAAGCCTTGAAAAAAGAACTGGGTATTTAAATGCATCTCCTTCCCCAGAGAGCAATTAAATGCCATACTTACAGAAAAAAACTAAAAGGCCCTCACTCAGCTAGCTGAAACACAGATACCATGAAGGAATGAATAAGGTTAATAAGCTTCTTTCCTACAGACTAAGAAAAAGAGAAGAGAAAGAAAAGAGTCACACACATACAGAAGAGCAGAGTGAGAAGTAAAATTCAAGACCAGAGAGATTAGTAAAAAATTCAGGAGATTTTATGCAAATATAGTTGGAGGCATAAATAATAAGCCTATGAAAAAATGGCAGCATATATTAAGGAGTTTTTGACTTTCTGCTGTGCAATCAGGAGCAGCAAGAACCTCGGGTAGCCCCCGGCCTGAGCAGGGCAGCCTTGTTAATTTCACAGTTTCGTGAGCCGCAAAATTGACAAGGCTGCCTGGCTTCCAGTGGGGAGTGGGCAGGGGGGGCAAGAAGCTGGGGCAGCTGGACACTGCTCCCTGGGGGCGAGAAGCCACAGGCAGCTTCCCCCTGCTCCCAGTGAGGAATGGGGAGCAGAGGAGGGGGCAGCCCACTGGGAGACCAGTAGCCTGTGACGCAGTCAGGCTCCCAGCAGGGAGCCGCCTGCAGAGCTGAGAGACCAGTCTCTCATTTCTCCACACTGCCCCCCTTAGGTCGGTGGAAGCGCTCCTACAAGGTCGTGCACCACTAACCCAAGGAGGGTAGTGTGGACATGTGGTGTCTGTAAGTCAACCTAATATATGTCGACTTAGGTTTGTAGTGTAGACATACCCTCAGGGAATGACTCATAATTACTACTAATAGCTAGGAGTGTGATTGCTCGTTTTTGGAAGAAGACTGATCTCTCAGGATTATAGCATGAAGAAATACAGGCTGGGAATCATTGCAATGGAAAAACTTATAGCCAAAGGTTTCAGCCAGATGGTTATCTCTAACAAGTATTAGGATGGATGTTATGACATAAATGAGATAAAGCTGATGTTACCAAAGTACTGCTAACGTTTAAAGCTGGGCTTTCCAATAATTTTCCTAACAGTTTAATGTAGATGTTAAATAGGATTGGGGAAAAAGTAGAGCTTTCTGGGACTGCCCACAGAATGACAAGTTGGAAGACTTCCAATACATTTTGAAGTGTCATGTTCATGTATTGTTCCAACACTTGCAATTTTATTGGTAACTTCCTCTTAGTTTGGGACAAAGCAAACACTAAGGTCAATATCTTCCTCTGGCTCCACCAAAAGCCAAGACGTATTGTCGTAACCCAGCTATCAGATGCTGATTCTGTGTTTGAAACTTTCTCTGGGTCTTTAAGAAGTGGTGGAAAGAGGGCCCTTAGTCTCATTTCTTTGACAGTTGAGACTTGTCCCAAATGCTTGAATGTGTAAGGCTGTAAGTCCAGGTGTTTAAGCTACATTTTGTGTGAGCTACTGGGATGGAGGTGTATTTTCACCATCAAATAGAAAACTAGAAGTTATTTGGCAAGTGTACATGGACTTCCTTACTTGCTAGCGAACAGGAGCAGCTAACAGGGGAGTTTTGCAAGGGAGTTCTCCAGGTGAAGAAGGAGCAATTACATGACCCTTGAGGTAAGTTTGTTGTCTGTAGCGTATATGTTTGTGGTGTGCTTGCTGCTTGACTGAAATATATATTCTGTGGTCTCTTTGTTTGGGGGACCATGTGCTAAACCTAGCAGCCTGCTAGGCAAGACTGAGAGCTTCTTAACAAGGCTTTGATCCCTAAGCGCTTTAGCACCCATCAAGCCTTAACCAGGGGGCGCGGCTACTCAGGAAGACCAGGGCTTTAAAAAGCCCACTCCAAAGCGACGAGAGGAGCTAGTGAACAGGAGCGGCTAACAGGGGAGTTTTGAGAGGGAGTTTAGAGGGGAAGCCTGGGGGGGGGGGGCTAGATAAACTTAACATTCTTTAAACTTAAGGCCAAAAACACCCCCTGATAAAAACAAAACAACAAAGGAAAGAGCTGCAAGAGTAAAAAGAGAATGCAGGCAGAAGTCCAGCAAGAGTGGAGCTATCCAGTTTATTGTACTCAATGCAGCATGTACGATTACCTGCCCTATGGGCAGGTGGCATATGTGTGCATTCGGTGCAAGGAGCTCCTGCCCCTCAGAGACTGTGTACTTTGGAGACCAGAGTGGCTGAACTGGAGGAACTAAGGGAGATAGAGAGACAGATAAGACTTTCTGGGACAGAAGAACAAATGGATATAAACTAGTCATTGGGAAGTTTAGACTTGAAATTAGACGAAGGTTTCTAACCCTCAGAGGAGAGAACTTTTGGAATAGCCTTGCCAGGGAAACAGTGGGGGCAAAAGACCTATCTGGCTTCAAGATTAATCTCGATAAGTTTATGGAGGAGATGGTCTGATGGGATAACATGATTTTGGTAATTAATTGATCTTTAAATATTCATGGTAAATAGGCCCAATGGCCTGTGATGGGATGTTAGATGGGGTGGGATCTGAGTTACTATAGAAAATGCTTTCTGATATCTGGCTGGTGAATCTTGCCCATATGCTCAGGGTTTAGCGGATCACCATATTTGGGGTCGGGAAGGAACTTTCCTCCAGGGCAGATTGGAAGAGGCCCTGGAGCTTTTTCGCCTTCCTCTGCAGCATGGGACACAAGTCACTTGCTGGAGGATTCTCTGCTCCTTGAAGTCTTTAAACCACGATTTGGGGACTTCAATAGCTCAGACATTGGTGAGAGTTTTTTCGCAGGAGTGGGTGGGTAAGATTCTGTGGCCTGCATTGTGCAGGAGGTTGGACTAGATGATCACAATGGTCCCTTCTGACCTTAGTATCTATTATTCCATCCACAGTCTGACAGCCTCTGTGCTGTTCATAGAATCATAGAATATCACGTTTGGAAGGGACCTCAGGAGGTCATCTAGTCCAACCTCCTGCTCAAAGCAGGACCAATACACAACTAAATCGTCCCAGCCAGAGCTTTGTCAAGCCTGACCGTAAAAACCTCTAAGGAAGGAGATTCCACCACCTCCCTAGGTAACGCATTCCACTACTTCACCACCCTCCTAGTGAAAAAGGTTTTCCTAATCTCCAACCTAAACCTCCCCCACTGCAACTTGAGACCATTGCTCCCTGTTCTGTCATTTGATACCACTGAGAACAGTCTAGATCCATCCTCTTTGGAACCCCCTTTCAGGTACTTGAAAGCAGCTATCCTTCTTCTCTTCTGCAGACTAAACAATCCCAGTTCCCTCAGCCTCTCCTCATAAAAGTCATAGAATCATAGAATCATAGAATATCAGGATTGGAAGGGACCCCAGAAGGTCATCTAGTCCAACCCCCTGCTCGAAGCAGGACCAATTCCCAGTTAAATCATCCCAGACAGGGCTTTGTCAAGCCTGACCTTAAAAACCTCTAAGGAAGGAGATTCTACCACCTCCCTAGGTAACGCATTCCAGTGTTTCACCACCCTCTTAGTGAAAAAGTTTTTCCTAATATCCAATCTAAACCTCCCCCACTGCAGCTTGAGACCATTACTCCTTGTTCTGTCATCTGCTACCATTGAGAACAGTCTAGAGCCATCCTCTTTGGAACCCCCTTTCAGGTAGTTGAAAGCAGCTATCAAATCCCCCCTCATTCTTCTCTTCTGCAGGCTAAACAATCCCAGCTCCCTCAGCCTCTCCTCATAAGTCATGTGTTCCAGACCCCTAATCATTTTTGTTGCCCTTCGCTGGACTCTCTCCAATTTATCCACATCCTTCTTGTAGTGTGGGGCCCAAAACTGGACACAGTACTCCAGATGAGGCCTCACCAATGTCGAATAGAGGGGAACGATCACGTCCCTCGATCTGCTCGCTATGCCCCTACTTATACATCCCAAAATGCCATTGGCCTTCTTGGCAACAAGGGCACACTGCTGACTCATATCCAGCTTCTCGTCCACTGTCACCCCTAGGTCCTTTTCCGCAGAACTGCTGCCTAGCCATTCGGTCCCTAGTCTGTAGCTGTGCATTGGGTTCTTCCGTCCTAAGTGCAGGACCCTGCACTTATCCTTATTGAACCTCATCAGATTTCTTTTGGCCCAATCCTCCAATTTGTCTAGGTCCTTCTGTATCCTATCCCTACCCTCCAGCGTATCTACCACTCCTCCCAGTTTAGTATCATCCGCAAATTTGCTGAGAGTGCAATCCACACCATCCTCCAGATCATTTATGAAGATATTGAACAAAACCGGCCCCAGGACCGACTCCTGGGGCACTCCACTTGACACCGGCTGCCAACTAGACATGGAGCCATTGATCACTACCCGTTGAGCCCAACAATCTAGCCAGCTTTCTACCCACCTTATAGTGCATTCATCCAGCCCATACTTCCTTAACTTGCTGACAAGAATACTGTGGGAGACCGTGTCAAAAGCTTTGCTAAAGTCAAGAAACAATACATCCACTGCTTTCCCTTCATCCACAGAACCAGTAATCTCATCATAAAAGGCGATTAGATTAGTCAGGCATGACCTTCCCTTGGTGAATCCATGCTGGCTGTTCCTGATCACTTTCCTCTCATGCAAGTGCTTCAGGATTGATTCTTTGAGGACCTGCTCCATGATTTTTCCAGGGACTGAGGTGAGGCTGACTGGCCTGTAGTTCCCAGGATCCTCCTTCTTCCCTTTTTTAAAGATTGGCACTACATTAGCCTTTTTCCAGTCATCTGGGACTTCCCCGGTTCGCCACGAGTTTTCAAAGATAATGGCCAATGGCTCTGCAATCACAGCCGCCAATTCCTTCAGCACTCTCGGATGCAACTCGTCCGGCCCCATGGACTTGTGCACGTCCAACTTTTCTAAATAGTCCCTAACCACCTCTATCTCCACAGAGGGCTGGCCATCTATTCCCCATGTTGTGATGCCCAGCACAGCAGTCTGGGAGCTGACCTTGTTATTGAAAACAGAGGCAAAAAAAGCATTGAGTACATTAGCTTTTTCCACATCCTCTGTCACTAGGTTGCCTCCCTCATTCAGTAAGGGGCCCACACTTTCCTTGGCTTTCTTCTTGTTGCCAACATACATGAAGAAACCCTTCTTGTTACTCTTAACATCTCTGGCTAGCTGCAGCTCCAGGTGCGATTTGGCCCTCCTGATATCATTCCTACATGCCCGAGCAATATTTTTATACTCTTCCCTGGTCATATGTCCAACCTTACACTTCTTGTAAGCTTCTTTTTTATGTTTAAGATCCGCTAGGATTTCACCATTAAGCCAAGTCATGTGTTCCAACCACCAATCATTTCTGTTGCCCTCCGCTGGACGCTTTCCAATTTTTCCACATCCTTCTTGCAGTGTGGGGCCCAAAACTGGACAAAGTACTCCAGATGAGGCCTCACCAATGTCAAATAGAGGGGAACGATCACGTCCCTCAAACTACTGGCAATGCCCCTACTTACACAGCCCAAAATGCCGTTAGCCTTCTTGGCAACAAGGGCACACTGTTGACTCATATCCAGCTTCTCGTCCACTGTAACCCCTAGGTCCTTTTCTGCAGAACTGCTGCCTAGCCATTCGGCCCCTAGTCTGTAGCGGTGCATGGGATTCTTCCGTCCTAAGTGCAGGACTCTGCACTTGTCCTTGCTGAACTTCATCAGATATCTTTTGGCCCAGTCCTCTAATTTGTCTAGGGCCCTCTGTATCCTATCCCTACCCTCCAGTGTATCTACCACTCCTCCCAGTTTAGTGTCATCTTATATACAAATGCTAGAAGTCTAAATAATAAGAGTGCCTCATATTAAATGAGGATATTGATATAATAGGCACCACAGAAACTTGGTGGAATGAGGATAATCAATGGGACACAGTAATACCAGGGTACAAAATATATTGGAAGGACAGAACAGGTTGTGGTGGTGTGGGTGTGGCTCTATATGTGAAAGAAAGGATAGAATCAAATGAAGTAAAAATCTTAAATGAACCAAACTGTACCATAGAATCTCTATGGATAGTAACTCCATGCTCTAATAATAACAATATAGCAGGGGGGATATACTATTGACCAACTCAGGGATGGGCATGCTTTTTGGCCCGAGGGCCACATCTGGGTATGGAAATTCTATGGGGGGCCATGAACACGAAACTGGAGGTTGGGGTGAGGCCTCTGGCTGGGGGTGTGGGATCTGGAGTGGGGCCAGAAATGAGGAGTTCAGAGTGCAGGAAGGGGCTGTGGCCAGGGGTTGGGGTGCAGGTGTGTGTGTGTGTGTGTGTGTGTGTGTGTGTGAGGGCTCCAGCTGAGGGTGCAGGCTCTGAGGTGAGGATGAGGGGTTGGGGGTGCAGGAGGGTGCTTTGGGCTGGGACCAAGGGGTTCGGAGGGCTGGAAGGGGATCAGGATGGGGGAAGGAGGTGGGGGCGTGGGAGGCAGTCAGGGGTGCAGGCTCTGGACAGCACTTACCTCAAGCAGCTCCCAGAAGCAGCGGCATGTCCCCCCTCTGTCTCCAACATGGAGGCACGGCCAGGTGGCTCTATGCACTGCCCCGTCCGCAGGTGCCACCCCTTCAGCTCCCCTTAGCTGTGGCTCCCAGCCAATGGGAGCTGTGGGGGCAGCGTGTGGAGCCCCCTGGCTGTCCCTACACGTAGGAGCCAGAGGGGGGACATGCCACTGCTTCCGGGAGCTGCGCGGAGCAAGCCCCCAACCCCACTCCCTGACTGGAGCACCAGAGCGGGACAAGCCCCAGGCCCTGCTCCCTGGCAGAAGCTCGAGGGCCAGATGAAAATGTCTGAAGGGCCAGATGCAGCTCCTGGGCCATAGTTTGGCCACCCCTGAACGAACTGATCAGGATGGTGATAGTGACAGTGAAATATTGAAGAAAATTAGAGGCTATAAAAATTAAAAACTCAATCATAAATAAAAATAATAATAATTAATAACTATCCCCATATTGACTGGGCACATGTCACCTCAGGATGGGATGCAGAGATAAAGTTTCTTGACAACTTAAATGACTGCTTCTTGGAGCAGCTAGTCCTGGAACACACAAGAAGAAAGGCAATTCTTGATTTAGTCCTAAGTGGAGCACAGGATCTGGTCCAAGAGGTGAATATAGCTGGACTGATTGATAATAGCGACCATAATATAATTAAATTTAACATTTCTGTGGTGGGGAAAACACCACTGCAGCCCAACATGGTAGCATTTAATTTCAAAAAGTGGGACTACACAAAAATGAAGCCAAGTTAGTTAAACAGAAATTAAAAGGTGCCAAAAGTGAAATTCCTGCCACTGCATGGAAACTTTTTAAAGACACCATTATAGAGGTTCAACTTAAATGTATACCCCAAATTAAAAAACATAATAAGAGAACTCAAAAAGTGCCACTGTGGCTAAACAAAGTAAAAGAAGCAGTGAGAAACAAAAAGGCATCCTTTAAAAAGTAGAAGTTAAATCCTAGTAAGGAAAATAGAAAGGAGCATAAACTCTGGCAAGTGAAGTCAAAAATATAATTAGGAAGGCCAAAAGAGAATTTGAAGAATATCCAGCCAAAGACTCAAAAGTAATAGCAAAAAAAATTTGTAAGTTCATCAGAAGCAGGAAGCGTGCTAAATAACCAGTGTGGCCACTGGATGATCAAGATGCTAAATGAGCACTCAAGGACAATAAGGCCATTGCGAAGAAACTAAATAAATTATTTGCATTGGTCTTCACAGCTGAGGATGTGAGGGAGATTCCCAACCTGAGCCACTATTTTGAGGTGACAAATCTGAGGAACTGTCCCAGATTGAGGAGTCATTAGAGGAGGTTTTGGAATAAATTGATAAATTAAACAGTAATAAGTAACCAGGACCAGATGGTATTCATCCAAGAGTTCTGAAGGAACTCAAATGTGAAATTGCAGAACTAATAACCATGGTTTGTAACCTATCACTTAAATCAGCTTCTGCACCAAATGACTGGAAAATAGCGAATATGATGTCAATTTTTTAAAAGGGCTCCACAGGTGATCCTGGCAATTAGAGGCCAGTAAGCCTGGTGTCAGTACTGGGCAAATTGGTTGAAACTATAGTAAAGAACAGAACTGTCAGACACCTAGATTAACATAATTTGTTGGGGAAGAGTCAACATGGTTTTTGTAAAGGGCAATCATGGCTCACCAATCTACTAGAATTGTTTGAAGGTGTCAACAAGTATGTGGATAAGGGGGACCCAGTGGATATAGTGTACTTAGATTTTCAGCAAGCCTTTGATGAGGTCCTTCATCAAAGGCTCTTAAGCAAAGTAATCTATCATGGGATAAGAGGAAAGGTTCTCTCATGGATCAGTAACTCCCTTACTGAATGAGGGAGGCAACCTCATGACAGAGGATGTGGAAAAAGCTAATGTACTCAATGCTTTTTTTGCCTCTGTCTTCAAGAACAAGTCAGCTCCCAGACTATTGCACTGGGCAGCACAGGATGGGGAGGAGGTGACCAGCCCTCTGTGGAGAAAGAAGTGGTTCAGGACTATTTAGAAAAGCTGGATGAGCACAAGTCCATGGAGCTGGATGCGCTGCATCTGAGAGTGCTAAAGGAGTTGGCAGATGTGATTGCAGAGCCATTGGCCATTATATTTGAAAACTCATGGTGATCCGGGGAAGTCCCGGATGACTGAAAAAAGGCTAATGTAGTACCCATCTTTAAAAAAGGGAAGGAGGAGGATCCTGGGAACTACAGGTCAGTCAGCCTCACCTCAGACCCTGGAAAAATCATGGAGCAGGTCCTCAAGGAATCAATTCTGAAGCACTTAGAGGAGAGGAAAGTGATCAGGAACAGTCAGCATGGATTCACCAAGGGCAAGTCATGCCTGACTAATCTAATTGCCTTCTATGACGAGATAACTGGCTCTGTGGATGAGGGGAAAGCGGTGAACGTGTTGTTCCTTGACTTTTGCAAAGCTTTTGACACGGTCTCCCACAAAGAAAAGGAGTACTTGTGGCACCTTAGAGACTAACCAATTTATTTGAGCATAAACTTTCATGAGCTACAACTCACTTCATCAGATGCATACTGTGAAAAGTGTAGAAGATCTTTTTATACACACAAAGCATGAAAAAATACCTCCCCCCACCCCACTCTCCTGCTGCTAATAGCTTATCTAAAGTGATCACTCTCCTTACAATGTGTATGATAATCAAGGTGGGCCATTTCCAGCACAAATCCAGGGTTTAACAAGAACGTCTGGGAGGGGGTAGGAAAAAACAAGGGGAAATAGGTTACCTTGCATAATGACTTAGCCACTCCCAGTCTCTATTCAAGCCTAAGTTAATTGTATCCAATTTGCAAATGAATTCCAATTCAGCAGTCAGTATTCTTGCCAGCAAGTTAAAGAAGTATGGGCTGGATGAATTCACTATAAGGTGGATAGAAAGTTGGCTAGATTGTCGGGCTCAACGGGTACTGATCAATGGCTCCGTGTCTAGTTGGCAGCCAGTATCAAGTGGAGTGCCCCAAGGGTCGGTCCTCGGGCCGGTTTTGTTCAATATCTTCATAAATGATCTGGAGGATGGTGTGGATTGCACCCTCAGCAAGTTTGCAGATGACACTAAACTGGGAGGAGAGGTAGATATGCTGGAGGGTAGAGATAGGATACAGAGGGCCCTAGACAAATTAGAGGATTGGGCCAAAAGAAATCTGATGTGGTTCAACAAGGACAAGTGTAGAGTCCTGCACTTAGGATGGAGGAATCCCATGCACCGCTACAGACTAGGGACCAAATGGCTCGGCACCAGTTCTGCAAAAAGGACCTAGGGGTTACAGTGGACAAGAAGCTGGATATGAGTCAACAGTGTGCCCTTGTTTCCTAGAAGGCCAATGGCATTTTGGGATCTATAGGTAGGGGCATTGCCTGCAGATCGAGGGACGTGATCGTTCCCCTCTATTCGACATTGGTGAGGCCTCATCTGGAGGACTGTGTCCAGTTTTGGGCCCACACTGCAAGAAGGATGTGGAAAAATTGGAAAGAGTCCAGCGGAGGGCAACAAAAATGATTAGGGGACTGGAACACATGACTTATGAGGAGAGGCTGAGGGAACTGGGATCGTTTAGTCTGCGGAAGAGAAGAATGAGGGGGGATTTGATAGCTGCTTTCAACTACCTGAAAGGGGGTTCCAAAGAGGATGGATCTAGACTGTTCTCAGTGGTATCAAATGACAGAACAAGGAGTAATGGTCTCAAGTTGCAGTGGGGGAGGTTTAGATTGGATATTAGAAAAACTTTTTCACTACGAGGCTGGTGAAACACTGGAATGCGTTACCTACGGAGGTGGTGGAATCTCCTTCCCTAGATATTTTTAAGGTTAGGCTTGACAAAGCCCTGGCTGGGATGATTTAGTTGGGGATTGGTCCTGCTTTGAGCAGGGGGTTGGACTAGATGACCTCCTGAGGTCCCTTCCAACCCTGATATTCTATGAACAGAAAGCCTGGCCACAGGACTAAGGAGAGTCACAAGGCTTTTCAACATCAGAACATTTGGCTGACTGCAATGTTCTCTTCTGCCCCACAGCCCTTGTGCAGCTTGCCCAGCATTGCAGGCATCCAAGGACCCTGCCTAGGAGGAGGCCAGATTGAGCTGCTGATGAGCAAGAGGTTTCTGGAGGTGAGGCTGCTTAGTTTCCAGGTGAAACCCCTGCCAGCTCTTGCCATGACTTTGGCTCATGTTGAACAGCAATCCAGATAACCCTGAGTAGGAATTTCAAACTTAAGTCACATTAAAGAATCCATCAGTCATGGGGTGTAGCTCAGTCATAATCACCTACATGGATCAGGGCAGACATCATGTGCAACACATTCAACTGCTTCTTGCAATTTGAGTAACAAAAAAGACATAAGTAGTAATAATGGCTGCTTCATTGTCTTTCCTTTGGATGCAGTATCTAAACATCAGAGATCATTTAAAAAAATGTTACAATTAAACATTTTAGATTTCTTTAGGAATTTAATTTACTATAGAGCCCAGAAATAGAGATGTTAAGCCTATGAAGACCTAAAATATGTATAAAAAGGAGAAATTTGCATGTGGTACTTCAAACTTTTTATTACATTTATTTTAAGAAGGTGGTATGTGAATTGATAAAGTTTGGGAACTGCTGCATTAAATGTCTCATGTTGTGGGCTCCTCACAATACTGATCATCCTTAATGAGGGCTTGAAAAGCACTCAGCACACAGTGAAAGTATTGAAAAGAAACAGTATAAGCAATAAATAATCAACAAAACTTCCTGCTCCAGGAACAAGACAATTTTCCCTGCTTTATTCAGAATTTTCAAGTTGTACTTTTATTCTAGCTTGGAAGTGCCAGTATACCATTGAGATCCCATTGTTGATTTTCATGTGAATGGCAACCACATTCAGGTGGCTCAGGCTTTGGAAAGCAGCTGTTATGCTGCTCAGCTGATTTCAGGAGGAGGAGAAGGAGAAAAACTGAGCAGCAAAGTGTGAATAAATTTTTCTGGTTTCAGAGTAGCAGCCGTGTTAGTCTGTATTCGCAAAAAGAAAAGGAGTACTTGTGGCACCTTAGAGACTAACCAATTTATTTGAGCATGAGCTTTCGTGAGCTACAGCTCACTTCATCCGATAAAGTGAGCTGTAGCTCACGAAAGCTCATGCTCAAATAAATTGATTAGTCTCTAAGGTGCCACAAGTACTCCTTTTCTTTTTGTAAATTTTTCTGGAGCACCTTCACTCGATGGGCTCAGGGAACCATCACTGATTGGTAGGCAAAGATAGCATTGTGGTCCTGGAATGACCAGGAATGGATGCAGAATTTCGGGTCTAGAGCACTTTACTAGAGTTCTACACAGAGCTCACCCAGAGGTGCAGCAGCATCACACCAACATGAGAGTGCTATTGCCGTCTTAAAGCTTGCCACCTCTGATTACAGTACTATCAGTCAGTAGCCAACCAGTTTGGTGTTGGTAGATCAACTGTCGGGGCTGTTATGGAGGTGTGCACTGTTATCAAGAAGGTGCTGAAAGCTTGGAAACACACAGGAGGTTATTGTTGGATTTGCACAGCTGGGATTTCAGAGTTGTATGGGGGCCACTGATAGGTCCCAAATGCCCCACTCCTGACCAGACCTCAGAGTTCATAAATAGAAAGGAGTGCTTCTCCATGGTGCTCCAAGGTCTGGTTGATCACCATGAAAGGTTCACCAATATTAATGTGCAGTGGTCTGGAAAGGTCCATTACTCTAGGATCCTTAGAAACTCAAGTCTGTTTTCCTTAATGAAAACTGGAAAATTTACTCCCAGGACTACTATGGACTTTAATGGTGTTATGATTTCCCATCATTCTGAAAATGCCAATACACCCTGGATTATGAGGGCTTTTACTGGACACTTGGATAGGAGAAAGGTTCTGAATAGGTGCACAATGACAGTGGCGTGGGCATTTGGAAGGCTGAAAGGGTGATGGCGTTGTCTCATGTTTCTCCATGTCTAGTTGGCAGCCGGTGTCAAGTGGAGTGCCCCAGGGGTCGGTACTGGGGCCGGTTTTGTTCAATATCTTCATAAATGATCTGGAGGATGGTGTGGATTGCACTCTCAGCAAATTTGTGGATGATACTAAACTGGGAGGAGTGGTAGATACACTGGAGGGCAGGGATAGGATACAGAGGGACCTAGACAAATTGGAGGATTGGGCCAAAAGAAATCTGATGAGGTTCAATAAGGATAAGTGCAGGATCCTGCACTTAGGACGGAAGAACCCAATGCACAGCTACCAGACTAGGGACCGAATGGCTAGGCAGCAGTTCTGCGGAAAAGGACCTAGGGGTGACAGTGGACGAGAAGCTGGATATGAGTCAGCAATGTGCCCTTGTTGCCAAGAAGGCCAATGGCATTTTGGGATGTATAAGTAGGGGCATAGCGAGCAGATCGAGGGACGTGATCGTCCCCCTCTATTCAACATTGGTGAGGCCTCATCTGGAGTAGTGTGTCCAGTTTTGGGCCCCACACTACAAGAAGGATGGGGATAAATTGGAGAGAGTCCAGCGAAGGGCAACAAAAATGATTAGGGGTCTGGAACACATGACTTATGAGGATAGGCTGAGGGAACTGGGATTGTTTAGTCTGCAGAAGAGAAGAATTAGGGGGGATTTGATAGCTGCTTTCAACTACCTGAGAGGTGGTTCCAGAGAGGATGGTTCTAGACTATTCTCAGTGGTAGAAGAGGACAGGACAAGGAGTAATGGTCTCAAGTTGCAGTGGGAGAGGTTTAGGTTGGATATTAGGAAAAACTTTTTCACTAGGAGGGTGGTGAAACACTAGGGAGGTGGTAGAATCTGCTTCCTTAGAAGTTTTTAAGGTCAGGCTTGACAAAGCCCTGGCTGGGATGATTTAATTGTGTATTGGTCCTGCTTTGAGCAGGGGGTTGGACTAGATGACCTCCTGAGGTCCCTTCCAACCCTGATATTCTGTGATTCTATGATTCATGAGGGGCTGGGGGCTGCTTAACAATATCTGTCTTGTGTGATAACTGCTTGCTATATTTTGCACAACATCTATGGAGAGCCAGGAAGAGAGCCTGACCAATGGCTGAAAGGCAGAAGTGCAAAGACTTTTAGAACACTATGAACAGCCAGAGAGGCTTTCTCTGCAAACTGCAGAAAATCATCTGCGCCACAGGATGCCCTGTGCTCCTACTTGGAAGCTAGGAACTGAAATGTTGCAATGTAAATTTATTATGCACTGTGGTAGTTTATTGTTCTGTGTGCAGGTTTAGTGAAACAGAAGTGTATTGAGCTTCTTAAATGTTTTGCCTATTTTGCTTTTTAAACATTTGGTGCAAAGATTTATGGAGAGGGTATTTTATTAGGTTTATGGGATATGTGGTTGTGACAATCTATACTTTTATGTTCACCACTTTTACAAGACTATGATAAATTTTATACAAAGTACGCTTTGTGAGGTACCATTTTAAAACCTATAATCTGATGATTATTATTGTCTTGGTAAAATATGTCTATCAACATTGTATGTTAAGTTATAAGATTCTACTGCAAAGCATTGTTGGAACATGTTCCAGAGTTAGAAAGGCAGGCCCAAACCAGTTTTTCAGAGACAAAGACACACTAGCACCCCAGCCAGCTATCAGCATAATCAACTGGACAATCACCTATTTAAACAGACATTCTTACGGAGGAAGAAGGCGGTAGGCAAGAACGTTACATATTGACAATAGAACAACTGGGGGTTCCCATGTAAACAGACTGGCTGTTTCCTGAACCCCAGCTGGAGATAATCCTCAAAGAGGGGAGAAGGGTATAAAAATAGAGGACGTACGCAACACAAATGACCTCTCTACCCTCATCTCTATTCGCAACATCAACGACGCTTAGAAGACAAAGGAAGCACCATTGAACTGGGGGAGGGGTCCTGGCTGGGAAGCTTTTCAGCCTGTACAGACTGCTGTATGCCCATAGTGAGAAAACCCTTTTGCTTTTAAGTTCACTTAGCTTGTTAAGTTAGGCAGTAAGCTTACATTTTCTTTTTATTTTCTTTGTAATTCTGACTTTTATGCCTCATTACTTGTAATCACTTAAAATCCTTCTGTAGTTAATAAACTTGGTTTATCTAAACCAGTGTGTTTGGATTGAAGTGTTTGGGAACTTCCATTTCAGGTAACAGAGTTGGTACATATAATTTTCCATTGATGAAATGATGGCCTTTACGTGAGCTTTCATTGTCCAGTGCCTGCTAGGCAGTACAAAATTTCTGGGGGAAGGTCTGGAACTGGGAATATGCTGGTGTCAAACTGCATATAATTCATGAGTGGCTAGCCATAGTTTTTATCTAATACAGCTGGGAGAGATTTTGCATGCTAGAGGCTGTGTGTGAACTGGCCAGGAGTGGTGGTTTTCACAGCAAAGCAGAGTAACGGGCACCTCAGGCTGGGGTATTGAGGGGACACAACTGTTTAGCAATCCAGACTGTACCCTGCGGAATGTCACAGTGGTATTTTTGGAAACTGGTGAGCTTCTGTCAGAAATGACCTTTATGGAACATCAAATAATGCAGATAATCAAAACATGTAGTGAAAAAAAATTTGCAAGGTTTTATCCATTGTAATAAACCGTAACATAAACCAGTGCAAACCTTACACAAGATAATAAACATGTGTACCACTGTGCAAGGCTCACTCACTCCTGCCTCTGCTCAAGCCAACAAACAGCTCCGAGACCTTTTTATTGGTAAAATACCCTGTGCAGTTTATTTACAAAATTAGTTTCCATCACCCTTATACTCTATACAGCCTCACCCCTACAGTCCTAGGCTACTCCTGTGGCAAGTAGGAAAGAGCAATCAATCAATCACACACTCTCTCTGCCTCCTTTCTGTGCCTTTTGTATCATCTGCCTACTGGCCTAATTAGACTTTTAATTCTCCTTAGCCCATCTTTTAGGCACAGCACTTCTTAATGAGGTCTGCTTGAGAGTAATTGATTAGAGTTGGAGTGACCAGAGTGCTGGATCAGCTGTTGTGGCCCATCACACTGTCACAACCACATATCAAAAGAGTGCTGAGTGCATGTGTTTGTTCTGTACTGGTGATAAGCATATGTGTGTACAGGATTGTCTTGGGGTATAAAATGGCATGGGAAGAAGCCATAGTTTGTTATAGTAATTGTGCAGGAGGGGACCTCTGGTGCAGGGTGGGATGTAAGTGTCTGTGGCGTGAGCTTTAGGATGGGTAATGCTGTTCCAGTATACATTGTTCTCCATGGGCTGCAGGACATGGCTGGTTAGGGGTTGTAGTGCTGGGCCAGAAAATTGCGCCAAAATGTTCTCCCATCAAGACAGTCTGCTTTTGTATCAGCTTCAAGAACTGTTTCTGCATGACTGTCTCTTCCATGATGGTGTCCCTTGTCATTTCTCTGTCATTCTCTCTCCCCCCTCATAAGAACTTCCATCCACTCCTCAATCTTCTAATCTCTTTTTTGGGATGCTGACAAGAGGCCCCCAAACATTTCATCTTTGATCTACCTTCTCCTGCCCCAGATATTTGCCAAGGGTTCTACAGACAATAGTGCTGTCCTTGGGGCCAGAAGATGTCAGATGTAGTGGAGGGGGAGGTGATGGACTGAGAAACAGAGCAAGTAGTTATTGTAGTAATTCCAGTCTCTATGGCAACAATGATCAAACATTGTTTTTTCCTCAGTTTTGGAATACCATTCCAATAGCCTCTTCCCAAGTCAGAGAAGATCTTAGAGATGGTAAGACATTTTCTATTTTACTTCCCCTTTGCATAGGAACCTTGTTCTGTTCTTATACTGCTGGTGTGCTACCTGGCTGAAGGCTGGCAGCAGAGTGTTTGCATAGGCTGAGGGTTTGGGGGGTTGCATGGGCTAGGTGGCAGTTAAGGCTAGCAGAAACTAGGTTAGTAATTGAATAATTGCATGTGTACCTCTCTTCAGCTAGTTCTTACATTGGAGGATGTTAACCTAATAAGAGAGTCACCCAGGATATATCTACCCTGGAGCCGGATGTGCAATTTCCAGCTCAGGTAGACAACCCCACACTAGCTCTGCTCAAGCTAGTGCACTAAAAATAGCAGTGTAGTTGTGATGACATGGGCGGTGGGACCAATTTGCCGCCCTGAATACATATCTAGGGGTTCAGTCTGGATTGTACTCAGGGCAGCAACCTGTCCACCCCTATGCTGCCAAGGCTACCCTATTTTAACATGCTAGCTTGATCAGAGCTAGAACAGGCATATCTATCCAAGCTGGAAATTTCACCTCCAGCTCCAGTGTAGACATCCCCCCCAGAAGCAAAGAAAAGGCTTATGCAAAAAAGCAATGACCAGACTAGAAAAATACATAGTAATGTTATTCACCAGAATGATCCCCTCAGAAGTGCAGCAGGGCTGGAAAGGCAACACCAAGAATTATGCTTTGCCTTAAATTATTTTTTGCTATGCTCATCAGTAAACTGTCCTTGTAGAAATTACCATGTCCTCCGTTGTTGTGGTACTTCCTGCAGGTCTGCATATACAAAAGACTTGTGTCCCCTGTATTTGTAAAGTTCATTAAAATAGCACAGAGTTCTGCAGGCTCTGTGCTTCTGTTATAAATGGCAGACACTGAAGAGTGCCACACAGGTTGTGGGACTTTTTTTAAAAAGACATAGAAATTATAGGATATAGATGGCATTATGGAACGGAAAAAGTTGCATGCTGGGAACTTGACCCCCTAGCTCCCAGAGATCCCTGGGCAAGTCATTTCTATTCCTCAACACATTGCAAAAATTTCCCAATTGCGTCAGACAGTGATAGGATACCAGCATGGGATGCATCACACTTTACATGAAGAAAAGGTGTACTTGTGGCACCTTAGAAACTAACCAATTTATCTGAGCATGAGCTTTTGTGAGCTACAGCTCACTTCATCGAATGCATACTGTGGAAACTCTTCTGCAGTTTCCACAGTATGCATCCGATGAAGTGAGCTGTAGCTCACGAAAGCTCATGCTCAAATAAATTGGTTAGTCTCTAAGGTGCCACAAGTACTCCTTTTCTTTTTGCGAATACAGACTAACACGGCTGTTACTCTGGAACACTTTACATGGACACAAGTGCTCCTGGTGGCTATGTTCAGTGCCAGTGCAAGCAATCAAGTATGCATGCATCCAAACAATATACAATCATAGGTGGCTGCATGCCAACTTAACTTGCATCAACCACAATTTGTACTGTAGATATGGCCAAAGTTAACTACATTAACGGAAGCATTCTTCCGTTGACATAGTTGCACCTGCAGTGAGGTTAGGTCAGTATAACTATGTCAGTCAGGGGCATGTGTTTTTCACACCCTGACCAATGTAGCTATATTGACTTGACAAAAGTAGGCCAAGCCTAACTTTCACAAGTGGACATGCCCTAACTAAAAATTCTAATACAGAAAAAGTATTTTCCATCCTCTAATCTCTTTCTGTTAGTTATTTTGTGTTACTTTTTAACTATAAATCAGTTGTCTCTGGTCACCATGTCCTTTCAAGATTTGGGATCTACTAGTTCTCATCCTCTCACACCTATCTGTATTCATACATTGGAAAAGGAAAACAAGTTTTCCTGCTTCTTCAACTTCAATCACTTTTGCAGCTTCAGTGAACTAGTCATTGAACTGAACTAGCTGAATATACTGAAATGAAGACAATATTCTCTCTGCACCTGCAGAAGAGGCTACTGCTGTCAAAAGCTGGTTTAGCATTTACACAAATTCTGGTTCCATGTTCTTAGACAGGAACTTCCATCAGTTCAGAGATTGGACTTTCTTTAAAAATTTAGCCACAAACATGGAACTCTTGATGTTTTTTATTTAAATGATTTTAGTGTATTACAGTAATTTAGGCCTTAACATAGGTTGTCACAATTTCAAATTTAATTTAATTTTTTTTCTTTTTAAAAATAAACCTATTTAATTTAATCTACCAAGGACCTACCCCATTCATTTATACAGGGTGTTAATGCCAAGTCCCTTCTGCATGGGGAGGATGGGGGTGCTTATTGACACCATCCCAAAACATTGTGTGGCAGGAAGAGAGCATAGGAAGCCTGGCCCAACCATCCACCCATACAAATAGTTCAGTAGCTGTAGCATAAGCACTGGGCCAACCTCTTGCTACTGCCTCTCTTAGGAGGGACAAGGGGACTCTCATGCTGATGCCTCTGCCTCTCTGAGATGGGGTGAAGGGCCCTACTTAATTGTGCACTGGCCCCCATTACTATACCACTTTTCAGTAGTGGGTGCAATTGGGGGAAGGACAATGATGTTCCACACAGCACCAACTCTGTATTTAGCATCTTAGCTTTAACATTTCCTGTTATTAAAATGGACTGTGCAACTATAATGTTGCATTACCTAACACATTTAATCCCTTAATCCCTTTTCTTAAAAAAATAAAAACAGAAGTACTAAAAGCACCCATTAACATGCCCTGTGGTGACATATGCATGGGGGGAGGGATAGCTCAGTGGTTTGAGCATTGGCCTGCTAAACCCAGGGTTGTGAGCTCAATCCTTGAGGTGGCCATTTAGGGATCTGGGGCAAAAATTGGGGATTGGTCCTGCTTTGAGCAGGGGGTTGGACTAGATGACCTCCTGAAGTCCCTTCCAACCCTGATATTCTATGATTAAGTCTTCTTAGGTCCTTAATAAATCTTTAAACAAGTCTAAGAACATCAAAGTGTGACTATTCATCCTGCATTGTCGAACATTGCTTGGAGTACAACATTCAGTAGATCCTGTCCAAGATTTTCAGAAGTGATTCATGATTATGTGTCCCACCCTGAAACAATTGTCAGAAAGTACAGAGCATCTGCCCCTTTAAAGTGTTTCAAATTAGATACCCAAAAAAATTAGAGACCCACGACCATTAGTTATTTTTTAAAAACCTTGGCTCATAGCTAATACATAACCAATCTGATCCGTGATCTAAGGACCTCTTGATGCCAACTGGCTTCGGACACAGTCGTGCATGAGGAGAGATGTATATTGGAAACTATGTTCTTAAGGCATTGTAGTTAAAGGCAGGTCATCCAGAGGTAACATGCCTGAAGACAAGTTAGAGAGACAAGGTGGGTGAAGTAATATATTTTATTGGACCAACTTCTGTTGGTGAGAGAGAAAAGCTTTCTTCTTCAGGTCTGGGAAAGTTCCACCAGACAGGAGGTAAGAGATACTTACCTCACTGGCTGACCATTGTATATTGTGTGTCTTACAAGGGGATTCTATTTGCATGAGTCAAATGCTAATAAAGAGACCGTGGGGTCTTCAAGAGAAGAAATTAACCGGAAGAGGTGAACAGTCAGGGAGGGAACCCAAAGGGGGATGCTTGCAGGACTTGGGGGTTGGAGTGTGCCTATCCCAAGCCTGCATGATGGACAGCAGAGCCTGTATGGGCTAAGAGGGGAGTGTTTGTGTTGACTGTGGCTGGTGGTGTCAGGAAGCTGACCCCGGCAAGCACAGACAAACTTCTTAATGCTATGGGCAGGGGATAGCGAGGTGCCTCGTACTCCGGGGTGCCAGCAGGAAGCCTTGAGGAAATCAGCAGTATCCAGAAAATCAGCAGTTCTGGAGAGGACTGAGGGGTCATCTTAAATAGCCAACTGAACAAGTGCTCCCAGTGGAATGCTGTTGGGAAAAAGGCTAACACATTACAAAAGTAGGCGTACACAGGTGATATTATACCTCTGCTTATATTCACTGGTGAGACCACTACCTGAGTAACATGTCTGTTTCTGACATCCACATTTAAATAAGAATGATGAAAAACAGGAGAGGAATTAGAAAAGAGCTACAGTAATGTTAGTGGTCTGGAAAACAAGCCTTAAAATAAGAGACTAAAGGAACTCAATCTGTTTAGCTTATCGAGGTTTAAACTGGAAATAAGAAGTGAGTGCAGCTAAACATTGAAACAGCTTATTGGAAGATCTATTTAATTTTCCATCATCACTTGGGTCTTTAAATCAATATGGGATTTCTTTCTAAAAGACATGCTTTACTTCATTCACAAATTGTTGAATTAGATGCTGGAATTTCTAAGTGAAATATATGGCTTTATGGTAAAAAAGGGGACCTTGAACTTGTCAGATGTGGCGTGCTGAAGGAAATCTGTCACTTTTATGATTCTCAATTTCTTTCCCCAATTTATGTACAGCAAAACAGCAATGACCATGAGTAACTACTTTTGAAGTACTTCTACAACGTTCCCAGGTGTCCACAAAAGAAGAACCCACGAAAGAGAGGGATAAATGGGAAAGGAAGCAAAGGTAGAACAAACAAACAAAAAACCTAAGCAAAGAAACAGGAACAGAAAGCAAAAAGAAGAAAATATTGCGAAACAGTTTTGTGCAGGAATGAAAGAGGAACCGTGACGCAAGAAGAAATATAATTTTACAGAAAAGTATATCTTTTCCCCCTCTCATTGCTACATTGACTGTTTCCAGGTCTATCCCCCACAAACTTCTTTTACCACTAAAGAGAGAAGGTATGATATTGAGATGTGGCCCCTCTAAAATCTGGTAACAATTTTTTTAGCCACCACTAAGTCAATGTGCAGTAATCCCCAGGATGCTTACAAAATATTGTTCCTTCTTTGTTTTCTAAGTGGAGATGCAAAGATCCTTTAAAAATATTCTCATTGAAAAGATCCAAGAAGTTCTCATGTCTTTAATAGAACACCTGATGTCAATCACTAGTTACCACCTCTAAAAGTAACTCTGCCAAGTAATATGACTCAGCTGGTAATGTTGGAGCCTTGCTAACTGAGGTCATTGTCCAACTATCTTTGTAGTCAAGAGATATTTCTAGCAGCATTTATCAAAGTAAAGGTCAAAATTGATTTGGAAGTAATTCCATGGACAACAAAATGCAGATGCACAAATTTAACACTGCCTTGCTAGTTTTTAGACACTATTACTAATCTTCTCAGAAACTATTTTATCTTGTACTGTTGCTAAACTAAAATTGAAAATACACTTCAAAAATACTTTTACTGTATATATCATTGTGGTTGTATGAGCTTTAAGTTCTATCAGATCTGCTACTGCATAAGTAGGCTTGGCAGAACTCTATTATTTTCTAATTTTAACAATTAAGATCAATTTTTATTTTAAAGATTTTTTTTTCCAATTTTTAACTATTTTTATTTTTACAGTTGCTGGAAATTAGGGATGGTGGGTAGGGCAGCGCTGACAGTGGGACTGCAGGAGGCTCTCAGCAATGACAGTGGGGCATCAGAGGGTTTCCAGTGCAATAACTCCTCACTTAAAGTTGTAGTTATGTTCCTGAAAAGTGTGACTTTAAGTGAAATGATGTTAAGCAAATTCAATTTCCCGATAAGAATATAAATGGGGGGGGTTTAGGTTCCAGGGAAATTTTTTTCAACAGACAAAAGACAGGCAGGGCAGAAAAGGTGGGGGAGTAGCACTGTATGTAAGGGAGCAGTATGACTGCTCAGAGTTCCGGTACAAAACTGTAGAAAAACCTGAGTGTCTCTGGATTAAGTTTAGAAGTGTGTGCAACAAGAGTGATGTAGTGGTGGGAGTCTGCTATAGACCACCGGACCAGGGGGATGAGGTAGATGAGGCTTTCTTCTGGCAGCTCACGGAAGCTACTAGATCGCATGCCCTGATTCTCATGGGTGACTTTAATTTTCCTGATATCTGCTGGGAGAGCAGTACAGCGGTGCATAGACAATCCAGGAAGTTTTTGGAAAGCGTAGGGGACAATTTCCTGGTGCAAGTGCTAGAGGAGCCAACTAGGGGGGGCACTTTTCTTGACCTCCTGCTCACAAACCGGGTAGAATTAGTGGGGGAAGCAAAAGTGGATGGGAATCTGGGAGGCAGTGACCATGAGTTGGTTGCGTTCAGGATCCTGACACAGGGAAGAAAGGTAAGCAGCAGGATACGGACACTGGACTTCAGGAAAGCAGACTTCGACTCCCTCAGGGAACGGATGGCCAGGATCCCCTGGGGGACTAACTTGAAGGGGAAAGGAGTCCAGGAGAGCTGGCTGTATTTCAAGGAATCCCTGTTGAGGTTACAGGGACAAACCATCCCGATGAGTCGAAAGAATAGTAAATATGGGGGGGAGGGATAGCTCAGTGGTTTGAGCATTGGCCTGCTAAACCCAGCGTTGTGAGTTCAATCCTTGAGGGGGCCATTTGGGATCTGGGGCAAAAATTGGGGGGATTGGTCCTGCTTTGAGCAGGGGGTTGGACTAGATGACCTCCTGAGGTCCCTTCCAACCCTGGTATTCTATGATCTATGGCAGGCGACCAGCTTGGCTTAATGGTGAAATCCTAGCGGATCTTAAACATAAAAAAGAAGCTTACAAGAAGTGTAAGGTTGGACATATGACCAGGGAAGAGTATAAAAATATTGCTCGGGCATGTAGGAATGATATCAGGAGGGCCAAATCACACCTGGAGCTGCAGCTAGCAAGAGATGTTAAGAGTAACAAGAAGGGTTTCTTCAGGTATGTTGGCAACAAGAAGAAAGCCAAGGAAAGTGTGGGCCCCTTACTGAATGAGGGAGGCAACCTAGTGACAGAGGATGTGGAAAAAGCTAATATACTCTGCTTTTTTTGCCTCTGTTTTCACTAACAAGGTCAGCTCCCACACTGCTGCGCTGGGCATCACAAAATGGGGAAGAGATGGCCAGCCCTCTGTGGAGATAGAGGTGGTTAGGGACTATTTAGAAAAGCTGGACGTGCACAAGTCCATGGGGCCGGACGAGTTGCATCCGAGAGTGCTGAAGGAATTGGCGGCTGTGATTGCAGAGCCATTGGCCATTATCTTTGAAAACTCGTGGCGAACCGGGGAAGTCCCGGATGACTGGAAAAAGGCTAATGTAGTGCCAATCTTTAAAAAAGGGAAGAAGGAGGATCCTGGGAACTACAGGCCAGTCAGCCTCACCTCAGTCCCTGGAAAAATCATGGAGCAGGTCCTCAAAGAATCAATCCTGAAGCACTTGCATGAGAGGAAAGTGATCAGGAACAGCCAGCATGGATTCACCAAGGGAAGGTCATGCCTGACTAATCTAATCGCCTTTTATGATGAGATTACTGGTTCTGTGGATGAAGGGAAAGCAGTGGATGTATTGTTTCTTGACTTTAGCAAAGCTTTTGACACGGTCTCCCACAGTATTCTTGTCAGCAAGTTAAGGAAGTATGGGCTGGATGAATGCACTATAAGGTGGGTAGAAAGTTGGCTAGATTGTCGGGCTCAACGGGTAGTGATCAATGGCTCCATGTCTAGTTGGCAGCCGGTGTCAAGTAGAGTGCCCCAGGGGTCGGTCCTGGGGCCGGTTTTGTTCAATATCTTCATAAATGATCTGGAGGATGGTGTGGATTGCACTCTCAGCAAATTTGCGGATGATACTAAACTGGGAGGAGTGTTAGATACGCTGGAGGGGAGGGATAGGATACAAAAGGACCTACACAAATTGGAGGATTGGGCCAAAAGAAATCTGATGAGGTTCAATAAGGATAAGTGCAGGGTCCTGCACTTAGGATGGAAGAATCCAATGCACCGCTACAGACTAGGGGCCGAATGGCTAGGCAGCAGTTCTGCGGAAAAGGACCTAGGGGTGACAGTGGACGAGAAGCTGGATATGAGTCAGCAGTGTGCCCTTGTTGCCAAGAAGGCCAATGGCATTTTGGGATGTATAAGTAGGGGCATAGCGAGCAGATCGAGGGACGTGATCGTTCCCCTCTATTCGACATTGGTGAGGCCTCATCTGGAGTACTGTGTCCAGTTTTGGGCCCCACACTGCAAGAAGGATGGGGATAAATTGGAGAGAGTCCAGCGAAGGGCAACAAAAATGATTTCGGGTCTAGAACACATGACTTATGAGGAGAGGCTGAGGGAGCTGGGATTGTTTAGCCTGCAGAAGAGAAGAATGAGGGGGGATTTGATAGCTGCTTTCAACTACCTGAAAGGGGGTTCCAAAGAGGATGGCTCTAGGCTGTTCTCAATGGTAGCAGATGACAGAACGAGGAGTAATGGTCTCAAGTTGCAGTGGGGGAGGTTTAGATTGGATATTAGGAAAAACTTTTTCACTAAGAGGGTGGTGAAACACTGGAATGCGTTACCTAGGGAGGTGGTAGAATCTCCTTCCTTAGAGGTTTTTAAGGTCAGGCTTGACAAAGCCCTGGCTGGGATGATTTAACTGGGAATTGGTCCTGCTTCAAGCAGGGGGTTGGACTAGATGACCTTCTGGGGTCCCTTCCAACCCTGATATTCTATGATTCTATATTATATATTATATTATATATATATACACACACACACAGAGTATAAGTTTTAAACAAACAATTTAATACTGTACACAGCAACGTTATAAGGGAGCATTGTGCAACTTTAAACGAGCATGTTCTCTAATTGATCAGCAATGTAACAACGTTAACTGGGACAACTTTAAGTGAAGAGTTACTGTATGGCGAAAGGCCTCAAGACACCAGGGGACAAGGTGCAGGGGAGGCTGTGGTCCTGACCTGGTGGAGGAAAGACCCACAGTAAGGATGCAAGGAGGAGGATGTCACTGAGTGTCTCCAGCTCTGCAGCACCGCAGGAAGCCCTCTGCACCTCTCTACAATGGCCCCACTCCCTCCCTCTCATGACAGCAAAGCTACAGAGGGCTACCGCAGGGCCTGTGACACCTGATCCCAGTAAGTGCAAGGGGGGGGAGGCTGCACTCCCGCCTACTGTTACCAATCAATATTTTTTGCATCGATTTCAGTGTCAATATATATCTCTTAAAATTGAATCCTGACAAGACAATGCACAGGAAAGGGCTGTAAGAAAATTATTATTGAAATTGAAAAAATCAGAAAAGGTTTCACCTAAACCAAGTAACTATTATGGTAATATTTGTAATATTTCCACTCAATCACCCTGACATCTGCTGGGAGAGCAATACAGCCGTGCACAGAAAATCCAGGAAGTTTTTGGAGAGTGTCTGGGACAGTTTCTTAGTGAAAATGCTGAAGGAACCAACTAGAGGCCATGCTCCTCTTCATCTACTGCTCACAAACAGGGAAGAATTGGTAGGGGAAGTACAAGTGAGTGGCAACCTGGGCAGCAGTAACCATGGGATGGTCGAGTTCAGGATCCTGACAAAAGGAAGAAAGGAGAACAGCAGAATATGGACCCTGAACTTCAGAAAAGAAGACTTTGACTTCCTCAGGGAACTGATGGACAGGAACCCCTGGGAGGCTAATATGAGGGGGAAAGGAGTCCAGGAGAGATGACTGTATTTTAAAGAAGTCTTATTGTGGGCTCAGGAACAAACCATCCTGATGTGCAGAAAGAATAGCAAATATGGCAGGCGACAAGCTTGGCTTTACAGAGAAATCTTCGGTGAGCTTAAACACAAAAAGGAACCTTACAAGAAGTGGAAACTTGGACAGATGACTAGGGAGGAGTATAAAAATATTGCTCGAGCATGCAGGGGTATAATCAGGAAGGCCAAAACACAACTGGAGTTGCAGCTAGCAAGGGATGTGAAGAGTAACAAGAAGGGTTTCTACAGCTATGTTAGCAACAAGAAGAAGGTCAGGGAAAGTGTGGGACCCTTAATGAATGGGGGAGGCAACCTAGTGACAGATGATGTGGAAAAAGCTGAAGTACTCAATGCTTTTTTTGTCTCGGTCTTCACCCATAAGGTCAGCTCCCAGACTACTGCACTGGGCAGCACAGTCTGGGGAGGAGGTGACGAGCCCTCAGTAGTGAAAGGTTAAGGACTATTTAGAAAAGCTGGACATACACAAGTCCATGGGGCTGCATGCAATGCATCCGAGGGTGCTGAGGAGTTGACTGATGTGACTACAGAGCCATTGGCCATTATCTTTGAAAACTCGTGGCGATTGGGGAAGGTCCCAGATGACTGGAAAAAGGCTAATGTAGTGCCTATCTTTAAAAAAGGGAAGAAGGAGAATCTGGGGAACCACAACCAGTCAGCCTCACCTCAGTCCCTGGAAAAATCATGAAGCAGGTCCTCAAGGAATCCATTTTGAAGCACTTGGAGGAGAGGAAGGTGATCAGGAACAGTCAACATGGATTCACCAAGGGCAAGTCATTCCTGAGCAACCTGATTACCTTCTGTGATGAGATAACTGGCTCTGTGGATATGGGGAAAACAGTGGATGTGATATACCTTAACTTTAGCAAAGCTTTTGATTGGATGAATGGACTATAAGGTGGATATAAAACTGGCTAGATCGTCAGGCTGAATGGGTAGTGATCAACAACTCGATGTCTAGTTGGCAGCCGGTATCAAGTCAAGTGCCCCAGGAGTCGGTCCTGGGACTGGTTTTGTTCAACATCTTCATTAATGATCTGCATGATGGGATGGATTGTACCCTCAACAAGTTCGCAGATGACACTAAGTTAGGGGGGGAGAGGTGGATATCCTAGAGGGTAGGAATAGGGTCCAGAGAGACCTAGACAAATTGGAGGTGTGAAAGTAGAATGAATTATATTGAAATTATAATTCATTAAAGAAATGCTACTTGAAGGGTTTGTTGAAATATAGTTGTCAGGAAGAGAAACATTAAGGCGTCTGAGACAATGGTTCCTCAAACTAATTAACTTAGAGCTCCTACTGAGCTCGGAGATTGGTAAAGTTCATATGCAAATAAGATATGAATCTATATTTGTCAGTTTCTGCTTCCTTTTGTCTCTTATGTTAAATTGACTTTGGCTTAGCTGGATAAATAAAGAAAAGGAGTACAATACCCACCTGCGGAAGTGAAGAAACAGATTGATAGAGCCAGAAGAGTTCCCAGAAGTCACCTACTACAGGACAGGCCTAACAAAGAAAATAACAGAACGCCACTAGCCGTCACCTTCAGCCCCCAACTAAAACCCCTCCAATGCATTATTAAGGATCTACAACCTATCCTGAAGGATGACCCAACACTCTCACAAATCTTGGGAGACAGGCCAGTCCTTGCCTACAGACAGCCCCCCAACCTGAAGCAAATACTCACCAACAACCACATACCACACAACAGAACCACTAACCCAGGGACCTATCCTTGCAACAAAGCCCGTTTCCAACTGTGCCCACATATCTATTCAGGGGACACCATCACAGGGCCTAATAACATCAGCCACACTATCAGAGGCTCGTTCACCTGCACATCCACCAATGTGATATATGCCATCATGTGCCAGCAATGCCCCTCTGCCACGTACATTGGTCAAACTGGACAGTCTCTACGTAAAAGAATAAATGGACACAAATCAGATGTCAAGAATTATAACATTCATAAACCAGTCGGAGAACACTTCAATCTCTCTGGTCACGCAATTACAGACATGAAGGTTGCTATCTTAAAACAAAAAAACTTCAAATCCAGACTCCAGCGAGAAACTGCTGAATTGGAATTCATTTGCAAATTGGATACTATTAATTTAGGCTTAAATAGAGACTGGGAGTGGCTAAGTCATTATGCAAGTAGCCTATTTCCCCTTGTTTTTTCCTACCCCACCTCCCCAGACGTTCTGGTTAAACTTGGATTTATGCTGGAAATGGCCCACCTTGATTATCATACACATTGTAAGGAGAGTGGTCAGTTTGGATGAACTATTACCAGCAGGAGAGTGAGTTTGTGGGGGGGGGGGGGTGAGAAAACCTGGATTTGTGCTGGAAATGGCCCACCTTGATTATCATGCACGTTGTAGGGAGAGTGGTCACTTTGGATGAACTATTACCAGCAGGAGAGTGAGTTTGTGTGTGTATGGGGGTGGGGGGTGAGAAAACCTGGATTTGTGCTGGAAATGGCCCACCTTGATTTTCATACACATTGTAAGGAGAGTGGTCACTTTGGATGAACTATTACCAGCAGGCGAGTGAGTTTGGAGGGGGGGGGCGGAGGGTGAGAAAACGAGGATTTGTGCTGGAAATGGCCCAACTTGATTATCATACACATTGTAAGGAGAGTGATCACTTTAGATAAGCTATTACCAGCAGGAGAGTGGGGTGGGAGGAGGTATTGTTTCATGGTCTCTGTGTATATAATGTCTTCTGCAGTTTCCACAGTATGCATCCGATGAAGTGAGCTGTAGCTCACGAAAGCTTATGCTCAAAAAAATTGGTTAGTCTCTAAGGTGGCACAAGTACTCCTTTTCTTTTTGCAAATACAGACTAACACCAGTACCCCCCGAACCCACCCAAGGCTGCCTCCTGGACCCAGCAGGCGGAGAAGGGACCTCTGGTGAGTGTACCTTTTAAAATACTATACATGGTTTAAAAGCAAGCATGTGAAAGGATTACTTTGCCCTGGCATTCGCGGTTCTCCTGGATGTACTCCCAAAGCCTTTGCAAAAGGTTTCTGGGGACGGCAGCCTTATTGCGTTCTTCATGGTAGGACACTTGACCACTCCAGGCCAGTAACACGTACTCAGGAATCACTGTACAACAAAGCATTGCAGTGTATGTTTGCTGGCATTCAAACAACATCCATTCTTTATCTCTGTGTTATCCTCAGGAGAGTGAGATATAATTTATGGTCACCTGGTTGAAATAGAGTGCTTTTCTTCAGGGGACACTCAGAGGAGCCCATTCCTGCTGGGCTGTTTGCCTGTGGCTAAACAGAAATGTTCCCCGCTGTTAGCCACGGGGAGCGGAGAAGGTCGAGGGGGTAGCCACGCGGTGGGGGGAGGCAAAATGCGACCTTGTAATGAAAGCACATGTGCTATGTATGTAATGTTAACAGCAAGGTTTACCCTGAAAGAGTGTAGCCACTGTTTTATAAAATGTGTCTTTTTAAATACCGCTGTCCCTTTTTTTTTCTCCACCAGCTGCATGTGTTTCAATGATCACAGGATCTTCTCCTTCCCAGAGGCTACTGAAGCTTAGAAAGAAAAAAAAACGCACTCGCGATGAAATGTTCTCCGAGCTCATGCTGTCCTCCCACACTGACAGAGCACAGACGAATGCGTGGAGGCAAATAATGTCAGAGTGCAGGAAAGCACAAAATGACCGGGAGGAGAGGTGGCGGGCTGAAGAGAGTAAGTGGTGGGCTGAAGACAGGGCTGAAGCTCAAATGTGGTGGCAAGCGTGATGAGAGGAGGCAGGATTCAATGCTGAGGCTGCTGGAGGACCAAACCAGTATGCTCCAGTGTATGGTTGAGCTACAGCAAAGGCAGCTGGAGCACAGACTGCCACTACAGCCCCTGTGCAACCAACCGCCCTTTATTGAATGCGGTGGGGGGGCCACCGGCCAACCAGCCACTCCGCCACAAAGGATTGCCCAAAAAAAAGAAGGCTGGCATTCAATAAATTTTAAAGTTGTAAACTTTTAAAGTGCTGTGTGGCATTTTCCTTCCCTCCTCCACCACCCCTCCTGGGCTACCTTGGTAGTCATCCCCCTATTTGTGTGATGAATGAATAAAGAATGCATGAATGTGAAGCAACAATGACTTTATTGCCTCTGCAAGCGATGATTGAAGGGAGGAGAGGAGGGTGGTTAGTTTACAGGGAAGTAGAGTGAACCAAGGGGCGGGGGGTTTCATCAAGGAGAAACAAACAGAACTTTCACACCGTAGCCTGGCCAGTCATGAAACTGGTTTTCAAAGCTTCTCTGATGCGTACCGCGCCCTCCTGTGCTCTTCTAACCGCCCTGGTGTCTGGCTGCGTGTAACCAGCAGCCAGGCGATTTGCCTCAACCTCCCACCCCGCCATAAACGTCTCCCCCTTACTCTCACAGATATTGTGGAGCACACAGCAAGCAGTAATAACAGTGGGAATATTGGTTTCGCTGAGGTCTAAGTGAGTCAGTAAACTGCGCCAGCGCGCCTTTAAACGTCCAAATGCACATTCTACCACCATTCTGCACTTGCTCAGCCTGTAGTTGAACAGCTCCTGACTACTGTCCAGGCTGCCTGTGTACGGCTTCATGAGCCATGGCATTAAGGGGTAGGCTGGGTCCCCAAGGATACATATAGGCATTTCAACATCCCCAACAGTTATTTTCTGGTCTGGGAATAAAGTCCCTTCCTGCAGCTTTTGAAACAGACCAGAGTTCATGAAGATGCGAGCATCATGTACCTTTCCCAGCCATCCCACGTTGATGTTGGTGAAACGTCCCTTGTGATCCACCAGAGCTTGCAGCACTATTGAAAAGTACCCCTTGCGGTTTATGTACTCGGCGGCTTGGTGCTCCGGTGCCAAGATAGGGATATGGGTTCCGTCTATAGCCCCACCACAGTTAGGGAATCCCATTGCAGCAAAGCCATCCACTATGACCTGCACATTTCCCAGGGTCACTACCCTTGATATCAGCAGATCTTTGATTGCGTGGGCTACTTGCATCACAGCAGCCCCAACAGTAGATTTGCCCACTCCAAATTGATTCCCAACTGACCGGTAGCTGTCTGGCATTGCAAGCTTCCACAGGGCTATCGCCACTCACTTCTCAACTGTGAGGGCTGCTCTCATCTTGGTATTCATGTGCCTCAGGGCAGGGGAAAGCAAGTCACAAAGTTCCATGAAAGTGCCCTTACGCATGCGAAAGTTTCGCAGCCACTGGGAATCGTCCCAGACCTGCAACACTATGCGGTCCCACCAGTCTGTGCTTATTTCCCGAGCCCAGAATCTGCGTTCCACAGCATGAACCTGCCCCATTAGCACCATGATGCATGCATTGGCAGGGCCCATGCTTTCAGAGAAATCTGTGTCCATGTCCTGATCACTCACGTGACTGCGCTGACGTCGCCTCCTCGCCCGGTATCGCTTTGCCAGGTTCTGATGCTGCATATACTGCTGGATAATGCGTGTGGTGTTTAATGTGCTCCTAATTGCCAAAGTGAGCTGAGCGGCCTCCATGCTTGCCTTGGTATGGAGTCCGCACAGAAAAAAGGCGCGGAACAATTGTCTGCCGTTGTCTGACGGAGGGAGGGGCGACTGACGACACGGCTTACAAAATTGGCTTCAGGGAGCTAAAATCAACAAAGGGGGTGTCTTTACATCAAGGAGTATTTCAGGCAGGACTTCACGGAGGGTTCCAATAAGAAATGGTGCACCTAAGTTATTGTTCTTATTGGAACAAGGAGGTTAGCCTGGCCTCTGATTGATATATGGCTAGATTTACCTCGCTGCATCTTCTCTGTGAGTGACTGCAGTGTGACCTAGAGGAATGAGTCCCCTAGACAGGGGAGGAGGCAAATGAGTACAAAACAAATCTGGTCTATTTCTTGTTTTGATCCTCTCCATCTATCTTTTACATCTTTGGCTAGCAGCAAACGGTGCAGAAGGACTGCATGCCATCCACATCTCATGGCTGCTCGGCAGAAGATGGTACAGTACGACTGCTAGCAATCCGTATCACCTGCCTGCTCACCATAAGACGGTTCAATAGGACTGACTGCACGACTAAAGAGAATGACCTGGTCAAGTCTCTCCAAATTTAGTCCCTGCGCCCATGTCTGCCCAGGCGCTCCCAGCCGACGTGGCCAGGAGCACCTCGGACACGACGAGAATGGCTACCAGTCGTACTGCACCGTCTGCTGCCAGAAGGCAATGGGTTGCTGCTACTGTGTAGCAATGCCATACCGCGTCTGCCAGCACCCAGGAGACATAGGGTGACGGTTATCTGAGCGGGCTCCATGCTTGCCGTGGTATAGCGTCTGCACAGGTAACTCAGGAAAAAAGGCGCAAAACGATTGTCTGCCTTTGCTTTCACGGAGGGAGGGAGGGAAGGGGGGGCCTGACGATATGTACCCAGAACCACCCGCGACAATGTTTTAGCCCCATCAGGCATTGGGATCTCAACCCAGAATTCCAATGGGCAGCGGAGACTGCGGGAACTGTGGGATAGCTATCCACAGTGCAATGCTCCGGAAGTCGACTCTAGCCTCAGTACTGTGGAAGCGCTCCGCCGAGTTAATGCACTAGAGCATTTTCTGTGGGGACACACACACTCGAATATATAAAACCGATTTCTAAAAAACCGACTTCTATAAATTCGACCTTATTCCGTAGTGTAGACATACCCTTAGTGTGAAAGCAAGGGCAATTGAGGCAGTAGCCTGTGGGCTCCTTTTTTGTGTTGCATCAGGCATCGCTCTGACGAACCTGACTTTCCTTCTTGTGTGATTGGTGTGTAAAGTCCTCTTGTATGGGTAACCAGACATCTAAGTCGGGACAGTTCCCTAAAGGAACACCGGCTCAGTTTATATATTTTAGGAAGAGTCCGGACTCCTGTAAATTTCTGGAAAAATGGTCCAGGCTAAGGGGGTCAGGTAGAGTGACTACTACCAGCACTATGCTTCTGTCCCCAAAAGCCTTTACAGCTATTCTGAGGGAAAATGGGCCCTTTTCCCACAGAAATGGTCTATAAGGGACTGCTGCAGGCAGCAGGCAGAGAGAGAATCTGATCAAAATTATTTGAGTATTGGGTAATGTAATCAAAATCACTAAAGGATGTAAGGGGTTTCTATTGGAACTTAACTTGGCTGCTCCTGGTTATGTCTAGTTGTACAAGATGGAAGTGTAATCGGGGTACAGTTGTGTAAAAGAGTAATCACAGCGCAAGGGATGTTAGGCAAAAGAGAATTTTGTGTGTGTGAATAGTGCTAAAATCTGAAGCTGTGTCTCAGCTATTACCTGAGAATAAACTTATAGCTTGGTACAGCAGAGAAACTATTGCAAACATGGTCTGTTGCACAAGAGGGGAAACTGAGGTACACCACCTCATGAATTTCATAGATGACCAGTGAGTGGGGTAATTCACTAGCCTGACTATAGAGTAGCCTGACTATAGAACAAAATAAGTACAGCCTGGAGGTAATTCTTCTGTTTTTCCTGCAATTAGCAAGGAAATTTGTAAAAGAAAGTGGTATTATTAAGCAATAATCTGTCCCCACCAGGGGGGGGTGGAAATTGTTTCTTTTGTTTTTAGTCTCTACAAGCAAGCTGGCACCAGCGGAAGAATAACTCAGAATACCATGGATCTATGTTTTGTGTTGTTTGTCTGTGGTGTTTGTCTCGTTGCTAGCATTGTTGTGTTTTAATGAACAGAAAACCTCATGACATGGGTGGGGGATGGCTTCAAAAGGCTGACCTGGGGGGGCGGGGGGGAAGATGTGTATGGGAATGCAAAAGGCTAACTCAGGAGAATCCCAAAATTCAGTGGCCACTGTTAGGATCTTGGGACAAAGACTGAGTAGACGTCTTAAAAGACAAACTCGGCCAACCTACAACTAAATTGGCAAAAGGAGAGGTTGATTGTTTCATGCAGTGGTGGGAAGAGGCAAATCATAGGTGGACAGAATCAAAACTTGCCTCTCTCAAAGATTCTGGCTTCTATCCCACCAGATGCAACTGATTTTACTGTTGTTGATTTGTGCTCTGCTTTCTTTTCTCTCCCAGTTCACCCTGACTCCCAGTTCCTGTTTGCCTTTTCTTACAAGGGGCAACAATACACATGGACCACACTGCCACAGGGGTATACTGAAAGCCCGTCATATTTTTCCCAAGCATTAGCCCGAGACCTTGCTGACCTTGTTTTCCTGTCCAGGTCCACACTAGTCCAATATGTAGATGATCTACTCCTCTGTTCCCCTTCATTGTCTGCCTCTGAAACTGACTCTTTAGTGCTCCTTACTGCCCTAGCAAATAAGGGTCACAAAGCTTCTTGCTCTAAACTACAACTCTGTCAAGCTTCTGTCACATACCTCGGCTTTCTCCTCTCCCAGGGTTCCTGTGCACTTTCTCCTACCCGCGTCCAAGCTATCCTTAGCTTTCCCCGACCCCGCTCCCCAGGCCAGGTCCAGAAGTTTTTAGGCATGGCTGGATTTTGCAGACAATGGATTCCCCAATATGCCTCCCTTGCAAAACCTTTCCAGGAACTCACTCAATTCTCTGTGCCTGACCCCATGCCGTGGCCCCCGGAGGCCAATTCTGCCTTTGTTTCCCTCAAATAGGGTTTGGCTTCTGCCCCTGCCTTAGGGCTGCCTGACTATTCTAAGCCTTTTACCCTTTTCTGCCACGAACAATCTGTGTGTGCGCTTGGAGTTCTCACTCAGATGCATGGAGAAAAGAACTGCCCAGTGGCTTATTTCTCTGCCACTTTAGACCCTGTTGCCCAAGGCTTACTCCCCTGCCTGCTGCAGCGGGCCTAGTTGAAATGTCTGATTCCCTTGTTCTCCACTCTCCTCTTACCCTCCTGGTCCCTCACTGACCTCACCCTGCTCCAAGACTCTGCCCCAGAAACGGAGAAAGAATCCTGGGTTGCCCAAGGTTGCTCTCTACATCCCGAATCCTTTTGGCGCTCGCCTACTGGCGCCTTTGTAGCCCCCTTTTCACTCTACCCCTCTCTGGCTGCCCTGCTACACGGTGTTTCGCATGTCGGAAAGGAGGGGATGGTCTCTGCTGTAACTAAGACAGGATGGTGGGCCCCCCCATTTTAGCTCTTTTGCAGCCCGCCACTGTGCAGCCTGTACCACAAAGCCATAATATTGTTAAACCTGTAAAAGTGGCCCAGGGGTTCCAGGGCCTGCCTCAAGCACCGTTCTTGCACATATGCCTAAGTGTCAACAATATGAATTTATATTGGTTATGGTATGTTTATTCTCTGGTTGGACTGAAGTCTTTCCTTGTCACAAGGCTGACTCACTGCCTGTTGCCAAATGTTTGTTAAATCATATTATGCCTGCCAAGGGAATTCCTGCTACTCTGTCCAGTGATCGGGGTACACATTTTACTGGACAACTTGTTCAACACCTGGACCGTATATTGCATATCAAACACCTGTTGCACTGTCCCTACCACCCACAGAGTGCAGGTGCAGTTGAAAGACGAAATGGTGTACTTAAGCCTATGCGAGCTATGACTCCCGTTCCAGATTTGAACTTGACTCACAGTGCGCTCCTTCAGTATTGCAAGGGACTAATGCAAGCTGTAAGTCACTTCCATTCACAGGTTCGACCTGCCTGGCCCATGGAACCCACCTCCAACGCTTGCCACAACCTCGAGCCAGGTGATTGGGTTTACGTACGGCGCCATCATCGAAAGCACGCCTTGGAGCCCCGGTGGAAGGGTCCTCATCAGGTACTGCTTACTACACAGACGGCTGTTAGACTATCTGGCATCGCAGCGTGGATACATGCTTCATAGTGTAAAAAGGCACCATCCCCAGAGAACCAATCATCACCTCAGGACAATGCAGAGTCAATTTTGACTCCAGAAGATGACGTAGAGGAACAGTCTGCAATACCTTACAATCTACGCTCTCGTAAGGGTTGCCAGAAGCAGACGCTGTTCCTCGGCTGCTGGTATCTTACGGTCTGGGGATACCACGATGACAATTCTTTTATCCAGCAGCAGGTGTGGATAGCTCAGACCCTTAATATTTCTAATTGCTGAGTCTGCAGCCACATCCCAGCCAACTCTCAAACTGGTGTTCCTGTCCTGGCTATCCCACTCAAGTCCCCAGACCTCACTGGAGGGCCTCGTCCGTTTAACAAAATATGGATCAACAATGACACTTGGGAAGCGGTGGGAATAAATGCAACTAAATAGATAAGCGTGGTGGAAGGAAAAAGTCATTGGTGTTGGGTGTGTAATGGGACAGGGCTGGATCGGGGAAAAGCCGTTGCCTTCAGCATATTGTGGCCAATGGTGTATGGGATTATTCAAACAAAACTAAAAAGTGGCGGGCCGGGTATGGAGATATGAATTTTTTTCTCAACCTGGGATCAAACAGAGAAATCCATCTCATGTTCCCCCTACAGTAACCTTAGTGAAAACAATACAATCTTTCAATGTCATGCAAATAACACCACTCCTCGTAAGGAGAATTACCCTGTACCCTTTGGGGGATACTACTCCTCCTTTGCAAACACCTATATGACAAATGGGTGCAACCGACCCTTCCTGGCCTTAATAGGCCATCACTGGGTGTGTGGGACCAGAGCTTATACCGAACTAACAGCTAATTGGTCAGGAATCTGTTATCCTGCCCGACTCTTCCCACAATTCCGAGTGCTAGGAACCTTCCCTCGACAACGCCTCCGCAATTTCAGGTGAAAAAGAAGGGACTTAACAGATGCCCAACGGCACGTAAATAACATAAGCCCCTTAACCTGAGAAGAGGCCATTGGCAGTTGCTTAATACCATTAGGGGGAGTAATACACCAAACAAAAAGGCTCCTAAGGTTACAAGTAGTAGTTGAAATAATGGCAAATGAAACCTGGATTTATGCAGGAAATAGCCTGACTTGATTATGTAAAGAGTTGTCACTTTGGATGGGCTAGCACCAGCAGGAGAGTGAATTTGTGTGGGGGGGTGGAGGGTGAGAAAACCTGGATTTGTGCTGGAAATGGCCCACCTGATGATCACTTTAGATAAGCTATTACCAGAAGGACAGTGGGGTGGGAGGAGGTATTGTTTCATATTCTCTGTGTATATATAAAGTCTGCTGCAGTTTCCACGGTATACATCTGATGAAGTGAGCTGTAGCTCACGAAAGCTCATGCTCAAATAAATTGGTTAGTCTCTAAGGTGCCACAAGTACTCCTTTTCTTTTTGCGAATACAGACTAACACAGCTGTTACTCTGAAACCTTACATTATGAGAGGAGATTCAAAGAACTTGGATTGTTTAACCTAACCAAAAGAAGTTGCGGGGAGGTACGATTGCTCTCTATAAATTCATAAGAGGGATAAATACCAGGAAGGAAAAGCAGTTATTTAAGTGAAGCGCCAATGTGGACACAAGAACAAATGGATATAAACTGGCCATCAACAAATTTAGCCTCAAAATTAGGCAAAGGTTTCTAACAATCAGAGGAGTGAAGTTCTGGAACTTCCAAGGGGAGCACTGGGGGCAAAAAAATCTAACTGCCAGTTGCAGAAATCCCCAATGGCTAGAGATGGGACACTAGATGGGGAAGGCTCTGAGTTACTACAGAGAATTCTCTCTCAGGTATCTGATTGGTGGGTCTTGCCCACATGCTCAGAGTCTGATAATCATATTTGGGAAGGAATTTTCCCCTGGATCAGACTGGCAGAGACTCTGGGGCGGGGCCACTTGCAGATTTAAACTAGTGTAAATGATGAATTCTTTATAACTTGAAGTCTTTAACCCTGATTTGAGGACTTCAGTAACTCAGACAGAGGTTAGGGGTCTATTTCAGGGTGAGGTTCTGTGGCCTGCAAGGTGCAGGAGGTCAGACTAGATCATGATGATCCCTTCTGCCCTTAAAGTCTATAAGTCTAGCTGCACACTGTATTGGAGAATGGAAGAAGTAGTTATACCAGGGGTGGGCAAACTACGACCCGGGGGCCACATCTGGCCCTTCAGACATTTTAATCCGGCCCTTGAGCTTCTGCCAGGGGCTTGCCCTGCTCCAGACACAGAGCAGGGTCAGGGACTTGCCCCACTCCATGCTGCTCCCAGAAGCAGCAGCATATCCCTCCTCCTGCTCCTATGCATAGGGGCAGCCAGGGGGCTCTGCACGCTGCTCCCACCTCAAGCACCACCCCACAGCTCCAAATGGCCAATGGGAGCTGCAGGGTGGCGCCTGCAGATGAGGCAGTGTGCAGAGCTGCCTGGCTGCACCTCCACATAGGAGCTGGAGGGACATATGCCGCTGCTTCTGGGAGCTGCTTGAGGTAAGTGCCCCCCCAGAGCCTGCACCCCAAACCCCTCCTGTACTTCAACCCCCTGCACCACTCCTGCTCCCCCTCCCACCCTCTGAACCCTTCAGTCCCAGCTCAGAGCACCCTCATGCACCCCCAACCCCTCATCCTCAGCCCCACCCCAGAGCATACCCCAACTCTTTGCCTCAGCCCGGAGCCCCCTCCCGCATTCTGAATTCCTCATTTCTGGCCCTACCCTAGAGCCCACGCCCCCTCCCGCACCCGAACCCCCAATTTCATGAGCATTCATGGCCCACCATACAATTTCCATACCCAGATGTGGCCCTCGGGCCAAAAAGTTTGCCCATCCATAGTTATACAACATGTTGTCTATTGACTCATAGTGATGCATAAGGATTCAGTTATGATGAATAATGTTCATAATGGGTTTTCTGTTAGACAAAATACACAGCAGAAATCCCAGACAGACACTCCCACGCACACTCTGAACTCTCATATCTACAAGTCTGTTGTACTTAATCTTTCAAAAACCTGTGACACACAATGTTTTATGTTTGCTTGTTTTAAAGGCCAACTTTTAATTGATTAATTAGGGAAACTAATTAATCAGAGATTGTGCTGAAAGTTTGGGGCAGATGTACTTTTTTTTTTAAATAAAATAAGGAGGTGGAGGCAAAATTGTCCAGTGATTAGGGCATGAGTCAAGCACTTGTGAGACCTGGATTAAATTTTCTGCTCCACCACAGACTTCTTATGTGATCTTTGGTCATTTACCCTCTCTGTGCCTTGGTTTCCCTCCCCCAACTCTCATCACTAAAACCAGGGATAATAGTACTTCTCTACATCACAGGAGTGTTCTGAGGATAAATACATTAAAGATTGTCAAGTACTTTGAGATCTATTGATGAAGAATGCATAAGAACTAGGTATTCATTTTATTATTCTTTATGTGCAAAAACAGAAAACAACTGTAACTATAGCATTGCTACTGCTCCAGCATAATTAGAAAAATCACATTAAAGGACAAAGAGAAAAACCCTCCCCAGCATTAAATGATAAAAATAAATCTCCGCCTCCAACTTGAAAGAAAGAACTCCCCACAGCTAAAACAGCATTTATTCATAAGAACAAAAGAAACCAGACATTCCTTTAGGTTCACAGATTCACAGTAAGGACTCGTCTACATTTAGCCCTGGTCTACACTACGCATGTAGGTCGAATTTAGCAGCGTAAGATCAATTTAACCATGCACCCGCCCACACGACGAAGCCATTTTTGTCGACTTAAAGGGCTTTTGAAATAGATTTCTGTACTCCTCCCCGTCGAGGGGATTAGCGCTGAAATCGACACTGCTGGGTAGAATTTGAGGTAGTGTGGATGCAATTCGATGTTGTTGGCCTCTGGGAGCTATCCCAGAGTGCTCCATTGTGACCGCTCTGGACAGTACTTTCAACTCGGATGCACTAGCCAGGTACACAGGAAAAGCACTGGGAACTTTTGAATTTCATTTCCTGTTTGGCCAGTGTGGCGACCTCATCAGCAGAGGTGACCATGCAGAGCTCATCAGCACAGCTGACCATGCAGTCCCAGAATAGCAAAAGAGCTCCATCATGGACCAAAGGGGAGGTACTGGATCTGATCGCTTTATGGGGAGACGAATCCATGCTATCAGAACTCCGTTCCAAAAGACGAAATGCCAATATATTTGAAAAAATATCCAAGTGCATGATGCACACAGGCTATAACAGGGACCTGCAGCAGTGCCGTGTGAAAATTAAGGAGCTCAGGCAAGCCTACCAAAAAACCAAAGTGGCAAACAGCTGCTCCGGGTCAGAGCCCCAGAAATGCCGCTTCTATGATAAGCTGCATGAAATTCTTGGGGGTGCCTCTACCACTACCCCACCCCTGTCCGTGGACATCTGCAAGGGGGGAGTCTCATGCAACAGGGATGAGGATTTTGGGGACGAGGGAGATGAGGAGGAGGATAGTGCACAACAGGCAAGTGGAGAAACCGTTCTCTCCGACAGCCAGGAACTGTTTATCTCCCTGGAGCCAATACCCTCCCAATCCTCCCAAGGCGGACTCCTGGACCATGAAGCCGGAGAAGGCACCTCTGGTGAGTGTACCTTTGTAAATATAATACATGATTTAAAAGCAAGCATGTTTAATGATTAATTTGCCCTGAAGACTTGGGATGCATTCGTGGCCAGTATAGCTACTGGAAAAGTCTGTTAACGTGTCTGGGAATGGAGCGGAAATCCTGCAGGGACATTATTAAGGGGACATTCAGAGGTGGCCTTTCCTGCTGGGCTGTTTGCCTGTGGCTGAAAAGAAATCTTCCCCTCTTTTAGCCACACGGTCGGGTTGGGGGGGTTGTTCACGGTCAGCTGTTTGTATTTGGCTGGCAGGGATCTTCCCTGATACTAGTCACACAGTGGGAGGAGGGGTGAAACAATCATCCCAGAGAATTGGATGGGTGTGGGGGGTTAGTTGGGTTTGTGCTGCACGTTAACCCAAAAACCACAGCCCCTCCTTTTAAATGGCCAACCCAATGGGTGCTTGGTATGGGAAAGGAGGGTACTGCTGTTTGAAACCATTCCCACATGTTATGAAGGTTGAAGAAGCCGAAAGACTGTGGCTTACCATGGCTGCCTGCAAGCCAAATAATGTTGCCTGGCCCTCCGTGTGTGATCTCTAACACCAAACTGGCAGGCCCTCAATATAAGAGGCAAAATGCGACCTTGTACCGAAAGCACATGTGCTATGTAATGTTAACAGTTCGGCTCACCATGAAAGAGTCTACCCATTGTTCTCTAACATGTGTCTTTTTAAATACTACTCTCCCTTTTTTTTCCCTCCTGCACCTGCAAATGTTTCAACGCTCCCCCTATCATCTCTGTCCCAGAGGCTAGCGCAGATAAGAAGGTGAAAAAAATGCACTCACGATGAAATTTTCACTGCATGAGCTCAGAGAACGAGCTCAGCAGAATGCGTGGAGGCAAACAATGGCAGAGTCCAGGAAAGCAGAAAATGAACACAAGGAAAGGAGGGACAAGCAAGATGAGAGGCTGCGGGAGCAAGAGGAGAGGTGGCGGCAGCGTGATGAGAGGAGGCAGGATGCAATGCTGAGGCTACTGTGGAGGATCGAACTGATATGCTTTGGCGTCTGGTGGAGCTGCAGAAAGGCAGCAGGAGCACAGACCGCCGCTGCAGCCCCTGTGTAACCGTCCGCCCTCCTCACCCAGATGCCCAAGAATGCAGGCGGGTGGGATGCGGCAGCTCTGGGCACCCATCCACTCCACCCCAGAGGACTGCCCAAGCAACAGAAGGCTGGCATTCAATAAGTTTTGAAGTGCAGTGTGGCCTTGTCCTTCCCTCCTCCCCCACCCCTCCCGGGCTACCTTGACAGTTATCCCCCTATTTGTGTGATGAATTAATTAAAGAATGCATGATTTTGAAACAACAATGACTTCATTTCCTCTGCAAGTGGTGATCGAAGGGGGGAGGGTGGTTGGCTTACAGGGAAGTAGAGTGAACCAAAGGGGCAGGTTTTCATCAAGGAGAAACAAACAGAAGTGTCACACTGTAGCCTAGCCAGTCATGAAACTGGTTTTCAAAGCTTCTCGGATGCACTCTTCTAATTACCCTGGTGTCTGGCTACGCGTGATCAGCAGCCAGGCGATTTGCCTCAACCTCCCACCCTGCCATAAATGTCTACCCCTTACTCTCACAGATATTGTGGAGCACACAGCAGGCAGCAATAACAATGGGACTATTGGTTTCACTAAGGTCTAACCGAGTCAGTAAACTGCGCCAGCGTGCTTTTAAATGTCCAAATGCACATTCTATCACCATTCTGCACTTGCTCAGCCTATAGTTGACCAGCTCCTTACTACTGTCCAGGGTGCCTGTGTATGCCTTCATGAGCCATGGCATTAAAGGGTAAGCTGGGTCCCCAAGGATAACTGTAGGCATTTCAACATCCCCAAAAGTTATTTTCTGGTCTGGGAAGTAAGTCCCTTCCTGCAGCTGTTCATACAGACTAGAGTTCCTGAAGATGTGACTGTCATGTACCTTTCCAGGCCATCCCACATTGATGTCAGTGAAACTTCCCTTGTGATCCAGCAGTGCTTGCAGCACCATTGAAAAGTATCCCTTGCGGTTTATGTACCATCTGCCAAGGTGGCCCGGTCCCAAAATAAGGATATGTATTCCGTCTATCACCCCACCACAGTTAGGGAATCCCATTGCAGTAAAGCCATCCACTATGACCTTCACATTTCCCAGAGTCACTACCCTTGATAGCAGCAACTCAGTGATTGCACTGGCTACTTGGATCAGAGCAGCCCCCACAGTAGATTTGCCCACTCCAAATTGATTCCCAACTCACCGGTAGCTGTCTGGCATTACAAGCTTCCAAGGGCTATCACCACTCACTTGTGAACTGGGAGGGCTGCTCTCATCTTGGTATTCTTGTGCTTCAGAGCAGGGGAAAGCAAGTCATAAAGTTCCATGGAAGTGCCCTTACGCATGCGAAAGTTTCGCAGCCACTGGAAATCATCCCAGACCTGCAGCATGATGCAGTCCCATCAGTCTGTGCTTGTTTCCTGTGCCCAGAATCGGAGTTCCATGGCATGAGCCTGCCCCATTGCCACCAGGATGTCCAAATTGCCAGGGCCCATACTTTGAGAGAAGTCTGTATCCATGTCCTCATCACTCTTATCACCATGCTGCCGTTGCCTCTTCCCCTGCAGGTTCTGGTTCTGCACATACCGCAGGATAATGTGCAAGGTGTTTACAATGCTCATAACTGCCGCAGTGATCTGAGCAGGCTCCATGCTTGCCGTGGTATGGTGTCTGCAGGAGAGCAGAATTGCAGCGGAAGCGGTGGCTGACAATGGATGCCACGAGAATAGATATTTATAGAGAATGACGAGAGGACCTGCGAGGTGGATTCATGAGAGCAGGAGAGCAGAGTTGCAGTGGAAGCGGTAGAGGCCGATGGTTAGCACCACGCACATTTCCCGAGGAAGCACACATGTACCTGAGAGCCCATGACAGACAACATGGAGAAATTCGCTATTGAGACAATAGGAGCAGAGTTGCAGAAAAAGTAGTGGATGATGACGGTTTGCGGTCCTACTGCACCATCTGCTGAAAGCACTACGGCGTCTGCACGGAAAAAAGGTGCAAAATGATTGTCTGCCGTTGCTTTAATGGAGGGAGGGAGGAAGGGAGGGGAGACCGATGACATGTACCCAAAACCACCCGCAACAATGTTTTTGTCCCATCAGGCACTGGGAGCTTAACCCAAAATTCCAATGGGCGGCGGAGACTGTGGGAACTGTGGGATAGCTACCCACAGTGCACCGCTCCGTAAGCCGATGCTAGCCATGGTAGTGAGGACACACTCCACCGACTTAATGCACTTAGTGTGGACATGCACAATCGACTGTATAAAATCAATTTCTAAAAATCGACTTCAATAATATCGACCTAATTCCGTAGTGTAGACATACCCTAAGGGTTTTTGCATTGGTGCATAGATGCACTGCATCAGTGTAAAGTGAAGTTCTCACTTCACACTGGTATAGCACATTTGCATGAATGGATTTGCACTGGAGAGGTAGCCACCCCCATGCAAAAATCCCTGATACAGACAATCCCTGAACCTAAAAAGTCCACCTGGGTCAGTTAAAACAAAAACAAAAAACTTTTACCACACCTGAAGGAAGGAAGAGCGGTCATCTGGTCTGAATTCATATGTTCTATTATGCTGAAAGTTTACAAAGATAACTGAAAGTAACACTTTGTAACCATATAGAGTTCAATAGGTAGATTTAACATTATACTCACAAAAGTGATACGTGGGAAGCAAAGAAAAAGAGGTGAGATGATGCCCACTCTATTATTATTTTGAATTAAAAGTTTGCTTATTTTTAAATATTATAAGATAAACTTATCAGAACTGACCATGTTTACACCACAAAAAACCCAAAACACTCAATTATGGAGCACAACAATTTTCAACTACCTTTATGTTGTAGAGAATATTAGTTTGTTTTGTTAATAGAGGGGTTTTAGTATTGTGAAGTGTTGAGTAGCACTGTAAATCAAAGCTATATTCATTCTTTCAGCATTTCATTACATTTAAACTCTTTGCTTCTTATGATTCATAAGCTGTACAACAGAAAGAACATAGTTAAGGCAGCTTATTTGTTTCTATAGCCCATGGGAATTTAAACTGGCAAGAGATCTGGGGGGGGGGGTAATTGAATTTTTCCTACTGTTTACTCTTAGTACATTTCTTTTCTCTATCAAATTACATTACTCATGTCACCTATGAAAAAATAATGAAAAGGGCAGTTACTCAGACATATGTAAACAATGGATTTTAAAGAGTACAAAAAGAGTAAAGGATAGTTTCTTAGCCATAAGTTACTTTCTTAAGACAAGTGTTCAAGTTCACATACAAACACAAATACACTCTCTCACACACACACACACACACCCCACAATATCCTTACAAGGAGATGTTATTATAAGAGATTTTATAACCAATATTTTCATTTTGGCACTGTCAAGGTTCCTCCCCCACTCTGAACTCTAGGGTACAGATGTGGGGACCTGCATGAAAAACCTCCTAAGCTTATCTTTACCAGCTTAGGTCAAAACTTCCCCAAGGTACAAAATATTACACCCGTTATCCTTGGAATGGCCGCTACCACCACCAAACAATTACTGGTTACTGGGGAAGAGCTGTTTGGACGCGTCTGTCCCCCCAAAATACTTCCCAAAACCTTGCACCCCACTTCCTGGACAAGGTTTGGTAAAAAGCCTCACCAATTTGCCTAGGTGACTACAGACCCAGACCCTTGGATCTTAAGAACAATGAACAATCCTCCCAACACTTGCACCCTCCCTTTCCTGGGAAATGTTGGATAAAAAGCCTCACCAATTTGCATAGGTGACCACAGACCCAAACCCTTGGATCTGAGAACAATGAAAAAGCATTCAGTTTTTACAAGAAGACTTTTAATAAAAAATAGAAGTAAATAGAAATAAAGAAATCCCCCCTGTAAAATCAGGATGGTAGATATCTTACAGGGTAATTAGATTCAAAACATAGAGAACCCCTCTAGGCAAAACCTTAAGTTACAAAAAAGATATACAGACAGAAATAGTTATTCTATTCAGCACAATTCTTTTCTCAGCCATTTAAAGAAATCATAATCTAACACATACCTAGCTAGATTACTTACTAAAAGTTCTAAGACTCCATTCCTGTTCTGTCCCTGGCAAAGAGCAGCACACAGACCCTTTGTTCCTCTCCCTCCTCCCAGCTTTTGAAAGTATCTTGTCTCCTCATTGGTCATTTTGGTCAGGTGCCAGCGAGGTTACCTTTAGCTTCTTAACCCTTTACAGGTGAGAGGAGCTTTCCCCTGGCCAGGAGGGATTTCAAAGGGGTTTACCCTTCCCTTTATATTTATGACAGGCACCATACTAGTTAGGGTTATTGGACAGTTTATATCTTAAACCCAATGTTCCCCCTTCACTGCCTTATGTTCCATTTTCTGAAAGCTTTTTTGTGCCTGAAATTGCACACACTTTACTTTTAGGCAAGAAAAAAAAATATTTGAATGTTTGTGGTTAATCAAATAAGTCATGTTGAATTGAACCACTTAGAAAACTGGTAGTTTTTCACTCCAAATATAATTCCTTTCCCCCTGCAAAATATATGTGAAAGATATGTTGGTCTGAAGTGTTCACATCTGTTTTAAATGCTTTTTAAAGTGAGCACTAATATGCAGTACTGTTTATTATTGAGGTTGGGTTGACATTTTAAAACTTTGGGAGTTCTTGTACAAGTATTACTAGACATGTTAACCCCTGGGGAGAGCAAGCATATTTGCACCCCCTGCCAGGTTTTGGGGGGGGTTTTTGCATTTCTCTGCTCAATTTTTCCATCCCGACAGCTTTGCACCCTGGGCGGCTGTCCTGCTTGCCCCGTCCTGGTTACAGCCCTATGCACAAGACTATCTTCAGAAAGTTGGTTGTTAATTTTGAAGTTACTCACTATAAGTATCTTAATCTCTGAGCTCCACAAGGTCTCTGCTGAGCTTATTAAACCTTTTCCTAGATCTTGCAGAACTTATATATTCTGCATGTGTGTGGAGTTTGCAAATCACCAGAATCCAACAGTTTTGGTTCAATGAGAATAAAACCTCTGAAACAGCCCTGCAGAATTTATAAGATCCAAGAGCCACATAGTAACAGCAGCCTGTCTCTAATGCTTCATGAGCTCAGTAAGCAACAGCTCTAATATAAGTTTGAATACTCCTAGAGCTATTCATTTCAGGTTTTATAGAATTTAGAGACTCTGGGTACAAGTTGTAAGAAAACAGCTTGTAAGAAACTTGTAAGAAAACAGTGGACTTAGGGTGGGGTTTTCAAAAAGGGTTCAGACTGATTGACCTCACTGATTCCACTGAAGTCAATGAAAATTTCATCATTTACTTCAGTGGAAGCAGTTAAACAAATGACTTATTGATTTGTAAACTCCTACCTTTTGTGATTATCATTATTCTGTCATTTAAGTGCCCAAGGTTTACAAGCTCGGCAGTCTAGCAAGTCAAGCATGTGAAGACAGAAATCTCCATGACCATTCCTTTCAGAGTTTTCAAGCACCACTGACTGGCTTTCAAATGCTATCTCTGCAAAATCTTCATTTCAGCATTTACAGTATTAAAAAATTCCTCTAAGAAACTGTAAGCTTAACAATCTCTGTAAACTATCATTTTAGGACTGGTTAAAAGATAGCAAAAAAGGGTAAGAATAAATGGTCAGTTTTCAGAATGAAGAGAGGTAAATATTGATGTCCCCCATATGTTTGTACTGGGACAAGTACTATTCAACATATTCATAAATGATCTGGAAAAAAAAGGGGTAAACAGTGAGGTGGCAAAGTTTGCAGATGATATAAAACTCAAGATAGTTAAGTTCAAAGCACATTTCAAAGAATGACAAAGGGACCTCACAAAACTGGGTGACTGGGCCACAAAATGGCAGATGAAATTCAATGTTGATAAATTAAACTAATGCACATTGGAAAACATAATCCCAACTATACATATAAAATGATGGAGTCTAAATTAGCTGTAACTGCTCAAGAAAGAGATCTTGGAGTTATTGTGAATAGTTCTCTGAAAACATCCATTCAATGCACAGTCAAGGAATTATGATGTGATTGGAATAACAGAGACTTGGTGGGATAACTCACATGACTGGAGTACTGTCATGGATGGATATAAGCTGTTCAGGAAGGACAGGAAGGGCAGAAAAGGTGAGGGAGTTGCACTGTATGTAAGGGAGCAGTATGACTACTTAGAGCTCAAGTATGAAACTGCAGAAAAACCTGAGAGTCTCTGGATTAAGTTTAGAAGTGTGAGCAACAAGGGTGATGTCATGGTGGGAGTCTACTATAGACCACCAGACCAGGGGGATGAGGTGGACGAGGCTTTCTTCCGGCAACTCGCAGAACTTACTAGATCGCAGGCCCTGGTTCTCATGGGAGACTTCAATCACCCTGATATCTGCTGGGAGAGCAATACAGCAGTGCACAGACAATCCAGGAAGGTTTTGGAACGTGTAGGGGACAATTTCCTGGTGCAAGTGCTGGAGGAACCAACTAGGAGCAGGGCTCTTCTTGACCTGCTGCTCACAAACGGGGAAGAATTAGTAGGGGAAGCTAAAGTGGATGGGAACCTGGGAGGCAGTGACCATGAAATGGTTGAGTTCAGGATCCTAACACAAGGAAGAAAGGAGAGCAGCAGAATACAGACCCTGGACTTCAGAAAAGCAGACTTTGACTCCCTCAGGGAACTGATGGGCAAGATCCTCTGGGAGAATAACATGAGGGGGAAAGGAGTCCAGGAGAGTTGGCTGTATTTTAAAGAATCCTTATTGAGGTTACAGGGACAAACCATCCTGATGTGTAGAAAGAATAGTAAATATGGCAGGCGACCAGCTTGCCTTAACAGTGAAATCCTTGCTGCTCTTAAATACAAAAAAGAAGCTTACAAGAAATGGAAGATTGGACAAATGACCAGGGATGAGTATAAAAATATTGCTCGGGCTTGCAGGAGTGAAATCAGGAAGGCCAAATACACCTGGAGTTACAGCTAGCAAGAGATGTTAAGAGTAACAAGAAGGGTTTCTTCAGGTATGTTAACAACAAGAAGAAAGTCAAGGAAAGTGTGGGCCCCTTACTGAATGAGGGAGGCAACCTAGTGACAGAGGATGTGGAAAAAGCTAATGTACTCAATGCTTTTTTTGCCTCTGTCTTCACGAACAAGGTCAGCTCCCAGACTACTGCACTGGGCAGCACAGCATGGGGAGGAGGTGACCAGCCCTCTGTGAAGGAAGAAGTGGTTCGGGACTATTTAGAAAAGCTGGACGAGCACAAGTCCATGGGGCCGAATGCGTTGCATCCGAGAGTGCTAAAGGAGTTGGCAGATGTGATTGCAGAGCCATTGGCCATTATCTTTGAAAACTCATGGCGATCGGGGGAGGTCCCAGATGACTGGAAAAAGGCTAATGTAGTGCCCATCTTTAAAAAAGGGAAGAAGGAGGATCCTAGGAACTACAGGCCAGTCAGCCTCACCTCAGTCCCTGGAAAAATCATGGAGCAGGTCCTCAAGGAATCATCTGGAGTACTGTGTCCAGATGCCACACTACAAGAAGGATGTAAAAAATTGGAAAGAGTCCAGCGGAGGGCAACAAAAATGATTAGGGGACTGGAACACATGACTTATGAGGAGAGGCTGAGGGAACTGGGGATGTTTAGTCTTCAGAAGAGAAGAATGAGGGGGGATTTGATAGCTGCTTTCAACTACCTGAAAGGGGGTTCCAAAGAGGATGGATATAGACTGTTCTCAGTAGTAGCAGATGACAGAACAAGGAGTAATGGTCTCAAGTTGTAGTGGGGGAGATTTAAGTTGGATATTAGGAAAAACTTTTTCACTAGGAGGGTGGTGAAACACTGGAATGCGTTACCTAGGGAGGTGGTGGAATCTCCTTCCCTAGAAGTTTTTAAGGTCAGGCTTGACAAAGCCCTGGCTGGGATGATTTAGTCGGTGATCGGTCCTGCTTTGAGCAGGGGCTTGGACTAGATGACCTCCTGAGGTCCCTTCCAACCCTTATATTCTATGATTCTATGAATGCGAAGCAGCAGTCAAAAAAGCTAACAGAATGTTGGGAAATAGTGGGAATCATTAAGAAAGGGATAGATAATAAAACAGAAAATATCATATTGCCTCTATATAAATCCAACATAGCATGCCCACATCTTGAATACTGTGTGCAGATGTGGCCACCCCATCTCAAAAAAGATATATTGGAATTGGAAACGGTTCTGAAAAAGGCAACAAAAATTATTAGGGGTACAGAACAGCTTCCATGTGAGGAGAGATTAATAAGACTAGGACTTTTCAGCTTGGAAAAGAGACAACTAAAGGGGGATATGATAGAGGTCTATAAAATCATGACTGGCATGGAGAAAGTAAATAAGGAAGTGTTGTTTACTCCTTCTCATAACACAAGAACTAGGGGTCACCAAATGAAATTAATAGGCAGCAGGTTTAAAACAAACAAAAGGAAGTATTTCTTCACACAACACACAGTCAACCTGTGGAATTATTTGCCAGAGGGTGTTGTGAAGGCCAAGGGTTCAAAAAAGAACTAGATACATTCATGGAGGATAGGTCCACCAATGGCTATTAGCCAGGATTGGCAGGGATGGTGTCCCTAGCTTCTGTTTGCTAGAAGCTGGGAATGGGTGACAGGGAATGGATCACTTGATGATTACCTGTTCTGTTCATTCCCTCTGAAGCACATGGCACATTGGCCACTGTTGGAAGACAGGATACTGGGCTAGATGGACCTTTGGTCTGACCCAGTATGGCTGTTCTTATGTTCTTAATAGGCCAGAAGCCTAAAGCCATCCATTAAGCACAGTTTCAACATACAAGTTAAAAGCAGTCACTCTTAGCAAGTATGTCACTCTTAGAATGGAAAGGAAACTATTGTGTATTGACCCAAAAGATATCCATACATATGATACTGTATCACATCAAGTGCTACACCAAGAACATATATAAAGTGTTGCATCAAAAGGTAAAAGCAACAGAAAATTTCAGACAAAACATTAAGCGTGGCTGGGATGACTTCCCCAGAAGTAAGCAAGCACCATCTAGACTCATTAGGTACTCTTAAATGCCAAGAAAGGGCAATTTAATGCTACAGGATGAGCTTACTCGGACTGGCAGCTATTCATGTTTGATGAACCAGAGCTTATTAATAACTTGACAAAAGCAGTCTTCAGGTGCTGTGATAGCTGAAGATGTCAGTCAAATGGATGCTTTGAGTCATGACATGTCATGACTTATCTATCTTTGGGCTCCAATCAAGAAGAATAGACTAAAGCTGTGCTCAAATGCAAAGAAGAAAGTCAGAATGAAAGTGGCAGGGTCTGGTAAAGAACTAACCACAGATGAGCAAATAATAACCTATCTCCTGGTCATGCCCAGATCTCAGTGTGATATTGATCTGCATGAACCTTTGGGAAAGTATGAGTTCTCTGTGGTACCACAACTGATGTTTGAATGTGAAGGAACAATACAGGTGACAGGTGACATGCAAACTAATGCACATTTTGCATGGTCTTCCTAAGCCAGCTCCTACTGATAACATAACCAGTACCTTATGACAACAGAGGCCTTTCAGCATAGCAATCATAGATGGTATGGCTGACGTACAAGCTCTCTACAAGCCAGAAAATGTTAATACCTGCCAAGGTTTGGCTAAACACTTCATTATGAGGCTATAGAGAAAATACTGGACTGGTGATAAAGTCTGCCTCATGTTTGATATGGAAGCCGAAAAGGAGGAATCAATTAAAAATATTACTGGAAAGAAGAGACTCCATGGTATTAAACCTGTCCAATTCAAAATCATTGACTCCATGAACATCTCCAATGCCACAGTGAAGAAGCTACTGTCTCATACTCATATGAAGGACAATTTGACTGCATACTTTGCAGGAAAACATTCCAGCAAGCAAAGAATTGTTGCCATCGTATGGCATAATGAAGCTATTGCCTCACACTGCTTAGTGGAGTTTCTTCATAGATTCCATAAGGAGGTTGACACTAAAATTACCTTACATGCCACCAATGCCACAAAGAGAGGTGCTACTAAACTCTGGCACAGATGTTCCAGTGCTCTACGTGAGATGCTACCCAAGACTTCCACAAGATTCTGTTTTTGTACCAGCAGGACAGTGGGGTGGGAGGAGGTATTGTTTCATATTCTCTGTGTGTACATAAAGTCTGCTGCAGTTTCCACGGTACGCATCCGATGAAGTGAGCTGTAGCTCACGAAAGCTCATGCTCAAATAAATTGGTTAGTCTCTAAGGTGCCACAAGTACTCCTTTTCTTTTTGCTGAGAAACAGAATCAATATATATCCCTCAGAGATGTATTCCTATCAGCTGGACCATTAAATGCTGTCACACTGTCAGGTTTACACATCCTTTCAGAATATGACACTACTAGAAGGTTGGCTGAAAGGACTGAAATATCTTACTGAAAGGCATCTGATTTAGCCTCCTCACCCTGAAGGCGCTTGACAGTCACTGATGAGGTCATAAATACACTGGAGGCATTCATATGCTGAGTTTACCATTTGAAGACAAACATTATGACACTTGCAGAGCTACATTAGTGAATGTTTTCCAAGAAGCTGGCAAATGGAGAAAAATTGTCACCTATAAGGGGTGCATTTATACCTGATATCAAGAGGGAAAATTAACACGCAATGGAATGGCTGCAGGATGATTGAGGGCATCCAAAACTATTCTCCTCTGCTGGGCATGAATGAGTCTTGGAGGATGGACTGATCACACCCATTATGTGTGAAATACCATGCACTCCCGAAAGAATCCTTCAGCTAATCAAATGCTCATGTGCAAAGACAAGATACTCAGTACCCTGAAAATGTCTGGCTAGTAGCCTCACTTGTACAGATATGTGCATGTGCGGTGCAGATGAGCATCAACGTGACATGTTTAGCAGTGGTGCCCCAGGAAGAGATGACACTGACAATGACTTTGATGAACAAATATTTTCAGTCCTACATGTCAAGTACAACTTCCCTAGGATTACCAAAGATCAATGACTTTTTTTATTTAAGTGATACAGCCAGATAAGAAGAAAGAAGAGGAGATGCTGCAAGACTGTGCTGCATCAGAAAATGAAACCTGGGTCTGGAGGGTGACCCTTGCAGAAAACATAGAGAAGGAAAGAGTGGTGAGGAGAAAGGCCCAGGAGTCCAAGCAGAAAATGGAAAGGGAGATGCACCAGATTTGCCAACTGGAGGTTCATCCACAGGGCCCGGCTCAACTGCACCCCACTGAAAGGAGCTGTCCGCCACGGGAATCAAGAGAAATGATGCAGAAAGTGCAGCTATGCCAACGAGACACTACCCCACACCTTGTGTAGCTGCAAGCCTGATTCCAGAGCCTGGCAGCTGCGCCACAATGCCATCCAAGATTGCCTAGTCCAGGGGTGGGCAACCTTCAGCCCGTGGGCCGCATGCAGTCCATCAGGTTAATCTGATTGCGGGTCACAAGACACTTTGCTGACATTGACCGTCCCTGTGGCCTGCCACTTCCTGCAACTCCCATTGGCTGGGAACAGCGAACCATGGCCACTGGGAGCTGCAGGGGCCATGCTTGCGGCTGATCAACATCAGCAAAATGTTTCGCGGCCCGCAGATTACCCTGATGGGCTGCATGCACTGGCTTAGTCAAAGCCATCCTGCCACCTGTGGGGAAGATGGCCGTGAACTCCACCATCCCTGGAACGCACAGCCAACTGCAACCAGACATCATCATCACCAACGAGGACCAGAAGAAGATCATCATGGTGGATATCACAGTGCCCTTTGAGAACAGGACCTCGGCCTTCCATGACGCCCAAGATTGAAAGGTGGAGAAATACACCCCTCTGGCTAACACCTTGAGAGCTAGGGGTTACCAGATTCAAACTCATGCTCTGATTGTCAGAGCTCTGGGCGCATGGACCCCAGCAACGAGCAAGTATTGCAGGAATGCAGAATTGGCCAGCACTACACTCAGCTGATATAGCAACTCATGGTGTCAGGCGCCATCAGGTGGTCAAGGGCCATCTACCTAGAACACATCACTGGACATCAGCAATACCAGGACAGATAAGCTGGAGTGCCGATGAGAAGTGAGGTCGGAAAGTAAACAAAATGCTTCCCTGGTGGATTGTATTTTCTAATGGACAACCTATCCTAAATTCTCAATTACTGAGGGACAATCTTCACTCATTGATATATTTGCTTTCCACAACCAACTCTCGATATAACTTTTCATGAGTGATGTACCCAAATATTTGGAAGTCAATATCTAAATTGTATCATTACATTTATTAATCTTATATGGATTATTGCTGATTATGTACTATATATATTGTATTACTTTTAAACCAACCTTTGTACTTTTGGATAATTTACTATACCCAGATGTACAAACACTCTTTTCTTAACCTATGTATTATATAATTTTAACATTAACATTTTTATATCAGAGTGCCTTTAAGATCAATAGTAATAAGGAATTCCCTAGTGCCAGGCAGCCTAAGTAGGGAATTAGGTAACAGGCAGGCCCCATTGGCACCTTCACAGGTGGGGACATCAAAGCAGGCATTCCATAACTGATCAATGGACTCCCTATACTTCATGAATCCATCCTGGCCCCCTGCATAGCAGCAAAGAGACAGGAAGTACACACCCTGAGGGACTGTCCCAAGATTTGAGAAGGCTTAAGAGATGGGATGAAGTGGATGAGGCTTTCTTCCGGCAACTCACGGAAGTTACTAGATCGCAGGCCCTGGTTCTCATGGGAGACTTCAATCACCCTGATATCTGCTGGGAGAGCAATACAGCAGTGCACAGACAATCCAGGAAGTTTTTGGAAAATGTAGGGGACAATTTCCTGGTGCAAGTGCTGGAGGAACCAACTAGGGGCAGAGCTCTTCTTGACCTGCTGCTCACAAACTGGGAAGAATTAGTAGGGGAAGCTAAAGTGGATGGGAACCTGGGAGGCAGTGACCATGAGATGGTGGAGTTCAGGATCCTGACACAGGGAAGAAAGGAAAGCAGCAGGATACAGACCCTGGGCTTCAGACAAGCAGTCTTTGACTCCCTCAGGAAACATGGGCAGGATCCCATGGCTAGATTGTTGGGCTCAACGGGTAGTGATCAATGGCTCCATGTCTAGTTGGCAGCCGATATCAAGTGGAGCGCCCCTGGGGTCGGTCCTGGGGCCGGTTTTGTTCAATATCTTCATAAATGATCTGGAGGATGGTGTGGATTGCACCCTCAGCAAGTTTCCGGATGACACTAAACTGGGAGGAGAGGTAGATACGCTGGAAGGAAGGGATAGGATACAGAGGGATCTAGACAAATTAGAGGATTGGGCCAAAAGAAATCTGATGAGGTTCAACAAGGACAAGTGCAGAGTCCTGCACTTAGGATGGAAGAATCCCATGCACCGCTACAGACTAGGGACCGAATGGCTCGGCAGCAGTTCTGCAGAAAAGGTCCTAGGGGTTACAGTGGACGAGAAGCTGGATATGAGTCAACAGTGTGCCCTTGTTGCCAAGAAGGCCAATGGCATTTTGGGATGTATAAGTAGGGGCATAGCCAGCAGATTGAGGGACATGATCGTTCCCCTCTATTCGACATTGGTGAAGCCTCATCTGGAGTATTGTGTCCAGTTTTGGGCCCCACACAGCAAGAAGGATGTGGAAAAATTGGAAAGAGTCCAGCGGAGGGCAACAAAAATGATTAGGGGACTGGAACACATGACTTATGAGGAGAGGCTGAGGGAACTGGGATTGTTTAGTCTGCGGAAGAGAAGAATGAGGGGGGATTTGATAGCTGCTTTCAACTACCTGAAAGCAGGTTCCAAAGAGGATGGATCTAGACTGTTCTCAGTGGTAGCTGATGACAGAACAAGGAGTAATGGTCTCAAGTTGCAGTGGGGGAGGTTTAGGTTGGGTATTAGGAAAAACTTTTTCACTAGGAGGGTGGTGAAACACTGGAATGCGTTACCAAGGGAGGTGGTGGAATCTCCTTCCTTAGATATTTTTAAGGTCAGGCTTGACAAAGCCCTGGCTGGGATGATTTAGTTGGGGATTGGTCCTGCTTTGAGCAGGGGATTGGACCAGATGACCTCCTGAGGTCCCTTCCAACCCTGATATTCTATGATTCTAAGAGTACTAATGATGTTGGGGAAAGGGCCCTGGTGAGGGGAGTCTGTACAGAAGGGGAAAATCAATAAAATGCTCTAAAAATAATGGGCACCAAGCCCAAAGTCACTTGTTCCTGGGGTGGGGGCCTTGAGGGAGTCCAGGAGATCTGGTTCAATAGGGAACTCTAACAATGCTATTTTTTAAAAAAAATACCTGATTTGGGGCCTGCCTGTTGTCAGGCTCAGTAACTGCAAGAGTCCTTCATCACTACTCTCCTAGCATCCATCACTTTCACTTGTATTGGCTTTTAAGAATGATTGGAGTAATCTTTCTTAAGTGGAGGGGGGTTGAGTACCCATGGAAAAGAGGGGAAGTCGGCACACATGCACAAGATACCTTCTGCACCTGGAGTAGGGACCTAAGTTCCCTCAAAGCTGTGTGGCCGCACAGCAGCATATTAAGCACCACACAGGCACTTAGGGCTGCAGCGGGGAGAGATTTCTTTTCTCTAACTCTTCCCCAAGCCCCAGCTCAGCCCAGCCCAGCCCAGCCCAGCCATGGACTTGCTGCAGCCAGGGGAGAGGTGCCCCTCCCCCAGCCCCAACCCAGCCTGGCACAGATCTGATGTAGAGCGCCTCGTTCAGCCGAAACGCATTTCCGAGTCCCTCTCACACCAAGGCTCTGGCACAGCAGCAGCAACATGACTCAAATGCGCAATGCATGGAACGGGAGGAGCAGCTCTTTGCCATTATGCCCCACCCGGTGGTTCAGTGTGCTCCCCCAGCTCACGCAGGGAGTCACCTAAAGCGGAGCGAGCTCTGGGTGTCCTCTGGGCTGCAGCAGGTCAGAAGGTTGGGGCTGGGGGAGGAGCGCCTTTCCCATGGCTGCAGCAGCACTAGGCCAGGCTGGGTTCGGACTGGGGGAGGGGCACCTCTCCCATGGCCGCAGCAGATCCAGGCCAAGCTGGGTTGGGGTCATGGGAGAGGCGCCCCTCCCCTGGCCTCAACCCAGCCCAGACCTGCCAGGAGTGTGGGAGAGGCACCTCTCCCCCCACCAGTACAGGTACTGCTACAGGGAGAGAGAGCTGGGGGGAGTCCTCCCTCCCTGTTGCAGCCCCAGGACAACCTGTACCCCAAACCCCTCATCCCTGGCCCCACCCCAGAGCCCACACCCCCAGCCAGAGCCCTCACTCCACCCCACACCCCAAACCTCTGCCCCAGCCCTGAGCCCCCTCCTACACTCCAAACCCCTCGGCCCCACCCCCACCACTTGAATTTTGTTATGTGCACTACTGTGGAAGTCACACATCACCTCCATATTGGTGCACACAACAAAATTCATTCTGCACATGGGTGGGAAAGATTAGTGGGAAGACTGGTAGGGACCATCCTTCATTCTGTTTGTGATGTCTGTGTATTCTCATGAAATGGAGCCCTGATCTTGATTTAAGCAAGGGAACCACAGGGTTAACCCTCTCCAGAGCCAGAGAAGGAGAGATGCTGAGACTGTGGATCACTTAAGAGCTGCCCAAGGAGCCCAGGCTGCTGTAGGGAGCCTCGGACCCTCCACCTGCCCTGGGCAGGGGGCCAGAGGGCCCAAGAGCAGCCCCCAGCCTGTGTGCCTGCCCCCCACCGGGCACACTGCCTAGGGAAGGTGGAAGGTTCAGGGCTCCCCACAGTAGCCCAGGCTCCATGGGCAGCTCTTACCACAGCCCAGCTCCAGCTTCTGGCCAAAACAGGGGGCTGGGCCTTGCGGGGGAGAAGGGGAGGAGCAGGGGGTAGGGGCCCATGGCTAAGGGTGTGGGGGGCCCAAATTTTCTTTGTGTTCAAGGCCCTAATAAATCTTAATCTGCCTCTGGTTACACCTGATGTACACCTAAAACTTAGGTCAACCTAGCTACATTGCTCACACCTCAGAGATGTAAACTTGGTCTACACTTAAAAGTTAAGTTGACATAGCTATGTTGGTCAGTGGTATGAAAAAAACCATACCTCTGACTGACATAGCTATGCCAACCTAACCCCCAGTTTACATGCAGCTAGGTCAACAGAAGATTGCTTCTGTTGATGTAGCTACCATCATTCAGGGAGGTGGACTTCCTATACCAATGGAAATAACCCTTCTGTCACCGTAGCCTGCGTCTACACTAGCAGGTTATATTCTGACAAAGCTATGCAAGTATACTCTCCCTAGCATAGACATATCCATAGCTAAGCTGACTTAAGTCCTGGTGTAGACACCACTAGCTTGATGGAAGAATTCTTCCATTAACCTAGTGCCACATCTAAGGGGGAAAAATAATGGAAAAACCCCTTCTTCAATGTAGCAAGTGTCTACACTATGGTGTTACAGTTGCAGTGCCAGAATGGTGCCCACTGTAGCATCTGTAATATAAACGTAGCCTTAGCCTACTATTCTGACAGAATACCACACTCAGTGAAATGTAAATAACTCCTTCACATTCACCCACAAGATCATAGGTGCAGACTCCATGGTTTGCTCCAGGGCTGGAGCACCCACAGGGAAAAACTAGTGGGTGCTCTGCACCCACAGGCAGCCAGGATCCCCTCATCCCCCACCCCACCTCCTCCTCCCCTAAGCACACCATGTCCCCACTCCTCGGCCTACCTCCCAGCGCTTCCCGTCCGGCCACCACCACCAAACAGTTGTTTGCAGCATTAGCATGTTCCGGGAGGGAGGAGGGAGGAGTGAGAACGTGGGGCACTCAGGGGAGGAGGTGGGGAACAGGTGCAGCCGGGGCGGGTATTTGGGGAAGGAGTTGGAATAAGGGCAGGGAGGGGGCAGAGTTGGGGTGAGGACTTTGGGGAAGGGGTTGGAATGGGGGCGGGGCAGGGTGGGAAGAGGCGTAGCAGGGGTGGGGTCTCATGGAAAGGGTGGAGTGGGGGTGGGGCCAGGGGCAGAAGAGGGTCGAGTACCCATGGGAAAGAGGGGAAGTCGGCGCATATGCACAAGATACCTTCTGCACCTGTACATTTGCCTTATCTACCAGTGGGCAAACCCACATTCTGCTGTCATATCTCACCTCAAAGACAACTCTTGTGTAAAGACCACCACCCCAACCCATCCTGACACTACCTACACACACAATTTTTTCCATACAATACTGCACATTACTTCTTTGGGTGCACATGATTCTCTTTCCTTGACTTGCACATAGGGCATAGCTACAAGCCCTCATTTTCTCATATCACAGCTCTGTGATGTTCCTCCAACTAATCCCAGCCTCCTCAATTTACAAGCACACCTCTACCAACCTGCCCCACCCAATGCCTCCACCATTCTCAGCATTTCATACAGTGAAGGCAGCTGGACTGCATCCTGATAAATCCCAGGAGCTATTGTCAGCTCCTCAGAAGGGCAGAGTTCAGATTGCATGGGCGTTTACCTTTCCTGGCTTTTAGAAGTTTTAGCCTTGCTGAACTCAATGTTCTGGAAAAGGACAAGCCACCACCAAGCAACTTTAATTCTGCATTAACTAAGGCTATGTCCACTCTACAAAGTTGTGCCAACACACGTTATGTCAGCATACAGCCATTAGAGTTGGTATATCACTTGTGCGCATGCATACTTGGCTCCTTGTGTTCGTGGCAAGCATACTCACCAGGACTGCTTGTATCAGTGCATAATGCAGTGCACCTGCCACCATCCAACGCACTATCTTTTGGGAAGCTTTCACAATACATGGTGGAGCAGAAATGATTCGCACAAGAGTCACTAGGAGCAAAGGGTCAAGTTCCTAATGTGCAATTGTCTCCATCCCATAATGGCATCTATATCCCATAATTTTTGCATCTTTTTTAAAAATCCCACAAAGCCACGTGGCCCTCCTCACTGTCCACCATCTTTGACAGAAGCATGGATCCCGCACAGCTCTGCACTACTGTCGTGAGTATTGCAAACACAGGACACGCACTCTTCCAGTATTTGCAGAGACACAAGAAGAACTGAATCTGTGGGGAACATGACAATTTCTTGGAGGACAGATTGCTGTGGGGCACAGTGAAAATCAATTCAAGGTTGTTGGTGGTGTTCATGGAGCAGCTGCAAATGGCAGAGCGCTGCTTCTGGGCCTGAGAAATAAGCATCGACTGGTGGGATTGCATCATAATTCAGGTTTGGGACAATGAACAGTGCAAGCTACGCCTTATGTGCAAGTCAAGGAAAGAGAATGGCTGCAGAACTTTCAGATGTGCAAGGCCACATTCCTTGGTCTGTGCACTGAGTTCACTCCAGACCTCCAGCGCAGGGATATCAAAATGAGAGCTGCACTGACAGTGAAGCAGCAAGTGGTACTCACGCTGTGGAAACTTGAAATGCCAAATTGCTACTGGTCAATCAGAAAGCAACTTGGGGTCGAAAAATCCACTGCAGGGGCTGTTGTCATTCAAGCATGCAGGACCATTAATTACATACTGCTATGCAGGACTGTGACTCTCAGCAACATAGAGGACATAGTGGATGGATATGGAGTTCCCAAACTGCAGAGGAGTGATATATGGCGTGCATACCCCTATCTTGCACCAGGCTACCTTGCCACAGAATATGTCAACAGAAAGGGCTACTTTATTATGGCTATATGAACACTGGTCGATCACTGGGTGCATGACACTCATATCTTTAAGATATGAGAAAGCTACAAGTAAGGAGTTTCTTTCCTGATTGGCAGATTTGTACTGGGAATGTTGAAATGCCAATAGAGATCCTGAGGGACTTAGCCTGCCCCTGATTCACTGGCTCATGAAACCACACAACAGCCACTTCAACAGCAGCAAGGAGAGATTCAACTACTAAATCAGTAGGAGCAAAATGACCGCTGAATGTGCCTTTGTAGATTGAAGGGACACTGCTGCTGTTTACTCACAAGATTGGATTTCAGTGAGAAAAATATCCCAATGGTTAGCTCCTGCTGTGTTCTTTATAATATCTGTGAAGCACAGAGAGAAAAGTTTCTACCAGGGTGGAGCAGCTGTTTGCTGATCTTGAACAGCCAGATATAAAGACTATTAGAAGCGCTCAACGTGGAGCTATATGGCACAGGAAGGCTTTGCAAGAGCACTTTAATAGTGAGCCACAGTAATATGCTTTGTTGCACTATGCTCTACCCTGACCATGCTGTTTATGACCCTGTCAATGCACCTATTAATGTTGTTTGTGACTGATCCTAGGAGTTGTGTGAAACTGTGCATTAACAAGTAATTGGTCGCTTTCAGAACTCCTGAGCAGTATCTGTTGTGAACTAATACAGATTATGTTCCAAACAGTATAATTTTATTCTGTAACAAAATCAGTGCCAAAAAAGTGCAAATTTAAATTAAAAACTTAATAAAATTTAATAAATAAATAGAACAGAACTTGAGGGGAAAAGAATATTCATGTCGATTTCAGCTATACATACACTGATCTGTGAAAGCAATGGTTGGTGATGTGAAGCTGTGATTGTCTTTAATGTCTCCTGTAGTGGAGTGGTAGGGATCATGAAGCAGTCGCTGATGCCACGTGAAAGGTTGAACACCAACATGTAGGACTTCTCCTGCTGAAGAGGGAGGCGAGCCCAGGATTGTTGAAACTGTAGGTCCATCAGGGTCTGCAGCATCTGTGTTTGATACCAGAGAAGCCCCATTATGTCCTGATGCATCTCCTTTTCTTTTTCCTGCTGTGACTCCTGGGCCTTTCTGCTCTTGACTCTTTTCCAGGCTGTCTGCAATGTTGACCTTCCAGCTCCAGTGCTCACAGTCTGATGCAGCACTGTCTTGCAGGACACAATTAAACGTGTCATCTCAAATCTGACTCAGGCTTTCCATGGGTCTGGAGGGGGAACCCCCCCAACGTTGCAAAGGCAGCAGCTGCTGCTAACACACAGAGGTATCATTGTTAGTATATTCACAATGGAAAGCAGAATTTAAAGATTCAGAACTCCTCCCTCCCATACTCCCCATAAGTGTTAAACATGACAAGCTTATTGACACTTCTGCTTTGGAGTTCCTGACCCCAGTGCCACTTTCAGATCAAGCCAAACAAGGAGGGAATTTCTTGTTTGCATAAAACTATGAGTATAGGGCAATGGCACTGAATACTGGCACCATTTTCCACAGACACTGGTGATTTTAGCTGATACCGCACCCCTCAGGGTAACAAAGATAGAGGGCACAGCTATTGCTGGCATCCCAAAGCTACCTGGGCTCATACGCTGCTAGCCTATGTACTACAATGGTCCTGCCAAAGTTAACACTGAGTGATGTGGGAAAGTATCCTACCACAGAGGAAGAAATAAGGCAGCCCTCCCTAGAAACCTGCAGGAGAAGACTGGAGAGAACCTCCATAAAAGTTTCATCAAGATCTCTAAGGAGGTTTCAAGAGACATCCAGTAATACACAGACAATCCAGGAAGTTTTTGGAGAGCGTTGGGGACAACTTCCTGGTACAAGTGCTAGAGGAACTAACGAGAGGCCATACTTCTCTTGACTTGCTGCTTAGAAACAGGGAAGAATTGGTCAGGGAAGTAGAAGTGGGTGGCAACCCAGGTAGCAGTGACTATGAGACGGTTGAGTTCAGGATCCTGACTAAAAGGAAGAAAGAAGAGTAGCAAAATATGGACCCTGGACTTCAGAAAAGCAGACTTTGACTCCCTTAGGGAACTGATGGGCAGGATCCCCTGGGAAGCTAATATAAGGGGGCAAGGAGTCCAGAAGAGCTGGTGGTATTTTAAAGAAGCCTTACTGAGCGCGCAGGAACAAACCATCCCGACGTGCAGAAAGAATAGCAAATATAACCATCTTGCCTCAACAGTGAAATATTTGGTGAGCTTAAACTCAAAAAGGAAGCTGACAAGAAGTGGAAATTTGGACAGATGACTAGAGAGGAGTATAAAACTATTGCCAGAACATGGAGGGATGAAATCAGGAAGGCCAAGGCACAATTGGAGTTGCAGCAAGCAAGGAATGTGAAGGGTAACAAGAAGGGTTTCTACAGGTATGTTAGCAACAAGAAGGTCAGGGAAAGTATGGGACCCTTCCTGAATGGGTGAGGCAACACAGTGACAGATGATGTGGAAAAAGCTGAAGTACACTCAATGCTTCACAGACAAGGTCACCTCCCAGACTGCTGCATTGGGCAACACAGCACGGGGAGGTGAGCAGCCCTCAGTGGTGAAAACACAGTTTAAGGACTATTTAGAAAAGCTGGACATGCATAAGTCAATGGGTCCAGATCTAATGCATCTAAGGGTGCCGAGGGAGTTGGCTGATATGATTGCAGAGCCATTGGCCATTATCTTTGAAAATTCGTGGTGATTGGGGGAGGTCCCAGATGATTGGAAAAAGGCAAATATAGTGCCCATCTTTAAAAAAAAGAGAAGAAAGAGAACCCAGGGAACTACAGACTCATCCTCACTTCAGTCCCCAGCAAAATCATGGAGCAGGTCCTCAAGGAATCCATTTTGAAGCACTTGAAGGAGAGGAAGGTGATCAGGAACAGTCAATATGGATTCACCAAGGGCAAGTCATGCCTGACCAACCTGATTGCCTTCTATGATGAGATAACTGGCTCTGTGGATATGGGGAAAACAGTGGATGTGATATATTTTGACTTTAGCAAAGCTTTTGATACAGTCTCCCACAGTATTCTTGCCAGCAAGTTAAAAAAAGTATGGATTGGATGAATGGACTATTATGTGGATAGAAAGTTGGCTAGATTGTTGGGCTCAATGGGTAATGATCAATGGCTCGATGTCTAGTTGACAGATGGTATCAAGCGGAATGCCCCAATTGGGTCAGTCCTGGGGCCAGTTTTGTTCAACATCTTTATTAATTATCTGAATGATGGGATGGATTGCACCCTCAGCAAGTTTGCGGATCACACTAAGCTGCGGGGAGAGGTAAATACACTGGAGGGTAGGGATAGGGTCCAGAATGACCTGAACAAATTAGAGGATTGGGCCAAAAGAAATCTGATGAGGTTCAATGAGGACAAGTTTAGAGTCCTGCACTTAGGATGGAAGAATCCCATGCACCGCTACAGGTTGGGGGCCAACTGGCTAAGCAGCAGTCCTGCAGAAAAGGACTTGGGGATTACAGTGGACGAGAAGCTGGATATGAGTCAGCAGTGTGCCCTCGTTGCTAAGAAGGCCAATGGCATATTGGGCTGTATTAGTAGGAGCATTGCCAGCAGACTGGGGGAAGCGATTATTCCCCTCTATTCGGCACTGGTGAGGCCACATCTGGAGTATTGCGTCCCGTTTTGGTCCTCTCACTACAGAAAGGATGTGGACAAATTGGACAGAGTCCAGTGGAGGGAAATGAAAATGATTAGGGGGCTGGGGCACATGACTTACAAGGAAAGGCTGAGGGAACTTGGCTTATTTAGTCTGCAGAAGAGAAGAGTGAGGAGGGATTTGATGGCAGCCTTCAATTACCTGAAGGGGGGTTCCAAAGAGGATGGAGCTAGGCTGTTCTCAGTGGTGGCAGATGACAGAACAAGCAGCAATGGTCTCAAGTTGCAGTGGGGGAGGTCTAGGTTTGATATTAGGAAACACTATTTCACTAGGAGGGTGGTAAAGCAGTGGAATGGGTTACCTAGGGAGGTGGTGGAATCTCCATCCTTAGAGGTTTCTAAGGCCTAGCTTGACAAAGCCCTGGCTGGAATGATTTTGTGGGTGTTGGTCCTGCTTTGAGCAGGGGATTGGATGAGATGATCTCCTGAGGCCTCTTCCAACCCTAATATTCTATGATTCTATGATCCCTGTGTATATAAGCAAACTACTCCACGTGGCCCTCCTCTTGCCTAACTCTCCAGGGCAATGAAATGCAAACAACAAATGCTACCTCTCTTTGTTGTACCAATGTCTCTTCTAGTATAAGTAAATGAATGCAAAGTCAATAGCTGTGTCCAGTTAAGTTGGGGATACCATCACCGTAATAGGAAATAAATTTACACTCTTACCCAAGGATCCTTCCCCCGCATCGGTCTTGTCTTTGCTCGACTGCCGGGACTGCAGTGGAGTCTCAAAGAGGGCCTGGCTCATGGCATAGCTGGACCCCCTCATCAAATGTCCCCCATCTTCCTCTTCATCCTCGCTGTTCTCACCAGGGTATTTGTGGTGGTGTGTGGGGTCATGGTGAGGTCTCCACCAAGTATGACACACAGCTCTTTGTAAAAGTGGCAAGTCTTCAGCTCAGCACCAGATCAACTGTTGGCCTCCCTGGCCTTCTGGTATGCCTGCCACAGCTCCTTCACTTTCACACAGCACTGCTGTGGGTCCCTATCATAACCGTTCTCCTGAATCCCCAGAGCACTCTGGTTGCAGATGTCAATGCTGGTCCGTAGTTGTGCTTGCACAGCCTCTTCTCCCCACAGCCCCAGGAGATCCAATATCTCCAGCCTACTCCAGGCCAGAGCGTGTGGCTGGGCAACCAGGAAAAGCCATTTCAAAAATTCATGGGACTTTAAAGGAGTGGGTGGCTTCTGGTGTACATGACCCCTGGGAGCAGAGCTGTGGGCACTGTTGGGCACTGTGGGACAGCTGATGGAGGACTGTTCAGGTCAACAAATAACACAGTGTGCGCACTCACTTTGCATCAACCTAAATACATCGATCATGGCTCTATGCTGCTCAGGAAGGTGGTGTTATTATGACAGCATGACAGGGCACTTACATCAGTGGAAGACTAGTTGAGACACATGCACAGCTAGGTCGACACAAGGCAGCTTGTGTCAATCTAACTTTGTAGTGTAGACCAGACTTACATTTTTTGCTATTCAATTTCATAATTTTTAAACAAAAAGAAATATTTGTTTGTAGGAGTGAATGGTCATTTAGATAGTTTTAGTTCTCACCTAGGTTTGCAGTTTATGTTATTGTGACTAGATGATATATAGTGCTTTTCAACAGTGGGTCTCAAAGAGCTTTACATCATTATCCCCATTTTACAGATGAGGAACTGAGGCACAGAGAGGTTAAGTGACTTGCCCAAGGTCAACAGCAGGCCAGTGGCAGAGCTAGGAATAGTCTAAGTCCAGTGGTCTTTCCGGCCACACTGTTGTTATGCGATTCCCCAGTGTTCCTGCCCCCCTGTACATTTTGTTATAGTGGAATAGAGATAATGGTAATGTTTGAAATGTTTGTAATGTATAGTTGCTAACAGGATGGATGAGAGAAATTTCATCCATGTAGTATGTCCCAAAACCTTGACAGGTTTCAGAGTAACAGCCGTGTTAGTTTGTATTCGCAAAAAGAAAAGGAGTACTTGTGGCACCTTAGAGACTAACCAATTTATTTGAGCATGAGCTTTCGTGAGCTACAGCTCACTTCATCGGATGCATACTGTGGAAACTGCAGAAGACATTATATACAACAGAGACCATGAAACAATACCTCCTCCCACCCCACTCTCCTGCTGGTAATAGCTTATCTAAAGTGATCATCAAGTTGGGCCACACACACACACAAACTCACTCTCCTGCTGGTAATAGCTCATCCAAAGTAACCACTCTCCCTACATTGTAGGGAGTAGGAGAGTGGTCACTTTGGATGAGCTATTACCAGCAGGAGCGTGGGGTGGGAGGAGGTATTGTTTCATGGTCTCTGTTGTATATAATGTCTTCTGCAGTTTCCACAGTATGCATCCGATGAAGTGAGCTGTAGCTCACGAAAGCTCATGCTCAAACAAATTGGTTAGTCTCTAAGGTGCCACAAGTACTCCTTTTCTTTTTGCGAAAACCTTGACAGTTTTATTACATGGTTGTTACATAACTAAGCATATGAGAAAAGACTGGTATCTCTCTCCTTCTCCACCCCTTGCCCCACCATTCCCCATAACATGTAGCCACTCCACCTGCAAAATTCCCCTTCGCATCCTATCAAGCCATTCGTTAGCACTGTAGACGCCATTGACGTGTAAGAAGTTGCTCCTTGCTGTTTCTTACCTTATGGTGCTGCATGCACATATCTCAGGACAAGCAGCAGCTTACTGGAGGGCCACATGCTACCTTGGTTATGCAGTCCAAACTGTTCCCCTCACTCTCACTACCTACCAGCTAGGACTCCTGCCCCTGCTTCAGTCAGGCTTCCCCAGCCATGCTTCAGGTTTATACAGTCTGCCTCTCCTCCGAATCAAGCCCCTTCCCCACATACACTGGACAGCACCTTCACCGCACACAGAATGATGTGTATCTTAACTCTTCGTTTTCTGGATTTCAGATGTTAATACTACCTTCATTTCTGCACTCCAAATCCCAGCTCACATGGAGGAGCAGGGAGATGGGCTCAGACACCCCAAGAGGAAAAAGTCCCTCAGATCCCAGAACATAGCAGGCAGGAAGTGGGGCTCAAACCCCTGCAAAGGAGCAGGGCTCCTCCAGACCCCAACACATACATTGAAGGGGAGAATTTAGGGATGATGTGGCTCCCACCCCAAGTTCCTCTGCTACCCCCCATATTCTCTTACCTGTACTGTCTTCTCTCCTCCCAATACAACTAATCCCTACCCCCCACTCTTCCCTCCCCTACCAGTGAGTATCCATGTGTAATTTATTTTCTTTTCAAAAATAGTTTCAGCACCTTCTGAATAGTCTGTTGTACTCAGATTACATTTATAAAAAACCTTGACAGAGGCAGATTTTTTCAGTTAGTTCTCAGATTTCTGTCCACTGTGGGTTTCAAACTTCAAAGTTGCAAGTTCAGAGAGGTGTTAAGTGGCTCACTAATCTCAATGAAATGTTCTCATCTGAAAGAGAATACCCCATGGAGATGAATACAGACTGAAACAATAGCTCTGAGATGTGTGAACTGATTCATTCATTTCAGTGGGTGTTGACTTTCCCCCTTCCCCAGTGCTGGAAAATTTCTGGTGTGTGTCAAGCATATTACCCATCCTCAGCTCCTCACTCCAGTCTCAGCAGCGTATTCTTAGTGCATGTTCTGAGCATGCCTGTTCTAAACGCCACACCCAGAGGGGAAGTGCTTCCCCAGATCCCAGCTCACAGGGGAGGTAAGGAGTGCAGTTCAGGCCCCCCCCCCGAGAGTAAGGCAACCCCCCTCCCCAGAACCTAGCTTCCATGAGGCTAGGGGTGACAGGTATCTGGCTGGCAGCTCTGGTCAGCACCACTGACTGGGCTATTAAAAGTCCGGTTGGCCACAATGAGACAGGCAGGCTCATGCCCAGTTCTGCGTGGCTCTCGGGAAAAGGCAATATGTCCCTCCAGCTCCTAGGTGAAGTGGCAGCCAGGGGGCTCCACGCGCTGCCCCCACCTGTAGGCGCCACCCCAAGCACTAGCTCCGCAGTTCCCATTGGCCAGGAATCATGGAGCTGTGGGAGCGGCGCCTGCGGGTGGGAGCAGCACTCAGAGCCCCCTGGCTACCCCTCTGCCTAGGAGCCAGAGGGACATGACACTGCTTCCCAAAATCCCTCCCAGAGCCCACATCCCATCCCACACCCCTACCCTCGGCCCCAGCCCAAAGCCCCCTCCTACACCCCAAACCCCTCATCCCTGACCCCACCCCAGAGCCCACACACCCAGCCAGAGACCTCACCCCCCACACCCTAACCCCCTGCCCAAGCCTGGAGCCCCCTCCCACACCCTGAATCCCTCATTTTTGGCCCGCATCCTCATCCGAGAGCCTGTATCCCCTCCCACACAACAACGCCCTGCCTCAACCCAGAGCCCCCTCCCACACTCTGAACCCCTTGGCCCCACCCTCCAGCCCTGAGCCCCCTCCTGCACACCAAACCCCTCATCTCCGCCCCCCCCAGAGCCAGCACCCACAGCCAGAGCCTTCACCCCCTCCTGTACCCCAATCTCCTTCCCCAGCCCACTGAAAACGAGTGAGTGAGTGAGGGTGCAGAAGAGCACACGATGCAGGGAGGGGGCATGGAGTGAGCAGGGGCGGGGATTTAGGGAAGTGGCAGAGGTGTTAGGTTTTCTGCGATTAAAAACTTGGCAAACCTACATGAGAGGGAGAGGAGATAAGATCCCCATCGATTGCCAGAGCCCCCCCAGATCCTGGCACACATACAAGGAGGAAGGGAGTAGGGCTCTCATATCCCTGAGGGAAGCGGGAACCCCAGATTCTAACTCATATGGAGGGGGTAGGAAGATGGGCTCAGTCCCGCCAGAAAGGCAAGCCCCCTCCAAAACCTGGCTCACATAAGGGAGCAGGGAAAGGTATTCAAACACCCCAGAGGAGAAGGAAACCCCAGATCCTGGCACACACACAGCAGTGCAGGGAGTAGGGCTCCGACATCCCCAGCAGGCAGAGACCGCCTGATCTCAGCACACATGGGGGGTAGGCTACCATCCAACCCCATTTACCCAGTCCCAAATCCCTCGTCCCTATTCCTCCCATAAACTGCCCCCTCCTGCCAGCAAACATACCCATATCTTTTTGTTTAAAAAAACAAAACCCAACTGTACACTTTGATAACATACCCAAAAATAAATAAATAAATATAATAAAATAATAATAAAAAGCCCTGACAGACAGATTTTAGCAATATGGCATGCAACCTTTTCCAAATTTCTGCCAAAGGTAGAATTTGAACAACACTGACTGGATGAGTCAGGATCAAAGAACTACTGCTCATTCCCATAAATTATGCAGCTCATGTGAAAATTTAACAATTTTGTTAACTTCTCTATATGTTTATGCTCAGTGTAATTTTATAAGCATGTCAGTTAGTAAAAGAGGCTTGTGACTGGATAAACTAGAAAAGCAAAATCTTTTTTAAATAGGTTTTAATTTGATTTTCCCCAAGGGGCTGGTTGGTGCCATGAATTCTGTTTGGTTAACCTTTGAGTGTTGGTCACCTTGGTGCAATCATCTGAACCCTGGTTTGATCTCTATCTCTGATTAAGTAAATGTTGCCAGATTCTCTCAGCCTTAAGAAATATTGTCCCCACTGCCTCAGGGGGCTGCATATCAGGAACCTGTTTGTTAAATGGCCCAAAATTCGGACCACTAACTGTACCCAGCACACTGATGAGGCACACCAAATTTCAAGTCAACCCAAGCAACCGTGTAGACTTTAGAAAACAAAGTCTAGGTTTAAACAAAAATCTGGTCTTAACTCACTCTGCTATAATAATTACTTTCATGGGGAGAAAATATTGGGAACTAAAGGGCTCTTTATTCTAGCATAACAAGAACTTATGGCTGGAAGCTGAAGCCAGGCAAACAAACTGGAAATAAGACAAGTGTTCAACAAGGAGAGTGATTAACCATTAACAAGGAACAAATTACCAAAGGAAATGGTGAATTCTCCATCTCTTGATGTCTTTGAATCAAGACTGGATGCCTTTCTAGAAAATATGCTTCAAACAAAAGCTCAATCCAGGGATAACTGGGGGAAATTCAAGACTATATCAGAAGACAAATGGTCCTTTCTAGCTTTAAAAATTTATGAGAGCAAGTAGGTTTCAGAATGCAAATTCAGTTCTTTATTAGAGTAGTCAGAGACTGAGCGGGGAAAAACTGTACCCAAAGCAACATCAATCATACATTAAGGGAACATATATTAAAACTCAAACAGAAGCTTTGTTTCTGAACAGATAAATCTGCATCAGGACCAAATCCATCCAACCAAAACCTGAAAAGCACTGGAATAAGTTAAGGGGACAGACTTGTGCGTTCCTTCCACCTTCACGTTGTCTATCATGCACTCTACGCTCCATAAGGCTTTTACTTCATCTCCAACAGATATCAAAAAGCAATAGATACTACAACTTCAAATTTACACACTAGTGCAAAACCTAAATGGTGATGTCATAAGCTTTATATAAAAATTATATTAACAGATAAGCACATCTGGACTGTCACACATTTGGAAAGTTATTCTGCAATAAGGTTGCTGAGATCAGATTTAGGTTTTGTGCTGGAGTGTAAGCTTATGAAGTTGCCATATGTATTGCTTTTGTTATCTGGTGGAAATGGAGGTGAAAGTGTATTATAGGCCATATGAAGGTGTTTACTAATTTACTGTTCATTTATACAGCTTTAGTGTACCTTAATGCAGCATTTCTCAAACTGGGGTCCTTACTCCAGGGAGTCCATGGGCCCCGCTGATCAACTCAACTCCTCTCCCTCCCACCCTGTGCCTCCTGCACGCCAGGGAACAGCAGTTCAGCAGCACACAGGACACACTAGGAGGGAGGGGAAGGAGCGGGGATGGGAAGCGCGAGGGGGAGAGGGCAGAAAGAGGTGGGGAAGAGGAGGGGCAGAGGTGAAGCAGGGGCGGGAAGAGGTGTGCTGAGGTGGGGCCTTGGGGATCCGCAAAAAAATTTAAAATCAAAATGGGGCTCCTTGGGTTCCTAAAGTTTGATAACCTCTGCCTTAATGGATATCTCTCCCCAGTCAAGGAAAAAGGAAGCTGCACCTACCTGGGAATGAGAGGGAGAAATTATGCTGTTAATGTTGCTCCTGACTATGCTGACCCATCTGACCAGTTCAAGAGACTTTGACATGCCTCAGTAGATTCTTTGTCTATGAAATTGTATCAGTTTCAAAATTACTGGAAGGATGTATAATTAGAGCAACCTTCTGTGTTTAGAAGTGATGCACAACCTGGCAAGTTTCAGAGTAACAGCCGTGTTAGTCTGTATTCGCAAAAAGAAAAGGAGTACTAGTGGCACCTTAGAGACTAACCAATTTATTTGAGCATAAGCTTTCGTGAGCTACAGCTCACTTCATCGGATGCACCTGGCAGGTGGAAGGAATCTCCATGAAACACTCCATAGCCTCTGATGGACTTCTAGGTACTGGATACAGCCAGGAGAGGCTGCAGTAACATGGTATAAGTTTGTATTAAATCAGCAGATCTGCCTATCATATGGCTTCTTGTTCTGGGTCCCTGTAGTGGGATGGTCACGCGCTCCTGCCCTGAAGGGCTTAAAACAGCCCTGGGAGAGAGCTGGGGCAGGGGAAAAATGGGCTGATTGGCAGAGCAGCCACAGTTGGGGCCATGCCCCAAACAGACCCAGCTGGTCCTATAATGGCCAATGAAGCCAGGAGCTGAGAGGACTCTCCCTCACTGAGGGAGAAGGGCCTGGCTGCCTGGAAGCTGAGAGAGTACCTGAGGTGGAGCAGGGCTGGGGGAAGGCCAGAGGAGCTGGGGAGCTCTGGCCTGGAAACCCCCCAGGCTGCAGGCCTACAGTAAGGCCAAATAGGTACTGGGGTTGCAGAGGGTAGGCAAAGGCAGCAGATCCAAACCCCCCTTGCCTATGATGAGTGGCACTTACACCACAGTTAACCCCAGAGAACGGGGGCTAGGTGATGACTGGCAGTGGCCATAGACTCAGGTGGAGGTAGAGGGTTGGGAGTTCCCCCGGGAGGGGAAACCCAGATCTGCATGGGGTACTGCAGGTGGCAGCACCCTGGCATGAAAGGGGGCACCAGGGTCCAGGAGGGACTCGGGGCCCAGCAGCAAGTGGGACACTGGCCTGCAGAGGGCGCTCTGGAGGCTGGAATGCTAATTCCCTGGACAACCAGTAGGAGGTGCCCTAGAGGTGAGTTGCCACACTGCAACAGTCCCCTATTCCTGCCAGTGTGACACATACCTCTCAACCTTCAAACATGACAATGGGAGACTCCTGCAAATGTGACAGCTGCACTCTTGGCTGACAGTGGGATTGAACCAATTAGCACAAGATGTAGAGATTCATGCTTTTTATTTGTGAGGTAAAGAAAGGCCAGGCTCAAGCTCAGAGCTGCTATAGACTCGCATCCTCTGTACATTGGCCACCGAGAGGGATGTGTAACATACACACTGGCCAAGAGCATTCACAAGTAGAATGTAAAATATATGTATTTTGGTAATTTACAACATAATTTACAGATCAAAGCAAATTTGGACTTTAAAAAAATATGAAGAGGTCTTCTTACTGTGTGAATCACATACAACCATGCCATCCTCCCACACAGATAAGCAGTTATGTTTGAACCCCTTGACCTTGAGATTGCTAGCTTGGACCCTTATTACTTGGGCAACTGAGTAATTGATAGTCCCTTTCTAGACTAGCCACTGGAGGGGACTGGACTCACTATTTTCCCAGAGGGTTATATAATTATTTAGTAATCAGCAGTGAAATTCTGGATTCTATCTCTCGCTCTGGGAAAGGAGTGTGGTTCATAGTGCTTAGAAATAAGATAACTAACTGGTGAAGACACCCTGAAAGACAGCATGGTACAGTGAATAAGACTGGGTTTTGTCTTGTTAGAGATATGAATTCTGGGTTGCAGTGACCAGTGACCTTCCATAAGAGCTGTAACTTATTTTTAACAAGGGGAGGGGAGTGTTCAGCATCCATTAGGATGATTAGGGGTCTGGAACACATGACTTATGAGGAGAGGCTGAGGGAACTGGGATTGTTTAGTCTGCAGAAGAGAAGAATAAGGGGGGGATTTGATAGCTGCTTTCAACTACCTGAGAGGTGGTTCCAGAGAGGATGGTTCTAGACTATTCTCAGTGGTAGATGAGGACAGGACAAGGAGTAATGGTCTCAAGTTGCAGTGGGGGAGGTTTAGGTTGGATATTAGGAAAAACGTTTTCACTAGGAGGGTGGTGAAACACTGGAATGCGTTACCTAGGGAGGTGGTAGAATCTCCTTCCTTAGAAGTTTTTAAGGTCAGGCTTGACAAAGCCCTGGCTGGGATGATTTAATTGGGGATTGGTCCTGCTTTGAGCAGGGGGTTGGACTAGATGACCTCCTGAGGTCCCTTCCAACCCTGATATTCTATGATTCTATGAATTACCTGATGGTATTCTAGGTTGGAATTCATGGCCTGAGGCCTGGTCTTCACTAGAAAATTAAGTCTCTTGAACTACGTAAGTCGGGGGTGTGTAAAACCCACACTCCTGAGTGGCATTGTTAAGCCAACCTAAATCCCCATGTAGATAGCACTAGGTCGACGAAATAATTCTTCCTTTGACTTAGCTACTGCTTTCTCAGGAGGTGGATTACTTACACTGATGGGAGAACCCCATCAGCATAGATAATGTCTACACTGAAGCGCTGCAGTAGCGTAGCTGTGGCATTTAAGTATAGACATACCTTTACGCGATGTTTACGCTAGCGAGCTTATAGCAGCAGAGTTGCTGTAAGACCGTCTGTGTGGCCACTCTATGCTGATGGGAAAGAGCTCTCCAGTCAACATAATAAAACCACTTGAATGAATGGCTGTAGCTATGTCACCAGGAGAAGTTCTCCCACCGAAACAGCGCCGTGCACGTTGTCACTTATGCCGGCGAAATTTATGTCGCTCCGGGGTGTATTGCTGACATAATGACAGATTTCAGAGTAGCAGCAGTATTAGTCTGTATCTGCAAAAAGAAAAAGGAGGACTTCTGGCACCTTAGAGACTAACAAATATATTTAAACATAAGCTTTCTTGAGCTACAGCTATTCCAAAGTGAGCCTTTCTTTTTGCTGACATAAGTGGCAGTGGCCTTAGTCAATAATAAGGGCAGTAAAATGCATGGGAATTTAAAACTGACCTTAGAAGTGAGATTTGAATTCCTGGTCGCCTCTTTCCCAGCTCAGGACATTTTCTCCTAGGCTCAGAGGTATTTGGCAACAGTTTGTGTCCCTCCCTGCTCACGCCATAGCAGAATTGTCATCAATGTCAGTGGGTTCAGCCTTGCACATAAATTTGCAATTATAGCTAAAATAGTATAACATGATCTATAAACAACTACCACCAATGTATAACTGATATTTGAGCAATCAGAACAAGAAACGATAATGTGGACATGGAACAGATTGTGGATAATTTTTACATTTGTTGCAAAAGGGTGACAAAGAAGGGTTAGACAATCCAATGCAATTGCCAAAAGGGATTAATATTATTCTCTATCAATTCATTTTTCATAAATCCACCATGAAAAAGTTGAATAGTACTCAAAATTTATATTCCTTGTGTTATTTTTTTACTATTTCAGTGACAATTTTGCAAAATAAAGGTTTAAATCTCCTGTTAAGGTTAAATCATAGATTTCAGTTTAACTTTGCTTTAATTTAACTACCACTGAAAACATTAGTAATAACAAAGTTAAACAAAACCAAAATTCTAGTACATAAGCCTTATGTAGATAAGTGTAAAACATTCACTGGATGTGCTAGAGAATACTCACAGAAGTCACTTATTAAAATTCTGCCACAAAACTGATGGAAAGACTGAAATGATTTCTCTGCCTCTGACAGCTAACTCCGGTCTACAGGAAATTGCATCATCTGTTCCAGAGAATGCCCTGTGGTTCCTAATAATTTTGATGGATACATTTCTGCCTTAAGTATAAACAAAACTTCTCCAAATAGTTAATATTAAAAACAAAAATCAGACTAAAAACAAACAAAAAATACATGGAAAAGGAGTCTTTAACCACCACCTCCCATTCCATGAAATGTCAGAGTATTCTGCTCCTGATTTAACCATAGTTAGAAAATACTGTCACCGTTAACTCTATTATTGTTGTATTGATCCCTCCTTGTATTGTTCATTTCATCCAATGTACTGAACAAAACAAAGTGTTTTTAAAAGGTATCCAAGAGGTTTCTGATAAAAAAAAAGTGTGCTTTAATCTTTCATTGGATAAAATAGCCCTGAAATTAATACAATCTGTCTGGCAGACAATTAAAAACAAACGCAAAAAACCCTTCAGAATAATGACTGCAGACCATGCATTAATAACAAAAACTATAGGAATAAATTACTCTTTGCGAGGATCATTCCACAATAGACTAAAGTTGAAATTATCCATTGAAACTCCCTATTTTATAATAAATCAACTTGTTCACTTTTCATATCTGTGATTCTATAAGTAGAACCACCAAGTTCAAGAAGACGGCAGAAATTAAATCCCTTTTCTGCTTGCAACACTTGAAGCTGAGAAGAGTTAGACGTTTTGACAGTCTTTCCCCCTTCTCCCCAATTTGCCTCTCATTTTCCTCTTTTTTTCTGTTTAAGATTTTGACAATAAATATATTCTTTTTCACATAATATTCTTTAGCAGAATTGGCCATGTATAAAGTAAGTTTTCATTACATTTACATGTAAAAATTTTGTTTTCATATATAAAAATAAATTAAGAAACATTATCCCTTAAGGCAATTTTAATATTTTCAGTGTTTGATCTATGGAGGTTGATTGATACCAGAATGACCACTTCATTATTAGTGAAACCTGGCACAAAATGATCCTGGAGTATATAAGTTCAGTTAGATTGTATACAATGCTTTTCATATCCAAGTGCTTCTTCAATCAATGAATAGCAGAACCTTTTAAATATAGCCTGGAATAAAGAGAGTAAAACTTGTGAAGAACAATGTACCCAAAAAAGAATAGAAAATAATTCCAGAGGGTACAGTAAAAACTTTATCTGGTTCCTGAGATTCAGGGATTATATTAGAGGTATAATAATGATATCTGCTGGAACCATTTTTAAGCATTATAAAAATGAGTTCAGACCATCTAAATTCTTAAATCACTTTGTAATCTTCCTAGAGAATTTTCAGGTAAATGTAGTTGAAAATTATGCAATTGATTTGTCAGACATTCCTTTATCCCTCCCCCCTTATCCCCTCATACTATGATGCACATAAAAGTTTATAACCAATTAGTATAGGAGTGGGTTCTCATTCTTTTCATCATATAGACCATGTTAATCCAGACTGCTTTGAGCACCAGCTGTCTTCTCATCTGTGATCATCTAACATTCCTACAGTAACTACAGCAATTTTTTATATGTAGGGCCCTACCAAATTCACAGTCCATTTTGGTCAATTTCACCATCATAGGATTTTAAAATTTGTAAATTTCATTATTTCAGCTATTTAAATCTGAAATTTCACAGAGTTGTAATTACAGGGGTCCTGACCCAAAAAGGAGTTGGGGGGCATGTCACAAGATTATTGTAGTGGGGTTGCTGTACTGCTACCTTTACTTCTGCACTGCTGCAGGTGGCAGCGCTGCCTTCAGATCTGGGAAACTGGAGACTGGCGGCTGCAAGCAAGGAGCCCAGCTCTGAAGGCAGAGCCACCGCCAGCAGCAGTGCAGAAGTAAGGATGGCATGGTATGGTATTGCCACCCTTACTTCTGTGCTGCTACCTGCAAAGCCAGGCGGCTGGAAAGTGGCAGCTGCTGACTGAGGGCCCAGCTCTGCAGGCAGCAGCACAGAGGTAAGGGTGGCATGGTATCATATTGCCACTCTTACTTCTGCGCTGCTGCTGGTGGGGCGCTGCCTTCAGGGCATACCACACAGCCAACAGCCACCGCTCTCCGTCCGCCCAGCTCTCGAGTCAGCGCAGAAGTAAAGATGGTAATATTGCGACCCCTCTAAAATAACCTTGTGACAAACACGCAACTCCTTTTTGGGTCAGGGCCCGCAACTTGAGAAACGCTGGTCTCCCCCATGAAATCTGTGTAGTATAGGGTAAAAGCACACAAAAGATGAGATTTCATAGGGGGAAACCAGATTTCACAGTCTGTGACACGTCTTTCATGGCCATGAATTTGGTAAGGCCCTATTTATAGGGAAAGATAACACAAGGAAAGTATTTACAGCTGTCTTTAAAGCAGTTTAGCAACTGGAAACAAGGGGACAAGCCAGAACCATGTGACCCAGTTTGAAAATTGCTGCTCTAATATGTTCCAGTCAGAGGAAAAAAAGATTACTCACCTTTCGTAAACTGTTGATCTTTGAGATGTGTTCCTCATATCCATCCCAGTTAGGTGTGCATGCGCTGTGTGCACAGTCATCTGAAAGTTTTTCCCCTAGCAGCACCCTTCAGGTCAGCTGTGGAGCCCCCTGGAGTGGTGCCTTCATGGCGCTCAATATATGACTTTGCCAAACCGGTGCCTCCTCAGTTCCTTCTTGCCTGTTACTCTGACAGAGGGGAAGGCAGGTGGGTTTGAAATGGATATGAGCAACACATCTCAAAGAACAACAATCGAGAGGTGAGTAACCATTTTTTCTTCTTCGAGTGATTGCTCACATTGATTCCAATTAGGTGACTCCCAAGCCTTATCTAGGCGGTGGGGTCAGAGTTAAGGAAATGCTGATTGTAGCACCGCTTTGCCAAAAGCTGCTTCAGGTCCGGCGTGCTGGACGATGGCATGGTGAGAGGTGAAGGTATGCATTGAGGACCAAGTCACTGCCCTGCAGATTTCTTGGATCGGGACCTAGGCCAGGAACACTGCTGATGAGGCCTGGGCCCTAGTGGAGTGTGCCACAAGAGCCAGGGCCAGTACTTTGGCCAGCTCAAAGCATGTTCGGATGCATGACGTGATTCAGGAGGATATTCTTTGAGATGAGACCAGGAGCCCTTTCATCTGGTCTACCACCACTGTAAACAATTGGTTCAATTTTCTGAACGGCTTAGTGCGCTCGATGTAGAAAGCTAGTGCTCACTGAACATCGAGGGAGTGCAGCCTCTGCTCCCGGTTACTTGCATGCGGATTAGGGTAAAAGACAGGCAGGAAAATGTCCTGGCTGGTGTGGAAGTACAGCACTACCTTGGGAAGAAAGGCCAGGTGCAGCCTGAGTTGCACCTTATCCTTGTGGAAAACCATGTAAGGCAGATCAGAGGTGAGGGCCTTTAGTTCAGACACCCTCCTCGCAGAAGTAATGGCAACCAGGAAAGCTACCTTCCATGACAGATACAGGAGAGAGCAGGTTGCCAGTGATTCAAATGGGGGCCCCATGAGCCTGGAGAGGACCAGATAAAGGTCCCATGCAGGGACAGGCTGCCTGATCTGGGGATGTAGGCGGCCCAGACTTTTGAGGAAGCAACCAGTCATAGGGTTGGCAAAGATGGATCGACCAGATGCTCCTGAGTGGATGGCCGAGATAGCAGCGAGGTGTACCCTTATGGAGGATGCCGCCAGGCCTTGCTGGTTCAGATGTAGGAGGTACTCCAAGATGAGAGGTACAGGCACCTGGAGAGGGGGGTGTACAACACTGGTCACGCCAGTACGAGAATCTCTTTATTTTGCCAGATACGTGGCTCTAGTAGAGGGCTTCCTGCTGCCGAGGTGGACTGCTCTGACTTGTTCTGAGCACAGAAGTTCCATGGGGTTCAGCCATGAAGTTTCCAAGCTGTGAGGTGGAGGAACCGCAGGTCGGGGTGACAGAGGTGACAGTGGTCCTGAGTGAGTAAGTCGGGGAGGAGAGGTAACATGACCAGCTTCAGTAGTGTAGTGTACCAGTGTTGTTGAGGCCACACTGGACTTATCAGAATTACCTTTGCCCCTTCCCTGCAGACCTTGAGCAGGACCTTGTGCACGAGAGGGAACGAGGAAAGGCATAGAGTAGGCGACCTCTCCAGGGTAGCAGGAATGCATCCATGAGTGAGCCTGGGCCGTGACACTGGAAGAAGCAGAACATTGGATGCTTCCTGTTGCATCGGGTGGCAAACAGGTCGACCTGGGAAAACCCCCACCTTTGGAAAAGGAGGTGTGTGACATCCAGCCAGCTGGACCACTCGTGTGTGTGGAAGGACCTGCTGAGGTGGTCCACTAGCATGTTCTGAACTCCTGGTAGAAAGGATGTTTCCAGGTGAATGGAGTGGGCTATGCAGAACTCCCACAGCTGGAGGGCCTCCTGGCATAGAGGGGAGGAACGGGCTACACCCTGCTTATTGATGTAAAACATGGCAGTGGTGTTGTCAGTTAGAACTGCTATGCATTGGCCTTGTAGTTGGGCCTGACAGGCTAAGTGCACCGCCCTCAGCTCCTTGATGTTGATATGTAGGAAGAGCTTGTCCTGCGACCACAGGCCCTGTGTCTAGAGGTCTCCCAGATGCACACCCCATCCCAGAGATGATCCGTCAGTAACCAGGGATAAGGAAGGTTGATTGTTGTGGAAGGGGACTCCTTCACATATTGCCTGAGGGTTGAGCCACCAGTGGAGGGACGTGAGGACTGCCGCTGCACATTGTGTGGATGGTTTCACAGAACTATCCACAATGACTCCAAGATCTCTTTCTTGAGTGGTAACAGCTAATTTAGATCCCATCATTGGAAAACATAATCCCAACTATATATATACACAATGTGCATTACTTTGCATTTATCAACATTAAATTTCACCTACCATTTTGTTGCCCAGTCACCCAGTTTTGTGAGATCCTTTTGTAGCTCTTCGCAGTCTGCCTGGGACTTAACTATCTTGAGTAGTTTTGTATCATCTGCAAATTTTGCCACCTCACTGTTTACCCCTTTTTCCAGATCGTTTTTGAATGTGTTAAATAGTACTGGGCCCAGTACAGATCCCTGGGGGACACCACTATTTACCTCTCTCCATTCTGAAAATTGACCATTTATACCTACCCTTTGTTTCCTATCTTTTAACCAGTTACCAATCCATGAGAGAACCTTCTGTCTTATCCCGTGACTGCTTATTTTGCGTAAGAGCCTTTGGTGAGGGACCTTGTCAAAGGCTTTCTGAAAATCTAAATACACTATATCCACTGGATCTCCTTTGTCTGCATGCTTGTTGACCCCCTCAAAGCATTCTAGTAGATTGGTGAGGCATGATTTCCCTCTACAAAACCATGTTAACTATTTCCTAACAAATTATCTTCATCTATGTGTCTGACAATTTTGTTCTTTACGATAGTTTCAACCAGTTTGCCGGGTACTGAAGTGAGGTTTACTGGCCTGTAATTGCCAGGGTCACCTCTGGAGCCCTTTTTAAAAAATTGGCATCATATTAGCTAACCTCCAGTCATTTGGTACAGAAGCTGATTTAACTAATAGGTTACAGATGACAGTTAGTAGTCCTGCAATTTCACATTTGAGTTCCTTCAGAACTCTTGGGTGAATACCATCAGGTCCTGGTGACTTCTTATTGTTTAGTTTATCAATTTGTTCCAAAACCTCCTCCAATGACACCTCAATTTGGGACAGTTCCTCAGATCTGTCACCCAAAAAGAACGGCTCAGGTTTGGGAATCTCCCTTACATCCTCAACAGTGAAGTCCGATGCAAAGAATTCATTTAGTTTCTCTGCAATGGCCTTATTGTCTTTGAGTGCTCCTTTAGCCTCTCAATCGTCCAGTGGCCCCACTGGTTGTTGAGCAGGCTTTCTGCTTCTGGTGTATTTAAAAAAAAAAAATTGCTATTACTTTTGGAGTCTTTGGCTAGCTGTTCTTCAAATTCTATTTTGATCTTTCTAATTATATTTTTACACTTTATTTGCCAGAGTTATGCTTTTTTTCTATTTTCCTCATTAGGATTGGTCTTCCACTTTTTAAAGGATACCTTTTGGCCTCTCACTGCTTTTTTCATTTTGTTGTTCAACCACGGTGTCTCTTTTTTGGTTCTCTTACTATGTTTTTTAAATTGGGGTATATATTTATGTTGAGCCTCTGTTATGGTGTCTTTAAAAAGTTTCCATGCAGCTTTCAGGGATTTTACTTTTGGTACTGCACCTTTTAATTTCTGTTTCACTAACCTCCTCATTTTTGTGTAGTTCCCCTTTCTGAAATTAAATACTACAGTGTTGGGCAGCTGTGGAGTTTTCCCTGCCACAGGGATGTTACATTTAATTATATTATTGTCACTATTACCAAGTGGTCCAGCTATATTCACCCGTTGAACCTGATCCTGTACTCCACTTAGGACTAAATCAAGAATTGCCTCTCCTCTTGTGGGTTCCAGCACCACCTGCTCCAAGAAGCAGTCATTTAAGGTGTCAGGAAGCTTTACCTCAGCATCCCTTCCTGAGGTGATATGTACCCAGTCAATATGGGGATAGATGAAATCCCCCATTATTATTGTTGAGTTTTTTAATAGCCTCTCTAATCTGCCTGAGCATTTCAAAGTCACTAATACCATCCTGGTCAGGTGGTCTGTAATATAGCCCTACCGCTATATTCTTATCTTTCAAGCAGGGAATTACTATCCATAGAGATTCTATAGTACAATTTAGTTCATTTAAGATTTGTTACTTCATTTGATTCTATGCTTTCTTTCACATTTAGTGCCACTCCCCCACCAGCATGACATGTTCTGTCCTTTCAATATATTTTGTACATTACTGTGTGCCATTGATTATCTTCATTCCACCAGGTTTCTATGATGCCTATTATATCAATATCATCATTTAATACTAGGCATTCTAGTTCACCCATCTTATTATTTAGACGTCAAGCATTGGTATATAAGCATTTTAAAAACTTGTCATTTTTTGGCTGTCCCCTATTGCATGATGTAATTGAATGGGACTTTTTTTTATTTGACTGTTTCTCATCAGATCCTCCCTGTATTTTATCATTTTCCATCCTCTCCTCCTTATTAGGACATAGGGAATCTCCATTTATAGATCCTCCCCTAAGGGATGTCCGAACCACATGCTCCTCCACACCTGTCAGCTTTCCCCCAACCTTTAGTTTAAAAACTGTTCTACGACCTTTTTAATTTTAAGCGCCAGAAATCTGGTTCCGTTTTGGTTTAGGTGGAGCCCATCCTTCCTGTACAGGCTCCCCCTCTCCCAAAAGCTTTCCCAGTTGCTAATCAATCTAAACCCCTCCTCCCTACACCATTGTCTCATCCACGCATTGAGACCCTGCAGTTCTGCCTGTCTAACTGGCCCTGCATGTGGAACTGGAAGCATTTCAGAAAATGCTACCATGGAGGTTCTGGACTTCAATCTCTTACCTAGCAGCCTAAATTTGACCTCCAGGACCTCTCTCCTACCCTTCCCCACGTCGTTGGTACCTACATGTACCACAACCACTGGCTCCTCCCCAGCAGTACACATAAGTCTGTCTAGATGTCTTGAGAGATCCGCAACCGTCGCATCAGGCAGGCAAGTCACCATGAGGTTCTCCCGATCATCGCAAACCCAGCTATCTATGTTTCTAATGATCAAATTGCCCATTACTAATACCTGTCTCTTCCTAATAACTGAAGTTCTCTCCCCCAGAGAAGACTCCTCAGTGTGAGAGGATACCACAGCATCATCTGGGAGGAGGGTCCCAACTATGGGATCGTTTCCCTCTGCTCCAGTTGGATGTTCTCCTTCCCTGAGGCTTTCATCCTACTCAACAGCACAGAGGCTGTCAGACCAGGGGTGGGACCGTTCTACTGTGTCCCAGAAAGTCTCATCTACGTACCTCTCTGTCTCCCTTAGCTCCTCCAGCTCAGCCACCCTGGTCTCCAAAGTCCACACACAGTCTCTGAGGGCCAGTATATTGTTCAACTGCACGCAATCATTTTCAAGACAAAGCTTCAAGATGACTATTTCATCCAGGGGTGGGCAAACTACGGCCTGCAGGCCGGATCCGACCCATGAGCCATTTAAAGCTGGCTTGCGAACCACACCAGTGGCTCGGCCCCGCTCCAGCGCTCTGGCTGGGGCCCTGGGTCTGGGTCAGACCACGCGGCTCGGCCCAACTCCAGCTGTGGGGCAGGGTAGGGGGCCGCACCACGCGGCTCCTGGAAGCCGCGACATGGCCCTGCTCCAGCTCCTATGTGCTCCAGTGGGAGCTGCAGGGGCAGTGCCTGTGGATGCACCAGCATGCAGAGCTGCCTGGCCATGCCTCCTCATAGGAGCCAGAGAAGGGACATGCCACTGCTTCCAGGAGCCACTTGAGGTAAGCACCCCGAGCTTCTCCCCACATCCCAACCCCCTCCTCAGCCCTGATCCCCCTCCTGCTCTCCAAACTCCTCGATCCCAGCCCAGTGCACCCTCCTGCACCCCAAACCTCTCATCCTCAGCCCCACTCCAGAGCCCGCACCCCCTCCCACACCCAACCCCAATTTCATGGCCCTCCATACAATTTCTATTCCCTGATGTGGCCCTCAGGCCAAAAAGTTTGCCTACCCCTGATTTAACCCCATTATAGAATTGATTAGTTTCATTAGACCCTCCTTTTTCCTTTACACAAATGTACCGTCTTGCTCTTCCCTCAAACTTCAATCACTGCCATTCAAGCAAATGCAATTTTGATAGCAGCACCTAGTGCTGAATTACTGGCACCTTACTGCTTAGTGGCGGGAAATGATCTGTGTACAGTCCTTGTCAGCAGAGTGCATGGCTGAACAGATATGTGGCCTCAGGGCACTAGTGGTGTGGACCCCATCTCCCCAATATTTGCCGTCATGCAGACCACCTTCCCTCTTATTTAGCCACTTTCCCTCTTCTTCATCTCTGTAGCAAGTTACAGAAATTGCTTATATGGGTATCTAATATTCAGTAGCATTTCTGTATCTGTCTTCCAGTTTTGTCTTTTTTGGGGGTGGGGGGAGAAATAGTTAGCCACACTGGTTACTTTTGCTCTTCATTTTGTTTCCCCACTCTCTCCCCGCCCACATACATACTTTTAGCACACTTCCCACAGCCTCTTCTGCATAAGATTAGTCCCTGCCACTTGATTCTTTAATCTATGTGGTATAGCTGAACACTTCATAGAATCATAGAATATTAGGGTTGGAAGGGACCTCAGGAGGTCATCTAGTCCAAACCCCTGCTCAAGGCAGGACCAATCCCCAACTAAATCATCCCAGCCAGGGCTCTGTCAAGCCTGACCTTAAAAACTTCTAAGGAAGGAGATTCTACCACCTCCCTAGGTAACGCATTCCAGTGTTTCACCAGCCTCCTAGTGAAAAAGTTTTTCCTAATATCCAACCTAGACCTCCCCCACTGCAACTTGAGACCATTACTCCTTGTCCTGTCCTCTTCTACCACTGAGAATAGTCTAGAACCATCCTCTTTGGAACCACCTCTCAGGTAGTTGAAAGCAGCTATCAAATCCCCCCTCATTCTTCTCTTCTGCAGACTAAACAATCCCAGTTCCCTCGGCCTCTCCTCATAAGTCATGTGTTCCAGTCCCCTAATCATTTCTGTTGCCCTTCGCTGAACTCTCTCCAATTTATCCACATCCTTCTTGTAGTGTGGGGCCCAAAACTGGACACAGTACTCCAGATGAGGCCTCACCAATGTCGAATAGAGGGGGACGATCACATCCCTCAATCTGCTCGCTATGCCCCTACTTATACATCCCAAAATGCCATTGGCCTTCTTGGCAACAAGGGCACACTGTTGACTCATATCCAGCTTCTCGTTCACTGCCACCCCTAGATCCTTTTCCGCAGAACTGCTGCCTAGCCATTCGGTCCCTAGTCGGTTGTGGTACATTGGGTTCTTCCGTCCTAAGTGCAGGACTCTGCACTTATCCTTGTTGAACCTCATCAGATTTCTTTTGGCCCAATCCTCCAATTTGTCTAGGTCCCTCTGTATCCTATCCTTGCCCTCCAGCGTATCTACCACTCCTCCTAGTTTAGTATCATCAGCAAATTTGCTGAGAGTGCAATCCACACCATCCTCCAGATCATTTATGAAGATATTGAACAAAACCGGCCCCAGGACCGACCCTTGGGGCACTCCACTTGATACCGGCTGCCAACTAGACATGGAGCCATTGATCACTACCCGTTGAGCCCGACAATCTAGCCAACTTTCTACCCACCTTATAGTGCATTCATCCAGCCCATACTTCTTTAACTTGCTGACAAGAATACTGTGGGAGACCGTGTCAAAAGCTTTGCTAAAGTCAAGAAACAATACGTCCACTGCTTTCCCTTCATCCACAGAACCAGTAATCTCATCATAGAAGGCGATTAGATTAGTCAGACATGACCTTCCCTTGGTGAATCCATGACTGTTCCTGATCACTTTCCTTGAGGACCTGCACCATGATTTTTCCGGGGACTGAGGTGAGACTGACTGGCCTGTAGATCCCAGGATTCTCCTTCTTCCCTTTTTTAAAGATTGGCACTACATTAGCCTTTTTCCAGTCATCCGGGACTTCCCCCATTCGCCATGAGTTTTCAAAGATAATGGCCAATAGCTCTGCAATCACAGCCGCCAATTCCTTTAGCACTCTCGGATGCAACGCGTCCGGCCCCATGGACTTGTGCACGTCCAGCTTTTCTAAATAGTCCCTAACCACTTCTTTCTCCACAGAGGGCTGGCCACCTACTCCCCATGCTGTGATGCCCAGCGCAGCAGTCTGGAAGCTGACCTTGTTCGTGAAGACAGAGGCAAAAAAAGCATTGAGTACATTAGCTTTTTCCACATCCTCCGTCACTAGGTTGCCTCCCTCATTCAGTAAGGGGCCCACACTTTCCTTGGCTTTCTTCTTGTTGTCAACATACCTGAAGAAACCCTTCTTGTTACTCTTAACATCTCTTGCTAGCTGCAGCTCCAGGTGTGATTTGGCCCTCCTCATTTCATTCCTACATGCCCGAGCAATATTTTTATACTCTTCCCTGGTCATATGTCCAACCTTCCACTTCTTGTAAGCTTCTTTTTTATGTTTATGATCCGCAAGGATTTCACCATCACTTGTTCTATTCCCTCTACTCATTGGACATCCTGCCCACTCCCTCATTTCTTTTTCCCACCTGTGGCTAGCACCTCCAGTCCAGTCCAGTCCCAGAGAGCACCTCCTTCCTTGTCTGCCTATCCAGCAGAAACACATAGTAGACGTGGCTAGGCTACCTCCTTTTTGTTTTCAGGGGCTCTAAGGCCACCTGGAGAAACAATGAGAATCCAACCCTATATGCGAAGAGCCACTACACTGGCCCATCTTGCTCCGCGCCCGGAGAAGCCCCCCACGGCAATCCTCCTGGCGCAACAGGCCAGTACCCTATGGCAGCTACCTGCTCGGCTGGATCATGCGCCAGACAGTTACGTTCAGTGGCCAGAAGAACTGCAGCAGGTCCGTGTACTCTGGAGGCTGAACGGCCCCTGCAAAGCGCTCCTTGGAGGAGGAGACTCCGGAGACTGAGCCCTTTTTGCTGCCTCTAGGTAACTGAAAGGAAACACTGCTCACAAGCAGAGCCAGGACGGGGCTAGGAGCTGCCGCCGGCAGGGCCCTTTGTGTGCAGAGCCGGGCTCCGCCTGTGACCTAACTCAGGTGTGCGGCTCGCCCAACCCCCGCAGCTCCGCGCTCGCCCGCCGGTGCCGGGGGGCTCGGCGCCGCTGACTCACCCGGCTCCCCGGAACTGCACTCCGCCAGCTGCTGACTCGTCTCCTCCAGTGGCCGGCTGGGCTGCGGCTCCTGCCCCTCCACTGGCACTACTGTGAAACTGGTGGGCATTGTCTTCCGGCTGGGCAGCGCCGGGACTCCGCGCTCAGAGCTCGGGAGCGACGGGGCGTTGGCGGCGGCGTCTGGTGTTCCCTCCCCCGACAGGGAGAGGGGTGGGAGTCCTCGAGCTGCCGCCTCCCTCACGTGAGAGCCATTTCCTCGCGCCGTGGGGGGTGGCTGGCGCTCTCCACACGCTGGCTTTGATTTTTCACTAGGCTTTGCAAACAGTTCCGCCGGCTGCCATGTCTACTAACTTCAGCGTCTGCACAAAAGGAAAAGGGGAAGCGCCGGGCCGGGCCCACACCCACACTAAGTAGATACAGCCCCCGAGATCCAATTCGCAAGGGTCACCCCCACCGACCCACTCCTGATGATTTTCTCCCCTACACTCACCAGCTGAGTTGGGAGGACTCCTAAAATCCTCTGCAAGCCAGAGTCCAGAAGAGACCATGTTTTCCCCTCAGTGGCTCTCAGTGGAATGGATAGGTTCTAATATCAGGGCAAAATTGTTTGAAAAGAGATAGGTCTTATGTGCCTACCTGCCTCTTTAGGCAGGTAAGTCCCAGATTTTAGGCACCTCTAGTATTAACAAAACCCCAGCTCAGCTGCCACTGAATGCTTTAGGTGCACACACACAAAATCAATGTGCCTAAATTTCTTCTGTAAAAGTTGCCTTTGTTTCTGTCTCTGAGTGTGCATGCTGCTGCCTCACTCCAGGTGTCTAGCTACCTAACCCCAGTAGTATACAAACTGGGGGAAAATAGACATCCATCTGCCTAAGGCTTTGTCTGTGCAACACAGTTTTTTCCACAAAAGTCAACTTTCATTGACAAAACAGTGGAGGTGTACACGCTGCAATGCTCCTCCGGCCAATTTAACTTTCCTGCTACGCCATCAAAATAAAAGCACCTCAACAAGAGGTGTAGAGCTTTTTGCAGCAAAGTTAGATCAACACAGTGTTAATGGAGACACTGCACTTGCTTATGTTGCTGTAAATGGCCTCCAGAAGACAGCAGTCAGCAGACTCAACCCCAAGGATGAAGTGGAGTTGGAGGATGAGGTGGAACAGGTGGCAGGGTTATCCGATAGTGTGGTGAGCCAGGATCTCTTCTCAACTCTGGTGCGTTCAAGCTAGTCCCAGCACTCTGGCTCTGGCATGAATGATGCAGGAGAGGGGAACTCTGGTAAGTACTCATTTTGATGAGTGATACTACTTGGTTACATGAGGAAGAGCTGTCTTTTGTTTCATTATATCTTAGAAGTGAGTCAAGGATAGAAATGTACATGACTAGCAGTGGTAGCGTCTGCTTCCCATTCCCCAGTGCAGCTACGCAGTGGGGATCCTGTGGAAAAGTTTGTTAACGCACATTGAGATTTTACGGAAATCTTCCAGAAAGATCTCTAGGAAACTTTCCTGGAGGTACTCACCAATCCTCTGCTGAAGGTTCCTTGGCAGAGCAGCTTTATTTCTTCCCCCATTGCAGGAAACTTTGCCATGCCAACGGGCAATCACTTGTGCAGGGACCAAAGCAGCACACAGGTGAGCAGCATAGGAGCTCAGTCTGAAACCTAAGACATGTAGGAGATCACAGAATCATAGAAGATTAGGGTTGGAAGAGACCTCAGGAGGTCATCTAGTCCAACCCCCTGCTCAAAGCAGGTCCAACCTCAACTAAATCATCTCTGCCAGGGCTTTGTCAAGCTGGGCCTTAAAAACCTCTAAGGATGGAGATTCCACCACCTCCCTAGGTAACCTATTCCAGTGCTTCACCACCCTCCTAGTGAAATAGTGTTTCCTAATATCCAACCTAGATCTCCCCCACTGCAACTTGAGACCATTGCTCCTTGTTCTGTCTTCACACACCACTGAGAATAGCCTAGCTCCATCCTCTTTGGAACCCCACTTCAGGTAGTTGAAGGCTAGTATCAACCCCCCCCCCCCCACTCTTCTACAGACTAAATAAGCCCAGTTCCCTCAGCTTCTCCTCATAAGTCATGTGCCCCAGGCCCCTAATCATTTTCATTGCCCTCCGCTGGACTCTCCAATTTTGTCCACATTCTTTCTGTAGTGGGGGACCCAAAACTGGACGCAATACTCCAGATGTGGCCTCACCACTGCCAAATAGAGGGAAATAATCATTTCCCTCTATCTGTTGGCAACACTCCTACTAATGCATTGCATTCTCATTTACCCACAGGAGTTAGATAGCAGCTTCAATCACCCCTGTCTGTGGAAAATGGTGGCAAAATATACAATAGTGTCCCTAGACACTTGCAGTTATCCCCTTAAAAAAATACCTAGACCCTTTGTCCCATCTCGGACCTTTCCCCCACAACCCTGTGGCTGAATTCACCCTATTTAGGGAGCTCACTGAGCTGTGTGCTTGCCAAGGGAGAGTGGGAAAAAGGTGGTGTAACCGTGCCTCAGTGGGGGTCACAACTGAGAATGTTGAATTCAGGGTGAACTGCTGAGAAATAGGGCAGATACACCCCAAGACGGGTGGCTAATCCCATAGCATATATGAAACCAGCAACAAAAGTAAACTTCTGTTTCACCACATTGGCAAACAGGAAAACATAAAGGCAGTTTCCTCAGGCATTCAAGTTCTTATATCCAAAAACACTGGATTCAGAGATGAGTGGTTCTTTTCAACCAGTTTCATCAAATAATAGGTTCTTCTGATCCCAAAGGACCAGCCACACACCCAGGTCAATATATAACTTAGATCTTACCCAAAAATCACGCTGATGCCAATCCTTTAGTATCTAAAATCTAAAGGTTTATTCATAAAAAGAAAGAAAGGTGAGAGTTAAAATTGGTTAAAGGAATCAAATACATTCAGTAATTGCAAAGTTCTTGGTTCAGGCTTGTAGCAGTGATGGAATAAACTGCTGGTTTGATAAGTCTCTGGTTGCTTCCAAATCATTGGAAGGACTTCAGTCCACTGGTTAGAAAGCTCGCATTAGTATAAGTTCATAGTCCAGAGGCTTGGGCTGGAAAGAGGCTGGAGCAGGATAGAGGCAAAAATGGAGAGGTTTCAGGGCCTTTTATATCCTCTGCCATGTGGAAGGAAACCCATTGTTCTTACTGTGGAAAATTACAGCAACAAGATGGAATTTGGAGTCACCTGGGAAAGTCACATGTCGATGCATTTCGCCTAGTCATTGTAGGAAGCCATAACCTACAGTCCACACAGTGTAGATGGGCATCTCCCATGATTCATTGTCAGCCAAGTATTTTTTGATGAGCCTCTTAATTTGAATAGTCCCTCCAAGGATATGCTGGCTAGCTACCTTGTCGGTGATACTCCAGGAACAAACATTTGAAATCCAGATATAGAGCCAATACTTATAACTTCAAATACAAAAATGATACATGCATACAGATAGCATAATCATAACCAGCAAATCATAACCTTTTCACAGACAAACTTTGTGGCAAATATATAACAGTGATCTATATGGTTATATTTTAATCAGATAACATCACTCCCCCAACACACAATTGGTGCGGGAAGATGTGTCCCAAACACTGTTGAATGCATCTAGGAATCTTTCCATTCTTGGTTTTGTATTACTACAGCTTATAACCAATATTAGAAGTCTTAATGTATAACAGAAATGGTTTATCAAAATTATATTTAACAGTATTATTGAATTTCTTTACAAACCTAATTAACATCAAGCCAATGTAGATATTAATGTTTGCCACAGTGTAGGAATATTGCCAGTTAGCCATGAAAGCAATATAGTAGTGTGCCTCAGTTTCCCTTTTCATACAGCACATTAGGTATGCAATGTCTTTTCTGCTGTGAAGAGCTTCAAGACTGTCCATAGGCATTAATTGGGAAACATCAGTATCACAAGGCCTTTTAACATAAAGTGTGTTCTTATCTATCATTCTTAAAATGTTCAAAGTTTTTTTTCAAATGTAACCCCCTTGCGGTTTAGATAGCATGGCCCCTTTAAATCTTTTTCCTAATGGGGGAGAGGGAGCAGTGAGAGAAAGGAGGGAAACTCCAGGGGTATGGCTCTGGAGCTCAAGACAGAAGGGCTGCAGCAAGCAGGCCCTCACAAAGTGAAGCGGCGGAGAATCTGCCTGAAGCCTGAGAAGGACAGGGAGAGCTGGACCTAGTATCACTGCTGCCCAGAGCTGCATGGGGCTGTGAGTACTGGGACCTGTGACTCTCCATTGGGAATAAGGAGGGAGGCTGCTAGCTAGTTAAGTGGGGAGGTGGTCGCTCTGTGCGGCTTTGCAGAGAGCAGCAGAAGAGGGCACTGGAGGGGTTTGTTGTGGAAAGTTTAGTGGTGTCGAAGACAACCAGGAGCACCCAAGACTCACCACTGGACTGGAACTTTGCTCAGGACTCCTGAACTCTGTGTGCAGACGCATTGCTCAGTGTCTGCCCTTTCAGACTGTGCTACCACTGGGCCTGTGGGGCCTTGGTTTGGATCCAACCCTGTTTTACTGCTCCCCCTATACTTCCCCTTGTTGTTTTTCTCCTCTTATCCCTCTGTAAATAAATATTTCCCTTTCTTATATCCATTGTACTTTACCGGTCTGTGCGTGTGTATGTTCACTCTTGGGGGTTTGGAACAGGCGCCCCTGAGGTGGAAGGGATTTTTCCTGCTGCATTCCTGTGCGCGCCTTCTCTTGGCCAGAGCTACCTGCAGAGCAGACTCCATCTTGGCCACGAGGGCACTAAAGTTACACTTGTTGGCCCGTATAAGGACTTTGAAGTACATGCACGCACACACCTATGTTACATACCCTAGGCTCTCCTTCACAATGCAAAGATACTTCTGAGTGACTTTCATCTCAGTTTAAAAAAAAAAATGGAGAGGTGATTATTAGAAGACCTGTGCCGAGGGGTACGAATCCCAGTAACCAAAGCTGTGCTGGTGGCGGGATTCCCAGAAGAGATGGAACCAAATGATATTGAGGAGAGCCTAGATGCAGTTGAAGTACTGGGGAGAGTGAAGGTCAACATCCGTATTTACAACCGCAAAGTGAAGGGCATGGTAGCACTGTGTACTCACTCCAAGGAAGATCTTGATAAAGTGCCCAAAGAGGTGCAAGTAGGAATTCTTCCCTGGACAATTCTGGGGGCAGAGCAATCCCCTACTAGTGTGCCCATGTCACTTGAGGTGGATTCTTTAGCGCAGAAATTGCAAACTCTGGTGGATGAGAAGCAGAGAAGAGAGGAATTAAGTTTGGCATTAGGAGGGGCTCCAACACTTGTGGCACCCAGCCTGGTGGGATGGCCAAATAGCTGGGAAACGCTCTCAAAGATGCATTGAAGCCGACATATGAAAGTGCTCCATACAATCGGTTACGTTCTTTCTCGGGGGTGTCACCTGTACCCTCGGGGAGGATGATTACGAGACATGGAGGGATTTTACAGTGCCACTTGTCCAAGAGTGGGAATGCTCTGATGCTGAGAAGTGGAAAAGTGTGCTTGAGAGTCTGGGGGGACCTGCCATGCAAATTGTCCAAGCCCTTAAAGACTCACAACCAGCTGCCACAGTGAAAGACTATTTAACCACTCTTGAGAGTGTCTACAGTGCTACGGATAGCAGCGAAAACCTGTATTATCGTTTCCACCATACCTATCAGGAGCCCCATGAATGACTGTCAGATTTCATCAGGAGACTAGAGGATTTGCTACAGCAGGTAGTGCGGAAGGAGGGCATCACCACCAAGCGCACTGATTCCACTAGGTTGGATCAGATCCTTCGGGGCACCTGACAACATGGGTTGTGGTGACTGCAGTTGAGGGAGCAGGCCCAAAACCCACCCCCATTCCACAAGCTGATTCAAGAGATACATGCAGAGGAGGAGCGATTGTTGCAAATGGACGCAGTGGTGCAGCCGAAGAAGGCAGGGAGACACGCCACCACAGTGCTTGGAGAGATGGAAGAGGCCTCATCAGTGGCAGCGGCACTCAGAGATTTGAGCCAAGAAGTGGCCATGACGAAGCCTCAGGGACATACTGTGCCATCCTCAAGAGGGGAGAGTAGCAGGAGGGGTGATAGCCGGCGAGAAGGTTTCTGTTACAACTGTGGGAAAGATGGTCACTATGCCTTGGACTGCCAAAACAAAACAGATTATGCAAGGGTATCTCAGAGATTGCAGCAAACCATTGGGAGTCACACCCATACATTATAGAGAAGAAACTTGGGGATCTACCAGTGTATCACATATGTCCTAAAAGCAGTCACGGCCCCACCAGAACTCTCCACCAGAATCATCTGTTACCTGTAGGACAAGTATTGTTTCTCCATAAGGATGTTTCCACAGATTCTGAGCCTCCCGGCCCCGCAAGTCAGACACGGTCCCAATGACGGAAATATACCTGTCCTCCGCAAACACCCAGCTCCTCGGAGAGTGAGGATGAAATGGGGCTTGGCAAACATCTAGTTTGGAATGCCCCAACCCTAATGGATCCTCTTGTTGTTGCACAAAGAGATGGTGAAGGGGAAGAACCCACACTGAGCACTCCCAAGGCCTCACCGTCCAAAGTTGTTGAGAGTCCCCAAGAACATGATGAGGAAGGTTCAGTGCAGGCAAAGAATCCTGTGCCACAAACAGTCACTTTAAATGCAGATGCCCTTGAATTTGTGTCTCAAGGACACCGGAGGGGTTTCTTGGGGAAAGTTTACTGGCGACGAAGACAACCAGGAGCACCCAAGACTCACCACTGGACTGGAACTTTGCTCAGGACTCCTGAACTCTGTGTGCAGACACATTGCTCAGTGTCTGCCCATTCAGACTGTGCTACCACTGGGCCTGTGGGGCCTTGGTTTGGATCCAACCCTGTTTTGCTGCTCCCCCTATATTTCCCCTTTTGTTTTTCTCCTCTCATCCCTCTGTAAATAAATATTTCCCTTTCTTATATCCATTGTACTTTTCTGGTGTGTGTGTGTTCACTCTGGGGGCGTTGGAACAGGTGTCCCTGAGATGGAAGGGATTTTTCCTGCTGCATTCCTGCACGCGCCTTATCTTGGCCAGAGCTGCCTGCAGAGCAGACTCCATCTTGGCCATTAGGACACTAAAGTTACACAAAAGATTAGGCACATTGTATATTTTTACCACGGTTGACATAAAAATCAAATACATCACAAGGCTAAACCTTAACAGTAACACTAAATTTCTTACAAGTCAGTGATTATAAGTATCTTGATAAAGCATGCCTCTCACCTTACTAAATCCCTTGGCTGGCTAGGTGTGTCCTCCATGCTACCAGCTATGGGGCAAATCTTCCCCCTCCCTTGGTAGATTGTATCAACCCAGACACTAGCTTCCAAATTATCATCTGCTACCAATTTTAAGGCTAGACACTCATTCTTTCCATCAGCAGGATTAGGTCCTTCCTCCCAACACACCTTTTTTTCTAGAAGGTTGAAAACTGAACCTCCCTGCTTATAGGAATCCCTTTGCTGGCTAGATGTGTTTACCAGCTGCAGCCCCTCTGTGCTATGAATATCTACACAGACATTCTCCTGCATGCTTGTTTGTGGATCCACCACCACCACCAGCATAGAGGCTGGACTCTGTTTTAAAGAGATACCAAATGAATCCAAAGTGTCTAAGGGTGAGAGTTTATCTGCTCTCCCCTGCATCCTTGTGGGTTAAGTCATAAGGCTGTTCTGCTTTGAAAAACCAGTAATCCCAGTCTTTCCTCAGACCCTGAGGCACAGACTGCTTACTTAAAAAATCAGCATGGAGACATTCATGTTCCAACAGCCTTGTCTCCCCAACAAGCTGGTCAAACACAGCCACTCGGTTATGGGGCTGTTCAAATTCCCTGACTATTTTCTTTCCATCCAAAATCTCCTCAAAGATATCCCCACTGGATCTTCCTAAAGCTGGCTCAGTGTAGCTACACACCTCAGAAAGTCTCTGGCAGTTTTAGGAACTGAAACTCCCTTGATCAAATCACTTTCACTATATCCCTCAATTACAGCAAACTGCTTGCAAAAACTACCCTAAAGATTTTTATCTTCAGAATCTTTCTAAGGACATGTCGACACTGGCAGAGTTACAGCGCCAGGAGTTACAGCACCACTCAGAGAGCACTGAAGGAAAACCACTGTTGTATGTTCACAGCGTCAGCTGCCTGTGCAATAGCGTGTTCACACTTGCGGCACTTGCAGTGGTATTCGGAGCATTGCACTCTGGGGAGCTATCACACAGAGCATTTCTTCCTCTTCTGCCGCTAAGAGTTGTGGGAAGATGGAGGGGGTCGCGGGGCATCCTGGGTCCTGTCCCAATGCCCCATGATGCATTGCTTTGCTTCCCAGCAATCCCTGTGCTTCCATCCTCATTTGGCGTCATCTTTCCATGGTTTCTGTACTGCACACTTTGCCTCTTCAGTCTGCAGGAATGGATCCCGAACTGTTGTCTAGTATGCTGCTTGCTCTGACCAACACATCACGAGTGGCAGTGGAGTTATTCCTTAAACTACAAAGGCAAGAGGAGTGCAACATTGATCCCACCACGCATACTAGCTATGACACGAAATTGCTTGTGGCATTCACAGATGTGCTGACCACAGTGGAAAGCTGCTTTTCAGCTCATTCCACTGAGTGCTGGAATCACATTGTGATGCACGTCAGGGATGGTTAGCAGTGGCTGCAGAACTTTCACCTGAGGAAAGCCACATTCCTGGGACTGTGTGATGAGCTCGCCCCAGCCCTGCGGTGCAAGGACATGAGAATGAGAGCTGCCCTGCCATTGGAGAAGCGCGTGGTGATTGCACTGTGGAAGCTGACTCCTCCAGACTGCTACCGATGGGTTGCTAACCAGTTTGAAGTGGGAAAGTCGACCACTGGACTCATGTTGATGGAAGTGTGCAGGGCCATTAATTGCATCATGCTCTGAAAGACCGTGACTCTGAGCAACGTGCGTGACATTGTGGATGGGCTTTGCACAAATGGGCTTCCCTAACTGTGGAGGGAGATAGATGGCACACACATTCCAATTCTGGCACCAGACCAGCTAGCCACCAAGTACATTAATCGCAAGGCATATTTCTCAATGGTTCTCCAGGCTCCTGTGGATCACTGTGGTCGTTTCACAGACATTAACGCAGGCTGGTCCAGAAAGGTGCTTGACGCGTGCATCTTTCAAAACACTGGCCTGTTCAGAATGCTGCAAGCAGGGACTTTCTTCCTGGACCAGAAGATCACTGTAGGGGAAGTCAAAATGCCCATTGTGATCCTGGGAGACCCTACCTACCCCTTAATGCCATGGCTTATGAAGCCATACACAGGGCAACTTGACAGCAGCAAGGAGTGGTTCAACAACAGGCTGAGCAAGTGCAGAATGACTGTTGAGTGTGCTTTTGACCATTTAAAGGCCTACTGGTGCTGCCTCTATGGGAAGCTTGACATGGCCGATGACAATATTCCTATGCTTATAGCCGTGTGCTGTATGTTCTGTAATATTTGTGAAGGGAAGGATGAAAGCTTCACTCAGGGCTGGACTGCAGAGGCTCAGCTCCTGGAGGCTGAGTTTGAACAGCCAGAGATTAGGGCTATTAGAGGGGCACAGCGCGGGGCCATAAGGATCAGGAATGAGGCAGCAATTTGAAGCTGAAAGCCACTAATATTTGTTGCTGTGCTCGGGACTGCTGTCTGTATGCATGTATCATTTTTATAGCCACTAGAGCCAGCATATGGAGGAGGCACCTTTTCAAGAACTTCTCTTACTTTCGCTTTCACTCCTGTGTCAGGAAATTGACAGAGCTACTGTGAGACTCTGGTGGACATTTCAGCAGTGGTTTTGACCCACCAAGGGCACCTGACAGAGCTTATGAAGCAACAGAAGAAGGCAGAGGAGGGAGTACCTAGGCTTGGCAGACTCACACTGGCTGATGCTGCTCATGACACTTGGTATAGCTGCTAGTGCTCTGTACGTAGACTAGCACTTCTGGAGCAGGGCCACTAGCACAGACTGGTAGGATTCCATCATCATGCAGACCTGGAATGACCAGCAGTGGATCCAGAACTTTTGCATGAAGAAAGCTACATTTCTGGAGCTTTGGGAGCAGCTTGTCTTCCAGCATAAAGATACATGTATGGAGCCATACTTGCCAGTCCAGAAGCTGGTTGCTATAATATAGCCCAAACTGCAACAGGTTCATTGCAAACTAGTTTGGTGTTGGAAAGTCAACCACTCTGAGGCAAGAGTGTATTTTACCCCAGGGTGCAGGCATAAATAGATATTCCTGGAGTAATTGCTGGCTTTGAGAGAATGGGGTTTCCAAACTGCGCTGGGGCCATTGATGGGACTCATGTGCCCATAGTTTGCCCTCCTCAAGGAACGTGAGTACATAAACTACAAAGGGTACTACTCCATTTTTATGCAGGCCCTCATGGACCACAGAGGGTGATTTATGAACTCAATGTGTCCTTCAGTAGAGAAGTTCATGATGCCAGGGTTCTTTGCCGATCAGGAGTCTACATTCATGGACAGTCTGGGACACTATTCCCACCAACTGACATTGTCATAAATGAAGTTACGTCCCTGCTGTTATTGTGGGGAACCACACATACCCACTTCTATTTTGGCTTATGAAACTGTACCCTGATTTAAGAGGCCATGACAAAAGAAGGTTTAATTACCCTCTCACCAGGGGCAGAATGGTTGTTGAATGTGCTTTTGGTAGATTGAAATCCTGTTGGAGATGTTTACAGACCTGTTTGGATTACAGTGTCATTAATGCTGTCCACATTTCTGTGGCTTACTGTGCTCTTCACAATCTTGGTAAAGCCAGAGATGAACAATTTCCCCACTCAATGGCTCTCTGACAGTGATACAATCAGCCAGAAAGTTCACCTACCACAACTGGGTGAACCCAGGCAACAGAAGTCAGGGATGCTTTGTGCTCCCACATGATGGACTTGCATGGCACAATGGAATACCATTAGTATTAGTACATTATTAATGTGCTTGTGGTGGTGTGGGGACTCATTGATTGTGAATGACAGGACCGCTTATGAAATGGAGGTGGGTTATTCACAGTATGGCTTGATGTAAGGAAGTGATTGAAGTATGAATTGCTATAGATAACCATTCCCAGACAGGCCAGCTGCCATTATCACACCAAAAAACCAGTAACAACAGAACCTTACAGAAAAAAAAAACAGTAAAAACAAAGTGCATGAACAAGTGCAAACAGTGAAATCATTTACATGACAGTAATCTCCTACTATGGCATATACCCTGGCCATCCATTCTCCTTTCCCTGTTTCCCTGTTTGCTACACACTTGGTGCTGGGGGGAGGGGTGGAGGCATCCATAGTGGAGGGCATGAGCAGCAGGTATCGCAAGCCAGGGGAGGTTGAGCCTCCCCAAACAGCCAGGTGTTGCCCCACCCACACTCTGCCCCAAAACCTGCTCCTGCTTCCCACTCTCCTCCCCTGGCCTGGGCTGGGGCTAGGGCAGGCTGACCTGTGGTCTGGGACTCAGGGCAGCTGGGGTCAGTGCTCTGTCTGCCTGGTGCTGGGCCACCTGCCAGGCACTCTGGCACTCAAGGGCTGGGGCCGCACCACCTGGCACTCCGGGACGCTGGGGGTGGGGCTGTGCTGCCCAGCGCTCTGGGGCTGCCTGCTTGGCACTCCAGGACTGGGGATGCTGGGGCTGGGGATACTGGAACTGTGCCATCTGGTGTTCTGGGGCGCTTGCGCTGGGACTGCTGGAGTGGGGGTGTGGGGGCCTAGCAGCCTCAGGGCTCCTGAGGGGAAAGGGAGGGGCCTTGGGCAGAAGGGGCGGGGCCAGGGGCTAGCCTCCCCGAGCAGGCATTCACATGATGCCCATGGGGGAAGAGGCCAATATGAAGGACTGCATGGGCAAGGTGGCCCTGCCCAGCCGCTCATGGGGCCAAATTGCATATGCCACGCAGCCATAGAGTCTTCCATGCTACTTCTGGACTGAAGCACAGGCAGTCATTACTGATATGAGCTACTGAAACTTTTTTCTGCTGAGTTCTGTCCTCCTCCCTTAGCTGCTGTTTCTGTTCCAGGAACTGCAAAGCAAGTGCCTGCACTTGTGCTGAAATCCTCTGCTCAAGCTGTGTAGCCAGGCTAAGCCTTGCCTCTTGCCATCCCTTTCCTCTAGCCATAAGTCTCTCTGTCTTTGTTACGGGAGCTGCTTGTTGGCCCTCTCCAAAACTTCAACCATAAGTTCATCATAGAAATGCTTCGTTTTGGAACAGTCTGTGAAGCTACATTGGTCTAGGCTTCTGCTGCAGTATGGATAGTCTGTGGAGGAACTGCAGCCAGTAGAGGTTGAGGGGCCTGGAACATTGTCTCAAATAGCTCAGAGCAGGAGTTCAGAAAAAATCATTGTTAGGATTTCAAGGACATAGAATGATACTTTTACAAACTGAAGTTCTGTACACTGTGAGAGGGATGCTTCAGACCACAGAGGGTCCCTAGACACAGCCTGGCTAATCACAGCAAAAGAAGTGCACACACAATGGTAAGTTGAAAATGCAAAGCTGCTTTTTTTATTTTAGAAAATTTCAGAACTACTTTGGGTTTTGGGGGCATGTCATCAGTGACCATGCTACAAAAACATTGTCTATCGTTTCAGATCTTCCATATTTTGGAGGACATAACCATTCTTGTGGTACCTGACTGGCAAAGGGAGATGATATTCCAAGCTGTTGGTAGGAAACCTGCAGTTTATGCAACTAAGGTATTCAAACGTATAGTGACTGACCGGCACATCTATGAGTGGAGTAGGCTATCAAGGTGGCCTGTAAAAAAACGCCCTTTCCTGAAATGTGACCACCTACCTGGAGTTCCTGCTTCAGGAAAAGTTTGCACCTGGGATTGGGTCAGAATTCATGAGGGAATCAACAGGATGCTGCGTTAACTTCCACATGACTTACCCTGTTATGGCTGCATGCAAACATGCAGAACTCCACAGACTTCCTCCTTCCTCCTCTCCCCCAGCACGTTTCGGGACAAAATTTCAAATCCCAGTCATATTTGGGACAAATAATTTTATCACTTTGATGGGGTATACAAATCCCACACTGGGCAACAAGGGGGTAAGGAACTACTCTGGGCCCAGTCAGCCCTGCCCACCACCCCTGTAGCAAATGCTCCAACTAGGGGAGGAGTTAAAAGGCAGGAGAACAGCTCATTTGGTGGCAGACCTCATTTGGCGGCAGAAGAGAGCAAACCTGCAGCTCCAGCAAAGGAGAGCTGAGGAAAGGCAGAATCTCTCCCCATGACAACTGCCCAAAGGTCCCTCCCTAAGAGAAGAGAGGACCTGCTACAGAGACAGTTTGAGAGGGAAGCATTCCCCTCTTCCTCTTATATGGACTCCCAAGTTCTGTTAATTTCCCTTTACTATGTTTAGACTACCCCAGAATGGGAAAGCCATAGGACTGAGCTGCCCAGGAGGGTGGGCCATACCACAGCAAGAGGCAGTCTCCACCCAAGAAAGGAAGAGAGCTGCCCCACTATACGCAGCTGCCAGAAGACACCCTTCATGCTGCCTAGACCCAGATAGCAAATTTGGGGCAATTGCAGGGGAGGTGATAGGAAGTGGCCTGGGAGGGCAGCCTTAAGCAGCTCCCTGGCTGTCAGGTCAATGATAGCCCTCAACGGGCCCTGAGTCAGAGCCCGGTGGAGTGGAGAGGGCTGGGCTCCGCAACCAACAACCCCCTGCAAGTCACGGGCCTAAGCCCTGATCACTAGACAATGCTCCCCTACCAACCAACCCCCAAGTGTCACAGTCGCCAGTGGACTGCACAGACTACTTCTAACTGAAATGGACCAGATTTGTAAATGGATCACTTTTCTACCTCCCCCACTCCCACACAGTTCGCTGTTTCCAGGCAGATTGACAGATCATTGAGTGGTTATAGAGCGGCATACTTACAGGCATGGCAATGTAAGGTTATTATTTTTAAGAAACAAAAATGGCCCTTGCAAATATCTGTGCCTTTCCATTAGAAATATACTTTAAAGTTGTTCTTAACTGTTTGCATTTCCCGGCCACCATTTTGAACTCAACATGGTAGAGGGAAGAGGAAGGGGGAATGCCAAGAGACTGGCATACAATCTGCCATTAGTAGATACACGCTGCTAGCTGGGGCTTCTCATAACGTTTGCATTGGTTCATAGACTGGAAATCCCTCCCATGACTGAGTTAATAAACATTAAAATGGAGGCAGAAACTTACCAGGCACAGGGGCAGCTCCTGTTCCTTCTGTGTCTTTTGCAGGCTTCACAGTAGGCTGTTCCTCAGTGGGGACACCAGATAGCTCCTCTGGACCCAGAATGTCCTGCTCCTGCTCCAAAGCCAGCTCTGGGACCAATTTCAGCAACAGAGTGACTTATTCTCACTCGGTGCCTGCTGTTGGCTCCCATCTCTTCCCCATCATGGATTCTGGGGCAACGGGGCGCCATCCTAGTTGACCAGGTCATCATGCACCACTTTTGGCTCCATGCTAAGTGCAGTGGCTAGCACCCAGTCAAACGCCTCATCATATGGGCATGATTTTGGTGAGTTGCCTGAGGTGTGGTTCTGGTCCCTGAACACTTTGCGGTACTGAACTCTTCAGCCACTCCCTGCACTGATCACTTGTTCAGTAAATTTGCAAATCTATCAGTTTCTTCACTATTTGCTAGTATGTGTGGTCATTCCTGGTACTCTTATTAAAGTTCACAGTTTTGCTGTCCTCGCACCAGAGATTCACCAAAAGCTGACTGTGCTTCCATGACTATGAAGCACCATGCTTTGCAAAAGATTCTTCTGTTTAATATCCATTGCAAACACAGAAGGCTCTCTGATGGTGCGTTTGCTGCTCAGTAGTCAGAAGACAATGGAAGGTTAATGCCGACTCTCTAAGCTGCTGCTGTACACCAAGGAGGACTGCTTCCCTTTTCATTGGAGTCTACTGAAGATTTGTGGGATAGAAAGGACAAACAAAGTTGGCCCATGATATTGTGGAATACTTTCAAAGGACTCCCAGAACCCAAGTTGGTGTGGCTGCATCTACACTGCCAAGCAATAGGGCTTGAACCTTGGGACACGGCTTGACTCGGATTCAGCACCTCCAGCCCCACAGGGTCCGAGGATCCTAGATCCGAGCCTGAGTCTGAGAGATCTGTGTGTGTATGGAATAGAGTCTGGGCTCAAGCCTGCGTCTCAGCCCAGGTTTACATTATAGTGTATGGGACCCCAGTAACGAGCAAGTGCTGAGAGAATGCAGAATTGGTCAACACTACACTCGGCTGATACGGCAACTCATGGTGTTGGACGCCATCAGGTAGTCGAGGGACATCTACATAGAACACATCACCGGACATTGGCAATACCAGGAGGGATGAGCTGGAGTGCCGATGAGAAAGTAGGGAAGTCAGGAAAGTAACTGAAATACTTTCCTCATGAATTGTATTTTCTAAATGGACAACCAACCTAATTCTCAATTACTGAGGGATAATCTCCATTCATTGATATATTTTACTTTCCACAACCAAATCTCTGTACAACGTTTCATGAGTGATATATCCAGTATTCGGATTCTAATATCTAAACTGTATTGTTAAATCTATTCACCTAAATTTGGGTTATTGTTGATTATGTACTCTATGTATCGTACGACTTTTAAAAACAAACTTTGTATTTGTGGATAATCTAAGCATTATGCCCAGATGTACAGACACTCTTTTCCCAACTTATGTATTATATAATTTTTTTAACATTAGCTTTAATAAATATTTACCCTATACCCTAGTTTCCCAGGTCATTCTGTTCACTCTTTTTAAATATTGGCACAACATTGGGTTTTTTTTTCCCAGTCCCCTGAAACTTCCCCAATGTTACAAGGTTTGTTAAAAATCAACCTTAATGTTTTAGAGAGCTCCTTGGCTAATTTTTTTTAATACTCTTGGGTGGAAGTTATGTAGTACTGCTGCTAATTTTAAAATGCTTAACTTTAGATGCTGTTTAACATACTCCATTGTACCAGATAAAATAGAAAACATTTTATTATCGCTGCAAGATATAAATATGTTGTCCTGCTTCTTTACAAATGCAGAACAGCAGAAATATTTATTGAACATGCCTTTTCTGAATGACGATTGATAATTTTATTATCCTTGTCTAATATTGGGCCTATGTCATTGCTAGATTTTTCTTTATTCCTCATATTTAGATTTCTTATTCAATATTTGTCTTTAATCCATTAGATCTTTCATTGATAATTTTAGCCCCACCCCCCATCCAGGCTCCTTGCTCGGTGCCCAACCCTGGTCTGAGCTCCTCCCTGCCCCCAGGCTGCTTGCTCAATACCCCGCCCCAGCCTCAGTGCACCTTCCCCTTTCCACGTTGCTTGTTGGGTGCCAAACCCCAGCCTGATCGCGTCTTCACAGGCTCCTAACTGGATGCCCAACCCCAGCCTGAGCACCGCCCCCACGCCCCTAGGCTACTTGCTGGGTGCCCGACCCTGGCATCAGCGCATGCCCCCGCCCACAGGCTGCTTGCCAGATGCCCAACCCCACCATGAGCACAACCCCCTGTGATGTTATTGACATGAACTGTGACTGTATAGCCCACTGTTGAAACCAAGGTCCTATAGTGGCACCAAATCTTGTACAAAGGAGGTCAAGTAAGGATTTGCTGGTTATGATTTGCTATCTCTATGCATGTATCATTTTTGTATTTAAAGTTATAACTATGGGTTCTGTACTGTCTGTATTTTCAAACTTGTGCTATGCTTCTGGGTGACACCCCAGACAGTTTGGCATCAGCACTGCCTAGCCTGCTTGGTAGCCCATTAAGGACCATCCATTATACAACTGACCCATTGAGAGAAGGCAGATACACCTTATGACTCAGCAAGACATGCAGGGCATGCCTATGGAGAGGACTCTTAAGGCTTTCAAGCCATGTGCCGGGCAGCTTGTGTATGAAATAAAGGAAGCTAAAGTCACATGGCAAGAGGCTATAAAAGGCAGCTGCATCTTCTCCATTTTGTCTTTAATCCTGCCTCTTACCTCTGGAGGAACTTTGCTACAAACTAAATGACTTATCCAAACTGTGGATGTACTCCAGAAACTTGATTCCGTTTAACCAATTTTAACTCTCATCTGTATTTCTTTCTTTTTATGAATAAACCTTTAGATTTTGGATTCCAAAGGATTGGCAACAGCGTGATTTGTGGGTAAGGTCTGACTGGTATATTGACCTGGGTCTGGGCCTTGGTCCTTTGGGATCGGGAGAACCTTTTTTCTTTTATTGGGGTATTGGTTTTCATAACCATTCATCCTCCATAAGGAGCGGTGCTGGTGGTGATACTGGGAAACTGGAGCGTCTAAAGGAATTGCTTGTAAGACTTCTGGTTAGCCAGTGGGGTAAAACCAAAGTCCTCTCTGTTTGGCTAGTTTGGCGTGCAAAGGACCCCCAGCCTTGTGCTGTGACAGCCTTGCTCTAAGCAGTTTGTCCTGAATTGATACTCTCAGTGCAAGTGCGTATCCTTAAATCATAGAAGGTTAGGGTTGGAAGGGACCTCAGGAGGTCATCTAGTCCAACCCGCTGCTTGAAGCAGGACCAATCCCCAAGTTTTGCCTCAGATCCCTAAATGGCCCCCTCAAGGATTGAACTCACAACCCTGTGTTTAGCAGGCCAATGCTCAAACCACTGAGCTATCCCTCCCCCCAAATAGTGTGAACACACTATTGCACAGGCAGCTGTCAGTGTGAACACACAACAGTGGTTTTCCTTTGGTACTCTCTGAGCAGCGCTGTAACTGCCAGTGCTGTAACTTTGCCAGTGTAGACGTGCCCTTAGACTGTGGCATCAGCAAAGGGGACTGAGAGGGAGGAAGAGCCACACCCACCTATACGCTTACAGTTACACTTGCTTTAATTTAAGGTTTTCTCTACAACCATAATTGCTTTAAATGAAAGCTAAAATTGTTCACGCTCACCCCAGGTAGTCTTTCATATTCCGTGAGAAAGATTGCATTAGTTTGTTTTGTTGGCTTTTACAATTTCCCATCTTTCTCTTAACTTTGTACACACAGTCATATTTAGAGAAGAATTCCATTTTGGTAATGTTTACCCCAAGTTAATTCACAATCAAAATATATAGACTGGAAAAACTAAAATTTTGTTAACTGCACGTTAGTAGCTCTTCTAAAAATTGAAGTGCCAAATTACAAGTTTCGACTGCTCTAGAGCTATGACTAAGACAATAGCAGTATTTTTCCATTCCCAGTTTTCATTGTTCACAGATCACATTAAAGATCATGCAGTAGTACTGCCAAGAGCTCAAAAAAACATCACTGCCAATCTATTTTATATATTCCCTCCTATTTGGCATGGATGTAATAATATTCCCAGAAAAAAATTAAATTTGAGCAAAGATCAGGAGTATACACAAGCAATTTAATGATAAAAATCACAAAATAATATCATTATCTCAAAACAAGCATTACAAACGCAAGACATTCACAGTTACAATTAAGTTTAACAGAAATCCAATCATAAGTTATGGAAGTACAGATAAGGCACCCAAAGACCCTTAATGCTACTGTGTAGTGACATTATGAGGAAATTAATTTTTGGAAACAAGTACTTAAATTTAATCTGTACCACAAACACTACCATGCCACAAGTGTAATCATGTGACATCAGTACACAGAGAAATGGTTGTTGGTTTCCAAGGCTGTATTATGGCCCTCACTCCTGGAACCATGGGATCATATCAGAATTTGAGCTTTTATTAAACAAAGTTTCGTGGTTACTAAAAAGAAATGCAAGAGAAGTGTAACCAATGCAGTAATATAGCTCTGTACATCTGTATGGGGTTTTAACTCCAAGACTTTCTGCTCTGAGAAGCCATAATAACATCATTCCAGCAGAGGACTTTATGTGGAAGGAGGAGAAATGCATGGCCCACCCAACAGCCAGCATGTATTACAGGCCCCTTGCTGTAACTCCTTCATGCCTGGGGGGAGGGGAAGGAGACCTCTACTGCTTCCAAGGGGAGGAGGGGCCTCTGTTGCTGGTCCTGTGGGGGGTAAAGAAAGCCTCATGCTGCTGATCCTGCCTCTAGGAGTTGAAGTTCCTCTGCTGCTGCTCCCAAGAAGATAGGGGGACATACTGCCCTTCCTGGAAGGAGAAGTGGGTCCCCAACTGCCACCCTTGCCTCTTTGGTGTGGGAGGGTGCCCCTGGCTGCTGCTACATGGGGTCAAGGCAATGGGAGACCCCAAGTCTCCATATATCAAGGCCCTTGAGTTGCCCTAATCTGGCCCTGATGCCTTACTGGGGCATTTCTATAACTTTCCACTCTTGACTGGTATACTGCTTTTTTGTGCTTTGGGGAAAAAAGAACTCATGATCTCTCTGTCTTTTAGAAATATCTACTTGATTACATTATTGGCTGAACTCAGTAAAAGACCCATGTTACAAATAACACTCCAAATTCAATAACTATTATTCCACAAAAATCTCACACTCATCATCCCCTTTGCTAATCTTAATACTGAATAATTTGTGCAAAAAATCTTGTACTGTCTCACATTTCAAAATAGCAGTAGTCTTATACACAAAATATTTCAGAATATTTACTTTTATAGTATAAAGAGCAATGTAATTGTCAAAATAAATTAAGAAGTGCATTTTGTGATGAAGTGCCCTTGCTCTTTTGATTGTGGTGTGTGTGTGTATGTATTTAATTCATAAAATTCAGTAGTTCACTAATGAGTCCCCCAATGCAAATTATTCAAGTTCTACTGTATTTACAGCAGTGCCTATAGTTGTTCTGGCTCAGATTAGTTTCAGTACATGATAGCTGAAAAGTATCCAATACAAAAATATAGTTATGCTTGAAGAAGGCTGTTTTCTATTTTATTCAAGTGAAGTGGTTTGAAATTGTCTGTCAAATATCCTGCCTTCCTGTAATTTTTTCCAGCAACAGTAGTAGCATGGGGAAAGGATTTCATTTACTTAGTAAATGCTATTGAATTTGCATATTTAAAGGTAACCATGTAAAGAAATAATTGGTATGTTCATATAATTTTAAACAGGTAATATTGATAAAGATGGCCCATAATGTATCAAACCAATTATCATAACCTGTTTAGAAATATTAGAGGCAGAGATGGTAGTGATGCCTATTATTAAGCTTGTCTGACACTTCCAACATAAGACCCAGTTTTTAGTTGCTTATAACTTCAGCATACTAACTGTTCAGTTTGAAATTTTCAATGTCAAGTGTCAGCCTCAGACTAACTATTTTAACTGGAAAGTTTTAACTAAAAGAGTTCAACAGTTTCCAAGAACCAGATTAGGGAAAACTATATTGTTTTGTTCACATTAAAAAATAATTTAACAACCTTTTTTTTTTTTTTCTTATTTTTGTTAAGAAGCTTTAGTGCCCCCATAGTACCGTTTGTCATTCCCTGTGCAAATCTACCCACGTGTGGCCAATGTATGCACCTTTGAAAAAAAATCAGTTTCCATATGCTTGGTAGAAACTGCTTAGAGCTTCACAGATAAAATTTCTGAAGATTTCATCTGCCACTGAGTATGCTCTGGCCTGAGACGGCAGGTGCTGAGACTTTTCCTCCAACTGCTACTCCAGGCTATTTCAGGGACAGGGCAGGTACCAAAAATGAGAGCAGACTCTCTCTCCTGTGCTGTCAGTTACCTTCTGCTGGCACCCAGGTAGCATGGATAAGAGCTGGGCAAAATTTTTCAGATGAGTAGTTTATTCACCAAAAATATGTAGTTTTGTCTGATCCAAAATTTGACACAAATTTGTTTAATAGTTTCAGCCAAAAACCTTTTGGGGCTAGATTTATAAGGGGACTTGGTTGCAATTCACAAAACAGCTTGAGGAAATGATGGTGTTCTCCCACCTGCCCTTATAATCTTTAGCCCATTGGTTAGGGCACTCACCTGGGATGTGGGAAACCCAGATTAGATTCCCTGCTCTGAAACAAGGATTTGAATTCAGGTCTCAAACCTCCCAGGTGACTACCCTCGCAACCAGCCTATACAGTATCATGCACCCTCTCTCTGGGTATGTCTACACAGAATAACAAAAATACTGAAGCAAGTCCCAGAGCCTGGGTCAACTGACTTGGGCTCATGCTATGAGGCTAAAAATGTCATTACAGACATTCAGGTTCAAGTTCCGAGAGCCTCTGGGTTCAGAGCCCAGGCTTTAGTGCCCAAGTGTACAGAAATATTAGCAGCAGTGGGTAGAAGAGGAGAGAACAGAACTCATGGTCTCCTGGCTTGTAGATGAGTATTCCTTCCATATGACTATTTTATTAGAACTCCTTAGGAAGCTTCACAATGTGCTAGCAAGCTATAGTAGAATACAGCTCTGCAGCTTTCCACTTAATTCCCAAAATAAAGTCTAACAGCTTTTTACATTTAAAAAGATTGCCCTTTTCAGTACTATGCACTAATTTTTAGTGACGGCATTCCAGTTATATACATTTAAAGTGCCTCTGTTTCCTGTTTTTTAACTCTGTTGCAGCTTTGACTATAGCATACATGACATGCTATACACAGTGTACAATCTGGACTGATGAACAGCTGTGTCCCCTCAGTTCTCCAACCTGGGGTGTTCCTTACACTGCTTTTCAGTGAGAGCTATCGCTTCTGGTCTGCTCACACCCAGTCTCCAGTATGTAAGTTACTTCCAGTTATATTGCATGAGTGCTAAAGCCAGCCAGTCTTCAATTATATTGCAGAGAAACACCAGTAAACTCCCAGTCCCAGACTTTCCCCAGTAATGCATGTCTTGTACTACCTGGCTTTCTCCTGGACACTACAAGCTCACATAAAGTCATTTTATTAATATAAAATGATATGCACAAATCCTGTTATCCCAAATGGAGTTTCGCAAACACTTCAATCCAAATAACACTGGTTTAGATAAAACAAACAAGTTTATTAACTACAAAAGGATATAGTTTAAGTGATAAGTAATGAGGCATAAAAGTCAGAAGTTGTTACATTAACAAGAAAAGTAAAATGCAACTAATGCCTAGCTTTAAAAAATAGAGTGAATACAAAGCAAAGGTCTCTCACCAGATGTTTCAGCAGTCTTACTGTCTGAACTTATTTCAGTCAGGATCCCTCCCACAGTCCAATGCTGCTTCCTTTGTTCTTCAGGTGTCATGGGTGCCGTGAGCAGAGAGAAAGGGACGAATGTTTTGGGGCATCTGCTTTCCCTTCTTATACTTCTTTCTCTTCTTCAAGAAGCATCTCTAGCTGAGGTTCAGGAGACAGAAAATCTGTGAAGATGGGAACGCCAAGCTATTTCTTTGTCAACAGGTAGCTATTTCATCCACAACTTCTTTCCTGCCCAAGAGTGGCCATTTAACCAGGTGATGGTTAAACCTGGCTGAGGCATCAGTTTGCCTTTTTGTTTCTGGGAAACTGGTTTGTGGTCACTCTCCAGACTTGGAACATGTCTTAGTTATACCATACAGAGGAATCTTATAACTTTACATACAGTGTTGCCACAGTATTTTACCAGGAAATAAAGATCAGCAAATTATGAGTTTTCAAATGATACTTCACAAGCCATACTTTGTACAAAATTTATCATAATCCTGTGAAAGGGGTGAACACAAGGGTACAGACTGGCACAGATTAGCTTTTCCTGCCCTATAATGTTACTTAGGGTATGTCTACACTGCAATTAAAAACACATGACTGGCCTATGCCAGCTGACTCCTTCTCACGGGGCTTGGGCCATGGGGCTATTTCATTGCAGTGTAGATTCCAGGGCTCAGGCTGCAGCCTGAGCTCTGGGACGCACAGGGACCAAGACAGTGTATGGCAAGACAAAACAGTGCAGGACTTATCCAAGCAGATTATTCACCCCAGCAGCTGTGTGGGGCCCTCCTTTGTCTGCTGGGAGCAGAGGGGACCCCTGCAGCAACTACTGCTCACAAGTGGGTCCCTGCTGCTGTTCCTATAGTGGAAAAGAGTGGCCCCTGCTGCTACCTCTCTGTGAGAAGAGGGACCCCCTGCAGCCATCTCTGCTTTTCTTGGAGTGGAGGTAGGGCTACTGCAGCCCCTTCCCTCCTGAAAATGTGGGGTGGCAGGCCCCTCAACATCCCAGCATGTTCTTGTCTAAGTATCTACACACCATGTGGGGGTAGGAGGGGAGGCAAGGCCAAGGTGACAGTCCATGTTATAGGGTGCCTAGGATCCCAATTTGCCTAAATCCAGGTCTGGGGGAAGTATCCCAAAAATGGGTCATGTTTGGGTTAAGCCAGAGAGAAAGAAATCCACCAATAAAGGACTATTTTTTGTCCTTTGTAAGGATGTTGATAAATTGGAGAGAATTCAGAAGACAGGAAAACCTACCCAATAGTAAAGTTCAAGCCCTACTCAAGCTTGAGTAAGCTCCATCTATTTAGTTTATCCAAGCCAAGATTAAGAGGTGACTTGACCATAGGGGAAGAAATTTAATAGCAGAGGGCTCTTTAATCCAGAAATTTAACAATATCCAATTTCTGGAAGCTGAAGCTAGATAAATACAGACTAAAAATAAGGCACAAAATTTTAAGTCAGGGTAATTAATCATTAGAACAATTTATCTAAGGATGTAGAGGCTTCTCCATTACATTAAGTCTTTAAATCAATACTTGCTGTCTTTCCAAAAAACAGATGCTCTAGCTCAACCAGAAATTATGTCTTGATGCTAGAATCACTTGGTGAAGTGTTATGGTCTGTTATGCAGGAGGTTGGGCTAGATCATAAATCTCTTCTGACCTTAAAATCTAAACCCGGGAGCCGCTGGAGAAAGCCCTACACTGAAGATTGAAGGTTTATGTTTGTGAGACAGACTGGTTAGACCTGAGACAGTTAGAGGACTGGTCTGGGCAAATGCTCTTGAAGGAAGGATAAACAAAAATAGATCTGTGACTAGGGTTTTTGATTTCAAAAGGGCTAACTTTAAAAAATTAAGGAAATTAATTAGGGAACTGGATTGGACTGAAGAACTTGTGGATCTAAAGGTGGAGGACGTCTGGAATTACTTCAAGTCAAAGTTGCAGAAACTATCAGAAGCCTGCATCCCAAGAAAGGGGAAAAAATTCATAGGCAGGAGTTGTAGATCAAGCTGGATGAGCAAGCATCTCAGAGAGGTGATTAAGAAAAAGCAGAAAGCCTCCAAAGAGTGGAAGATGGGAGGGATCAGCAAAGAAAAGCTACCTTATTAAGGTCAGAACATGTAGGGATAAAGTGAGAAAGGCCAAAAGATATGTAGAGTTGGACCTTGCAAAGGGAATTAAAACCAATAGTAAAAGGTTCTATAGCCATATAAATAAGAAGAAAATGAAGACAGAAGAAGTGGGACCGCTAAACACTGAGGATGGAGTGGAGATAAATGATAATCTAGGCATGGCCCAATATCTAAACAAATACTTTGCCTCAGTCTTTAATGAGGCTAATGAGGAGCTTAGGGATAATAGTAGGATGACAAATGGGAAGGAGGATATGGAGGTAGATATTACCACATCCGAGGTAGAAGCCAAACTTGAACAGCTTAATAGGACTAAATTGAGGTGCCCAGATAATCTTCATCCAAGAATATTAAAGGAACTGGCACATGAAATTGCAAGCCCATTAGCAAGAATTTTTAATGAATCTGTAAACTCAGGGGTTGTACTGTATGACTGGAGAATTGCTAACATAGTTCCTAATTTTAAGAAAGGAAAAAAAAGTGATCCGGGTAACTACAGGCCTGTTAGTTTGACATCTGTAGTATTCAAGGTCTTGGAAAAAATTTTGAAGGAGAAAGTAGTTAAGGACACTGAGGTCAAGGGTAATTGGGACAAAATACAATATGGTTTTACAAAAGGTAGATCATGCCAAACCAACCTGATCTCCTTCTTTGAGAAGGTAACAGATATTTTAGACAAAGGAAACGCAATGGATCTAATTTACCTTGATTTCAGTAAGGCATTTGATACGGTTCCACATGGGGAATTATTAGCTAAATTGGAAAAAGATGGGGATCAATATGAAAATTGAAAGGTGGATAAGGATCTGATTAAAGGGGAGACTGCAACAGGTCATACTGAAAGGTGAACACTCAGGCTGGAAGGAGGTTACTAGTGGAGTTCCTCAGGGATCAGTTTTGGGACCAATCTTATTTAATCTTTTTATTACTGACCTCAGCACAAAAAGCGGGAATGTGCTAATAAAGTTTGCAGATGACACAAAGCTGGGAGGTATTGCCAATACAGAGAAGGACCGGGATATCATCCAGGAAGATCTGGATGACCTTGTAAACTGGAGTAATAGTAATAGGATGAAATTTAATAGTGAGAAGTGTAAGGTTATGCATTTAGGGATTAATAACAAGAATTTTAGTTATAAGCTGGGGATGTATCAATTGGAAGTAACAGAGGAGGAGAAGGATCTTGGAGTATTGGTTTTCCACAGGATGACTATGAGCTGCCAATGTGAAAAAAGCTAATGTGGTCTTGGGATGCATCAGGCAAGGTATTTCCAGTAGAGATAAGGAGGTGTTAGTACCATTGTAGAAGGCACTGGTGAGACCTCATCTGAAATACTGTGTGCAGTTCTGGTCTCCCGTGTTTAAGAAGGATGAATTCAAACTGAAACCGTTACAGAGAGGGGCTACTTGGATGATCCAAGGAATGGAAAACCTGTCTTATGAAAGGAGACTGAAGAGCTTGACTTGTTTAGCATGACCAAAAGAAGGCTGAGGGGAGATATGATTGCTCTCTATAAATATATCAGAGGGATAAATACCAGAGAGGGAGAGGAATTATTTAAGCTCAGTACCAATGTGAACACAAGAACAAATGGATATAAACTGGCCAGCAGGAAGTTTAGACTTGAAATTAGACGAAGGTTTCTAACTATCAGTGGAGTGAAGTTCTGGAACAGCCTTCCAAAGGGAGCAGTGGGGGCAAAAGACATATCTGGCTTCAAGACTAAGCTTGATAAGTTTATGGAAGGGATGGTAGGATGGGATAGCCTAATTTTGGCAATTAATTGATCTTTGACTATTAGCAGTAAATATGCCCAATGGCCTGTGATGGGATGTTAGATGGGGTGGGATCTGAGTTACTACAGAGAATTATTTCCTGGGTGTCTGGCTGGTGAGTCTTGCCCACACGCTCAGGGTTTAGCTGATCGCCATATTTAGGGTCAGGAAGGAGTTTTCCTCCAGGGCAGATTGGCAGAGGCCCTGGGGTTTTTTTGCCTTCCTCTGCAGCGTGTGGTACTGTAGTGAGGCATTGTGACTCCCTGCCGCCCCGGAGAGGGACAAGCCCATCCAGGTGCCAGAGTGGGCGGAGCCCGGGAGCTCTGAGCCCACCCCTCAGAGGGTCAGGTGGCGACCCGGAAGTATAAAAGCTCACCTGCAGAGCTCCCTGAGGGCCCAGCTACCAGGGAGGCCAGATGCCTCCAGCCTGGCCTGCGACTTGGAAGCCCCTGCGGTCCAAGGTACATGCCAGGAGTTGCCAGACCTGCCCTGCAGCTGCTACCTGGAGGAGTTGCCGGGCCTGCTGCTTGCCTGCTACCCTGAGGAACCCATGGTGCTGGATGCTCCAGAGCACACTGCCTGGACCCAGGTACCCCAAGAGGGGGGATTAGGAAGTAGCCTGGGGACAGTTGACCCTAGTCTGGCTGTAATGCTGCCAGAGCCCATGTCAGTGTGTTGAGGCCAGGATTCACACTGACACAGCAGCGGGCCTTCTGCCCCTGCTAGGGCCCTGGGCTGGGACACAGTGGAGTGGGAGGGCCTGTGTCCCCCCTGCCACCCAACTTGTGGGTGGCAGTCTCCCCCTCTTCCAGGTCCTTTAGAGGCCTAGGCCTGCTAACGTTGAACTATTTGCTCAGCCCCTGCCTGAGGGCCTGAGCTACTGGCTTGCTTGCCCTGCCCTGACCCTGGGCCTATTTCTATATACTGTTTGCTACTGCTCAGCCCCTGCCGGAGAACCTGAGCACCTGACTTATTGTTGCCCTGCCCTGACCTAGGGCCCGGGCTCATGGTGCTTGTTTCAGTTGCTGCAAGCACTGCCGAGGGAGACTCCCACAGCCAGACTAATTCCCCCAAACATTATCTGTGTTTCGTGAGCCAGCGTGGCTCCCCACCACCCCGGAGAGGGTCGAGCCCCGGCTAGCTGCATTACAGGCACAGGTCACTTGCTGGAGGATTCTTTGCACCTTGAAGCTTTAAACCACGATTTGAGGACTTCAGTAGCTCAGACATGGGTTAGGGGTTTGTTACAGGAGTGGGTAGGTGAGATTCTGTGGCCTGCATCGTACAGGAGGTCAAACTAGATGATCATAATACTCCCTTCTGACCTTAAAGTCTAGGATTCTATGATTTGGTGAGCTCAGATTCACAGGTCTCCCTCCTGTAGCATGACCTGCAGCGGTTCCTCAGGATGTTGGGGTAATCCATGGCAGGTGGCTGCTGCTGAGGTCTTCCTCATGGTTTGGGCCAAGTCGAGCATCAGCCTTAGGGCTGGGGGTCTTCCCCAAGCCTAGGGGGCTACTAGCTGGCATCCTAGCCATGGCTGCCAGCGTGACCAGGGCCTCTGCTGCCAGAAAGTCTTCCATCAAGCCCACCTCCACCCTCAGGGTGGTGGATCGGTGTCAAAAAACCCAGGCCCTCCCATGGGGCAGAGGTATGTGGACAAACTGTTTGATGACAACCTGCTCAGCCATATCAGTTACGAAGTGTCTCTTGGGCTGGAGCCACTGTCAGCAGGGGCACCAAAACCTGGGGTCAGGCTCCCAGCAGGTATGTCTTCCCCTAGAACCACTGTCAGAAGGTATTGGGGATGATATCCAAGGAGTCAAGTATGGCTGCCTTTATGTGCCCATAGTCCCAGGCTTTGTCATTGGGTAGCCCATTATAAATGGCCTGGGCTGTCAGGTATGGGGCCAAGAGCATGATGCATTTGTCCACGGGTCATCTGGCTACCGAGGCAACCCATACAAAAGTGATCAAGAAGGCTTCCGGGTCATCCTTGGGCCCCATTTTAGTAAGCTGCACTGGTATCTCAGGCAGCCAGGGTTGTCACTCCTCCAGGAGTGGAGCTGAGCAGCGGGGCTGCAAGCTCCTGGAGGCACTGCCGCTGCTGTTCTTGCTGTTGGGCCCTCAGATCAGCTGCTGCTCCTTGGCTTCTAATTGCTGCACTAGCTGCTGCTGCTGTTGGAGCTGGATGGCCGCCTGCTGCTGCTGCTGGCTCTCCACCCACCACTTCATCAGCTTATCCAGCTCCATTCTGGCAGCTTGGGGCTGGAGGCAGGTTGGTAGCACAAAAAACCCTTTTCTCAAGGATGGGGCACTGCCTTTATTCTCCACCATGTATAGTGGTTCGTGGCTGTCCCTTCCTATCAGTCTCAGAGGGACACCACACCACCTCAGTGCAATTTGCCTATAAATGCAAGGCTCAACAGAGGGATTAGTAGTCTCAGGGCTCTGGCCCCCTGGGCAGGGCAGAGCAATAAGCAGTTTAAAGGCTCTGCCCCTCTGGGTGGGGTACAGCAACAAGCAGTCTAGAAGCTCTGGCCCTCTGGGCATGTCAGAGCACCGAGCAGTTTAAAGGCTCTGGCCTTCTGGGCAGCAGGGGGGAAGAGGACCCTGGCCCACCCTACTCCACCAGGTCCTTGACAATGGAAGATTGCTCCACCACTGGGTCAGAAGGAATCCCATCGAAACATACTGACCTAGCTCTGGCAACACAACCAGACTAGCGTCTAGTGTCCCTGGGCTACTTCCTACTATACCCCCTGGGTGTACCTCCATCTCCTCAGGTTCTTCTGTCTTCCTGGTGTACATGGCCAGTGGCAGTCCCAGTAGTTCCTCCGGGTACTGGTCAGGCCTCCATCCCAGCACTTCCTCTGGGTCCTCAGTGCTGTAGAGCTCCATTTCGGGCACAGGGCTCGGCAGTAGGCAAGAGATATCTGCTTCCTTCAGTTCTTGCACAATTGAGTGACCGGGTCTGCCTTTTAAAATTTCTTGTCCTGCCCCTTTGCTTCTGGTGGGGAGCATGGAGAGTGGTTTCTCCCTGTCGGTCTCAGAGGGAGGCCACGCCCGCGCACTACAGAGGAAAATATACAAGGAGAGTCTGGAGGGGTATTTCATCACTTGCCTTAAGCATCTCTCCAGTAATGTTATCCTCTCTAGCTGCTTTCCTATTTTTAAGTTTATGGTGGCTTTTCTAACGTCTTCCATTGTAATGTCTCCTAAATCAATATTAAGCTCTAGTGGTAGATCTTCATCATGTATTTCTACCTGTTCACTTGGGATTGGGCTATTAGAACCATAGGGTTAGAGGGGACCGCAAGGGTCATCTAGTCTAACCCCTTGCCAAGATGCAGGATTTGTTGTGTCTAAACCATCCAAGACAGATGGCTATCCAGCCTCTTTTTGAAAACCTCCAGTGAAGGAGCTTCCACAACCTCCCTAGGCAATCTGTAGCACTGTCCTACTCTTCTTATAGTTAGGAATTTTTTCCTGAGACATCATCTAAATCTGCTATTCTGTAGTTTGAACCCATTCCCTCTTGTCCTGCCCTCTTTTGCAAGAGAGAACAACTTTTCTCCATCTTTTTTATGGCAGCCTTTCAAGTAGTTGTAGACCGCTATCATAGCCCCCTTAATCTCCTCTTTTCCAAACTAAACATATCCAGTTCCTTCAGCCTTTGCTCATATGGCTTGCACATCCCTTTGATCATTTGTCACTTGCCTCTGGATCCTTTCCAATTTCTCTACATCCTTTCTATACATTGGTGACCAAAATTGGACAAGTATTCCAGTTGTGGCCTGACCAGTGCCAAGTAGAGAGGTATTATCACCTCCCATGACTTGCATCTTATGCCTCTGTTAATGCAGGATTGCTTTTTTTGCAGCAGCATCACATTGCTGACTCATGTTGAGGTTGTGATCCACCACAACTCCCAGATCCTTCTCAGCAGTGCTGCTGCCAAGCCAGTTATCCCTCTACAACCCCCACTGATTCTGTATTTGTGCATTTGATTTTTCTTCCCTAAGCACCTTACATTTGTCTTTGAATTTCAATTTGTTTTTATAGCCTAGTTCTCCAATTTGTCAAGATCCCTTTGACTTTTAGTTCTATCTTCCCAAGTGTTTGCAAACCCCTCCTCTCCCCCCAGCTTTGTGTCATCTGCAAATTTGATCAGTGTGCTCTCTATTCCTACATCCAGGTAATTAATAAAGATGTTAAATAATACTTGACCCAGAAGAAATCCCTGTGGAACCCCATTTTACACTTTCTTCCAATCTGGCATCATTCCATTCATAGGTTTCAGAGTAGCAGCCGTGTTAGTCTGTATTCGCAATAAAGAACAGGAGTACTTGTGGCACCTTAGACTAACAAATTTATTTGAGCATAAGCTTTCGTTAGCCTCTAAGGTGCCACAAGCACTCCTGTTCTTATTCCATTAATAGTTTCTTTGTTTGCAGTTTTTTAACCAATTATGTATCCACTTAATGGTAGTTCCTCCAAGCCTGCATTTCTCCAGCATACTTATCAGAATATCATGTGGGATAGTGTCAAAAGCCTTGCTCAAGTACAAGTATATTATGTCTGCTGCATTCCCCATATCCACCGAACCAGTTATCCTGTCAAAGAAGGAAATCGAGCTGCTTTGGCATGAGACCTCCAGAATATGTCACTTATTAGCCCCTTACATTCTGGTTCTTAGTTCTGATTCACAAGAAACTGGATATTCCTCTCAAAATCCAGTCACAGGTAGGCCTACTGAGACATGGTCCTATAATGCACCAAATCCCAGATCAACTAAAGCTAGAAGATGGAAAAATTAGAATCAGAATTTCAGAAGAATTGGAAAGATATTATAAGCAAGTGGCCTTGTGAACAAGTTATACCAGCAGGATATATGGTACCATGCAGACAGTATTATGACAGTTGGATAAAGCAAAAATATTTCCAGAGTTCAGGATATTCTAGAATTCCTTCAAGATGGCCTAGCCATATATTTTATGACAAACACCTTAAAGAGACAGGTTTCAGCAACTGCAAGCATTCTGGATAGGGTGAACAGATGGCCTGTTTTTAAAGGGACAGTCCCGTGTTTAAGCCCTCCTGCTGGTGTCTCGGCTTTTTCTTAAATTAGGGGAGATATTAAGATGAAATGAGGAGGTATGGTTGAAAAATGAATCTTAAGAACAACAGAGGAAGGTGGGAAGGGTTGAAGGAGAGGAATGTTTGGGAGCAAAAGAATAGTGTTGGTAGGAGAGGGACAAGCTGAGAGGAGGAACAGCCAGTGACAGAACTGAAACTTTTGGAATTCAGTATTCCTTAATCCACTAGTTGGAAGACTGTGAAGGTGACTCCATTGTGGCACAGAGAAAGGGAATAGGCCAGCCGTGACCCATCCAGTACTATACACTACTTGAGCAACTGCTTTTGCTCCACTATTCTATTCTCAGCTGGAGTTAGCTGTCCAAGTAGATGAGAAGAGAGTGATGGGACTGATTTAAAAGAGATTTGTAAATATTCATAGCAGCTGAACTACATGAACTAGTTAGTTTATTGGTTTCTCAGACTACGTCTAAACCTTGAATCACAAACAGGCAATATTTTTACAAGAACTGGATAGGTCAAGGGATTGATAATGGCAGTTAACACTCTTCTTCATATGCTTTTACAAGAAGCACTAAAGCTAAGTATATCTTGATTTTTGGTGAATACTGACTCCATCATAGGAAAATCTAAAATGGGACTTTTGTTTTTGTGTGTGTTTTGTTTCTTAATTTCAGTTTTCAGGTGAACCATGAAAGCTCTTATCCTCATTCAAATGATCTATAATGTTCAGGGAATGAATACTAGTTTAGTCTGCCATTCATATGAATGAAGTTTTCTGCAGATTTATTCACAAATATTCAAATCTAAACCATTATTAGTATTAGCACAAAGTGGCCAATTTCTTTACTATCTAGTATTCTGTGTTCACTTTATCATTCCAATTCTGCAGTGTTTTACACCTATTTTGTATTAGTATAAATAAGTATGAAGTAAAAGGCAATGGAGAATCAGACCATCTTTTTATGGACATGAATGGAGGTAGGAGCTAGTGTGTATTGGGTGTGGTCTTCTCACAAAGACCCCCATAGTCATTATTGCTACTTGAATTAATTTTTTCAATTTGAACAAAATGTGTGGGGAGGGAGGAAAAAAGGTTAGGAAGCATACAATCAAACTGTGGACTTTCATGTGGTTAAATCTGGTGTAGGAATGTGAGGTACAGTGGGGAAAGATTCTAGTAATACACCAAACTTTTTTAAGTCAGCCATAGTAAACATAGAAGAACAGTGTAGACCATATTGATTTTGAATAAAATATTATGAGTTCTATGCTTACATCTCTTTATTACAACACTTCTAGGCTAGAGATCTTATTCTTTCTACAGATGGACTATGACATTCTGAACTAGGTATTAATATCTCCAAACTAATTGAATGCACCATCTACAATTGCTACCTTAAATTTCTCTCCTCTAGGTCTATTCTAAATCCCTCCAACCTGGCTTCTGTTCCCTATGTTTCACTGAAATAGCTCTCAAAGTTCTCTAATGACCTTATTCTGGCCTAGTTTCAGGGCTGGTACTTATCTTCCTCCTTTACCTATTGGTTTGACACTGATTATGCACTACTACTTAATCTTGTCATGCCTAGGGTTTTGTAACATCTCCAAGTTCTCCTCCATTTTGAATTTCTCCCTCAGTGTTTTGTTCAGTGGCTCCTCCTACCTTGTTTCTTTCTCACAATGGAGAGCATTATCATTCTCTCTATATAACTTGCATCTATAATCCTGGCTTCATCTTTGCGTTATCCCTCTCATGGCCTTTACATATAGGGTGTGTCTAAATCTTGTTTCTGCTTCCTCTATCACATTCCGAGATTTGCCCTTTTTTCTCTTCCAATTCCTGGTCATCTCACATCCTGAAACCTCAGCCCACTCAAATGTATCAGTCCTTAACTTAGACCCTTATTACCGGACCAACAGGAGTAATTGCTAGCCCCTTTATAGACCAGCCACTGGAGTAGGACAGAATCCATTTTCTTCCTGGTTAGTTACAAAATTATTTAATCTGCACTATAATATTGGGGATCAGATATACTAGATTCTGTCCTTCCTTCAGGAGAGGAGTGTGATTCATAGTGGCTAGATATAGGATAACTCAATGTTTTAATAACTATTGAAGATAGTGTGCTCCAGTGGATAAGACTGGAATTTATCATCAAGTTAGATAACTGGGTTGTGGTTCTGCAGTGGCCTTCCATAAGCTACCTTGTTAAAAATGGGTGGGGATGGGAAATGGTCAGCAGCTCTCCCCTAACTGTCTTCTAGTTTGGGGTTCATGGCCTTAGTCAAGAACAAGGATAGTAAATTTCTTGAGAGTTTAAATACCTTTTAGAGAAGTGTTGAATTCTTGGACTCTTTCTTAGCTCAGGGAGTGTGAGAGGCTTTCCTCCTAGGTCCAACTCTGTTTGATTCCTTAATAATCAGAAATGGAGCAATGTTTGTGACCTGCAATGCATGTGCCATGTTTTCTTTCTTGCCTGAAGCCAGAAGGGACTTCCTTTGTATGAAGTGCAGTTAGTAGCTGTGCTGGAAGAAAAGATTCTTGGATTGGAAGGGCAACTAGAGATGCTACAGATAATCTGAGAAATTGAAGTGTTTCTAGACAACCAGGTTTGGGAAATATCAGTACCCCAGGTTCAAGAAAGAAAAGAGCTGGGCACCAAGGAGTTGGAGAGAGAGAAACTCAAGAGGCATGGCAGTTCATAGACACAAGAGGAAAGAGGATGAGGTAGCATTCTAAACATCTGTAGGCAGTCAAAGATGGGCAGGCTGTGCTTAGGGTGACCAGATGTCCCAGTTGTATAGGGACAGTCCTGATATTTCGGGCTTTATCTTATAAAGGCAATTATCCCCCACATCCCACCCCATCCCGATTTATCATACTTACTATCTGGTCACCCTAGCTGTGGTCACCAAAGAGAAGAGGACCAAGAGGAATTCCACAGAGCTTGAAGTTTCCAATCAATACCATATCCTCATTGTGGAAACTGTGAAAGATATATCTCTGAAGATGCAGCTGATCCAAGAGAATGGAGAGATGTATGGAACACACTTGTGGATGGTGCTTAGCCCAACCTGTAAGAAAATCAAGCTTGCCCACAAAGAAATCACCAATTGGCCAAGGAAGACAAATAATCCTTGTTGGCAATTCTCCATTAAGAAGGATGGAAAGAACATTCTGGAAGGGACAGGTAGACAACAGGATGGTGTGCTGTTTTCCTGAGGCCAAGACACAAGCATCACTCTAAGACTGCATAGGCTTCTGAAGTTGATAGGCAACATCAGCAATGGTTCATATTGGCAGTAATGACACTATGTTATGGGATATCTTACTAATACTGGATGACTTCAGGGAACTTAGAAGGGTGCTGAAAAAGAAAAATATCCAAGTGATCTTCCTGGAGATCCTTGCTGTCCCACAAATGAAGGAAGACAAAGACATTTTCTGGAAGTGACCCTGCTGCTAAGCAGGGTAGGGTTTTGTGGAACAGAAATTCTAGACTTATCTATACACTAATGTTACAAACGTGTAACAAAGGAGGAATTGGAATTGCTCAGTTACAAGAATAAATTATATCTATTCAGTGTTACTGAAACCTAGTGTGGTGATTCATGTGATTAGAATTAAAAATCAATAACTTATTTAGAAAAAATTGAGTGGGCAAAAGGGGAGGGGCAGTGGCACTCTGTCAAAAATGGCATTACCTCTTTCCAAGTCACTCAGAAGTAAATGATCTTGAATGCTTATGGATCAATGTCCTAACAGATAAAGCACAAGATGGGGTATTAGTTGGTGTCTGTTACAGACCCCTTGGTCACACTAGGGAAAAAGATGACTCCTCATGCACCTTACAATGTGTAAGTTGGGGGAGGAGGGGGGATTGTGATCATAGGGGATTTCCATTGGAATGGCATTTGCTGGAGGTCTCGTGCTACCAGTACTAAAACATCTTTGGAATTTCTAAATATTATACATGGAGTTTTCTAATGCAAAAATTGTTGCAGCCAACAGCTGAAGAGGAACTGATCACAGAACTAAAAAGTTAATGGTGGCTTGGATACAAATGATCATGACTTGATCACATTTATAATGTGCAAGAAGAATAAAGTCCAGACCAGTAATGTACATACTTGGTACTTTAATAGAGCCAATTTCACAAAGCTGAAAACTGGACAGGATTCAGAGAAGAGCCATGAGAATGATTAATGGATTGAAAATATGCTTTATAGTGGTAGACTGAGCTCTTTGAGTGTAAGGGGTGACTTGATTAGTCTGTAAGTACCCACGTGGGGAACAGATATTTGATAAAGGTCTTTTTGTTTTGCAGAGAAACAAAAACAAACATTGAAACAATTTACCAAGGATCGTGGTGGATTCTCCATCACTGGCAATTTTTTAAATCAAGGTTTTAAATCAGATTTTTTTTAAAAAAAGCTATGCTCTACATCAAAAGGAATTGTTTAACATAAGCCATAGAACTTCCCCAAAATAAGAGGTCAGACTACATGCTCATAGTGGTCCCTTCTGGCCTTGGACTCTATGAAAATCTTTCCTATAGGCTACAAAAGTATTTGGTGAGGCTCTACCTTGCCCTCCTTCCCCTTTTGTCAACAGGTTCAACTTAACAAAAACTTTCAAGTATGACTAAAAAGTTATAAATTGCTCTATATATGAACACTAATAATTTACAGCTGATATTGTACAAATCCACATATGAAGAGAAAGTGTGGACAAAGGACAGGTCCCAGAGTGTTTTCTTTGTGCCCTGTTTGCAAGAAATCTATAAAAGTGAGATAATCCAATGAAAAAATGCTAAAAGATTGACTATTGAACTATTCATTTCTCAAACCAAAGTTCTGCTCAGTGTTTATATTTTCTTTTTTGCCATTTCAGTGACTTTACAAAGTAGAGTTTGAAGGTCATGTTAAGGTTGCATTACAGAATTCAGTGTAATTATAATGCAGCTATCACTGCACCATAATACAGTGTACTTGAAATAAATTTTAGCTGAGAAAAGCAGGGGTGATACAAGGTAGTCACATTCACACATGCTCTTCCATCAGTAAACTCATGTTGTCAGGGTAGATTCATGGATCCTGGGCTGGGAGGGAACAAAAGGGCAACAATCCTGGATCAGAGGTGCCTTGTGGAGGACTCACAGCTGAAGCAGCTGCAAAATGAGGCTGCCACAGAGTAATCCCAATCCTGGCCACCTTTGTTTTTTGATTTAACAAACTACCACACACCATGCATTATAGGACCTTCAGTGTGAGAGAGAGCTTGAAAGTTTATACACATGCAAGTGGAGATCAGCCCTGAGCAGGATAGCATATTTGAGATGGAAGTCAGTATTGTGACTGGGGATGGGGAACAGCTCTGTGTGCGTGTGTGTGTGAAGGGTTAAGAGGGGAGACTGATGAATGAAGGGGAGGAAAAGAGTGTGTTGAATGCAGGCAAGGAGAATGAAGTGTGTGTGTGGAGAAAAAGGAGGGAGAAGACTGAAAAAATTCTGCAACTGGGGGGGAAAGGGAGCAAAAAGAAACAAATTAAGGAAAATTACACCGAAGAGAAAATGAAGAAATAAAGTGATGAGACAGAAGTCCTGATTTTCAAAAATTAAGCTTGCATGCCTAATTTGCATGTGCACTGCTTTGTGCACAAATCCTGTGTCTTCAGGTATCCCTTTATGCTGTACTCTGTATGTCAATACTCTTTTGACTGTGGTTGAAACATACGTAATCATCCATCTTTGAAAATCTGGTGCAGTAATTTAAGGGCAAAATCCTCAGGTACACCACTGGGCCCAGAGCAGCTAGTGAGGCTTCTACCCCATCCCCTGCAACCTGTCATACTCCTGTCTCTACCCCATGATTGGCTCCTCGCCTAGTCAGCCTCAGTCTCCAGTCACAGGCTTCTGATTCCAGTCTCACTCTTTGTTCAGTCAGTCTTAGTTTTACCCCTCCATTCTCGCTAGTGCTCTTGGTTACCAGTCTCCTCAACTAGCCATTCCCACTACTCCCCCACCTACTCTAGGAGATCCTTGCCTCCAATCTCCTTGTCCATCCAGTCCCAGTTTCCTCCATCACTAACCCAACTGTCTCTTCCCCACATTCCACCTTGTGGCCTCCATTTGGGCTCCACTCCCCTGTCTCCTTGTTGCAGTCTCCCTCCCCAGGTTTCTCATCCAATCTCCATGTCCTCACCTCTCTCTGCTCCTTATCCCAGTCTCTTTGTTCAGCCAGTCCCAGTTCTCCCCCACACTCCATCTCTTTGTCAGTGCTATCTCCCATCCCTTCCTTATGGCTCCTCATGTGATTTTAGTATCTCCCCACCCACTGTCTCCCTGTCTTCCACCACTACCAGCCTCCAGTCCCAGTTTCTACTCCCATGGTTCCAATCTTCTCCTACCACACTACTCTAGATCTAGGTCTTCTTCCAGCCCTGAAGCCGGCCAGGTCTGAAGGTTGTGGATCTCTCGAGAAATCAAGACAGATGTATGTGCAGTACTGGGAAGGAGCTGGTGGTAGTGGTACATGTAGATACCAGTGACATAGGAAAAGGGAGGAGAGCGGTACTGGAGGCAAAATTTAGGCTTAGCTGCTAAGCAAGAGTTGAAAGTCCAAGACCTCCATGGTAGCATTCTCTGAAATGCTTCCAATTCCAGATGCAGGGACAGTTAGTCAGGCAGAACTTCAGGGTCTCAATACATAGATGAGAGGATAGTCTAGGGAGGAGGGTTTAGGTTTATTAGGAACTGGGGAACCGTTTGGGAAAAGAGGAACTTATACAGAAAGGGTGGGCTCCACCTAACCATAATGGAACCAGATTGCTGGCATGTGAAATTAAAAAGGTTGTAGAGGAGTTTTTAAAGTAAGGGCTGGGGAAAAGCCAACACACAGTTTGGACAGAGACATCCCATAAGGGAGGCTCTATTAACAGAGTCTCTCTATATCCTAGTAAAGAGGAGAAGATAGAAGTTGATAAAGTACAGGTAGGGAACTGAAGAGAAACAGTCAAATGAAAGAGGCCTCTTCAATTACATCACATGAAGGCAGACAACTAAAAAGTGACAAATTTTACAAGCACTTATAAACAAATGCTAGACATTTAAATACTAAGATGGGTGAACTTAAGTGCCTGGTATTAAATAAGAATATTGATGAATAGGCACAACAGAAACTTGGTGGAATGATAACAATCAATGGGATCTTGTAATACCAGAGTACTAAATATGTAAGAATGAAAGAATAGGTTGTGCAGGCCAGGGAGTGCAAGAAATCACACAGTCAAATATAGTGAATATCTTAAATGAATCAATCTGTACCATAAAATATCTATGGACAGAAAGGTCATACTTGAATAATAAGAATATAGCAATAGAAATGTACTGACCACCTGACCAGGATGTTGATTGTGAAATGCTCAGGGAGAATAGAAACCTTTATTAATAATAATTAAAGGAAGATTTCAACTATGCCCATATTGACTGTGTACGTCACCTCAAGACAGGATGTAGAAATAAAGATCCTAGATACCATGAATGACGACTTCTTCAAGCAGCTATTCCTAGAACCCATAAAGGGGAGACGCAATTCTTGATTTAGTCCTAAGTGGAGCACAGGATCTAGTCCAAGAGGTGAATACAGCTGAACCACTCATTAATAGTGATCAAATAATTAAATTTAACAGCTTGAGGGATAGGAATATGAAAGACCACCACTGTAACATTTAATGTCAAAAAGGGGAACTACAGAAAAATGAAGAAGCTAGTTAAACAGAAATTAAAAGAAACAGTCACAAGAGTGCAAACTGCATGGAAACTTTAAAAAACAACAACACCATAATAGAGGCTTGAATTAAATGCATATCCCAACTTTACAAAAATTAGTAAGAGGACCCAAAAAAATGCCACTATGGCTAAACTGAGTAAAAGAAGAGGTTAGAGGCAAAATTGGAAATTAAATCCTACCGAGGAAAATAGAAAGGAGCATAAATTATGGCAAGTCAAATGTAAAAGTTGTCACAAAGTTCCTGCGCTACCTTGGTGGGTCTTTCGCTTACTGGCAGATTTGCTCACCTTGGAGCTTCACGGCAGCCCTCAGCTTGCCTGTTTTTCTGAATTCACAGTCCAGGTGGACTCCTTCTGTGTCTGACCAGGAGTTGGGAGGATTTGGGGGGAACCCGGGCCCACCCTCTACTCTGGTTCCAGCCCAGGGCCCTGAAGAATGCAGCTGTCTAGAGTGCCTCCTGGAACGGCTGTGCAACAGCTACAACTCCCTGGGCTACTTCCCCATGGCCTCCTCCCAACACTTTCTTTATCCTCACCATAGGACCTTCCTCCTAGTGTCTGATAATGTTTGTACACCTCAGTTCTCTAACAGTCCATGTTCTCACTCAGCTCCTAGCACCTCTTGCTCCCAGCTCCTTACACACACACCACAAACTGAAGTGAGCTCCTTTTTTAAAACCCAGGTGTCCTGCTTAGACTTCCTTAATTGATTCTAGCAGCTTCTTGTTTGGCTGCAGGTGTTCTAAGCAGCCTGTCTTAATTGTCTCCAAAGGTTCCTGATTGTTCTGGAACCTTCCCTGTTGGGAAACGGAACGTCTTTTGCTTGCTCCTCAGCTATCTGCTTTCTATTCTTTCCTAAAGCCCCCTGGCCTGGATTTTTCTTACTTTTTGCACCTGCCTTAGTCCCCCCCCGACCGGGCCAGACGCTTTTTTGTTTTTTCTTTTTCTTTTTTGTGTTTTTTTTCCGTCTACGTCCTTCGCCAGCATCCGCCCCCCCCCCACGCCTGCTTTCGGGCGCAGCTACTTGCCTCAGCTGAGCCCCCGGAGGAGGGGGGGGAGGATTGCCGATTTGCTGTCCGGGGGGGGGGGGGGGAGTGGAAACCCCCAGACCCAGCCGTCTTGCCAGCAGCTCGGACTTTACAACATTCTTAACATGCCGAAGGCCTTGGAACACAGCCAACACAGCCGGAGAAGAAGATTTCAGCAGACAGAAGAAATAATTCAAGGGAGCTATAAATCATCGTGAAGAGGGCCGTAAGATTGAGTAACTTTCTGAATTATACTCTCGTGGGGGGGAGTTTGACTGTGATTATTTGCGTTTGTGGCGGCACAGGGGGTGTGGCGTGGAGACCCCCACCCCCGATCCATCGGTGTCCCTACCCCCCCATCGTTATTACAACTGTCACGGCCCCCCCGCCGTCTGTCTCTGCTGGCAATCTGCCATCTCCTTTCGGATCCAGCTGTTCGCTTTGAACTTTGCCGACCGGACACAAGAGCCGACCAACCGAGACTCTTCGGACAAACGTGTGTGGGTCTGCACCCCCCCGCCCCGGATTGCTTATTCTACAGCTTACCCCTATTACTGGACCCCGATTTTGTTCCCCCCCCTCGGCCTTCCTTCTCTTCCTGTCCGCAGTCTAGCGGAAGGAGGGGCTATTCCGTTTTTTCCCCTCCCCCCTTCTCCTTCCGGTGTCTCCCTGTCTTTCCGTGCTCACAATGGCGGGGAACGAGAGGGGTGAGATTGCTTCCACAAAATTAGTTGTCCCTTCCCCACCACCACCCCTGCCCGACCCCCAAGGTCCCCCCCCCTACCACTATTGCAAAGATACTTGCCACCCCCCCTGCTGGGGCACCGGTAGCAGGAGGCACCAGGGTGATTGCTGCTGCTGCTGCACCCACCGCCCACCCAGATTCTAGGAAACCCCCCCCGGTTCGCCGGAAGGGCCAGGGCGGGTGGAAAGGAAAGGGCCCCGCTAAAATCACTGAGCCCTCCATGGCAGGGGCTGCCCCCACCGCTGCAGCCTCGTCATCAACCGTGGCGCCCCTCCCTGTGTTTCCCTCCACCAGCTCTGCGATTGCCCCTCCCCCGGCCCCCAGGACGTATGCTCGGGCGGCGGCGGGCTCTCCCCTACCTGCCGCCTCGTCATCACGCCCCCCCCCCCGCCTCCGCCACCATCACCAGCGGCCGAGGCCCTTTCCCCGCCTTGACCAGGAAGCACGGCGTCCGTTGCCTCCTGGTGCCCGTCTCGCCCCACGTGGAGATATATGTGCAGGCGTTGGCGAAGGTGGTAGGACCCACGGCTATTGTGGCGGCCTCCAAGATGTATGGGAAGGTTGTTTTCTTCTTAGCCTCGGAGGATGCCGCCCAGGAGGCGGTAGAGAGGGGCCTGACGGTGGGGGGGGTGTTTGTCCCCCTAGAACCGTTAGAAGACCTGGGCGTCCGCCTCGTCCTTACCTCCGTTCCTCCCTTCTTACCCAATGCTGCCCTGTTACCCGCTCTTTCCACCCTGGGGAAACTTGTCTCTGTCATCAGCCCTCTCCCATTGGGCTGCAAGGACCCCACCCTCCGTCACATTTTTTCGTTCCGCCGGCAAGTGCAGCTTCTACCACCGGCAGGAGCGCGTGACGAAGAGGCGCTTGAGGGGTCCTTTCTAGTCCCCTACCAGGGAGCCCGCTATCGGGTCTTTTATTCTACCGGAGGGGCCCGGTGCTACCTCTGCCGTTCAGCGGGGCATGTCCGCAGAGACTGCCCTTTGGCCCGGGGGGGAGGGGCACCCGAAACTCCCGAGACCCGGCCGGACATCGGCCCCGTTGCTGCCGACGCCCCTGGCTGCCCGGCACCTGAAACCAACCCTCCTCCTACTTGACCCATTGCTGCTCCCGTCCGGGCCCAGGAGATACCTTCCCTACAACGCCCGGGCGAGCAAGGGAATTCCACCCTTGCTAGTACCAACCCAACAGAGCCCATGGAGGAGGGTAGGGCAAGGATATTATCGGGTATAGGAGAGGGCCCTCCCCAAGGAGAAGCCCCCACCCCTCATGTTGCCCCACCGCTACCTCCCCGAACCCCTAAACCATTGCCTCCGCCCCCCGACACGACCCCTGCTAACCAGCCCCCAGATGATGCTATGGAGGTCTGGACCCTAGTCCAGGGGAAGCGAGGCAAGCGGAAGGCTCGAGCTCCGCTGCATCCACCCGACGCAGAAGCCCCCCGGAAGACCAGGAAAGGAGGCACTGCTATCGAGCCTCCCGCCACGGCCGTGAGCGAGATCCATCCGCTGGTGTCGGGAGGGGAAGACGGACTGGCATTGGAGGGCAGAATCCCCCCTCCATGGGAGACCCTCCCCTCCGAGACTTCTGAGGACGCCCCTTCTGCCTGGACGCTACCCGAACCCCCTGCGGATCCTGAGGCGGCCATTGAGGCGGGCCCTAGAGGAGAGGCCCCCGGGGTGGCAGGGGTTGGCCTCTCCCCCGTGTATGCAGAGATTGAGGCCCTAGATTTGACCCCGGTCACCTAGGGAGGGGATGATTTGCTGCCGGCTGGCCTTGAGCTGGGCAGCCTTACCCCAGCCTCCCTTTCCCCATGCTCCCTCCCCTTAATTGTTTTCCCGGGTGAGCACTCTGCAGAAAGTGGTCCACCACCTGATGCCATGGCCGCCAAGACCACCATGGAGCCAGCATCTAGCATTATTGGGAGCCCCCTCCCTTACCCCTTAACCCTTGACTCTGCTCAGGAGGCACTTTCCTTTAGCTGCTTGCCTCCTGCACCCCAGAGCCTTACCTCTGCCCCTGCCCCCACCCCTGCCCCTGCCCAAGGTCCCTCTTCCTGTAATGTTAATGCCGCCCCTGGGGTTATTTCCTTTCCGCCTTTTGCAGATTCCCCCCAGGGAGCAGTTTTTGCACTTTCTAGCCACGACCCATTAGGAGTGGCAATTTTTCCCCTGCCATCCCCCTCCACCCCAAGGCATGAAATGAATTTAATAACCCCAGCCTGTCAGACGCCCCGTCGGTGGTCCGCACCCTGTCTACCTGCCTTAGCGGACCACGAGGCTGTATTAAGAGTCCCATCAGGGAACACCTCGGGAATTGTAACCCCACCCCCCCATGAGCTGCGGCATGCGCTACGGAAGTTCCTAGAACACACCCGTGGCGCCCGCGACAGAGCACAGCTGGCTCTTCGGCTATGGGGGGACTTTGATCAAATCCTCCAGGCCACAAGGGCCCTTATAAAGGAAGGCAGGGGGCAAGGAAAGCGCGGTGCTGCGGCCTACGAGCGAGCCCGCAGCTTCTGACGCGATCTACTCACCCACGGGATGGGTCATGGGTTGCTGCGCAACCCGCCGGGGGCCCTGAATCCCCCCACCAATACGAGGCCCCCACCCCCCCAGCCCTCCGCATGACGCCTCTTATTATTGCGACCCTGAATACCAGGGGCTGTAGGATGGCTCTCCGCAGGTCCCAGGTGCTCTCTTACCTTCGGGAAGGGAGGTATTCTATAGTTTTCCTGCAGGAGACTCATACAGACCCGACCGCCGAGGACAGGTGGCGGCTGGAGTGGGGGGACGGGGTATACTTTAGCCACTTCGCGACCTGGCAGGCTGGAGTGGCAACCCTGTTCTCCCCCAACCTACGGCCTGAGGTGCTAGGGGTTAATGAGGCCGTGCCGGGCCACGTGCTGCACCTTCGAGTCCGTATGGAGGGGCTCGTGGTTAATTTTGTCAATATTTATGCCCCGCAAATGAGCTCCAGGCGGCCACAATTTTATCAGCAGGTGTCCGACTTTCTCGGCACCCTGGATTCGCACGAGTGCCTGGTCCTGGGAGGGGACTTTAACACCACCCTCGAGGAACGGGATCGCTCAGGGGCCGAACCAAGTCCGGCCGCTGCAAATATTCTCCAAGGGATAGTTGACCATCACTCCCTAGTGGACGTCTGGCGTGACCATCACCCAGATGACACCTCCACGTTCACCTTTGTTCGGGTGGAGGCCCATCGGTCACACCACTCTCGGTTGGACCGTATTTATTTATCCCGTTTCCACCTTTCACAAGCCCACTCCTCCGCCGTTCGGCCGGCCCCATTCTCCGATCATCATTTAGTCACTGTAACGGTCTCCCTCCGTGCAGAGAGACCGGGGCCGGCCTATTGGCACTTTAATAACAGCCTGTTGGAGGACGAGAGCTTTGTGATGTCCTTCCGGGAGTTTTGGCTGGCCTGGCGGGAGCAGTGGCGTGCCTTTCCCTCGGTGCGGCGATGGTGGGATCTCGGGAAGGTGCGCGCCAAGCTCTTCTGCCGTGACTACACTCGGGGCACCAGCCGACGGCGAAATGCGGCGATAGAGCAGTTGGAACGGGAGGTCTTAGAGATGGAGAGGCGCCTGACCGCCGATCCCGAGGACCCGTCCCTCTGCGGAGCGTGCCAGGAGAAGTGGGAGGAGCTTCGGGCCCTTGAGGACCACCGGGCCCGAGGTGCCTTTGTTCGGTCCCGCATCCGCCTCCTTCGGGAGATGGACCGCGGCTCCCGCTTCTTCTATGCCCTGGAGAAAACGAGGGGGGCCAAGAAACACGTCACCTACCTTCTTGCAGAAGACGGTACCCCCCTCACGGATCCGGAGGAGATGTGTGGGAGGGCCCGTGACTTCTACACAAGCCTTTTCTCCCCAGACCCGACCGATCCTGACGCTTGTGAGGTGCTCTGGGAGGAACTCCCCACGGTCAGCGTGGGCGACCGAGACCGACTAGAGTTGCCTCTCACCCTGGCCGAGTTCTCGGAAGCCCTCCGTCGCATGCCCACCAATAAATCTCCGGGCATGGACGGGCTGACCGTGGAGTTTTACCGCGCGTTCTGGGACATTCTCGGCCCAGACCTAGTCACCGTCTGGGCTGAGTCCTTGCAGAGCGGGGTCCTCCCTCTGTCATGCAGGCGAGCGGTGCTCGCTTTGCTGCCGAAGAAGGGGGACCTCCGCGATCTACGAAACTGGCGTCCCGTCTCACTCCTTAGCACGGATTACAAAATTGTAGCGAAAGCAATTTCGCTGCGGCTAGGGTCCGTGATGGCGGACGTGGTCCACCCAGACCAGACCTATACTGTCCCAGGTCGCAGCATTTTCGACAACCTCTTTCTAGTCCGAGACCTTTTGGAACTCGGGCGGAGAGATGGTCTATCGTTCGCCCTCCTGTCTCTTGATCAGGAGAAGGCGTTCGATAGAGTAGACCATGGGTACCTCCTGAGCACTCTGCAGGCGTTTGGATTTGGACCTCAGTTTGTGAGTTTTCTCCGGGTGCTGTATGCCTCCGCGGAGTGTTTGGTTAGGCTCAACTGGACCCTGACTGAACCGGTCAGCTTCGGGCGAGGAGTGCGGCAGGGGTGCCCCCTCTCGGGCCAGTTGTACGCTCTGGCGATCGAGCCTTTCCTCTGTCTCCTCCGCAGGAGGATGACAGGGTTGGTGCTGCGGGAGCTGGAGCTGCGGCTGGTCCTGTCGGCGTACGCCAATGACGTACTCCTCGTGGTCCAGGACCCGGGAGACTTGGCGCGAGTGGAGGCATGCCAAGCCATCTATTCGGCAGCCTCCTCCGCCCGAGTCAACTGGGTCAAGAGCTCTGGCTTGGCGGTGGGGGACTGGCGGCAGGTGAGCTCCCTCCCACCCGCACTTCAGACCATCCGGTGGAGTGCGGGTCCACTGCTCTATCTCGGCGTTTACCTTTCCGCCACGCATCCTTCCCCGCCGGAGAACTGGCAAAATTTAGAGGGCGGGGTGATAGAGCGGATCCGGAGATGGACGAGGCTACTCCGATGTCTCTCCCTCCGAGGGAGAGCACTGGTGCTTAACCAACTAGTCCTGTCCACGCTCTGGTACCGGCTCAACACCCTGGCCCCGGCCCCGGGTTTCCTGACCCACCTCCGGAGATTGATTCTAGAGTTCTTCTGGTCAGGAATGCACTGGGCCCCTGTTGGAGTTCTTCATCTACCCCTGAAGGAAGGAGGGCAGGGCCTGAAGTGTCTGTACACTCAGGTCCGCGTTTTCCGCCTCCAGGCCCTGCAGAGACTCTTTTATAGTGCATGTAGTTCGGCGTGGAGCATACTGGCGCACGCCTTCCTGCGCCGTTTCCAAGGGTTTCGATATGACCGGCAGCTCTTTTATCTTTCACCGAGGGGTTTTCCGCGAGACCTCTCTGGGCTGCTGGTCTTTTACCAGGACCTCCTCCGGACCTGGAAATTGTTTCTAACAACCAGGTCCGTGGCGGCCACCGTGGGAGCAGATCTCCTCACGGAGCCCCTGCTACACAACCCCCAGCTCCATGTGCAGGTGGCGGAGTCCCGCTCGGTGCGCCAGAGGTTGGTCCTGGCGGAAGTCACGAGGGTCGGAGACCTCCTGGACTACGACCGGAGAGACTGGCTGGATCCCCTGACGCTCGCTCGGCGCATGGGGCTCTCCAGCCTCCGTACCCCCCGGCGCGTGCTTCAGGAGGTGAAGGCCACCTTGACCCCCGCTGCTCGGGCTTATGTTAGCCGAGCCTTGTGTGAGGGCGCACCCCGCCCATCCCTTACCCCAGGCCCGCCGGACCTTTCCATCGGGCCCCCACCCCGTAGATCCCAACAAACCCCTCACCCTTTCACTGCAAGCCGGCTGCACGAACTGCAGCCGGTTAGCTTTCAAATTGCTTCACGGAAATACTTATATACACTTACGCTTCACACCCTTCACGCCCACACCCTGGTGTCCCGCCCCGATACAAAGTGGCGGGATCTCCTGCCACCTTTGGAGGGTGAGCAACCTCGGTGGGCCAGCCTGTATTCCACCTTGGTCCCAAGGCCCGTCGGGGACATCAGTTGGCGGCTCCTTCACAGAGCTGTGAGCACGGGCGTGTTTTTGACACGGTTTACCCCCATTCCGGACACTTGTCCCTTTTGTAATGTGAGGGAAACCCTGGCGCACGTGTATTTAGAGTGTGCCAGATTGCAGCCCCTTTTCCGGCTCCTCACAAATATTCTATTACGCTTCTGGCTTCATTTTTCCCCCCACCTTTTTATTTATACACTTCCCATCCGTGGCCCCACAAAGTCGCGGGATCTTCTGGTCAATCTCCTCCTAGCTTTGGCTAAAACAGCCATTTATAAAACCAGAGAGAGGAGGTTGGCCCATGAAACGTCCTGCGATTGTGGGGCCGTTTTCCGATCCTCAGTACATTCACGTATCCGGGCGGAGTTCCTCTGGGCAGCGTCCACCGACTCCCTTGAAGCATTCGAGGAGCGGTGGGCGCTGTCTGGGGTTCTCTGCTCGGTGACCCCGTCCGGTTCCCTCCGCCTGACCCTTTGATTGAGGGGAAGAGCGAGAGACGCCAGCCCCAGCCGTTGCCGCTGGGGATACCATCATTCCTGTCATCTAGGAGGGGTCTTATAATACATGGGTGTCTACCCCCCCCCCCCCAAACCGCCCACCCCGCAGCCGTGCCCATCTTACCGGGCACTCTCAGGAGAGGGAGGATCGGTGACACTGGGCGCGGCGCTAGGTAACTCGAGGGGGTGGAAGACCACGAGTGTCGAGGAAGCCCCCCCGCTCTAGGCCACCAGGTAACTCAGGAGGGTGGAAGACCACGAGTGTCGAGGAAGCCCCCCCGCTCTGGGCCTAGGCTAGCCTGAACACTTCTCCCTCCTGAAAGCTGTTGTGTTATACCTTCTGATTGCGTTGTTTTGTTGCATAGTTGTTTTGTTTCCTTTGGTAATTCTGTAAGCGTTACCAATAAACTTTCTTTCTGTTGCAAAAAAAAAACCTTCCCTGTTGGGAAACGGAACGTCTTTTGCTTGCTCCTCAGCTATCTGCTTTCTATTCTTTCCTAAAGCCCCCTGGCCTGGATTTTTCTTACTTTTTGCACCTGCCTTAGTCCCCCCCCGACCGGGCCAGATGCTTTTTTGTTTTTTCTTTTCATTTTTTGTGGGTTTTTTTCCATCTACGTCCTTCGCCAGCACCCGCCCCCCCCCACGCCTGCTTTCAGGCGCAGCTACTTGCCTCAGCTGAGCCCCCGGAGGAGGGGGGGGAAGATTGCCGATTTGCTGTCCAGAGGGGGGAGCGGAAACCCCCAGACCCAGCCGTTTCGCCAGCAGCTCGGACTTTACAACATTCTTAACATGCCGAAGGCCTTGGAACACAGCCAACACAGCCGGAGAAGGAGATTTCAGCAGACAGAAGGAATAATTCAAGGGAGCTATAAATCATCGTGAAGAGGGCCGTAAGACTGAGTAATTTTCTGAATTATACTCTCGTGGGGGGGAGTTTGACTGTGATTACTTGCGTTTGTGGCGGCACAGGGGGTGTGGCGTGGAGACCCCCACCCCCGATCCATCGGTGCCCCTACCCCCCCATCGTTATTACAACTGTCACGGCCCCCCCGCCGTCTGTCCCTGCTGGCAACCTGCCATCTCCCTTCGGATCCAGCTGTTCGCTTTGAACTTTGCCTTCCGGACCGGACATAACAGCCGACCAACCGAGACTCTTTGGACGAACGTGTGTGGGTCTGCACCCCCCACCCCCGGATTGCTTATCCCACAGCTTGCCCCTATTACTGGACCCCGATTTTGTTCCCCCCCCCTCCTCCCAGTCCCCCCCCCTTGGCATTTTTCCCCTTCCTGCCCGCAGCCTAGCGGAAGGAGGGGCTACTTCGTTTTCTCCCCTCCCCCCTCCTCCTTCCGGTGTCTCCCTGTCTCTCCCCGCTCACCATGGCGGGGAACGAGAGGGGTGAGACTGCTTCAACAAAATTAGTTGTCCCTTCCTCACCACCACCCCTGCCCGACCCCCAAGGTCCCCCCCCACCACTATTGTTAAGATATTTGCCACCCCCCCTGCTGGGGCACCGGTAGCAGGAGGCACCAGGGTGATTGCTGCTGCTGCACCCACCGCCCACCCAGATTCTAGGAACCCCCCCCCCGGTTCGCCGGAAGGGCCAGGGCGGGTGGAAAGGAAAGGGCCCCGCTAAAACCACTGAGCCCTCCATGGCAGGGGCTGCCCCCACCGCTACGGCCTCGTCATCAACCGTGGCGCCCCTCCCTGCGTTTCCCTCCACCAGCTCCGCGATTGCCCCTCCCCCGGGCCCCAGGACGTATGCCCGGGCGGCAGCGGGCTCTCCCCTGCCTGCCACCTCGTCATCTCGCCCCCCCCCCCCCGCCTCCGCCACCATCACCAGCGGCCAAGGCTTGGGCCAAGGCTTGTTTTAACTGGGCCATGGCTTCCTGCTGCTGTAGGCCCCAGGTCCATTCTGTCCCTTTCTTTAACAATTCATGCAGTGGGGCTGCTTTTTCTAAAATCCCTTCTATAAAATCTCGGGAAAAATTAACCATGCCCAGGAAGGATCTCAGAGCAGTTATGTCTGTGGGAGCTGGGAGGTTGAGAATCAGCTCAACCCTCTGTTGGTTAGGGGAGCACCCTTCTTGTCCCAAGGTTAACCCAAGATAGTGTACCTGCTGGGCCTTCTTTAGGCTTACTTTAAATCCTGTTTCCTGAATCTTTTGCAGCACTCTGTCCAACACCTTTAAATTTTCCTCCGGGGTCTGTGTGCAGATCAGGATATCATCCACATAAGAAATCACACTATCGCTTTCAGTCATTCCCTCCCACATTTTTGCTACATGAGCATGGCAGATAATAGGTGCGTTATTCCAGCCCATGGGGACCCGGGCAAAACACAATTGTTTTTCCTGAAAGGTGAAAGCAAATTTATAGTAGATGTCCCAGTGTAAGGGGACAGTGAAGAAAGCATTAGCCAAATCTAAAACTGAAAACCACTGGGCCCCTCCTACAATGGAAGCCATTACCTCCTGATATTTTGTTACTACAGGGGCAATAGGTGGAGTCACCCGGTTGAGGGGGCAAAAATCCAACACAAGTCTCCTGGTTTTGCCATCACTCTTAAGGATGGGCCATAGGGCAGCATTGTTAGGGCTGGGCTGTTCCACTAGAACTCCTGGGCTCAAAAGCCCATCAATTGTTTCCTTTAGGCTAGCTTCTGCCTCCTTTGGATAGTGATATTGCTTCTGGGGTGGAGGATCAGAGATCTGTGACTAGGATTTCTGCATCAATTTTACCACATTTAATTTTATTCTTGGCCCACACCTCCTGGTATATCTCTGCAATTGCTAAAACTTCTGGGGGCCATGCACGCCATTCCAAGTCCTCAGATGCCTTAAGGGCTACTATTCGATAGCTGGCTGAAATCGCCACAGGCTCCCATGGGTGCCAGGAGGCATTTCCCACAAAACCCTGTTAGCACAATCAACCAGCACTCTCACTTCCCTCAGAGCATCTATTTCTAGAATACCTTCTCCCCCCAAATCCATCAAGCCAAATTGCCCTTGTCTCTTCTTTGTTCCCACACTATAGGTGATTTTTTTACAGAAGGAAACAATGCTTTGTGCCTCATTAAATCCCTGTAAGGTTTTGACTCCAGACGGAGGTCCAAACAGGTGGTTATTTTGGGTACTAATTAGGGAATAGGTGGCACCTGAGTCCACTAGTAAATTTTTGTCCAAACGCCCCTCCTGCAAACTTCACATAAACCGTGAACCTCCCCCACTCATCTGTGTTTAACTCTGGCACAATTAGGGGTTCCTGGGGTGCCTGGCTCCCTATAGGGCAGCCGGCTAGTTCATGTTCTGCCAATTTCGCTAGGAGTTCAGCAGTAGGCACCCGGTCTATCGTTTCCTTTTGCTCATATTTTAAAAGCCGCTTCCAAATTTCCCCACATCATGGTTCTGCCTCCACCCTTATGGGGTCTGTCTCCTCTTTCCTTTTCCTGTGTGCTACTTGGAGGGGTTATAGCAGCCACCTTATCAGGTTTTCTTTTAGGAGGGTGCATATCCTTTTGGACCTCATAGGCCTGCTTTGCTCTATCCTCAATATCTCTTGTTAGAATTGAGGCCAGATCCATACCCACTAAGGCCATATGAATTAGAGGGAGAAATCCTTGGATTAAAGCTTGTGTGAAAGAGGGGGCTGAAAAGTCTGCATTTGTCAGCCCAGAATATCTCCATGCCAATTTTGTTCTGGCTATATAACTTTCTACTCTCTCTCCCGGCCTGTTGCTTCTCTTGGTGAAATATAACTGTGGGGCTTTTACCTGGGAACAGGGTGTGTATTACTTCCCTCTGCACATTTATGTGCTTCTCTGTATCATTTGCTTCGGGGAGGGGGACCCCATCTGGATTTCACAGGGAGCCCAGCAAAATCCTTGGAGGACATACACTCCCTGCACAGAGCTGCCACATCAGCCAGAGTGAATCCAGCCATGCCAGATACTCTTACCATCCACTCCAAGGCTGTGCTCCTATTCAGGGGGCCAACTGATTTCCCCACTGCCCTAACCTGGTCAGGGGAGAAGGGTCTAGTCTCCACCCGTTTCTCTGTTCCTGCGTGACCTCTTTGAGGGCCCACCTTTGTGACAGAGGTATTGATTATGGGGGCCATTGGCTGAGGTCTTTGTAGCTCTTCCAGTGATTCCCGTAGGGGACTATTTGGAGACTGCCCAATGGGATCCAAGATGAACTCACCGGGCCCTTCAGCTCATAATTGCAATAAGGGGAGTATGCACTGGGATCCTCCTCTCGTTCTATGTCTTCCTTCCAGCTACAATTCCCTCTGATCACTACCACAATCCCCTTTTGCTCTCCCAACTGAGCCTTAAGGGCACAAATCTGTCTCCATCATTCCCCGTGGTCTACCTGGGCTCTGCTTTGTGAATCCTTTAAAAGAGCTCTCACTGCAGCTTTGCTTTCTGTGGTCTGCTGTTTTAACTCAGACACTTCCTCTGCAACTTGCCACTGACCCTCTCACTGTCACATACTTGCTTCTGCATTCCTACAATCTGTGCTGCTTGTGTCAGAGATGTAGCTCTGAGGCCACGTCTACACTACCCGCTGGATCGGCGGGTAGTGATCAATCTATCGGAGATCGATTTATTGCGTCTAGTGTAGACACGATAAATTGATCCCCGATTGCTCTGCTGTCGACTCCGGAACTCCACCAGGGTGAGGGGTGGAAGTCAAGCCGACGGGGGAGCAACCGCCATCAATCCCGCGCCACAAAGACCTGAAGTAAGTGATTCTAATTTGATCTAAGGTATGTCGACTTCAGCTATGCTATTCTCGTAGCTGAAGTTGCGTATCTTAGATCGATCCCCCTCCCCCCCAGTGTAGACCAGGCCTGAGAGCATCAGATTCTGCCTTCAAATTAATAACTTCACTTTCCTTTTCAGCTCTGATTCTTTCCAATTTCTGCACCTGGTCTTTTAGCTGATCTATCTCATGATCCAGTGTTGTCGCAACCATTCACAACCCCTTCAAAGCAGCCTTTTTCTTTGCCCTAACATATGGATCTCCCCACCTTCCTGCACTAACCCAGATATCATATTGCTTGTGGAGCTGCAGGAAGGCCCCAGGGCCAGTGAAGGCTTCCTGGGTCTGTTACCCCCATACTCTTGAAAAAAATCTGTCAAGCTGTTTCCCAACATCATTTTCAACTGTTCTTTCTTTCCAGTTGTTTCCCTGTCTCTGGACATAATTTCTCCACTCGAGCAGGCACAGGAGCGACCCTACCCCACCGTCTTTTACCTCCTATTGCAATGGACAAACTACAAACTATTTGTACCATCCGTCTCCTTCCTCTCTACCATCCTCGGTGGGGCCTCCAAATTCTGTTACCTGGGGTTCTTTCAACCCAAAGCTTTTGGTAACTTTTACTCTGTGCGAGGTGGTGTCAGGAAATAAATCAAGGGAGACATGGCCGTCCAACTGATAGATGGCTGGCACAAACAGGATGACACAAGAGTGCTTTCACTTAAAGCTAAACTTTACTTAGTCTCAAGCACTTACACACGTCCACAACAGGTTAGTAAAACACCCCCAACCCTCGATAATTACCGAAGCTGAGTGTGGCTATCGAGTGGCACAGCGACAGTCTTCCACTGGCCAAACTTCCGTCTGCCAGTGGGGACCACGAGACGCATCCAGAGAGAGAGTCCAACTACCTCAAACTTTTTCCCCTTATTTATACATTAGTAATACAATGACATATCACTTAAAGAAAACTTGCTAAACAAGCAGTTTTTAAAGGTCAAGCAAGAGGTTTCCTTCTGATCATCAATTAACCAGATGTGTTTTTTTCAGAGTGTGCATGCCTTGAGACCCTGACAGACACATTCCCGAGGGCACACATAGACAAGCTTCCTGTTTTTCTAAAATACATGTATCAGCAATTTCAATATTCTTAGCAGGAAGGACGCAGGGTCAAGCTGCCCTTTCTGTGGCACCAAAACCCCTTTCCCTCCTGCCTTGGTTAAGCTAAGGCCACTGCATGGCCAATTTACAGCCTGCTGACATGGCTACTTTTAGCAATAAGCAATAGTGGTTTCAGGCACTTTACTGGTTAGCCAAATTCTCCCAGTACAGGGTCTGTGGGGAGAAGAGGCTGTGCTGAACAGCTCCAATCCAGTTGTAGCAATTTCAACATCTACAAGCAGATCACTTGGGGCATGGAGGAGAAGGGCTACAAGAGGGACCAGCAGCAGTGCTACATGAAAGCCAGTGAGCTGCAGCAGGCATATCAGAAGGCAAGGGAGGCTAACAATTGCTCTGGTGTGGAGCCACAGACTTGCCACTTTTACAAAGAGCTGCATGCCATCCTCAGACAAGATACCACCACCACTCCCAAAAGTTTGCAGATACTTTGGAGGAGCCCGAGTTGGAGGCCCTCATTGTGAACAGCAAGGAGGAGGTGTTGGATAAGGAAGAGAAGGAGGAGGAGTATGGAAAACCTACCTTATGAATGGAGACTCAAAGAGCTTGGCTTGTTTAGCCTAACCAAAAGAAGGCAGAGGGAAGATATGATTGCTCTCTAAAAATACATCAGAGAGATAAATACAAGGGAGGGAGAGGAGTTATTTAAGTTAAGTGCCAATGTGGACACAAGAACAAATGGATATAAACTGGACATCAAGTTTAGGCTTGAAAGTTTCTAACCATCAGAGGAGTGAAGTTCTGGAACAGCCTTCCAAGGGGAACAGTAGGGGAAAAAACTTAACTGGCTTCAAGACTGAGCTTGATAAGTTTATGGAGGGGATTGTATGATGAGATTAGCTACAACAGCATGTAGCCCTTTGGCAACTGCCAGTAGCAAAAATCCGCAACTGCTGGAGACAGATGGGGAGGGCTTTGAGTTACTACAGATAATTCTGTCCCAGGTATCTTCCTGGTGGGTCTTGCCCACATGCTCAGGGTCTAACTGATCGCCAAATTTGGGATCAGGAAGGAATTTTCCCTTGGGTTGGACTGGCACAGACCCTGGGGGGTTTTCATCTTCCCCTGCAGCATGGAGCACAGATCATTTGCAGATTTAAACTAGTGTAAATGGTGAATTTTCTGTAACTTGAGGTCTTTATACCATAATTTGAGGACTTCAACAACTCAGCCAGAGGTTAGGGGCCTATTTCAGGAGTGGGTGGGGTTCTGTGGCCTGCAATGTGCAGAAGGTCAGACTAGAGGATCATGATGGTCCCGTCTGACCTTAAAGTCTATGAGTCTATGAGAAAGGCGACTGTGGGATCCAGCTGCACAGCAAGCCAAGACATATTTTTTACTCCAGCAGTCTATCGAGTCCCTACAGCTTAGTATGGGTGAGCCTGATGCAGGGGAAGAAATCTCTGGGAAGTATGCTTTTTGCTTTGACATTACAGGGATGGAACCCCCAAAGTAGCTGGACAAATCTGGTGATTTACTCTTTTTTACTTATGATAGAAGAGGTAGTGAAACAACCAATAGAGGTAGAGTTGTTATCTGTTTCTCATCCCCCTCTAGGGTAAGGCAGGGAGGGCCCTGTGGAACACTCTCTTTCTGTGCACTGGGATGTCCCATAAATTCTCCGTAGATATCTCAATGAAACTTTCATGCAGTAGTCTGCAATCCTCTGCCAAAGGTTTCTGGGGAGGGCTGTCTTATTTCTTCTGCTGTGGTAGGACACTTTCCCACACCACTTAGCAATTACTTCAGTGGGAACCATTGTAGCACACATGGTAGCAGCATATTGTCCCGGTCTGCAGCCAGATGCCTACAAGACTTGTTCCTTTCAGCCTCCATTACCCTCAGGAGTGATATTGCTAAAATCACTACCTCTTGTGGAAAATGGTGCCAGTTCAATTGCCCTATACACATATACCTATGAGCATGAGCCATCCTCCCTCATTTCCCCAATTCTCCCCCTGCCCCAGGGCTGTACTCACCATGGCTGCTGTTGTGACTGCTGCCATGCTGTATAAATCCCAAGGAGAAGTGAAAATGTAGTGCTTACAACTTGTATGTCTCAAGAGGAATGAGTACAATACCCTAAGTTTTGATTTATCTTGTGAATACACTCACCATGGTGCCTCTGTGTATTGCATCTTAAGCAGCTGCAAATGTGGCCTTGAGGGTCTCTCCATGCACTCCATTGGAACAGCTGAGCCAGATAAGGAGAAGAAGGAAGTGGACTCGGGATTATATGCTCCAAGAGACCCTCCAAGCCTCCCGTGCTTCAGATAATGAGCACAGGTCTTGGAAGATGACCCTTGCAGACAGCATGGTTAGGGATAAAGTAGAGAGGAGAAAAGCACAGGAAAAGGAGAGGGATGTGCCACAGAAGATGCTTGCACTTCTCAGGCAGCAAACAGACATGCTGCAGACTCTGGTGGACCTGCAGGTTCAATAATCCCATGCTTGCCTCCCACAGTATTCTTCCCAGCAAGTTAAAGAAGTATGGATTGGATGAATGGACTACAAAGTGGATAGAAGGCTGGCTATATCGTCGGGCTCAATGGGTAGTGATCAATGGCTCCATGTCTAGTTGGCAGCCGCTATCAAGTGGAGTGCCTCAAGGGTCGGTCCTCGGGCTGGTTTTGTTCAATATCTTCATAAATGATCTGGAGGATGGTGTGGATTGCACCCTCAGCAAGTTTGCAGATGACAATAAACTGGGAGGAGAGGTAGATACACTGGAGGGTAGGGATAGGATACAGAGGGACCTAGACAAATTAGAGGATTGGGCACACTGTTGACTCATAGCCAGCTTCTCGTCCACTGTAACCCGTAGGTCTTTTTCTGTAGAACTGCTGCCTAGCCATTCGGCCCCTACTCTGTAGCCGTGCATGGGATTCTTCCATGCTAAGTGCAGGACTCTGCACTTGTCCTTGTTGAACCTCATCAGATTTCTTTTGGCCCCTTGTTGTCCGGTGTGGGGTTTGTATGTGAAGAAGAACTTCCTTTTGTTTGTTTTAAAACTGCTGCCTATTAATGTCTAATTGGGCCACAAGGGGTCCACGGCCCACAACACCTTTCTTAGTTTCTTTCTGGTCTCATTCCCACAGAGGGGCCTGGGGCCCACCACAATTTTCCGCCAACACCTCCACTGTCATCCTGGAGCCGCCCAGCAGCCAGACGCCACTCTGCCAGTGTAGTATAGGAAACTGCTCTCTGTAGGAATATGCTACTTAGGGTGTAGCGAGCATGGTTTCAGACAAACAAAACATGTTCAGTATCATCCGCTGAAGCCACTGCCAGAGGGTGGCAGAGGATAAAACCCCGGCACAGGGAGAGGCAGAGGGGGTAATAGTTACCCCAGTGGACTGAGACACCACTGTTTGGCAAAAAATAGGGTGGGGGGAGCAGAGGGAATTTTTTATTTCCTCTCCCACAGACAGTACCTCTCAGCATGGGCTTCCCAGGGCTGGATTCTTAAAGGCACAGGTATTCCAATGACTTTTCTTAAAGGCACAGGCATCCAAATCCCTAGTCACTGCAGCTTCTCTTTGATGTAACCTAATGAGGTGCTGCAGCAGAAGACTTAATTCAGTGAAACTGGGCCTTCCCTACACCTCCCCAGGGGGCTGTACACCCCATCCCACCCCAAATATCCCCAGCACCCCCCCAGTGGTCAACTAGTTACAACAGTGTTGCCAATTTTGTCATTGGTTGGAAATTTGACTTGAATGTGAAACATTAATACACAATTTAAAAGCATAGACAATGTATGATAAAATACTTGTACCTAAAAAAGTATAATAGGTTTGAAAAGTATGAACAAAGACTAGCTTCCTCACACAGCTATTGTTTTTTCTGACAATGTTGGTGCATTCATTTCAGCAATGTTGGCCAACCTTATAATTTAAAATTATGATTTGTAAGCAAGGTCTGAATGAGCTCTCCCCTGACAGCTAATGATGAGCTGGGGCTAGGGGGAGGGCTTCAGGACCAGATTGTATTTACATGAACTCACCTACTCCGCCTAGGTATCCAGCAGACAGAGCTGTGTTGCCCAAGTGATCAATTTTGGCTGGTGTTTTGGGAGTTTCTGTACTAAACATTTTTATTATATTATAATTAATTTTTACATAAGAGCATAAGAACGGCCATATTGGGTCAGACCAATGGTCCATCTAACCCAGTACTCTGTCTTCTGACAGTGGCCAATGCCAGGTGCTTCAAAGGGAATTAACAGAACAGGGCAATAATTGAGTGATCCATCCCCTGTTGTCCACTCCCAGCTTCGGGCAAACAGAGGTTCTAAGAGCATGGCATTGCATCCCTGCCCATCCTGGCTAATAGCCATTGATGGATATATCCTCCATGAACTTATCTAGTTCTTTTTTTGAATCCTGTTCTAGTTTTGGCCTTCACAACAGCTCCTGGCAAAAAGTTCCACAGGTTGACTGTATGTTGTCTGAAGAAGAACTTCCTTTTGTTTGTTTTAAACCTACTGCCTATTAATGTCATTGGGTGACCCCTAGTTCTTGTGTTATGTGAGGGAGCTTTTCACTTTCTCCACACCAGTCAAGATTTTATATACCCCCCCTTAATAGTCTCTTTTCCAAGCCGGAAAGTCCTCCAGTTTTTTTAATCTCTCCTCATATGGAAGCTGTTCCATATGCCTAATCATTTTAGTTGCCCTTCTCTGTACCCTTTCCAACTCCAATATATCTTTTTTGAGATGGGACGACCAGGACTACACACTGTATTCAAGATATGAGGATATATAATCTGGAAGTTGGACACTGGTTCCTACCAAGACCAGCAAATGCTCACTTTCTTTCTGCAAGAAACTCAACTGACTGGTTAGAAGCATGCAGTGTAACAGTGAAAGACTCAGCAGTTGAAAAAGTGAAGAACTCTCTCACCACATTCAGAAAATGTGCATACATGGCTGATGAATGCACCGATGCAAATGGGTGTCAAGTATTAAGTCACTGCCTATGTTATCTTGATATCAGTGATAGGTCAGTAGATGAATTTCTAGATGTTCAGGTTATAGAAGACACATCGGCTGCATCTCTGACAACCCACATCTTAGAAGAGTTAAATTATTGTCATTTGAACCCCAGACAGATGGCTACCTGTGCATTTGATGGAGCTGCAAACTTCTCTGGAAGACATAGTGGAGTACAAGCTTTGCTCAGAGAAAAGTGTAACTCTAATCTGTCCAATATACACTGCAGAGGCCATCTACTCCAGCTAGCACTAGTACAAGCTACAGAATCTTCAAAAGGCATTTAAAAAGTTATAAATTTAATGTCTTCATTATACTCCTTTTCAGCAAGAGTCCAAAAGGAAAATATAGAAGATACATTGAGACAGAAGTTCAAATTAGTCCAACCTGGGAAAATCCATTGGCTTTCTCATGAGTGATCCTTAGCTGTTGTCTTAAAATTACTGCAACCATTATTATTGGCTTTGGAAAGTATCTACCAAGATGGGCGGATCTAAGTAGTGAGGCTGGTGGACTATTTTTCCTACTAAGTTCAGAGAACACAATCGCCATTCTCTCCCTTGTAAGTCTACTGTTGAAACCACTGGGGTCATTATACAATGCCATCCAAACATCTGAAACAACAGTAGTAAATCTCTGTTCAGCAATGGAAGCTACACTTGGATCAAGCAGAGAGATAGCCATTGAAAATGTACTGGAAGAAGCAAAGACTTCAGTTCAGATGTTGACTAATTAGGGCACTTATATTAAATGAAGAAGACAAGAAGTGTTTGTTTAGCCAGCTGAAAAAAATAAAGTACACTGACTTGATTTTTACATCTCTACAACAACAACTTTTGGATTCCATCAACCTCTACGTAGCTTTTACAGATGCCTGTCTTATAAAACACTGACAATAGAGTGGAGTGAGGCACTACCAGCAATGGGACTGCCATGTGATCAGGACAGAATAGAGAATTTGAACACAGAGTGGAATATCGTATGATGAACGAATGTAGATTTGATTTCAACTTCTGAGAATGTAGATTTGATTTCAACTTCTCATGATCAGGCAGAAGGTGACTTCTTTCAGAACACAAAATTCTATTCAACGAGGAAAAGGAATGGTTCAACCCAATTTTTGTGCTGTTTCCTGTGATGAAAGAGGTAGGAATTCATCTCTTTCTATTCCTAGTCTCCACAGCTACAGTTGAGCATTCCTTTTCCTCGTTGAATAGAATTTTGTGTTCTGAAAGAAGTCACCTTCTGCCTGATCATGAGCATATCATGAAGGACTGGAAGTATCTGACACATGAGAAGCCACCAAAAATGAATGTACTGCATTCGAGAAGTTCATTAATAGGGTTGTGCAAAATTACAACAAGAAACCAAGAAGGATGTAGATGTAGTGCTTCATAGTAGGCTTGTATAGCCAACTTTATTTTGTGTGATGATTTAAAAACATGAGTTAAATCTAATAAAATGGTCATGAAACATTTTTCAGTTTTTACTATGGTGCCATACAGCTCACCTTTGCCCTAACAGTCCTCCTCCCTCCCCCTGTATTTTTGAACACCTCCCCTAATCTAAATTTCTGTGGAAAACACGGCAGTGAAATATTTTTACTGTGCAATACTTGTTTATATCACATTCTGTCAACTACAGGATTCAGCATCAATTATCCTCCTAATGTAAATAGCAGGGTAGGTTTGTTTATTTTTCTAGGCTGCTTCACTGGCTCATTTGTTCACGGGAGTAGCATGAACCTCTAAAGAGCTATTCACCTCACCAAAAACACCACGTCAGTTCTTCAATAGAACTCTTTGCCTCCCCATTAAGGTTTGTCTGAGTTTGAGATCCTCAGTAGCAACAATTATAATCAACCTATGTCATGTTTCATAGAGATCATGAGCACTTAACCAGCTGCAGGCTCAGTTATGGCTCTAAAGCTTGAGCAATGGCGGGGAGGAAGAGAAGGTGGTGCATTTTCCACCAATGGTGGTAGGAGCGTGTTTGTGCTGGTGGAAGTCAGGGGAAGTCCTGGGGCCACGAGGAGCACTGTGGTGTGAGGGTTGCCCTCACCAGTACAGGATATATGTAGCAGCATACACTCCACACAGTGCATGGCTCCTCTGGGGTGCTCAGTATAGCTAGTAGTGCCTTCTGCCCCTACCCGTTTGCCATCAGGGTATTTAGGCAGCAGCAACATTAGGGCTTCCACATGCATGGGAGTGTTTGGGGAAGGGAAAGGACTTTTTGGCCCTCTTCTCACCTTCACCACCACGAATGCTTCTGTGGGATGGCAGCCATATTTTGACCCTGTAAGATATAGATAGGAACTGCTTCTGCCAGGAAAAATTTCAGGTGACCATAGATGGTCCTCAGTAAGGGAAATAGGAAATCCAAAATACTTCTCTTTCCTTTCCTTTCTATCCAGCCCCCAGAGAATAAAATATAGCTTCATGAAGACAAACCCATCTGGCTCATCTTTACCTTACAGACTTCAAAATCTCTTTCTGAACAAGCCCTTTCATCTCCAATGAGATATTAACCCAGGAGCTTGCTGGAATCCACATTTGCTTTGATCAGAAACCTCTCTCAGTCAAGGCAATAGGACAAGTGCATTGCTGCCTGTGCCTGCCTGCTGAGTTCATGAACTCTAATGGTCAGAGACTGCGAACGCTAAGGAAATTAAGAGTTTAAATTATCCTCCACATGTCCCAGGTTCCACTACAATGAATCTAGGCAGGGTTGTTTAGAAGCTGAACACTTTATTCTTCCATCCCACACCACTGTCAAGTTTTAGCATATTAGGACAAGTCAGCACATAAGAACAACCATATGTATCAGTAACTGCTAATGGTAACAATTCACTACCTCTCCAGGCAACAGGTAGCAAATTCCTACAGATATAAGGTGCATGAGACTGATATCTGTAGGAATTAGCTACATCAGAGAGCACTGCTACAGGTAGCACATTCCAACAGATATTAGTTTCTTACACTATAAGGTGTGTGAAACCGCTATCTGTAGGAATGTGCTACCTGTAGCAGCAACAGGTCCTACTTTGCTAAAAACTGCTATCTGATGTAGAAAAAAAAACGAGGAGTACTTGTGGCACCTTAGAGACTAACAAATATATTTGGGCATAAGCTTTTGTGGACTAAAACCCACTTCATCGGATGCATGCAGTGGAAAATACAGTAGGAAGATATATAGAGAGAGAGAACATGAAAAAATGGGTGTTGCCATACCAGCTGTAATGAGACCAATTAAGTAAGGTGGGCTATTATCACCAGGAGAAAAAAACCCTTTTGTAGTGGTAATCAGGATGGCCCATTTCAACCAGTTGACAAGAAGGTTTGAGTAACAGTAGGGGGAAAAATTAGCATGGGGAAATAGTTTTTACTTTGTGTAATGACCCATCCACTCCCAGACTTTATTCAAGCCTAATTTAATGGTGTCCACTTTGCAAATTAATTCCAATTCTGCAGTTTCTCGTTGGAGTCTGCTTTTGAAGTTTTTTTGTTGGAGAATTGCAACTTTTAGGTCTAAAATTGAGTAACCAACAATTATTTAGCTGGGGATTGCTCCTGCTTTGAGCAGGGGGTTGGACTAGATGACCTCCTGAGGTCCCTTCCAACCCTGATATTCTATGACCAGGGAGGTTGAAGTGTTTTCTGACTGATTTTTGAATGTTATAATTCTTGATGTCTGATTTGTGTCCATTTATTCTTTTGCGAAGAGATTGTCTGGTTTGGCCAAATATACATGGCAGAGGTGCATTGTTGGCACATTGGTAGATGTGCAGGTGAACGAGCCTCTTTTGGTGTGGCTGATATGATTAGGTCCTATGATGGTGTCCCTTGAATAGACATGTGGACAGAGTTGGCAATGGGCTTTGTTACAAGGTTAGGTTCCTGGTTTAGTGTTTTTGTTATGTGGTGTGTGGTTGCTGGTAAGTATTTGCTTCAGGTTGGGGGGCTGTCTGTAAGTGAGGACTAGCCTGTCTCCCAATATCTGTGAGAGTGAGGGATTGTCCTTCAGGATAGGTTGTAGATCCTTGATGATGCGCTGGAGAGGTTTAAGTTGGGGGCTGAAGGTGACAGCGAGTGGCGTTCTGTTACTTTCTTTGATGGGCCTGTCCTGGAGTAGCTGACTTCTGGGCATTCTTCTGGCTCTGTCAATCTGTTTCTTTACTAACTCAGGAACCTATCCTTGGTCGCAATTCTCCAACAAAAAAACTTCAAAAACAGACCCCAACAAGAAACTGCAGAATTGGAATTAATTTGCAAACTAGACTGTATGGCAACAAGTACTCCTTGTTTTTTTGTTTGTTTGTTTGTTTGCTTGTTTTGCTGATACTGACTAACATGGCTTCCACTCTCATATCTGATGTAGCTAATTCCTACAGATAGCAGTTTCACACACCCAACAGTGTAAGAAACTGCTGTCTGTAGGAATTAACTACACCAGATAGCAGCTTTTAGCAAATTAGGACAAGTCAGCAAATAAGAACAGCCTTACGTTCTTGGTGATGTTGGGGAACTTCAACTACCCAGACATCTGTTGGGAAAATAACACAGCAGGGAACAGATTATCCAACAAGTTCTTGGAATGTATTGGAGACAATTTTTTATTTCAGAAGGTGGAGAAAGCTACTAGGGGAGAGGCCGTTCTAGATTTGATTTTGACAAATAGGAAGGAACTGATTAAGAATTTGAAAGAGGAAGTCAGCTTTGGTGGAAGTGATCATGAAATGATAGAGTTCGTGATTCTAGGGAATGGTAGGAGGGAGAACAGCAAAATAAAAACAATGGATTTCAAGAAGACAGACTTTAGCAAACTTAGGTAAGATCCCATGGGAAGCAAGTCTAAGGGAAAAAACAATTGAAGACTGTTGGCAGTTTTTCAAAGACAAACTATATCACTGCATAGGAAAGATAGGAAGTATGGCAAGAAACCACCCTGGCTTTGTTATGCTTATAAGAAGCACATGGAATATTTTTCAGGGGGAAAGGCAATATGCCACATTTATTGGAAAGACAACAATTAGCATATGCATTTAATCACACTCAAACACACACACACACTGTCCAGCCAATCAGTGTTATAGTTACCAGTCCAGAGTCTGGATCAATCTAGCGGCCAGCTATGTTGAGCATGGGTAGGGAGGAGCAGGGTTCTGTCGGTCATGACATGATGCTCCAGGGAAGTCTTGGCAAGACAAATCCAAAGTTTCATGGCAAGGCACCCTGTTTATATAGTAATTTTCCTTCATTGGGACCAATGAGTTTTGCACCATCATGCTGTAATCAATCGCCGTTTGACAAGTACTTGTTTTCTTAAATTGTTCTTCTAATCTTTTATCTTGTTCTTTCATCAAGTTTCTCAGGGAGTTACCCCATGCTGGTTTTGATTACAGCTATCTTGTCCCCATTGATAGGTGCCTGTCTCATCTTTAGAGTTGTAAATCTGCCCTTCTCTGACATTTCAATAGGGGCGTGTTGCAACCGCCTGGTGCCCTTGCCTCTGTCTTTGGTTCCTCCCTAGAGGGGAAGGATAGCTCAGTGGTTTGGCCTGCTAAACCCAGGGTTGTAAGTTCAATCCTTGAGGGGGCCATTTAGGGATCTGGGACAAAAATTGGTCCTGCTTTGAGCAGGGGGTTGGACAAGATGACCTCCTGAGGTCCCTTCCAACCCTGACATTCTATGATATGATTCTATGAACATCTGGTTCAGTGATGGCTTTCACACTTCTCTCTTAACACACACATTCTCATTCACACACAAAACAGAATTGATTTACACAGAACATTTTGAACGGGAACATCAAGTTGCAATGCAAAAGAAAAACATTGCATTCTTTTACTTATTTTAAAATGCTAAACCTACAACAAAGTGGTGACCCTGAAAGGTTTGTTACTGCCTTGAAATCAGTCCAGACACAGATTCTGGTTGATGCATCTGTACCAATGGCCCATTAGGCCACTCCTTTCTGCTATTCAAAAAGGGTGGCTGGCAGGATACGGTCAAATCATACATCAATATATTTAATACAGGCTACATTATTATTTTTTATCCTTCATTCTAAATTATACAAAATACAAACTTAAAATCCTACTACTACAGCTTAACCAGGAGATCTTCAATGATCTAAAAATCAAGAAAGAGTCCTACAAAAAGTGGAAACTATGTCAAATTACAAAGGATGAATATAAACAAATAACACAAGTATGTAGGGACAAAATTAGAAAGGCCAAGGCACAAAACAAGATCAAACTAGCTAGAGACATAAAGGGTAACAAGAAAACATTCTACAAATACATTAGAAGCAAGAGGAAGACCAAGAACAGGGTAGGCCCGTTACTCAACAAGGGGGAAAAACAATAACAGAAAATGTGGAAATGGAAGAGGTGCTTAATTACTTCTTTGCATCAGTTTTCACCAAGAAGGTTGATGGTGATTGGACGTCTAACATAGTGAATGCCAGTGAAAATGAGGTAGGATGAGAGGCAAAAATAGGAAAAGAACAAGTTAAAAATTACTTAGACAAATTAGATGTCTTCAAGTCACCAGGGCTTGATGAAATGCATCCTAGAATACTCAAGGAGCTGACTGAAGAGATAGCTAAACCATTAGCAATTATCTTTAGTTGCCCTTTTCTAGTATCCTGAAATCTCTCCCGTCTTCCATGACTTTTTAAAGTGCCAATCTATAGAAAAGGAAATAAGGACAACCAAGGGAATTACAGACCAGTCAGTTTAACTTATGTACCCAGAAAGATAGTGGAGCAAATAATTAAGCAATCAGTTTGCAAACATCTAAAAGAAAATAAGGTGATAAGTAACAGTCAGCGTGGATTTGTCAATAACAAATTGTGTCAGACCAACCTGATAGCTTTCTTTGACAGGGTAACAAGCCTTGTGGATGGGTGGGAAGTGGTCGATGTGCATAAAATTGTGTGGCATGACCTTCTCATAAACTAGGGAAACGCAACCTAGATGGAGCTACAATAAGGTGGGTGCAAAACTGGTTGGAAAACCATTCCCAGAGAGTAGTTATCAGTGGTTCACAGTCATGCTGGAAGGGCATAACGAGTGGGGTCCTGCAGGGATCAGTTCTGGATATGTTTCTGTTCAATATCTTCATCAATTATTTAGATAATGCATAGAGAGTACACTTATAAAGTTTGCAGCGATACCAAGCTGAGAGGGATTGCAAGTGCTTTGGAGGATAGGGTTAAAATTCAAAATGATCTGGACAAACTGGAGAAATGGTCTGAAGTTAATAAGATGGAATTCAATAAGGACAAATGCAAAGTACTGCATTTAGGAAGGAACAATCAGTTGCACGCATACAAAATAGGAAATGACTTCCTAGGAAGGAGTACTGTGGAAAGCGATCTGGGGGTCATAGTGGACCACAAGCTAAATATGAGTCAACAGTGTAATTCTGCTGCAAATAAAGGGAATGTCATTCTGAGCTGTATTAGCAGGAGTGTCCTAAGCAAGCCATGATTAGGCCTTAGCTGGAGTATTGTTTTCAGTTCTGGGCACCACATTTCAGGAAAGATGTGGAGAAATTGGAGAAAGTCCAGAGAAGAGCAATAAAAATGATTAAAGGTCAAGTTTTCTAGACTGAAACATAATAACCATTTTCAAGTACATAAAAGGTTGTCACAAGGAAGAGGGAGAAGAATTGTTCCCTTTAACCTCTGAGAATAGGACAAGAAGCAATGGGCTTAAATTGCAGCAAGGGAGGTTTAAGAAAAACTTCCTGTCAGGGTGGTTAAGCACTGGAATAAATTGCCTAGGGAAGGGAATCTCCATCAGTGGAGATTTTTAAGAGCAGGTTGGACAAACACGTGTCAGGGATGGTCTAGATAACTTTGTCCTGCCATGAGTGCGGGGGACAACAAAAGAGTGCAGGGGACAAACTGCTATCAGATAGCAGTTTTTTTTACCATAGCAGTTTCTTACAATCCATTACGTATCAGTAACTGCTACAGTTAGCACGTTTCCTACACTACAACTGGCTCCAGGGCAGCGCGCTCCCGTCTCAGAGCTACGCCAGGCCAGGCCCCTGCCGCGCGCTCTTGGCCCTGCCTCCTCCCCGGGTTGTGGGTGTGGCCTACGTGGCGCCGAGAGTTCCCTTGGCCGGGAGTGGGACGGAGTTTGGTTAGGCGCGTGCGCGGGGCCGGCATGGCGGAGGCGCGGACGGGCTCAGGTAGGGCTTACGCGGGTCTTGGCTGTGACGGCGCTCCCCGGGGAAGGGCTGGGGACGGGACTTCGGCTCGGGGACCTGCCTGCCTGCCTGTCTTTAGAGCCTGCCCGTTGCGGGGTCTGGGGGCAGAACCAGCCCCGCCGGCGGCGCGGGAACCCAGATTGGCCGGCACGCGGCCCTGTGCGCTGCGCGAGCTCATGGCAGGGGTGGTTTGTCCGCGCGGGCACCAGCGAAGCCGCCTCCCCAGGTCTGTGCGAGCAGCAGCCTGCTCCTGGCAGGGCTCTTCTCCCCCACCGGGCCTTGCGCCCCGGCGCCGGGGGAGAAATGTTCCTGGGAAAGCATTAGGGGATCAGTGATTTGGTCTCCTAGAGCAATTTCTACGCCTCTGAGCTCGCTTCACAGCTCCTGCCAGCAATTTTTTTCCTAATAAAAAATTGTAGTCAAGTTGGGGGAAAAGTGAGTTTTTTCAAAGTTGAATTAACTGTAATTTTGCTGTATTGCAAAATCTTATCGGTGGGCACAAAGTATGATTTCACCATGTAACATAAGCAAAGACAAACAAATGCAAAAGTTTAGGAACACAATTATAAAACTGAGTATTTCAAAGTCTGGAATCTTCAGATGTCCTTATTCTTACAGCAACCTTGGTGCATAAGACAGTCCCTCTTCGTGATGGGATAAACGTTTGTTTCTAATCTAGTAAGTAGTGAGGTATTAGTGGAGGCCACTAAAATTCATTTTTAAATATTTGTTTTATTATTTGGGAATTTTATCTATATGAGGGAGTGTATGTGTGTGAGGTGGTGGGTGGAAGGAGCAGGCCCTGGGGGGTGGGGCAGAGGTTGGGGGGCGGGGGTTGTATTGCAGAGGGAGACTGACTCATCCTTACCACATAGCAGGAGATCCTGACCCATGGGACTGGGCCTAGCTCTCCACTTTTACTCCTAGGGGGATTCTGCATGCCTGCAGAAAATGTACAACCTCCTCCCCCAAATTCCTGTGCTTCCCTGCAGAAAACAATAGGGAAGCAAAGGGAACCCGTGCTGGGGGGGGGGGGGGGGGACAACCATGGGTGCAGGTTTTTTTCAGGGGTTGCTCCCCCAACAGAGGCGAGGCATGGGGTTACATGCCACTGCCCCCCCTCATTTCTGCAAGCGCAGAACTGCTAAGCTGAAAGAGGCTGCTGCTGACTCTGCAGCTGAACGCCACCTCTTAGGTCCTAGTGCCAGTGGTGCTCCCCTTTTGTATCCTGGGAGCCTTCCTGTTTTCAGTGCAACCGTGAGTGTGGGTGGTGGGGCTGGGTGAGGGGGTAAAGGGAAGGGATGGGGAGGGGTGGAATGGGGGAGGGGAATGGAGAAGGAAAGAGGATAGGAGAATTGCACAGGGAAGCGGGAGCCCAGCATGTGGCATCTCCTAGGCAACAGCTGGGGCTCCCTCCTTCAGCAGGCCCATCGAACCCTTACCATGACAAGCCCTACACTTGGACCCCTCCAATGAGCCCAGACCCCCCATCCCACTGATCCCCAAGCAGCTGCACCAGGACCCCCACCCCATCAAGCCCTACTCCCCCAGCACCTGGACCCCCTACTGGGCCCCATCTCCCCACATCCAGCCACCCGCCACCTTCCCCTCCCGCCCCACCCCCCACCCCCGGCTAAGCCCCAACCACCTTCATCTGGATCCCATGGAGCATCCCATTGCTCCTGCACCCAGAATCCCCCAACGAGCCCCTGTACATCCAGATCTCCCACTGAGCTGCCTGCACTCAGATTGCCCCACGCAGAAATCTCTCACCCCACATCTGTATCCCCCCACACTAAGCCCCTCTGCACTTGGATCCTGCTGGGCTGAGCCAGCCCAACCACTTCTGGGGCAGGCCCAGGGTGTTTCTGGGGCAGGCTCACTGCCAAGTCCCTGTACCCTGGGGCTTCTGGTGTTCTCCCACCTAAATACAGCCAGTGGCCTATGCTCCCCACTGCCATGCTGAAGCCACATTTATTTATTGACATATAAAATTTGCAGAATTTTAAAATATGGTGTGCATAATTTTTGATTTTTTGGTGCAAAATTCCCTCAGGAGTACTGCTTTGCAATTTGGGCTTTTCGATGTGGTAGAGACGGGTGTAACAAAATCCAATGGCTGAAGTTGAAGCTAGACAACTTCAGACTGGAAATAAGGTGTATATTTTTAACAGTGAGGGGAATTGTTACAATGGTTAGTGTTGATTCTCCTTCACTGACAACTTTTAAATAAAGATTGGATGCTTTTCTAAAAGATATGCTCTAGGAATTTTATCGACATTCTGTTGCCTATATTATACTGGAGGTTAGACTAGATGATTACAGTGGTTCCTTCTGGTCTTGCAACCTATGGATGTGTGGGGTGAGTTTATTTTATTTCATGTTAGGTGTTATTTTTAAGCTTTCTATGGAAGAGTTATATTGTATATTCTGAAAATATTAGTTGTTATTTCTCTCCCTTTATGTTTTTAATATTATGTTGCACGTAAGTAGTTAGGTTGGTGTCCTACGGTCATAAAAAATGAAAGACTCTGGTGATGGAGGTAAAGCTCAAAATATTAAAATCTTTAAGCTGGACTATAAACTGGACAGAAAGCTGGCTAGATTGTCAGGCTCAACGGGTAGTGATCAATGGCTCCATGTCTACTTGGCAGCCAGTATCAAGCGGAGTGCCCCAAGGGTTGGTCCTGGGGCCGTTTTTGTTCAATATCATATGATAACTCCTGTCCTTTTCCTGTCAGTGAACAAAGGGATTAGCTAGTACAACTGATATTGTTCCAGTGTTGTGTTGGTCTGAAACCTGATTGGGGGTGGTCAAAAGTTCTTGTAATTTGGTATGATTGGAGATGGCTTTTAGTTAGTTTTTTGTTAAATAATTTTTTTAACTTCTCATATGCTCCTCTGGGGAAGAGGTCCTAGTGACTGTAGAAGGTCATCAGGTTCTGCTAGCTCTGTCTGCAAACAAATACATGAATTTGTTATGGTAATGAATTATTATGTTCAGAATTTTGAAACCTGAAATTACTACCCAGTTACCTCTTTTTGTAATCTGCTGGTTCTTATCACAAATTTATCTATGGTTGTTTCTGGATCATGGAGATTTTTTTATTCTTTTTGCTACAGGTGATATACTGTAGCTATGTGACATACATAATGTGACTGAAACACTATCATTGGCAGATAACTCTGAAACTATATAAAATAAGGAGTACTAGTGACACCTTAGAGACTAACCAGTTTATTTGAGCATAAGCTTTCGTGAGCTACAGCTTATGCTCAAATAAATTGGTTAGTCTCTAAGGTGCCACTAGTACTCCTTTTTGCGAATACAGACTAACACGGTTGCTACTCTGAAACCTATATAAAATTACGGTGATCGTGAAGGTGGATAGTCTTCAGAATCCTGTATGTTGAGGATGGATTCTCCTAAACAAAATAAGTTAATGTAGTTATTTAATTATTATTACCATACTGCTCATTTGGTATTACTCATTGTATTCGCTGACACTCAGTACTGCTTTAAAGGTGAAATTGTAAAAGGAAGATCTGCCTATTTCAGCTTTTTTTTTATCACAACTGTAGCTAAAATGATAGTACCATAGAGTAACAACTATATTTTTTGCTCAAACATGAGAATTCAGGAATAGTCTAGAAGGAAGACAGGCAATCCTTGAGAAAGAAGTATGAAATAAAAAAGTTTACAAACCTGAAGATCCTGCATGTTCAGACATGTTCCTTTCCAACTCAGCTGCCTCCTGTGAAGGTACACTTCTCATGATGTTGTTTCACTCGGGCAACTAGGCCTTGCATCTCTTTGCTGCGCTGTTTTCATTTTGCACACATGCCTGTTTTTACCCATAGGTAGAGGAACTTCATTAAAATACTCCCAAACTGGGTCTTCTTTACAGCCTGCTGCTATTATAGGTTTTCCCTTCTAGTTAGAGAATGGTATGGTAGATCTCAGATCAATGAAGGCTACACTCAGAAAAGACCTCAAGACTCCTGAAATATGCTGTTCAAACAGTTTCACTTTTGTTTCTAGTGCCTACTCCCTTCTCACATTTATCTCCAGACTTCTTGTCCAGATCTGTTCAGCCCCAAACAATCTTCTATTCATTGAACTTTTTGAAACTTTGCACTTTTAGAGAGAGGTAAGGGATTGACTCTGTGTACACAAATTTGCAGAGGGACAATAACGTTGTTGTTTCTCTCCTCTATGTATGTATGTATTTATTTATTTTTAAAACATTTTTGCTGTTAACAAGCATGTTATCTCTGGAGACACAAATCCACAGTTTGAGAACTGCAAAACTGAGCATCTCTGATGGTATCTTCCAGAGTGAGCACTGAGTCCCATTGGGTAGATAGAAAGATTAACCTACATAATCTTTTCAGAAGCCCCTGAAACTCCATAAGATTGGGTCCCTAATCCATGAACTATTGGAACTCATTTACAAAACTTTTCTTAAACATTACATGAATATATTGTCTCATACTATAGAATTAGAATTTATAATCCCTATTCCATGATGAGACATCTTTGAACTATAATGTATGTTAATTAAAACTATTTTTAGATTGATTTTTGAGGAAAAAACCTGATTTAAATTTAAAAAAATCCCATTTTTAAAATCATTTATTTTTATCCACGCTGCTAAATACACAATAACACAGACATTATCTTCCCACATGTCTTTTGAGGGTCATTTATTTTGCAGAATGTTTAACCCTTTCTAGCCATGTATAACACTAGTCTGTAGAACCAGTTCCCACTCGCACAGAGGGAAGGACTTCTACGCCAAGTTCTTCCTGATACCGAAAAAGAACGGTGGTTGGAGACCCATTCTGGATCTAAAATCACTCAAGAGATCTGTAAAGATACAAAGCTTCAAGATGGTTACTCTTGCAACAATAATCCCATCTCTGGACCAAGGGGACTGGTTCTTGGCCCTCGACATATAAGATGCTTATGCATATCGCGATCCATCCATCCCATTGAAAGTTTCTACAGTTCGATCTGGTGCACGACCACTTTCAATACAAGATGCTCCCATTTGTCTATCATCTGCACCAAGAGTGTTCTCAAAGGTCCTTTCTGTGGTAGCCCCACACCTTTGCACAAAAGCGATTATGATATTCTCATATCTAGACAATTGCCTGCTCTAAGCACTCTCCTTCGACACTTTGAGGGCCACAAAAAAGACCATGGACTTATTCCTTCAGCTGGGACTATAGGTAAATGTCCACAAGTCCACAGTAGTGCAGGACAACATCTGGAATTCATAGGAGCCTACCTAGAAGTGGTAGCGGCCAAAGCCTGCCTTCCATCACAAAGATTCAACACCTTAGCCAACTTAATCTCAACGATCCAGGCCAGCCATAAGACCTCTGCCAGAAACAGTCTTCATCTACTGGGACATATGTCAGCAGGCACCTTTGTAATAAATCATTCAAGACTTCACATGAACTGCCTTCAAGGATGGCTCAGAACAGCATACGTACCAAGCAAACACCGCTGAAACAAACTTCTGTTGATGCCCCCATCTGTGGAAAAACTCCCTTGACTGGTGGAAAGACCCTCACAGTATCTGTGCAGGGGTTCCCTTCACTCAACCACCCCCAACATTAATACTGACAACAGATGCATCCCTATTTGGATGGGAAGCCCACATGGACACCCATGCTATTCAAGGCAAATGTTCCCCTCTCAAATTCACACTACATGTCAACTTACTAATGCCTGCTCATGTTTCTTGCCGCTCATCAGGGGCAAGCATATAGAGATAGATAGGTTTCACATAAACCGTGAGGGAAGAGCAAGATCACCTTTCCTGTGTGGCAAGGCAGTGAAACTCTGGAATTGGTGCATTTGCCACTGCATCAACATCTCAGCAGCTTACCTCCCAGGCATACAGAACGCTACAGTGGATGCTCTCCAAGGGAATTTTTCTCAGGCTCATGAATGGGAAATAGACCCTCCATTCTCCACAGCATATTTCTATGTTGGGGAGTCCCAAAGATAGATTTATTCACCACAACCAAGAAAAAGGAGTGCTTCCAGTTCTGCGCCAGGGCTAGCTTGGGTCATCACTCTCTCAGAGATGCCTTTCTCCTACAATGGAGCACAAGTCTCTTCTGTGACTTTCTGCCAGTTCCTCTGATATCCAAGGTCCTGTTTAAGATAAGAAGAAAGAGCACTTATAGCTCTCATCTGGGCAAGACAAACATTTGTCCGCCAATCACTCTCCAGCTTGTTCCTCATCTCCTCTTTCAGGATGCTGGCCAGATCCATCCAATATACAGGTTCTCCGACCCAAGGCATGGCTCCTCAATGGTTTTAAATCTTGGAAATGACCTGCTCTGAGGATATAAAGATTGTGCTGTTACATAGCAGGAAACTACTCATCACACATATATTCAAAAGAAGAAGAGATTCCAGCTCTCGTGTGACTTGAGGCACATTATTCCTATATCCTCTCTACTACACTTGTGCTACATTACAGCCTACAACTAAAAATGTCAGAATTATCTCTAAGCTGCATAAAAGTGCATCTTGCAGCCATCACCGCCTTTCATCATAAGATAGATGGTTATTTTGTGTTCGCCTATCCTACAATAAGATTTCTGAAGGGTGTGAGTAACCTCTTCCCACAAATCAGATGTCCCACTGTGGCATAGCATCTCAGACTTGTGCTTAGGTGCTTTATGCGGCCTCACTTCGAACCCATGGCCACAGGCTTTCTTGTGCACCTCTCTATGAAATCTGCATTCCTAGTGGCCATTACGTCTGCTTGGAGAGCAGGAAAGAGAGGGGCTGTAGTGGCATACCCCTATTTACAATCTTTTTCAAATATAAGGTTACATTATAACCACACCCCAAGTTCCTACTGATTTCAGATTTCTATATAAACCAGTTTATCCACCTCCCAGCTTTTTTTTTTTCCAAAACTGCACTGGAACAAAAGGGAGGCGACACTGGATGTCAGGAGAGCCCTAGCTTTCTATTTGGGTAGAACTAAGACCTTCAGGAAATCTCCTAGACTATTTCTTCCCATTGCAGACAGATCTAAGGGATCCTCAATCTCTAAACAAAGACTCTCTAGGTGGATATCGGATTGCATTACCTATTGCTACCTCGCTCATGACCTTCATTCTTTTTCTGGACTTCAAATTCACTCCACGAGATCTCTCTCCACTTCCATAGCCTTCGTCAAGAACATTCTGGTCACAAAAATATGCAGAGCAGTGACTTGGACATCTGCTCATATATTTGCTGAACATTGTGCAGTCACCCATAACTCCGCATCCAATGCCATATTTGGCTACACTGTCTTATCCTCAATACTAGACTCGACTGAAGCTCCACCACTCCATTAGGGGTACAGAGTCACCTAGAGTGCAGTGGCCATAGGGACTTTACTTGAAGAAGAGAGGGTTACTTACCTTGTCAGTAACTATGGTTCTTAGATACGTGTCTCTGTTTGTGCTCCACTACCTGCCCTCCTCCCCTCTGCTTTCTAGTTCTTACCAATGAGCTCTGCAGTAAAGAAGGAACTGAGGATGGTTTGCCCATGTGGCGTTATGTAGCCCTGATGCAGGGCACAAGACTGGGAGAGAACATCTTCAGGTTGAACAAACATTGCTATCTAAAATCTTGGTTCTGAGGCCGTAGGGCGTGAATACACTTAGTGTGGCGAACCCTTAGGAACACACATCTAGAAGAACCAGAGTTGTTACACAAGGTGAGTAACGCTCTCTTTTGTGAACTTTAGGTACTACAAAGCAGTGACCTACAAAATGATTCTAATAAAATATACCCTGCAGATAAAGGAATATGTGTTTTGTGTTCTATTTGAATAATACTTTTTTCTACTTAAAAATTTAAGAAAATTCAGAAACAAAAGGTTGTTTAACTTGAGTTGTGGTTTATCAAACTTTAAGATTCAGGAAACACAAAATTAGGGATTGAACTTCAACTGTTTTTTTCTTGTATTATATCATCACAAAAATCACATCATAGCCTTAACGTCAACCAAAATATGGAATAACTTTTGTTTTCTGTTTAATATGTATATATTGAACATTTCCTTATTACACTTGTGTTTTAACTTACAAAATGAGTTAGCAGTTTTCCCTCCAAACAGTATCAAAAGGAGTATCAGCAAAAACAAAAATTCCAAAACATCATTCTATGGGGAGAATGTACTTTCTGCAAGTATGTTACTGCAAATATAGAAAGTAAAACACATAACTGAATATTTCTTCATATGTGGGATACTTTGCAGGCAGTACAGATATGAAAATCAGGGAAAATAAACCTTTTTCTAGGGAAGTTTATATACAAAAATATTTTATCCAATCTTTTAAAATCTACAAGCTGAATAAAATTTTCCCATTAGGAATTTTGCATTATGAACAACTAAGATAAAACATAACTCCTTGCTGTGGGGAAGAAACTCTGCATTTTCACACCTGGCCTGATGACTTTGTCTCAATTACCATATATACTCGATCATAAGCAGGTTTGTTTATAAGCTGACACCGCCCCCTTCCCCCCAAGATGGATAAGTAAAAATGGAAAATTTTTATGACCCATTTATAAGCCGACCCTATAATTCAGGGATTGGCAAACTTTGACTCCTGGGCCATCAGGATAAGCCGCTGGTGGGCCGAGACTGTTTGTCTACCCCGAGCATCTGCAGGCATGGAGGTAAGCCTAAGTAAACAAAGTGTCCCAGCCCACCGACGGCTTACCCTGATGGGCTGGGACAGCAACTGGTGGGGAAATTTTGGGGGGTGGGGGGAGAGAAGCTGGGGGTCGGGGAGTAACCCCTGTGACCACCCCCCACACGACCCCACCCCTAGTCCGGGACCCCCACAGTCTCCCCATCCCATCCCTTCCCACCTTAGCTGGGGCGGGCCAGGGAAGAATGTCTCTGGCCTGGCTGGAGCTGCTGTCATAGACTGGGTGGCGCAGCTGCAGCCTGCTTTGGTGGGCTGGGCTGGGCGATGCGGCCACACTCTGCCAGCCCCAGAGCTGCAGCTGCTTCGGAGGCTGGGGGGAGAGCATCGTTGCCAGAAGCAGAGAGACTCTGGCCCCGCCTCCTCCCTTCTGCCTTTGCTGGCTGTGCTGCCTCTCCTTGCCCCTTCTGTTGGGGGGAAGGGGTGTGTCCCACCTCTCCCTCTCTATACCTGTTCATTAGCCGACCCCCTTCTCTGATGCTTCCCTTTTTTACTAAAAAAATTTGGTTTATGAATGAGTATATACTTTGATTAGTATCACAATTAAATTAAAAATGGCACTTCTTTTCCTTTTAATTACATGTAATTTTTTTATTATAGGGGGTACTATAACTTTTAATAATAAAAGCAATTAACAATAGAGTATGATATGTTAACATTATATATTAAAATTTTAAATTAAAGCTTGAAGTTAATTCAAAATTTTCAATTTGTAGTTTGGAATTGGGGATGGGTGTGATTTTTATAAAGATACAAAATACGATTTGTCTTGTTTTATGAATTGTAGTTGAAGGTTAATTCTTACCTGTCTCTCCTTTATAAGGTTTGATGGGGAGGAACTGCAACTACATTAAAAAATATTTATTATTTCTGATTACCTTATGAAAAACCCAGCTGCTGAAAACTTTTATTTTTCTTTGTCCTAGAATCATAGATTCAAGCTCGAAAGGGATTATTATTATTATCATCTAATCTGAAAAATCAGTAAAAAGCATACTGGTTTGGAAGCTTTTTGTACTAGTCTACCAAGGAGTTTCTAAACCTGTAAGGTCATGAGCTATTGAACATTTAAAATGTGGTTGTCAGTGTATTAAAAGTTTGGTCATGTTGTTTTACTTTATAAAAATTGACAGTTTCACATCTCAAAAAAAGTTACTGTCTGATGTTTGTTCTGCGCGGCTGGAAAGTTCTATTGTCCACTGAAAATAGTAAACTATGTAAAAAGTACTCATTTTAAAATAAATTGAATGTCCATCCCTTAAGATTGAAAAGATAACATTACAAATGTAATCCAAGTGTGAACTAATATAGTGCAGTATTTCTAAATCTGCATGCAAATAGCTCCAGACCCTTTGGTGCAGTGCCTAGTTTTCTTAAGTTTCCGCACTGGTGATAACTGACAGTTGTGTTGTCTGATTTCACTGCCTGCTGTTCAAAAACCTGTGCCTATCAGTGAAACTGACAGAATTCAGATAGATTTCCCCCTGCTGCTGCTTAGGTAAAGTTTGAACAGTATAGTACAAGCATTCAAGCTGTTCACTGGAGAGTAGGACTCAAAAAACAGAGGCTGAGTTGAATGCATTCTTTTGCAGTACTGGAAAGCTGAGGGGTGAAACAGGGCACTCCCAATCCAACTATGTAGCAGCTAGTGGGCTCTGGGATGGGAGAGAATATTCCTTCTACTTTCTAGAAGCCAAAGCTTGTGACGAGAGGCAAAGGGAGGCTTCAAATTCAGTCATCTTCTAGCCAGAGTCTAATGGAAAGATGGAGCCTGGTGAGGGTCCAGGGACATTTCCCTGGCAGAAGTCCCAGCAGTTTCATTTTGTCCCAGCAGCTTGGGAGCATGGTGGCTGGCTTATCACCTGTACATTGCCTGTAAATCTTTCCTTCCTCCATCTTTTGTGTCATACATTGAGTAGTAGGTTTAATGATATCTATAACTTGTCGCTGTGGAATCGTTACTCAACACAGAGCTCTGGCATTTAGTGGAGGTTCACTGTTGGTGAATTAAGTCTGAATGTTGCTGGAGTACACTTAGATCTAGGTGACAGGGCTTGAAAAGCTCACCAGTATACGAGTGGATGTTTGTGAGGTGGAAAAATGCGTGATTCGAAGAAGGAGATGTTCATAAGAATGGTGGGAGGAGATTCTGGGAGGGAAGGAAGGAAGGAAGGAAGAAAGACAGGAAATACGAGGGAGGAGGTAGAGGACACAAAGTAGGGAAAGATGAGAGTGGGAAGAAAAGAAAAATGATAGTGGAAACTGCTCAAGAAAAGATAAATCATGATCTGAAATAGGAAAGTGGAGTGAAACCAGGAAGGGAAAGAAGTTGTAAAAGAAGCAGAAAAGATGTGGTAAGTTACATTTAAAAAAAAAAAAGACATTATTTGACAATATTACATTTAACTGTGGGTACTCAAACGTGCACAACTGTTTTGCTTGAAGTGTTGGGCCACGTGATGTGGCAGCACATTTACTTTTCACATAGGTAACTAGACTTTGTCCTTGAACTGAAACATATTGTTTTTTCTCCGGTCCCCCCCAAGTTCTGTACTGTGGTTTCATCTTACAGCTATGCCAGAGGTTTTGTCTACACTAGAGATACTTGATGTAGTAACTACAATTTGAACTCACAGTACGTCTATAACACATTTTGCTTCCAGCAGTGACAGGTGTCATACCACTGCTTTGTGCAGTGGAGTTCAGAAGGATTTAGTAGGCCAGAAGACATGTACCTTTCTCTCCAACTTTGTGCTACTATCAGTAGTGCTACTCAGAGAAAACCATCATACTGGTGTACTGCCAGCTAGTCTGAAGCCAGTGTTTGGTTGCTGGTGGCCATCTGAGGAGATAAGGAGGATCAGGACCAGTTGAACTGTCACTCTCAAGACTTTAGTATATAAAAATATGATTAGCTGAGAGGCGTATAACTTTGAGCAGCACAGAGATACTTTAGAGACTTAAGGCCTACGACAATAGCAGCTCTGGCTTGAGGCTGAAAATGTATCTATTCTGTAGTAATCTACACAGAATCCTTAGTGCTTGCACTTCCAAGCTGCCCTAAATGCTACAAGATAGCACAGAGGCAACTTACGCAGTGTGAAATAGAAAAATAACTGCTCTCTTAAACTGGTGGATCAGAGGGATGAAGAGCTGCACTGCAGTGTGTCAGTGGTGTTGCTGAGATCTTCGTGGGATCCCAGCATCCAGACATGGCAGTGGAGATGGCAGCTGAGATTTTGTCAGGAAGGAGGGGAATACTGACAAAACTTTCTGTACTAGATATGCAGGTTTGATTATACTATGGACAGATTGGAGCTGTTTTTTCAAGCTTTGAGGCCAGAGAGAGTTTTCTGAGTTGTTACGAATGTTGCCATTAGTGTTTTGGTAAGCGAGCGGAGTGGAAGTATCCCCTTTTGTACTTGCTTTGCCATTTCCCACTCTGCTCTGCCTTCAGTTTTCCCTACCTTCCTGACATTATCAACAGCTGCCAGGCCCAGCACTTCTAATCTGGTTGTTCTGTAATTTCCAAACTTTCATAGATTCTAAGACGAGGAGGGACCACTGTGATCATCTAGTCTGACCTCCTGTATGATGCAGGTCATAGAACTTCCCCAAAATAATTCCTAAAGGATATCTTTTTGTTTTTTTTAAATCCATCTTGGCTTCCAAATCTTGACTTTTTCCTTAACTCTTTTCTCCCTTTTGATGCATGACCTGCTGTTCCTAGTTAAGATTGAAGTGCCTCGGTCAGTCTACATGTTGTTTGGCTGAGCCATATGTCAGGTACAGACTCAAAATGGTGGATAAACAGGGAAGATTATTGTAGTTATACAGTAGCCACAATTTAAATTCTTCCAATTTAATGCCTAAAAAACAGTCCTAGGCATATAATGGTAACAAAGGGATGACACATGAAAGTAAGGGAGAGATAGCTATATTTCCTATCCTGATAGTTGCCAAACCCAAAGTAAAGTTTTGGAAATCTAGCAGAGATACCAATTTTAAGACTTACTTTCCACAATCCTCGGTTGGATGTCTGAAACATTTCAGAAACCAATTTTTCAAACCTTGCAGTCATATTATGGGGGAAATACATGATTTCCCTCCACAGATACATAGGAGCTCACACTACCTTGCCGTTCATGGAACTGGTCCTCGTATCCATGTGAATAACTCTAGCACAGATTTATCAATCTTTGCCCTGACTCTCAAATTGCCTTTTTTTCTTGCTGTGCTTTGCCCTTCACAAAGCAGTTTGTGTGCTGTCTGTGTATAGTAAGTGACCATTAGTCCAGTTACACTGACCACCCTTTTCCTCTCCACTTTGTACCCACAACAGGATTGTTGAAGGGGATATCTTTTTACATGAGTAAACTTTGACATGATTTTCTACAGAGCCTCATGGTTGACAGAGTTGAAGGCTTTGGTCAAATTGATAAAGGCCATATACAGCTCCTGGTGGTATTGACATTTTTCCTGGATCTGCCTGGCTGCGCAAATCATGGTGGTGATGCCTCTTGATGGTCCAAGGTCACACTGGGACTCTGGAAGTACTTCCTCTGCAAGAGGGAGCAGGCAATTCAGTAAGATTCTAGCAAGAATCTTCCCAACAATGGAGAGGAGGACAATGCCTCTATAGTTGCCACAGATGGCCCTATCTCCCATTTTGAAAATGATGACTGTTAACATTACGTAAGTCAGTAGGGATTTCTTTAGTGTGCCAGATTTTGAGCAGCAGCAAATGAAGCTTGTTAGTCAGTGTTTCCTCCTCATATTCTGTACTTCAGCTGGTATTCCATCAGGACCTGATGCTTTTTGGTTCTTTATTTGCTTAATTGCTTTGCGGACCTCCTCAGGTGTTGGTGGGTTGGCAAGAGTTTCCCGGATTGGGTGCTGAATGATGGAGTTGATGGTGTTGTCAGTCACAGTCTATTCTCAATTTAGAAACTTTTGATAGTGTTTCTTGCAGTGCTTTTTGATGGGTTCGTTATCTTTAAGAAAGATACTACCATCTTCAGATCTCGGTGGTGTAAGGCCACATGAGCTTGGTCTGTAAAGGTCTTTGTCTCGCCAAAAAATCTCCGTATATCATGTCTGTCAATGAATGATTGGATTTCTTGTACTTTGTCCTCCCACCAGTCGTTTTTGATTTCTCGGGTCCTCCTTTGAACTTCAGCTTTGAGCTGATGGAAAGAGCTTTGCTTCAGACTGGATAATAGATGGTTTTGCCAGATGCAGAAAGCTTTTCTCTTCTGGTCCAAAAGGGCTGTGATCTCAATGTTCTTGGCTGCCATCAAGACTTTGACGACAAATAGCAAGGCCGATGGATTCCTCATAAGTCTCATGGATGGTCTGTTTTAGGGCTTCCCAGTCTTCTTAGACACTTGTGTTTGTCATTTCAAGGGGTGCATATAGTCAGTTTTTCACTGAGGAGTGCTTGGTAGTTCTCTTGGCACACTGTGGATTGAAGTCTTTGGACGTTGTATTGCCATATGTATGGTTTAGATTGCTTTCTATGTTTTGATGCAATCTTGATGAACATGACTGACCTCAACAGGCGGTGGTCAGTCCATTAATTGTTGGCTCCTCTCATGCTGTGGGTGATTTGGACATCTCTTAGAGCCTGTGTTCTTACAATGACTTAGTCTAGGAGGTGCCATTGTTTTGAGCGGGAGTGTTGCCAAGTTGTTTTGTACTTGTTGCTTTGTCTGAAGATGGTTTTTGTGATCACAAGGTTGTGCTCTGCTCATTTGCTGATTAGAAGGATGTCATTGGAATTGGTCTTGCCCACTCCTTTTTTCATAGAGCTACTCCATACATTAGAATCTTGGCCAACTCTTGCGTTAAAGTCCCCTAAGAGGATTACCTTATCTGTTTTTGGAATAGATGACTGACAAATCTATCAAGGTCAACGTAGAAGGATTCTTTCGGTTCTTCTTCAGCATTAAATGTTGGTGCATATGCACTGATTATGGTGGCAAATGACTTATTGACCAGTTGGATACAGCGGGTCCTAAGGTGCTTGTTAATGCCAATGGGGACCCCCTGGGGGGCCACGAGCAGGTAACAGTGTGTCCGCCAAAATAAATCAGCAAGCAGGGCTGGCATTAAATTCGCTGGGACCCAGGGCAAAAAACTGAAGCTGAAGCCCCACCTCCCGGGGATGAAGCCAAAGCCCAAGCAACTTAGCTTCTTGGGGACCTGGGAAACTGCCCTGCTTGCTACCCCCTGCCACCAGCCCTGGCTTTTAATCTGCTGGATATGCAGAAAAACAGTTGCTGTGGCGCAGGTGAGTTGTGGAATTTTTATAGCATGTTGCAGTGGTCTCAGAAAGAAAAAGGTTGAGAACCCCTGGTCTAGGTCACTGTAAAAAGTATTTGTAATGATCGTCTTGTCTTTCTGAGCATGCCACTTATTTAATATATATGGTTTGAATAGCTGATTACTGCTTAAGAAATGAGCATGTTTAAAAATTATCTTTGTACTTATGCATACATAGTGTATTATTGTTGACTTAAACATATTAAGAACACAAGAATGGCCATACTGGGTCAGACCAAAGGTCCATCTAGCCCAGCGTCCTGTCCTCCAACAGTGGCTAATGCCAGGTGCACCAGAGGGAATGAACAGAACAGACAATCATCAAGTGATCCATTCCCTGTTGCTCATTCCCAGCCTCTGGCAAAAAGGAATTATACTAAGGAATGCTTTTTAAAAATGAAAGGCTTGCAATTTGCTAAGTTTAAAAATATACAAGCTTATTTCATCCTAAATCATAAGAAGCTGATGTTTTCATTTTAGAGTAAAGCATGAGCTAATAACTCCTACAAATGTTACCTAACTTTAAATATTCTTAAATGTGTGTTTAAAAACAAACCCATAGGTTTATCTCTTTCACAAGGCGGGTGGGGGAATAAGTTAATATACTTCATTAGCTGAAAACTGTAGTAAGGAACTTTTTTTGCCCTTTTTTCTTTCAGGTCTTTCATAAAAGAAAGTAGATTAGGCAGAGTTTGTGTATCTGAAATGTTTAAGCTGTAAATTTCTGGGACACTGGCCATTTTGATCACATGCCTCTGTGTCATAGTATGTATTGCTTTTTTTTTTTTTTGGCGCTGGAGGGTGGATTAAAGGAAATTAAAAATCATCCTTACATGACCCTTGCTTCAACCTCAACTGTGTAGAGGTTATCTTTCCATAACAAAGTGCACACACCTGCAGAGATAGAATTGGAAGACAAGACCCACAGCTTTAGAATACACCCCTTTCTGCCACTTGTCTTGACCACTTCTCTGTTTAGCAATGGAAGGACCTTTTTTAATGTTCTAAGCTGCAATATGCTCGTGCAAATTTTTTACCCACTCTTGCTCCAGTGAATTCAATGACAAAAAATTCCATGGATTGGAAATCAGTATTTTTGCCTATTACACCCCAAACCACCCACAACAAAAATAGCTGTTAACCTTATTTAATCACAACCCGATTTCTTCAATTAATAAAGCAGCTGCATGAGTTTTCAAGGAGATACATATATGTAAATCTGGAGGGTTAAAAAAGTCAAATGACACCCAGATTTGAATTTTTTACTTTAGGCTAAATTCTTAATGACCTGTAACATTATCAAACAAATTTGAGTTTTCTTCATACTTCTTAAAAACATTCCCTTTTATCTTCAGAATAATTTTAGCAATTTTCTGACTAAACCAGTCTTCTAAACAAGAGTTAGTGTGACTGAAATAGGTCTCTGTTTAGGGCTGTCAATTAGTCGCAGTCAACTCATGCGATTAACACAAAAAAATTAGTTGCAGTTTTAATTGCACTGTTAAACAATAGAGTACCAATTGAAATTTATTAAAATGTATTAAATATTTTGGATGTTTTCTACATTTTCAAATATATTGATTTCAGTTACCACACAGAATACAAAGTGTACCATATTCCCTTTATATTATTTTTATTACAAATATTTGCACTGTAAAAATGATAAACAAAAGAAATAGTATTTTTCAGTTCACCTCATACAAGTACCATAGTGCAATCTCTTTATCATGAAAGTACAACTTACAAATATAGAGTTTTGCTGTTGTTACATGACTGCACTCAAAAACAAAACCATGTAAAACTTCAGAGCCTACAAGTCCATTCAGTCTGACTTCTTGTTCAGCTAATTGCTAAGAGAAACAAATTTGTTTGTATTTACAGGAGATAATGCAGCTCGCTTCTTATTTAGTGTCACCTGAAAGTGAGAACAGAGGTTTGCATGACATTTTTGTAGCCAGCATCATAAGGTATTTACGTCCCAGATATGCTAAACATTCAAATGCCCCTTCATACTTTGGCCACCATTCCAGAGGACATGCTTCCATGCTGATGATGCTCGTTAATTAAATTTGTGACTGAACTCCTTGGGGGAGAATTGTCTGTTTCCTGCTCTGTTTTACACCTGCATTCTGCCACATATTTCATGTTATAGCAGTCTTGGATGATGACCCAGCATGTTGAATACTTTAACTGTAGGTTTGACTAAACGCATAGAAGGTACCAATGTGAGATTTCTAAAGATAGCTACAGCACTCGACCCAAGATTTAAGAATCTGAAGTGCTTTCCAAAAGCTGATCAGGATGGGGTGTGGAGCATGCTTTCAGAAGTCTTAAAAGAGCAGCACTCTCATGCGGAAACTACAGAACCCAAACCACCAAAAAAGAAAATCAGCCTTCTGCTGGTGATATCTGACTAAGATGATGAAATTGAACATGTGTTGGTCTGCACTGCTTTGGATCATTATTGAGCAGAACCCATCATCAGTGTGGACACGTCCTCTGGAATGGTGGGTGAAGCATGAAGGAACATACGAATCTTTAGCACATCTGGCACGTAAGTATCTTGCAACACCAGCTACCACAGTGCCATGTGAACGCATGTTTTCACTTTCAGGTGACATTGTAAACAAGAAGCTAGCAGCATTACCTCCTGCAAATATAAACAAACTTGTTTGTCTGAGTGATTGGCTGAACAAGGAGTAGGATTGAGTGCACTTGAAGCTCTAAAATTTTATATTTGTTTTGTTTTTGAGTGCATTTATATAACAAAAAAAATTACCTTTGTTAATTGCGCTTTCACGGTAAAGAGATTGCACTTCGGTACTTGTGTGAGGTCAATTGAAAAATACTATTTCTTTTATCATTTTTACAGTTCAAATATTTGTAATAAAAATAATATACAGGGAGTACTGTACACTTTATTCTGTGTTGTAATTGAAATCAATATATTTGAAAATGTGAAAAACATCCAAAAATGTTTATATAAATAGTATTCTATTATTTCACAGCGCAATTAATCGCAATTAATTTTTTTAATCGCTAGGCAGCCATATCTCTGATAGAACATGGCTGCAACTTTAGCTATAGAGACACTACTATCTCTTCATCATATAAGACAGGAGTGGCAAACATATTGCCTGCCCAAAGGACCCACAGCTCCTGTAGAAATTAACAAAGGAATCTGCCTATAGCTCTGCCACGGTATAAAAGGGTTGGGAGGGAGTTAGTCAAAGTGGATGGAGTGGAAGAGTGAGATAATGACTGAGCCCCTACCCTACCTCCCTCCGCATCAGTGCCAAAATGCCCCTCAGCTTTGGCTTAGGACAGGGTCCTTCCCAGGGCTCGCCGCCCACGTGGGTCACCCCTTGTCTCTTTCCCTCACCCCACTCAATTCCTGCTGCCACCAATCTCCCAGCACTGGGATCAGAAGAACCTTCTTTCCAGACTTCTCCCTCATTGCCATTGCTGAAGGGCCTCATACTACTAAGTACAAGGAAAAGGAAGTTTTTATTACTACTACTACTACTACGCTCCCACCTTCATCCAGGAACCAGAACCTGGCAGGCAGAGAGGAGGAGGAAGAGTGGGGAGAAGAATCAACAAACTGGGTAGGGCAGAGGAACGAGAGGGTAGGAAAAAGGGGCTATGGTGGAAAGGAAGTTGATTAGAAGAAGAGGACACAAGGCTGGGGGGAGAATGCCAAAGTGAGGTTGGGTGGGGAGGTGTTGTGAATGTCCAAAGTGGGACAATGGGTAGGGAAAAGAGGGGACATTCACATAAAGAATGGAAGTCATGGGGTGAAGAAAGGAGGTTTCAGAAATACAAAGGGTTTCTTGTGAAAAGTCTTTAAATCTGGTATTTTACTTGGCTAGCTAAAGGATGCTGCACTCAGAAGACTGCAGAATTTTCTTCCTAGTGAAATTTTTACACTCAGCCCAAAACTGAGAAGGTGCAGAACAAATTTAACATGCCTGTAAGGCAAATAGAAAATAACTGTTTTCATATAAGCAATGAAAACTCCCTGAAAAAATCGAATTTCTGGATATTGGTCCTTATTTTGCAATTTAGTGTTTGGAGCAGCTGCACTATTCGGCCCATTGTGTATGCAGTAGATCTTGCTGTGGTACATCATTAGAGGAATTTTAATACTTTATGCAGTTCTGAACTTCAGTAACTCTCTTTTTTGTTTTACTTTTTAGGTGTATTAAACTTCAATCCGGATGCAGCTGATTTCATTCCAAGAGAGAGAGAGACTCCTGATGTAAATTGGAGAAGTCTGGGTAGATTGGAATCCAATAGGAATCAGAACAGAAATGATACTCTACCACTTCCTAGTCAGTCTTCTGATAGAGGCACAGACTATGTAAGCTTTTCCACAAAGCAACACAGCTTTTATAGTCCAGAAAGCCAGTACTGTAGCCAGCAAGATTTTCTCCAGCTTGCTAGTACCAGTAAACCGCATAAGAATCCTAGTTTTCAAAGCCAGCGATGGCACAGATCTAGAAGTGATAGGACATATACAAGAAACCGGATAAGGCAATCATCTGATGGTACAACCAACATGACAATTGTAGATACCACATTAATACCAAGGTGGAGAGTCAATCCTAAAGAATACAATGACTTTTGCTCTTCAGAGAGTGACAAGGAGGTATCTAGTGCAGATAATAGAGGGGCAAAGCCAAAGAAAACACACCTGATGCCTGTATCTGGAAGAGGCCTCAAAGAGAAGGGGAAGCAGTTACATGAGCGGGATAAGAGAGTAACATCTAAACAGCAGGATGGTATGTTTGAAAACATACCATCTCTGGATCTGACTCAGTCTGACTCTTCAGAAGCATCTTTTGGCAAAGCATTGTACGATGGATATGCTGGCAATAGTGATGAACAAAAAAGATATCCATTTGCGAACAAGAAATACTCCAGGAAGTCCATGTGGAGTAAACCCCAGTTAGGTAAAGAAATCCAGAAAAAACAAGATACTCACCGCAGTAAAAATACAAAAGCAGTTAAGAAGCCGCCTCTTACTTATACTCAAAAAGATAAAATTAGTGAGAGGAGCAAAGAATCAGGTGTTCACAACAATGATCAAAACTTAGGGGAATCAGTCAAATGTGGTGGAAGACAGCTTCACCTGCAGGTGGGACACACAACCTCCCTTCACTGCAATTGGACTCGGTATTGGAAAAAGCAGAGTAATGTACCAAGGAACAAGGAAACTCATACAGGTAAGTTTCCTGGACTGGTTTAGACCTTCAAATTAACGGTCTGGTCCTGTGAGATGAACAGTTTCAACGGATATTGATGTTTGTTGGTTGAAGATTGTTGGCATTTCACAGGAGTTGCTGAACACCTCACAGGGTCTGTTTCAAAGGATGCAAAGGATATTTAACATTCCTGTATTATATTTAAATGCATCTGTTTGCTATGTGTCTGGTGATTTTCCATAATTCCCACTTCATTATAGAAAGGTGGCAGCCTTTTCACAGGTTTTGTTTAAAGCTGAATTTTGCATCTTTTGTAAATCAGACTTCAAAATGGAGGTCACGTCAGGGACAAGAGTAGAATTGGGGGGAAAACGTGAAGTGATTTGAACAAGTGTTCTAAAGCTGGAGCATACTTAAATGAAATTATTGTCAAAGTTGCAAAAGTTTTCTAATGTTTTGTTGCACACAGAGAGGAGCCAATTAAGGGATGAGTAAAATGAAACTCCTATTGCTGGACTCCCCTTGTTGAGATCAAGCATATGGTACCAATAATATGTAATACTGGAAATACAAAAAAAGATATTATGCCTTAGTTTTGAAACAGTGGAGTGGAAAGGTGTGGCACTGACCATCAATAAGTAGATCACCAGCACAGTGTTCAGACTTTGTAGTGGAACTTGTGGAATGTCTTCAGTTCCAGGCTTTGGAACTCAAACAGATGTGGAGGGGACTGACTACCCTCCAAAACCACAACACTGATTTCTATTTTTCATCTAAAGAAATAGCTCCTTCACTCAGGCCTGGCCTACACTACAAAGATAGGTTGGATGTTACCGTGCATCGACTTACATGTGTGTATGTCTAAACTCAAATTTGATTGCTACCTGTGTATGCGCCCTCGTAAGGGTGACATATTAACACCCCTGCCCAAATGGCATTGAGCCATGCTTGACATACTGTGATTGATGCAGAGCGAGTGTAAATGCTGTGTGACCTATCTTGACCCTAACTGTCCTTCAGCAGCTGTCCAACAATGATCGCTCTGGTCACAATTGTGAACTCCACTGCTCAGGGGTCACAGAGACCGGAAGCCATGTCTCCCCGCCTTTTAAATCCTCATCAATTCTTTAAAATGCCTTTTCCTCATTTCCCACTTCGGCAGTTTTCCCTCATTGTGTACAGCTGCTCAACCGACCATGCCGGCTCCATGTGTGTCTGCCTGCAGTAGACATGAGGTATTGGATCTCCTAGACGTATGGGGAGAAGAGGCTGTGTAGGCAGAGCTATGGACTAGTCATAGAGACATGGATATGTATGAAAACATTACATAGGGGATGCAGGTAGCAGCAGCAGTGCCGCAGGAAAGCAAAGATGCTGCAGCAGGTATACTACAAGGCCATGGAGGCCGACAATTGAGCTGATGCCAAGCTGCGCACCTGTTGCTTTTACTACGAGTTACATGCAATACTTGGCAGAGAACCCAGCAGCATTTGCAGACCACTGTGGATACCTTAGAGGAGCCTGAGACAGAGACCCATATGATCAACAGCGAGGTGGAGATGGGAGACGTTGTAGGGGAATCCAGCTATGCTGCGAGCCATGTACTTCCAATACTCCATCACAGACTTGCCAGTCCTGCCAGCTGAGCACAGAGAAACCTGATGAAGTTAGCCAGACGCAGGTATTGACTCTTCATTGTTTTCCTTGTATGAGACGAGGTAGCGGTATACCAACCAGATAGTTGTCTGCTTCTCAATCCCCTGTATGGTTAGGTGGTGGCGGCGGCGGCGGCGGCGGCAGTGGCAGTGGCATGCAGAGCAGTTCATAGGAATGCTCTCAGGAAGATACAAAGAAATCTTCATGAAGACTTCATGGATGTACTCTGCAATCCCCTCCTGGAGGTTTCTAGGAGTGGCTGCCTTATTTATTCCTCAATGGTAGGTCAGTTTCCCATGCCACTCTGTAATGACTTCGCCTGGCACCGTTGCAGTTCACAGGCTAGCGGCATATAGTTCTGGGCAGCTTTGGGACATCAGTAGCAGCTGTGCTTTCCGTGCCTTTGTTACCCTCAGGAGTGAGATATCGGCTAAAATCACTACCGCCTGTGGAAAATTAGTGCCACTACTCCGTACCATTGCCCTATGGTCGTACCCATGGAAATAAAGGTTGATGTTTCATTGTTTCATATAATGGAAACGTTCCTTCCTCATTTTTTCTCCTCCCTCCTCACCCTTCCCCCCCACCCCAGCTTCTATGCCCTTGGTGGGACATATTCCCGATGCCTGGGACTGGAGACCTAGGGTGTGCAGAGGGACTCCAAAGCTGAAGTGTCAACAAGCATGGTTTTATGGGATTAAGAGAATGGGGTTCTGAAATGTATCTTTCACTTTCCACTGTGACTGTAAATCCAATGATACATTGTCTGTTTTATCTGTAGCTACTGCTATTGGGGCCCTGTGGAGTATCCCTTCCACACCCATGGAATGACTGACCCTGGTGAGGACTGAAAGAAGGGGACTGTGGAGGATATGTTCATTGAGATCCTCCAAGCTAGTGCTGCATTGGACTGTGAATGGGGGGTCTGCTATGTGAATGTGGCAGATCGCATAGAAAAGCCCAGAAGTCTCAGTGGGAAAAGGAGAGGGAGATGCACCGGGACATGAGTCTTTTTAGGCAGGAAATACAAATGCAGCAGACCTTTGTTGACCCACAGGTCCAACAATCATGAGCTCACTTCCCTGCGCAGTCAGTGGAGAACTCCATTTTAGCATCTCCCTGTAGGGAGGTGGAGTGGCCTCCCACTGAGCCAGAGGGGGCGGGACCACTCTCTGAGCCCAGGTGGGTGGAGCCAGGCTGTGCCCATCCCTCCCACTGGAAGTCAGGAGGCAAAACAGAAAGTATAAAGGGCAAGTCCTGGAGCTCAGTTGTGCTGCAGCCACTGGAGGAGACAGATGCCTCCCACCCCACCCTTTCCTGATGCTGAAAACCCTAGAGGAGCCCTGCTGAGCTGAGGACTGGCCAGAGCTGCTCGCTGACCGAGGCACTGAGGACTCAGCTACTGGCAGTCCCAGCATCTACCCTGAGGAAACTGTGTACTCCCACGAATCCAGATACGCCCCAAGGGGAGGAAGTGGCCAAGGGACAGCTGACCCAGTCTGGCTGCATTGCTGCTGGAAACCTGGTCAACGTGTTGTGGCTGGATTCCCCGCTGACCCACTGGTGGAACAATCACTGGGCTGGGACCCGGTGGAGTTGGGTGGGCCCGGGTCCCCCTGCCGGATTCCTGGCAGCCTCCCCACCTTAGGCCACGAGGCCTGCATTTGTCTGCCATCTACCTGAGCCAAGACATCAGGCAATAAACGGCCGACTGCTCTGCCCCATCTCAGAGGTCAGAGAAACCTCTCCTGAGGCCTGAGGCTGTTTGGTACCCGGTCCTGAGACTAATTGCGGCTCTGCCTCTGTCTAAAGGCTCACACAGTGCTCATTGCCCTGCCTTGCCTGGGGGCGGAAGCTTTTAGATTGTTTGGTGCTCTGCCCTGCCAAAGGCCCAAGCCATACATCCTTGCAGCTCTGCCCTGCCTAAGGGCCAGAGCCCTAAGCTGTTTACTGTAATTCTCTGACTGTGGGCGATGCCCACTGACGTAGTGAGGTGGAATGGCCTCCCACTGACCCAGAGGGGGAGGACCCACCGCTAACTCACTGCATTTCCTTACAACCCCTCAACATTCCAGGTGACATCGTGGGCTGAATTCCTATCCCTGTTACTTCATTCCTGGGGACAGTAAGGACAACCAGAACTTCACATATATCCCCCGTGGCGCTCTCAGGTCAGCGTACGTGTAGCTGAAATGGACAGGAATGTTTTCTACTGTTCTAATTTTAAAGTTCTGTTTTGATAATTTTAGCAGTTTGAATTGTATTTGTTTTTAATTGTACTTTTTGTCTTTTTTGCATTTTTTTGGTATGCAATACATTTTTATTTACTGAAAATAAGTTCATCTTTATTACTTCACAGCATGTACTCCAGGATGCCTAGTCCTACTCAAAGCATCTACTACTTGTAAATGTACAGGGCCACTGAATTCATAGGTACAGTTTTTTTTTAAAGTATATTAATTACAAATGTACAGCAAACATGGCAAAATTCATAGATGCATTAAAAGACCATGTGATGTTCATAAATGGTACACCAAGCAGTACACAATTTCTAGCAGCCTCTAAAACTGCGGGCCAGGGCCAGCGCTGGCCAGCACAGCACATTACTGTGAGTGACCATTAAAGTGCTCCTTCAGTGCATAGATCCTCAATGAGATCTTTAATGGCTCTTGTGTCTGCCTGTTGAAAGTAATCAGACAGCCACTCCATCTCTGCCCTCTATCCCGGTAGCATTTTTCCCCCTTTACTTCACAGATATTATGCAAGACACAACAGGCAGCTATAACGAGGGGGATATTTTTCTCACTGTGATCTAATCTAGTGAGTAAACACTGCCAGTGTCCCTTCAGTCTGCTGAAAGCACGTTCAAATGTCATTCTGCACCTGCTGAGCTGGTAGTTGAAACTTTGGTATGTCAGGGTGGCCAGAGTAAGGCTTCATGAGGAAGGGGTAGGATGGGTCTCCCAGGATCACTATTGACATTTCAACATTGCCAGTGTAATATGCTGGTTGGAAAAGCATGTCCCTGCTTGCAGCTTCCTGTGAACAGTCCTGTTGTTCTTAAAGATGTGAGCATCCCATACCTTCCCTGACCAGCCCATGTTGATATCGGTGAGGCATTCCCCATGATCCACCAACATTTGCAGAACCACAGGAAAGGAGCCATTTCCATTGATGTACCCTGTCAAGATGGATTGGTGCGAAATTAGGGATGTGTGCGCCATCTATCACCCCAACACGGTTCGGGAACTCCTTTTCTGCACATCCATCCACGATGTCCTGCATATTGCCTAGAATTGCTGTCCTGTGTAACAGGAGATGCTAAATGGCCATATACGCTGGTGTGGTAACAGCCTCTGCTGCGGATTTTCCAACTCTAAAAGATTTCCCATTGACTGGTAGCAATCCAGCTTTGCAAGATTCTACTGCGTGATTGCCACTTACTTCTTAACCGTCAATGCAGCTCTTATTCTGGTATTCATGCACTGGAGGGTGAGGGCCAGAAAAAAGTGCTATGTGGGTGTGGCACACTTTACCTCCAAGCAGCACCCTGTAACCCCCATATTCACCTGTTGTATAATTGATATATTTCACACAAAGCATGTCATGTAAGATACCTTATGAAGGGTCATGATCTGCTGAAACCCATTCTGTCAAACGATGTCTATTGTTAGTGTGCATCAAGTTATGAGACTTTGCTGAGTGGTTGTTACTGAAATATGCTGTAAATTTGCTAGTGACATACAAAGGATGTGATCCCAGCCTAGGAGGATGTTCCACAACCATTAATTAGCAGGGGAGTTGTAATAAAAGTTTTTTACAATTCAGTGACAGTTGCACAAGACCACACCAGGGGAATCGCTCAAACCTGTGACTCAGCAAAGCCCACGAGGACGTGTTTTGGGCTAGTATTTTCCAGACACGTGGACTGAGGGTATAAAATAAGGGACAGTAGCATCATGCCTTTGTCTTTCTCCTCCCCCACCTACATTGGAAACAACAAGAATACTGAGAAGACAAAGACTTCAACTGAGGAGACTGGTCCCAGGTTTGAGAGAGAGAGGCCTGTGTATTAAGAACCCTAACATCCAGTGGGGTGGGAAAACAGCTTGATCTAAATACTGCCTAGTGTAATAAGGTTTGAGACTTAGATTGTGTGCTTATCTTTTATTTTCTTTGGTAACTATTTCTGACCCGTTATACCTACCACTTATTATCACTTACAATCTTTCTCTAGTTAATAAATCTGTTTTATATTTTACCTAAAACTGTATTTTGGTTGAGGTGTTTGGGAAAATCTCAGCTCAGGTTACAAAGGCTGGTGTATGTCCTCTCCACATTGAGGGAGGGACAGACTGGGTAATAAACTTACACTGACCAGGGCAAGACGCTACAGCTCTGGGGTGCAAAGCTGGGGAGATGGGGGGAATTGTCTGGTGCCGTTTTCTGTGTGATTCGTGAGTGGCTTTGGGAGCATTCACGAAATCTAGCTGAATGTGGCGCTCGACATGCTGTTGTGCTGAGTGATAGCAGCGCCTGAGGGGTTCGCTGCTTGTCACTAGCGAAGCATTGTGAGAGATGGCCCAGGTTGGAGAGTTAAGGGGGCACAGCAGTACCCCAGTTCCAGGTTGTGCCCTAGGGATCCTGTCACAGCAGGTTTGTGGTATTTAAAAAAGGCTTAACTATGGAATAGGGATGGTATTATGGGATGGAGAAAGTTAAATGATGTATGCTTGACTCTTGCCCTCAGCCACCCCAATGCCCATGCAGCTTGTGTGTATTCCACAACATGTTGCAACAATTTGTCAAAAGGTATTTCACTGAAGGGTGATGCAGAGTACCCTGGGTGTACCTCTCATGCACCGAAGTTTGTGTTGGGACGGGCACTTCTGGTGAGGATGTGTAGAATCAACCCAAGCAGCCATACTGGAATTGCAGCAGCTTTATGCTGACATAACTTGAGTCGACCAAAGTTTGTAGTGTAAATGTGGCGTTGCAGCAGCAGGCTGTCCTCCTCTAAAGCAGACCCACTATTAGATGATACCCCACCATACATGAGCCAGTGTTCTATACAACCACATAAAAATACTTAAGAGGGAAGGAAGTCTTAATAAGATTGAAGCCATTGTGGTGTTTGGTGGCCCTTTTGAAAGGGATATCTCTTTCACTGTTTTCAGTGGGACTGAGCATCTTGATTCCACCATCATCCCCAAGGGCAGGATGTGACATCAGTCCCATAGAGGACTGTGGGAAATGGTCATTTTGGAAGGGAAAATTTTTTTGTGCCAGGTAACTTGACAAATAAAAGTAAAAAATAACCATTAATCCTAAATGTCTTCAAAAGCCACCCATTGGACTGGATCCCGTCATCAGATAGGCCAGAAGGAAACGTGAAAGTACCATGTATGTGTGTGCTGCTAGGGAACTCAAATTACACTAACTATTGCCCTGTCACCAACTTTTCAAACTTCCCATATTAAAATTCTGTGCATTGGCAGCATTGTAATATTTCTTTTAGGTTTAATCGTCGTTTTTGCTCATTTTTTTAATAACTTAAAAATAGTAAATTTTCCTTCAGAAGAAACCTTAAATGTGCCCTGTAATGACACAGTGCAAAACCACTCAACTATGATTAAGTATTTTAGGTTTTGTGGACTCAGATTAGATTAAATTGACTTCTAAAGATGCCCTTGATTTTTTTTTTCTTCTCCTCTCCTCCCCCTACTCCCATGGGTTAGCTATAGGGCAGAATTAAGGTTGTTTGGCTGCCCTAACTATATTTGCACACCTTAATGTATTTTCAAACTTTTCCCACTATCTGTTTTTAGTTTCTTCCAGCTGGTGTTTGAGGTGCACTTCCCTCTTTGTTTTCAGGGTAGTCTTTGATGCTAATTTGCCTACTAAAAGGGTCCCACATTATGGCAACCATCCTTTTGGGCGAGAGTAGTTGAATGTGGCTCTGTCTGGAGCCCACCACTCTGTTCCTAAAACAGCCAGTTAGAAAATGCTTCCTCTTGTGGGTGGAGTATGAAGCCTTCTGTATGTTCCCAGTACTGCATCATTCAACTGGCCTGAAAATAATGCACAGGTACAGGATTTTAACTTCATTTAGATTGAGATTTGTATAGTGATGTATATGTTGCGGTGTTCTTTTTAAATAGTAGAAAAAAGCTAAATTCTCCCACTTAAGGTAGTTGGAACAAAAGACTTGTAAAATTTTCTTTTCTGCCAAATAAGAATCACTAATAGGTTTAAAGGAAACACCTGAACAATTTATTATTGCTTTTGCCCAAATTTAAGAGACTGACACACAAGAAAGCAGAAAATTTGTACCAAATTTTTGGATTGGAATCTTTCAGCTTTTCTAACAGAAGAAAAAGCTTTGCATTATATCCACAGGAAGAAATAAATTCTAAAATTGCATTTAAAGTGTAGCATATTTTGGTGCCATTTTTAGTGTGAATAACTTGTGCATATTGTCTTGATTAATTTAGGTGTGTTTGTATTGAATTTTTTTTTCAGGTTCTCTGATAGAGCAGCTGACCACAGAGAAATATGAGTGTATGGTGTGCTGTGAGGTGATCCGAAAAATAGCCCCGGTATGGAGCTGTCAGAATTGTTATCATGTGTTTCATCTGAACTGCATTAAGAAGTGGGCAAGATCACCAGCATCACAAGCCGAAGGTAGGTATTTTCTTATCAGATGTAGAAGTTCACATTTTTCATGGTATGTGGAAGAAGACAAATTCTAGTCCTAAATTACCTGTGCATTTAAGTTGATTAGTACAACTGCGTCTGAATAAAGCAAGCTTTAAATCAGAGATGGACAAATTTTATGGTTCTTCACATTACAACGCTAATGTTATTTTCTATACCTTTGGCTGAATGAACTTCCAGGAGAGAGAGAGAGAGAGAGAGAGAGAGAGAGAGTGAGAAAATATGTGTGAGAATGATAGTGGCATGCCAGTACTGCTATGGTTACAGATGCATTGAGACATCTGTTTAACTGTTACCTTTTCTAAGTTCTCTAGAATTGACGTGCTTAGTTGGATTTATTTGAAATTTGCTGTGCTTCAGGAGGGTGCAGGATAGGGTTAGTCACCCATATATTGGAGGCATTTGTATGTAGTGTTCTGGCAATATGAGCCCTGAAAAAAATAGCCATTTTTAAAGAAACTTATGGGTGGGGGTTTTTTTCCACTCAGCGTTTGAGATCAAACTGTTGATTAGTGGATCAGAATGGAGTCAATCTGCTAAGATTTACCCAACGTAGTGATGGCAGCCTGAGAAAATTAAGATGTGCATTTTCTGCACTGTGCACACACCAATACAGAAAAATAGCTAGAGGGTTTCTATTGTCGTTTTATATGGTTTAAAACTCAAAGCTTGTAAGCTGTCTAAAATCTGAATGTTTAATTGGATTGCTTTAAAGTTTGCGGTGCCTGATGGGGTGCAGGGTAGTGTGTATTAGTGATCCAAATTTGAGGTCATTTGACTCTGGGATTCCTGAGTTATGGGGCCTTCCCCCACCACCTTCCTTCTGCTTCCTTGTACTGTTAAATGAAGAAGTATTAATCACTGGTAGAATCACATGCCTTGTTGAATTTGATGACTGAAGTCACCATCGATGGCTTTGAACTCAGCCTTCCATTAACTAAACTAAGGTTAAATGAATCACAAGCCCTCATCTAAGACAAAAGGAGTTTTGAACTGAGTGGCTGGACGTTACATTCCCGCAAATAAAACTGCCACCCTGACTCACAAATGGTAGTAATCATACTATTTTATGTGTGGTGGGTGTGGGAAATTAGACACGGGAATTCTTGGGAGGGAAGGAGTACTAGGGGGTGGAGGAGTGAGGGAATGGTGGGGGATTTTAGGGAGAAGGATAAATGGGAATGGATGTTAAGGGGAGGCGAGAGATGTTGGGGGCTTAGGTGAGGGAGGCATTGCACCTCCCCAACTCTGCGAGTGCACTTCAACCGCCCTGCATCTCCCAGTTATGCCAGTGGACCCCAAATATCCTGCACACAGAACTGTGCCACCTGCCATGCACCCCAACTCTGCCAGTGCACCCCTGCCACCCCAGTTGTCCCAACCCCCCTGTATCTCCCAGCCCAGCCCATGGACCTCAACCACCCTGCATCCACAGAAATCTTTGGAGGGAAGAAATTAGACATGAGAATGTTTTCTTGAAGGGGAGAGGGGTTACGGGGTTGGGGGTGCAATCCACACCAGTGACCCTGTAACCTGGGGTGGCTCTCAATGCTTTGCGGCTGTATTTAGAATCATAGAATCATAGAATATAAGGGTTGGAAGGGACCCCAGAAGGTCATCTAGTCCAACCCCCTGCTCAAAGCAGGACCAATTCCCAGTTAAATCATCCCAGCCAGGGCTTTGTCAAGCCTGACCTTAAAAACCTCTAAGGAAGGAGATTCTACCACCTCCCTAGGTAACGCATTCCAGTGTTTCACCACCCTCATAGTGAAAAAGTTTTTCCTAATATCCAATCTAAACCTCCCCCACTGTAACTTGAGACCATTACTCCTCGTTCTGTCATCTGCTACCATTGAGAACAGTCTAGAGCCATCCTCTTTGGAACCCCCTTTCAGGTAGTTGAAAACAGCTATCAAATCCCCCCTCATTCTTCTCTTCTGCAGACTAAACAATCCCAGTTCCCTCAGCCTTTCCTCATAAGTCATGTGTTCCAGACCTCTAATCATTTTTGTTGCCCTTCGCTGGACTCTTTCCAGTTTATCCCCATCCTTCTTGTAGTGTGGGGCCCAAAACTGGACACAGTACTCCAGATGAGGCCTCACCAATGTCGAATAGAGGGGGACGATCACGTCCCTCGATCTGCTCGCTATGCCCCTACTTATACATCCCAAAATGCCATTGGCCTTCTTGGCAACAAGGGCACACTGCTGACTCATATCCAGCTTCTCATCCACTGTCACCCCTAGGTCCTTTTCCGCAGAACTGCTGCCTAGCCATTCGGTCCCTAGTCTGTAGCTGTGCATTGGGTTCTTCCGTCCTAAGTGCAGGACCCTGCACTTATCCTTATTGAACCTCATCAGATTTCTTTTGGCCCAATCCTCCAATTTGTCTAGGTCCTTCTGTATCCTATCCCTACCCTCCAGCGTATCTACCACTCCTCCCAGTTTAGTATCATCCGCAAATTTGCTGAGAGTGCAATCCACACCATCCTCCAGATCATTTATGAAGATATTGAACAAAACCGGCCCCAGGACCGACCCTTGGGGCACTCCACTTGATACCGGCTGCCAACTAGACATGGAGCCATTGATCACTACCCGTTGAGCCCGACAATCTAGCCAGCTTTCTACCCACCTTGTAGTGCATTCATCCAGCCCATACTTCCTTAACTTGCTGACAAGAATACTGTGGGAGACCGTGTCAAAAGCTTTGCTAAAGTCAAGAAACAATACATCCATTGCTTTCCCTTCATCCACAGAACCAGTAATCTCATCATAGAAGGCGATTAGATTAGTCAGGCATGACCTTCCCTTGGTGAATCCATGCTGGCTGTTCCTGATCACTTTCCTCTCATGCAAGTGCTTCAGGATTGATTCTTTGAGGACCTGCTCCATGATTTTTCCAGGGACTGAAGTGAGGCTGACTGGCCTGTAGTTCCCAGGATCCTCCTTCTTCCCTTTTTTAAAGATTGGCACTACATTAGCCTTTTTCCAGTCATCCGGGACTTCCCCGGTTCGCCACGAGTTTTCAAAGATAATGGCCAATGGCTCTGCAATCACAGCCGCCAGTTCCTTCAGCACTCTCGGATGCAACTCGTCCGGCCCCATGGACTTGTGCACGTCCAGCTTTTCTAAAAAGTCCCTAACCACCTCTATCTCCACAGAGGGCTGGCCATCTCTTCCACATTTTGTGATGCCCAGCGTAGCAGTCTGGGAGCTGACCTTGTTAGTGAAAACAGAGGCAAAAAAAGCATTGAGTACATTAGCTTTTTCCACATCCTCTGTCACTAGTTTGCCTCCCTCATTCAGTAAGGGGCCCACACATTCCTTGTCTTTCTTCTTGTTGCCAACATACCTGAAGAAACCCTTCTTGTTACTCTTGACATCTCTGGCTAGCTGCAGCTCCAGGTGCGATTTGGCCCTCCTGATAACATTCCTACATGCCCTAGCAATATTTTTATACTCTTCCCTGGTCATATGTCCAACCTTCCACTTCTTGTAAGCTTCTTTTTTATGTTTAAGATCCGCTAAGATTTCACCATTAAGCCAAGCTGGTCGCCTGCCATATTTACTATTCTTTCGACTCATCGGGATGGTTTGTCCCTGTAACCTCAACAGGGATTCCTTGAAATACAGCCAGCTCTCCTGGACTCCTTTCCCCTTCAAGTTAGTCCCCCAGGGGATCCTGGCCATCCGTTCCCTGAGGGAGTCGAAGTCTGCTTTCCTGAAGTCCAGGGTCCGTATCGTGCTGCTTACCTTTCTTCCCTGTGTCAGGATCCTGAACTCAACCAACTCATGGTCACTGCCCCCCAGATTCCCATCCACTTTTGCTTCCCCCACTAATTCTACCCGGTTTGTGAGCAGCAGGTCAAGAAAAGCGCCCCCCCTAGTTGGCTCCTCGAACACTTGCGCCAGGAAATTGTCCCCTACGCTTTCCAAAAACTTCCTGGATTGTCTATGCACCGCTGTATTGCTCTCCCAGCAGATATCAGGAAAATTAAAGTCACCCATGAGAATCAGGGCATGCGATCCAGTAGCTTCCGTGAGCTGCCGGAAGAAAGCCTCATCTACCTCATCCCCCTGGTCCGGTGGTCTATAGCAGACTCCCACCACTACATCACTCTTGTTGCACACACTTCTAAACTTAATCCAGAGACACTCAGGTTTTTCTGCAGTTTCGTACCGGAGCTCTGAGCAGTCATACTGCTCCCTTACATACAGTGCTACTCCCCCACCTTTTCTGCCCTGCCTGTCCTTCCTGAACAGTTTATAACCATCCATGACAGTACTCCAGTCATGTGAGTTATCCCACCAAGTCTCTGTTATTCCAATCACGTCATAGTTCCTTGACATCACCAGGACCTCCAGTTCTCCCTGCTTGTTTCCAAGGCTTTGTGCATTTGTATATAAGCACTTGAGATAACCTGTTGATCGCCCCTCATTCCCAGTATGAGGCAGGAGCCCTCCCCTCACAGACATTCCTGCCTGTGCTTCCTCCCGGTATCCCGCTTTCCCACTTACCTCAGGGCTTTGGTCTCCTTCCCCCGGTGAACCTAGTTTAAAGCCCTCCTCACTAGGTTAGCCAGCCTGCTCGCGAAGATGCTCTTCCCTCTCTTCGTTAAGTGGAGCCCGTCTCTGCCTAGCACTCCTTCTTGGAACACCATCCCATGGTCGAAGAATCCAAAGCCTTCTCTCCGACACCATCTGCGTAGCCATTCGTTGACTTCCACGATTCGACGCTCCCTACCTAGGCCTTTTCCTTCCACGGGGAGGATGGACGCCTCCCCAGCCTCGGATGCTCGCAGCCAAACTGTCAGTACGCAGGTCACAGCCTAAGTGTCTGCGGGCTAGACAGCTCTGGTTTAGAAGCTCTGGTACCAGCAGCCTGCCAGCAGCACACCAAATATGCTCTCCCTGGTCTCCACCAGGCTTGGGTACTGCTTGCAGGGTGACCCCAACACACTCCCAATCATGAATTTTTCAAAAGCCATGTGCTCCGTAATGTCTAACTCTCTCCTGGACAGTTCAGAGAAATAATAAGGTTTGTTTGTTCCTCTAAAAGCACACAACCTGGCAGCTTTCCACATTCACTTTAATTTAAATACAGTACTGGTGGTTCAGATTAAAAGTAAAACAAATTCTTTAACAAAAGAAGATAGGATTTTAAGTGAGTTCAAGTATAAGAGAGAAAGTTAGAAAGGGTAACAAGCAAATAAAAGCGAAAATACACACCTGAGTCTAAAACTTAATTTTAGCAGGGTTCAGGGTTTGTTCAAGATGGTTTCTCTCACCAGTCGTCATTCTTCCTAGCCATGACAGACTTTTCCTCAGTCAGAACTGTACTTAGTCGTTGGCTGCGTGGAGGTGTGTGCGTGTGTATTGTTTCTGTGTGCTGTCTCAACTCAAGTTCCCCGGATTCTCTCTCTTCCCTTTTTTAAAGATGAGCACTATATTTGCCTTTTTCCAATCGTCCAGGACCTCCCCCAATCACCACGACTTTTCAAAGATAACGGCCAATGGCTCTGCAATCACATCAGCCAATTCCCTCACTGGGTTGCCTCTCCCATTCACTAAGGGTCCCACACTTTCCCTGACCACCTTCTTGTTGCTAACATACTGTAGAAATCCTTTTGTTACTGTTCACATCCCTTGATAGTTGCAACTCCAGTTGTGCTTTGGCCTTCCTGATTACACCTCTGCATGCTCGAACAATATTTTTATACTCCTTCCTAGTCATCTGTCCCATTTCCCACTTCTTGTAAGCTTCCTTTTTGTGTTTAAGCTCACCAACGATTTCTCTCTTAAGCCAAGCTGGTGGTCTGCCATATTTGCTATACTTTCTGCATATTGGGATGATTTGCTCCTGCACCCTCAATAAGGCTTCTTTAAAATACAGCTAGCTCTTCTGGACTCTTATACCCCTCGTATTAGCCTCCCAGTGGATCCTGCCCATCAGTTCCCTGAGGGAGTCAAAGTCTGCTTTTCTGAAATCCAGGGTCCGTATTCTACTGCTCTCCTTTCTTCCTTTTGTCAGGATCCTGAACTCGACCATGTCATGGTCACTACTGCCCAGGTTGCCACCCACTTCTACTTGCCCTACACATTCTGCCCTGTTCGTGAGAAGCAGGTCAAGAGAAGCATGGCCTGTAACAAAGCGGCCTTTGCTGGGACACTACTGAGAATTCAGGACAAATTGCTTAGAGCAGGGTAGTCACAGCCCAAAGCTGGGGGTCCTTCACGACTAAGGCACACCAAACTAGCCAGAGAGGACTTCGGTTTTACCCCACTGGCTAACCAGAAGTAATACAAGCAATTCCCTCAGACACTCCAGTTTCCCAGTATCACCACCAGCGGCACTCATGGGGATGAATGGTTATGAAAACCAATACCCCAGTAAAAGAAAACAGGTTCTCCCAATCCCAAAGGACCAAGCCCCAGACCCAGGTCAATATACCAGTCAGATCTCACCCACAAATCACGCTGTTGCCAATTCTTTAGAATCTAAAATCTAAAGGTTTATTCATAAAAAGAAAGAAATATAGATGAGAGTTAAAATTGGTTAAATGGAATCAAATATGTACAACAATTGCCAAGTTCTTAGTTCAGGCTTGTTTCAGGCTTGATGGGATTACTGCTGATTTAAGCCAATCAAGTCTCTCGAGTACAAACATCCCAGATTGGAGGGGTCGTTCAGTCCTTTGTTCAGAGCTTCAGTTTCAAGCACAGTTCCTCTAGAGGTCAGAAGCAGGATTGAAGACAAAATGGAGGGGTTTCCACAGCCTTTTGTATCCCTGCCGTGTGGAAGGAAACCCCTTTGTTCTTACTGTGGGAAGTCACAGCCGCAAGATGGAGTTTGGAGTCACATGAGCAATTCACGTATCCATGCATGCCTCAGTTAGCAGGTGGCAGCCATTGCTTACATGCTACCTTGAACATCTCCAGGAAGGTTCTCAGATGTGGATTGGAGTCTCCCGAGGTCCACTGTCAATTAAGTGTTTCTTAATTGGGCACCTAATCTGAATAATTCTTTCTCAAGAAGCTGACCAAATGCTTCACTAATGCTTCACTATGTGTTAGAATCAAACACATTGAGATACAAGTACATAGCCCATATTCATAACTTCACATACAGAAATGATACAGACAGCATAATCATAACCAGCAAATTACAACCTTTTCATAGACACCTTGCTTGGCCTCCTTTTTACAAGATTTGGTGCAATTATAGGATCTTGGTTGCAACAATGATTTATACGGTCACAGTTCATGTCAATAACATGTCACAGTCCCTAGTTGGTTCCTCCAGCACTTACACCAGGAAGTTGTCCCTCCACATTCTCCAAAAACTTCCTGGATTGTCTGTGCACTACTATATTGCTCTCCCAGCAGATATCAGGGTGATTGAAGTCCCCCATGAAAACCAGGGCCTTGGATCTGGAAACTTCTGTTAGTTGTCCAAAGAAAGCCTAGTCTACCTCATTCTCCTGGTCTGGTGGTCTATAGCAGATGCCCATCACGACATCTCCCTTATTGCTCTCGCCTCTAAGATTAATCCAAAGACTGTCAACAGGCTTTTCTCCAGTTTCATACTGGAGCTCTGAGCAGTCATACTGCTCTCTTACATACAGTGCAACTCCTCCACCTTTTCTCCCCCACCTGACCTTCCTGAACAGTTTATGCCCATCCATGACAGTGCTCCAGTCTGCCCATTTGACCTAGTTAGTTACTATCCTTTACCTTGTACATGTTGATTCGATCAGAACATCTCTATCCATCACACTGTTGTCGTGACCTTATCTTTAGGGAGGGGTCAGTGTGTTCCTGTTATCTTTGGGGAATGAGTTTGTACCACACCTGATATCGGGGTGTTCTGTTACCACCCTTATGGACTGTGGTTGCGTGAGTGTCCTGTGCCTAGCACTTCTTAGGAATGTGTATGTGTTTGCAATACCAGCCCTGTTTTTGCCAAGTTCTCTGAACTTGCAAGCAGGCATGTTTTATAACAGGGCCTGACTTCTGCTTACAACCTGACTTTTGATAACTTTGTTTCATATCAGCAGGGCCAAAATACTACTTTAATTCAGGCCTCATGTTTTGTGCTCTCTTTCTACTACAAGGACCTTCCCCAGAAGCACAAGGGTTGGCTTCCCTTGTTGTCTTGGGTGAAAGATCTTGGTCTAGGATTGTTTCTCATCTGTATTCAATTTCTAAATACTTCAAACCCCCCTTTAATTGAAGGACCCATTTTTTGCAGCTATTCCTTTCTATCTAATTATGGATGCAAAAAATGACTTCTGTCCTTGCTTGTCTTGCTTGTCAGTATGATTTTGAACTGAATTGGGCCCACTATGGATGCCAGCCTACTCAAGGAGCAAGTTTGTTTTTGACCACCAAGAAGTTGCTGTGATCAGGTCCTGGCTCTTGCTACAAACATTGAGGCTGGATTCTGATGAAAACTCAAGACCAATACTGCTTTTATCCATCTGTGAGTGGCAAAGATGCAGTTTGGAAGGATGGTCTGCTACCGAAACTGGCCAAAGGGATCCCCTGTGTGTGGATTCTCAGGCTGCAGAGTGCCATGCTTAGTAGCCAAAGGATGTGCTTGTACTTCGGAAATCAAACCAGCAGGCCATGCACTTAGAATAATGGGCTACCACAAGGCTCTGTACTTGCTCCAATACACCAGTGATATGCATGAAACGATAGCGCAGAAGTTTGAGTATGCTGATGACTTGCAACTCAGGCTCATAGATTTAAAGAACTTGAAGTGAACCTTACATCTGACCTTAAGATCATGGAGGAGTACTTCCAGAAGTGGCAACAGAGACCAAATCTGAGTCAATCAGTAGTCTCTACTTTCCACCTTGATAATAGAATTGCACAAAATGCTCTAACTGTGGAGTTGTGTGGCGAAACTGTGCGTTATGACCGAAAACTAACATATCTTGGTGTCATCCTTGACTGTAGACTGACCTTTCATAATCACCTCAAGAAAGTAGCCTCTAACACGAAAACTTATTTCAAAATTATTCAGAAGTTAGTGGGAACAAGCTGTGGATCTACTGCCTCGGTGCTACAAACATCAGTCTTGGCCCTAGTGTACTACTTGCAGAGTACTGTGCACCTTTGTAGACAAGAATCTGCCGAACCCAGCTTGTAGCTGGGCAGCTGAATCAGAACATACGAATCATCACGGGAACTTTTAAAATCAACGTCTCTACCACGGCTTTCTGTATTAGTTTGAGGTTCGATGTTTGCTATCTGCTGAGATATATCCACAGGACAAGAACTTAAATGTGCCAAAGAGTACCCAGAACTTCCCATTCAGTAGGTTATGGATAACACATCCCAACAATGCCTGAAATTGCAAAATTTAATGACCACCTAATGTCTTTGGCTCCGGCCAGGGAATGGCAAAGTTCTGGACCTCATCTACCTTCCAAACAAGCACATCGTTACTGACCCAACAAGCTGCCCTCTTGGTTTTAACCTGCCACGCAGACTTTGTGCCACATTGAACAACATCTGAACAAACCGTGGAAGATGCAGCTAATTGATGCACAAGTGGAAAATTGGACTCCCCTTTGTGTGACTGAGGTGAGACCATCCAAACCATCGAACATCACACATGTTTAGTTTGCCAACCCCACTGTTCACATCCTTTTACAGCCCATTCACACTCACCCACAGGATTTCATCTAGCGCTGTTAAATTAGAAAAGGAAGGAAAAGGTTGGTCTTGCCATTTTCTGTTCCTCTGGAGGTGGCAACAGCTAGGGGTAATTTATTTATGTACATTCCAGGTGTAGTCAGTGTGTCAGGTGTACCTATGTGAAATGATGAAGGCAGTAGTAGGCCCTGCTTGGTAAAGTTGTGTTGGTGATATGAGGACTTCTAGATAACTTTGAGTTGTGTGATGGAGTTGTGGTTAAATGTTTTGCACCTTCTGTGTGAGCAAAGGGAAGAGCTGCATGAGTCTTCAGGTTCTACTGTGCATCAATGTATAGTTGTGTACATTATGGAATTAGCAGGGCACAGGTGTTTTAATAGAGTGCTTTCATATCCCAGCTTGCTACCAACAATTATCTATGCATTTATTATCTGCATATATTCCAGGTAAAGTGAGTGTGGTCCATGTCAGGTGTAGCTTGTTGGTAAATTGTCTAGTAAATTGCTTAACTACATTTTGGTTCCTTATGAAATATATTCAAGAGATGAAATAACCAATGTTAGTCAGGTTTAGTGCTATAAGCCAATAATGATATAATACAGGAAAATGGTTCTGTTCAATACCAGATTCCATGAAGTCGTCTTATGTAGTATTGAAGCATTCATCTCATGCAGAAGGTGTATGTGACGGGACCTCTGAGTACAGCCTGGGACTGTGGGACTGCTATGCACCCATAACTCTCCAGCCTGGGTTGTCTCTCACAGTGCTTTGCTAGTGTCAAGCAGTAAACCCTTCTAGGTGCTGTTATTACTCAGCCGCCACCATGCAGAGGCACACCCAGCTAAATTGCATGCATGTTCTCCAAGTCACTCATGAACTATGCACAGGGAAACATCAGCAAATCTCCCAAGCCACTAACCTTGCACCCAGGTGTGCTGAAACAATTTGTATAGTGGGGTTACTGAGATCCATTGAACCAAACTGTAAACCCTGTTTATGATGGAAACCACTTCAAGTCAGGGGATTTGGCCAGCACCCCTAATTCCAGCACCTATGCTTGCACTCCAGAAATATACCATCTTACACTGCTCAAGACCTTCTCTTTAACAGTGCAAACTCATTAGTTGGCCACTTCATCAAAGGAAAGTGGATGTGCACTAGCCTTTGTAAACTGAGCAGATTCTCCAAGCACTTTAGACAAACTCACTGGTAAGGGTAAAACATTAAAATAAGTTTATTAACTACAAAAAGATAGATTTCAAGTGATTATAAGTGGTAGGCATAAAGGTTAGAGATGCTTACTTTTTCTTTTCTAAAGGTAACTATGCGTTCTAAATCCTAAATTTTTAAACTAAGCAAGAGTTGAATCAAATAGTTTTTCTCATCCCACTGAATGTAGCAGGTAGGTTATAGTTCTTAATGCACAGGCTGAATTTCCTTCTCAGTCTGGGACTAGCCTTCTCAGTTCAGTCTTTGTCTTCTCACTGTTCTTGTTGTCTTCAGCGTAAGTGGAGAGAGGTGGTCTCATGATGCCACTGTCCCTTATTTTATACTCTCACTTCATGTGTCTGGAAAAATACTGGCTCAGACATGTACTAGTGGGCCTGCTGAGTCAGAGTTGAGCAATCCTTGTGTGCTGCTTTGCACAACTGAGTCATAGAGTTTAGGGTTATATGGGGAATATAAGAGAGGGCACAAGCATCCATATCCACTGTTTCTAGGCAGATATATTCAAGAACCTTTTCAGGACTACAAAGTGTTGATAAAAGATTCCCCTTCTGTGAGGTTTCACTAAGTCAAGCATTTGGCTAGTTGCTGGCTAGAACAGCGCACAGCTTAATTCAAGGAATTTGCTGTGTGTCTTTCTGCCTTTCAGTGCTCATCTTTATCAAGCACTATAAAATGGATATAGTGTTTGTCCAATGTGGCATTTGGATGAAAGGTTTTGTAGTCTTTCTCTTGGTTTTCCTTCATTCACACCCTTCATGCTATCATGGAAGCACTCAGTCTCATACAGGGACTGAATCCTTGGGATATTTTTTCTGCTCTGTGACCTACCTACAGTTGGGTCTTATGTTCTGTGATATTGCTTACCACTCAGGGTGTTGCCCATATCACAGTCACATGAGACTCCAGTCATACAGTAAGCTATTGGGGATAACTGAGTTCAGAAGACCATATTGCTGCTTGTTTACCCACAAAAGCATCATTGCCCGTGTATCTTTCTCAGACCAACTGAATCTAGTTATGCTTTAGCTGCTTAAGAGCTCTTTACAATTCAGTGGTTTGTCTCTGTTTAGGTGCTTATAAAATGTTTCCAAGTAATCTGCTAACCTTTACTTCAATAAAGTGATGTATTGAACTCCATTGCTAATTATAAAGTATTTTTTCACACCACACATCCATACTTGTGGCTCTTCTCTGAACCCTCTCCTGTTTTTCAGCATCTTTTTTTTTTTTTTTTTTTTTTTTTTTGAGGTTTGGACACCAGAACTGGATGCAGTTTTTCCCATAATGGTCTCACCAATACCACGTACTGGGATTACTACCTTCCTTATATACTATCCTGTTTATACATCCAGTGATCATGTTAGCTCATTTTGACACATTGCTATGTCAGGAATTCGTGTTCAATTGATTATTTACTCTGACCTCAAGTCCTCCTCAATACTGCTTTCCAGAATAAAGGCTGTCATCCTGCAAGCATGGCCTGTAATTTGTGTTCCTAAATGTGTGACTTTGTGTTTGATTGTATTTAAAATGTATTTTGATTGGCATCTATCATAATGGTGATCCAAATCACTTGGTAATATGCAGTCCCCATTGGTATTTACCAGTCCATCAATCTTTGTTTTATCTGCAAGCTTTACTGGCAATGAGTTTATATTTTCTTCCAAGTAATTGTTAAAAATAGAGTAACATTGGGCTGAGAACTAATCCCTGCGGGACCCCGGTAAGAACACTACCACTCATTGATGATCTTGAAGTAGCAATTCTGTTTTGAGATCTATCCATTCATTTTTATTTTATTTATAATGAATGACTAATTTTTGTATAGCACTAACTTATTAAACAGAATGTGACACATTACAAAATCAGATTTCGATAATGTGGTATAGTATTACTTGAAATGGTGAAACTAGTAAAGTCTAAAAAAAGTTTTCTGTCCTGTGCCACTATTCTAAATTATTTATCATCTGTCTTAAACATATTTTAAGTTCTTGTGTATTAATTTCTTTACAGATGGCAATAGTGGCTGGAGATGTCCTGCTTGTCAAAATGCTTCAACACAAGTTCCTACTACTTACACCTGTTTTTGTGGTGAGTGTATTTCATATTTACAGTTGGTATTCTTTAATTGATAAGTTCTAATACTGTTGAAGAATCTATCCTTACATCCCCAAAAGCTCTCTTTCATGGCTACTTTGTTAATGATATTGGAAGATAACTGCCTGATTTGTGTGATGTTTCATTACTATATAAAAATTACGTATAACAAATATTTAGATAAATGTTAAAATAAAACCTTTATTAGGAATGTTGTGGAATCAGTATTGATATGAAGACATTTAGTAGGAAAAAATCTAGAAAACTGCTAGCATACATCGTTTCTAAGGTACAGGTAATTACATCAATTATTTAAACCAATATAGTTAAACCAATTCAGACTCCTGTTTGGACACTCTTATTTTGGCATAAGAGTGGCTTTATTGGTTTAATTTAAATTGATTAGAAACGGGATTAAATTAAACTGAAATAAGTGTTCACACAGGAGCTTGCACTAGTTCTAATTATATCAGTTGAAGAAAAGATTTACGTTAAACAGGTGCAACTTTCCTGTGTAGATCCAGAGCCTAGATCTCTACTTTACCATATGTAGGCTGATGCACAAAACATTGCAGAATCATGAGATAAATGAATTATAAGATATCTAAAGGTATGCAGTTATGTTTGAGACTTACACTCAATTTCCAAACTTCCGAGCAGCTTCAATCAGCTTCCACTTCTTAAAATCAGCCTGTCTTGGAACAGTTGCCTCCTATATTCTAAAAAACGTGGAATATCACCTCACTAAAAGTGACACCTCAAAGTCCAAGATGGTCCCTCCCTCATCATTCTCAGCATGTTTACCTTATCTTGCCTTTAAGTTCATTTTTATATTGAAGTATACAATGCTGTTTCTGCATCAGATTTTTTGTTTTTGTTTTGCTTTTTAGGTAAGGTAAACAACCCTGAATGGAATAGAAATGAAATTCCACACAGCTGTGGAGAGCTTTGTAGAAAAAGAAGACCAGGTCAGGACTGTCCACATTCTTGTAATATGTAAGTAAGAGTGTTTCAGAATGTTTTGTAGTGATCTACAAGCATTTGTGAAATCTGTGGAAACAGATATTTGGATATTTGTATTTTTCTTTCAATTTGTCGGTCACTTAATTCTTAAAACCCCTGTTTTGATGGCTGTTTAGTGAATGAACAAAAGATTTGTATGAAATTGATTACTATGGAATGTGGTTTTCTTTATCAGTATGAAAAAGTTTCAGGCTTTCCGTGACTAATACCAGCTACTATTTGTTAAACATTTTTCAGGTTCCTTTAGGAAAGTGTAAAAATTTAAACTTTTTCAATGTCTTTAATTCTGAGCATAAAATTTATTACATTTTATACATCACCGGATTGAGTATATTTTTCAGTAGAAGCGTGGAAGTTAGTATAGTGGTGCTTGTTGTTCCTCTTCACTCTGTTTTATAGAGAGGGGAAATAAATGAATTTTCAGTTCTGATCTCGTTGTAAAAGAAATAAAATTACAGTGTAACCAGATATAACAAATGATAGAAATTTTTAGAAATATTAATCTTTGTTTAAAGGCTTGTGCTTATGGCTGAAAATTTTGGATTTTAAGTGTAACAGCCCATCTTTCATAGAACTGATATGTTTTTTGTATTGGGAATGAAAAATAAAATCAAATTTTTTAGGATTGGTTAGTTTTTGGGCCAGTCTGCTGAAATAGTATCTTTAACATTTAAGTATTGCCACCAAGATCAAAGATTGTGCACCCTGTTTTATTAAAGAAAAACAACTTAAAAATGTTGACCACTGTGTGCCCCTTTACTGTTGTAAAGATAAACTTAGTAGGTAAATCTATAATTTCCCCACTTTCTAAAACTGCTTTGAAAAAGGCATTTCTAGCTTCCTAATTCAATGATCATTAGTAGCTGCAGGTTTGTTTCCCCTTAAAAAGTGAGGAAAGATGGTCAGTGGGTCAGGTGCTGGACTGGACATCAAGAGACCTAGGTTCTAGTCTCACCTTGGCCACTGACTTGCTGTGTGGCTTCTCGAACAGAAGTTACGGGCTTCATGCAGAATTTACTGGGTGGCGTTCTATGGCCTATGTTGTTCAGAGGTCAAAAAACGAGATCATAATGCTTCGTTCTTGCTTTAAAATGTATGAAACTATCTATGCAAGTTAGTGTGCTATAGAGATATTGTCAAGTTGAATCTTTTTTTATATTGACTGACTTTAAAATGTTCTCCCAGAAAAACCTTTAAACAGTATTTCCTGAAATTTTTTTTTAAAAGGTAGGGATATTTAAAAGGGTCATTTGGGCAGGCCCAGAATGCCTGCTGCTTTTTTAGTTTTAGCTTTGCTGCTGCTGTTACTAGTAGATCTGCTCTGACTGAGCCCAAGGAAAGGCATGCACCATCATCAAAACAGTCATGTTGACTCTACATTTAGCAGCACCTTATGAATAAATAAATACACTGATTAAATAAATTTTTCTTTAGTCTGTCTCAGTTGTGGTAATCTTAAGGGTTACTTATAACAATAGTGAGTGCAAAACATCAGATGGAAATGTGATTTTCCAAAAGCATGATATCCCTTTAAGTGACCTTGGAAGTAAAACTAAAATAAAGCTCCAGTAATATCAAGAACTAAAAATATATTAAATATTTCTGTTCTATATAACATTATGGTATTCATATTTTGCTTGTATTTATTTGAGAACACAATGGCTAAAACTCCTCCCCACACGCTAATATTCTTATATGTCAATACAGATGTAATATGAGATCTTCTCAGAAGGTGGAAAGGAAACCAGTTAAAAGCGTTGTGGTATTTCTGTATAATGGGAACTGATCCAGCTTGAACACATTAGTTTCAAGAACTTTCAGAGGAACACATAATGGGGAAGAAGAGAATAAAAGCAAATGTGTACCCAGTGTTGCCTCAAATATTTAAAACGTGTTAGTGATCTAATATTGTTTGTAAATTTCTGGGGCAAAGATTTTTCTTTCTACGGGTTTGTGTGGTATCTGGCACGGTGGATCCCTAATCTTATATGGGCATTTGAAGAAGAAGTAATACATAATAATGAAAACAAGGAAAATTAATATACGATTATATAGAAATACAAACTAAGTAGCTTTGTTTAGGTTTTCATTATTAAATCAAATATCTTCATTACCTTTTTAACAGTGTATACCTAGTCTTGTACAAATTCATACCTTTGTAAGACCAGAAGGGGACCATTATGATCACCTAGCCTGACTTCCTGCATAGTACAGGTCATATGAATTCTGGGTGGAATTCTGCATCAAGCTCATATCTTGTAGAGCATGTTTTTTTGGAAAGCTGGTCTTAATTCAAAGATTTCAAGTGATGGAGAATCCACCAAATCGCTGGGTAAATTGTTACAATAGGAAATTATCCTCATTGTTAAAATGTTGTACGTTGTTCCTAACCTCAAATTAGATTAATTTTGCTTCCACACATCAGCACTTATTATGTCTTTGTCTGCTGTATTAAAGAGCCCTGTACATCCTTATGGAGGTACTTACGACACATGATCAAGTAATGTTTTAACCTTGTATCTGGTAAACTAAATAGATAGAGCTTTTTAAGTCTTTCACTGTAAGGCAGGATTTGCAGACCTCAGATCATTCTTGTAGTTCTCTTCAGAACCCTTTCCAAATTTTCAACGTTTATGTAGTGTGGACACCAGGACTGGACATACCATTCCAGTAACGGTCTCACCACAGTTGTGTGTACAGAGGTAGTATGATAGAATCATAGAATCTCAGGGTTGGAAGGGACCTCAGGAGGTCATCTAGTCCAACCCCCTGCTCAAAGCAGGACCAATCCACAACTAAATCATCCTAGCCAGGGCTTTGTCAAGCCTGACCATAAAAATATCTAAGAAAGAGATTCCACCACCTCCCTAGGTAACGCATTCCAGTGTTCCACCACCCTCCTAGTGAAAAAGTTTTTCCTAATATCCAACCTAAACCTCCCCCACTGCAACTTGAGACCATTACTCCTTGTTCTGTCATCAGCTACCACTGAGAACAGTCTAGTTCCACCCGCTTTGGAACCCCCTTTCAGGTAGTTGAAAGCAGCTATCAAATCCCCCCTCATTCTTCTTTTTCGCAGACTAAACAATCCGAGTTTCCTCAGCCTCTCCTCATAAGGTATGTGTTCCAGTCCCCTAATCATTTTTGTTTCCCTCCGCTGGACGTTTTCCAATTTTTCCACATCCTTCTTGTAGTGTGGGGCCCAAAACTGGACACAGTACTCCAGATGAGGCCTCACCAATGTCGAATAGAGGGGAATGATCACGTCCCTCGATCTGCTGGCAATGCCCCTACATATACATCCCAAAATGCCATTGGCCTTCTTGGCAACAAGGGCACACTGTTGTCTCATAGCCAGCTTCTCGTCCACTGTAACCCCTAGGTCCTTTTCTGCAGAACTGGTGCCGAGCCATTCGGTCTCTAGTCTGTAGTGGTGCATGGGATTCTTCCGTCCTAAGTGCAGGACTCTGCGCTTGTCCTTGTTGAACCTCATCAGATTTCTTTTGGCCCAATCCTCAAATTTGTCTACGTCCCTCTGTATCCTATCCCTACCCTCCAGGGTATCTATCTCTCCTCCCAGTTTAGTGTCATCTGCAAACTTGCTGAGGGTGCAATCCACGCCATCCTCCAGATCATTTATGAAGATATTGAACAAAACTGGCCCGAGGACCGACCCTTGGGGTACTCCACTTGATACTGGCTGCCAACTAGACATGGAGCCATTGATCACTACCCGTTGAGACCGACAATCTAGTCAACTTTCTATCCACCTTATAGTCCATTCATCCAGCCCATACTTCTTTAACTTGCTGGCAAGAATACTGTGGGAGACCGTGTCAAAAGCTTCGCTAAAGTCAAGGAACAATATGTCCACTGCTTTCCCCTCATCCACAGAGCCAGTTATCTCGTCATAGAAGGCAATTAGATTAATCAGGCATGACTTTCCCTTGGTGAATCCATGCTGACTGTTCCTGATCACTTTCCTCTCCTCTAAGTGCTTCAGAATTGATTCCTTGAGGACCTGCTCCATGATTTTCCAGGGCCTGAGTTGAGGCTGACTGGCCTGTAGTTCCCAGGATCCTCCTTCTTCCCTTTTTTAAAGATGGGCCCTGCATCCGGGACTTCCCCCGATTGCCATGAGTTTTCAAAGATAATGGCCAATGGCTCTGCAATCACATCCGCCAACTCCTTTAGCACTCTCGGATGCAGCGCATCCGGCCCCATGGACTTGTGCTCGTCCAGCTTTTCTAAATAGTCCCAAACCACTTCTTTCTCCACAGAGAGCTGGTCACCTCCTCCCCATGCTGTGCTGCCCAGTGCAGTAATCTGGGAGCTGACCTTGTTCATGAAGACAGAAGCAAAAAAAGCATTGAGTACATTAGCTTTTTCCACATCCTCTGTCACTAGGTTGCCTCCCTCATTCAGTAAGGGGCCCACACTTTCCTTGACTTTCTTCTTGTTGCTAACATACCTGAAGAAACCCTTCTTGTTACTCTTAACATCTCTTGCTAGCTGCAACTCCAGGTGTGATTTGGCCTTCCTGTTTTCATTCCTGCATCCCCGAGCAATATCTTTATACTCCCCCCTGGTCATTTGTCCAATCTTCCCCTTCTTGTAAGCTTCTTTTTTGTGTTTAAGATCAGCAAGGATTTCACTGTTAAGCCAAGCTGGTCGCGTGCCATAATTACTATTCTTTCTACACATCGGGACGGTTTGTCCCTGTAACCTCAGTAAGGATTCTTTAAAATACAGCCAGCTCTCCTGGACTCCTTTCCCCCTCATGTTATTGTCCCAGGGGATCCTGCCCATCAGTTCCTGGAGGGAGTCAAAGTCTGCTTTTCTGAAGTCCAGGGTCCGTATTCTGCTGCTCTCCTTTCTTCCCTGTGTCAGAATCCTGAACTCGACTATCTCATGGTCACTGCCTCCCAGGTTCCCATCCACTTTAGCTTCCCCTACTTATTCTTCCCGGTTTGTGAGCAGCAGGTTGGTTCCTCCGGCACTTGGTTCCTTCTGCCCCTAGTTGGTTCCTCCAGCACTTGCACCAGGAAATTGTCACCTACACTTTCCAAAAACTTCCTGGATTGTCTGTGCACTGCTGTATTGCTCTCCCAGCAGATATCAGGGTGATTGAAGTCTCCCATGAGAACCAGGGCCTGCAATCTAGTAACTTCTGGGAGTTGCCAGAAGAAAGCCTCGTCCACCTCATCCCCCTGGTCCGGTGGTCTATAGCAGACTCCCACCACGACATCACCCTTGTTGCTCACACTTCTAAACTTAATCCAGAGACACTCAGGTTTTTCTGCAGTTTCATACTTGAGCTCTGAGCAGTCATACTGCCCCCTTTCATACAGTGCAACTCCCTCACCTTTTCTACCCTTCCTGTCCTTCCTGAACAGTTTATATCCATCCATGACAGTATTCTAGTCATGTGAGTTATCCCACCAAGTCTCTGTTATTCCAATCACATCATAATTCCTTGACTGTACCAGGACTTCCAGTTCTCCCTACTTGTTTCCCAGGCTTCTTGCATTTGTGTATAGGCACTTGAGATAAGTCGCTGATCGTCCCTCTTTCTCAGTATGAGGCAGGAGCCCTGCCCTCTCGTGCGCTCCTGCTCGTGCTTCCTCCCGGTATCCCACTTCCCCACTTACCTCAGGGCTTTGGTCTCCTTCCCCCGGTGAACCTCGTTTAAAGCCCTCCTCACTCGGTTAGCCAGCCTGCTTGCGAAGATGCTCCTCCCTCTCTTCGTTAGGTGGAGCCCATCTCTGCCTAGCACTCCTCCTTCTTGGAACACCATCCCATGGTCAAAGAATCCAAAGCCTTCTCTCCGACACCACCTGCGTAGCCATTCATTGACTTCTATGATTCGACGGTCTCTACCCAGGCCTTTTCCTTCCATGGGGAGGATGGTTGAGAAGACCACTTGCGCCTCAAACTCCTTTATCCTTCTTCCCAGAGCCACGTAGTCCGCAGTGATCCGCTCAAGGTCATTCTTGGCAGTATCATTGGTGCTCACGTGGAGAAGCAGGAAGGGGTAGCGATCCGAGGGCTTGATGAGTCTTGGTGGTCTCTCCGTCACATCGTGAATCCTAGCTCCTGGCAAGCAGCAGACTTGTGACCTTTGTGTGTGTGACACACACACACACACCATCCCTCCCAGCACTTTGGAAAGTGGAAGGAGTGGTGCGCTCCAGTGGGATAGCATGGGTTCATCATCACATTCAGTTTCCGCAGGGAATGTTTGCAGCCGCTGCCATACATCTATTGTGTCTCCTCCCTCCATTCATGCTTTCTTATCGAGTGTTAGGCTACATTAACAACATGTTAACCCTTGAGAGCTCAGCAGAGTGCTAGTTCATCATTTAGGAGCAAGACATTCCCTGGGAAGTATGCCACCCTCTTTCACAATGTCTTTTGTCTGGTAAAAAAAAATGTCCCTGGAACCTAAACCCCCGCCGCGCCCCCCCATTAATTCCTATGGGGAAATTGGATTCACTTAACATCATTTCACTTAAAGTAGCATTTTTCAGGGACATAACTACAACGTTAAGCAAGGAGTTACTGTATAATTATCCTTATCTCTATTGACAGTAGATGTTTCTTATCAGTTGCTTAGATTTCTTAACTTCTGATTTATATCCATTGTCATCCACATCCAATCTTTTCCCATTTGTTTCATAATTTCTTAAGTTGTGAATGTTTAAATGTTTAAAGCTGTCGTTTAAATGCACAACATTAGAATGAAAATTTTTTTTTTACTCTGAGGAAGCGAAGGCTTTTCTTATGTCGTTTTTGAATACTGTGAATGAAATACAGTGAGGGTTTGGATGGTTTACAGAACAGTATTCCCACAGATTTTATCTTAGATTTTTAGTAAAATGTTCTATGTTATGGTAACATTTCGCTGTATATTAACATGACTTCATCTTATAGCCTCCATTTGCTATCATGTATTTCTTGTAGGTTTTTACTGTTTTTAGAAATGCTTGATAGCTCTTTTTTTTTTTTAACATAAACTCCCATGTGATTTGAGAGATTTTACTTATCTCTGATGAAGGACCTTGTTAAAGCTTTCTGTAATTTTTAATAAATGGTGTCAACCAGTTCTTTTTTTATCCATTATTTTACTGACATGTTTGAATAATTAGAGATTAGAGAAACACTAGTTCCTTTTGCAAAAGCTGGTTAGACCATATTATAATGTGATTTTTCCAGATGTTTTGTTCTATTTTTAATGATCATTTCAACCATTCTGCGGGGTATTAAATGTAAGGCTTACCGGTGTCCGGTTCCCCAGATCACCTCTAGAATTTTTTAAAATACAGATACATTTGCTACACTCCGGTCCTCTGAAACTGTTTTCAGAGACTATCTAGTTTTGTTAGGAGCTAAGCCACTTCACATTGAGGCATCTTCAGAACTTTTGGGTGTACACCAGCTGGCCTGGTGACTTACTGCTTTTTAAATTATCAGCTTGTTCCAGCACCTTTTCTTCTAACGTAGTCTCTGATAACACCTCTTCTTTAGTACCAGAAAAGAGCGGGTCTGAGGTAGGTATCTGCCCAACCTCCTCTCCAGAGAAGAATGGTGCAAAAAAATCATTTAGCTTCTCAGCAATAACCTTCTCTTTACCTGAGAATCTCAGCTTTCATTTTAAAAGTAAATTTCTAACCTTCATGGTTGTAGAGAGGAGCATGAGAATAACTAGAATGATTCGGGACATGGAAAAACTCTCATACGAAGAGAGTGAAAAGGTTTGGGATTGTTTACCTTAGAAAGGAGACTAATAAGAGAGGACAAATGATAATATGTATAAAATAAATGATACAGAGAAGGTAGATCAGGATCTTCTGTTCTGTCCCTTTAAGAATAAGGGGACCTTCAATTAAATTAAAACGTGGCAACTTCAAAACTGATTGAAGAAATACTTTTTTACGGAGTACATAATTAGACTGGAACTTATTGCCATATGAAATTGTGGAGGCCAAGAAATTAACCATATAGATGTCCAATCTCATTTTGAATCTTGATAATTTCTTGGACTCCATCTCTAATATCCCTTTCTCTAATATCCCTTCAACAATGTCACCTTTCATTGCAAACTAGATACCATTAGCTTGAATTTGAACATGGTTTTACAAAAGATAGATCATGTCAAACCAACCTCATCTCCTTCTTTGAGACGGTAACAGATTTTTTTTAGACAAAGGAAATGCAATGGGTCTAATTTACCTTGATTTCAGTAAGGCATTTGATATGGTTCCACATGGGGAATTATTAGCTAAATTGGAAAAAATGGGGATCAATATGAAAATTGAAAGGTGGATAAGGAACTGGTTAAAGGGGAGACTACAATGGGTCACACTGAAAGGTGAACTGTCAGGATAGAAGGGGGTTACTAGTGGAGTTCCTCAGGGATCGGTTTTGGGACCAATCTTATTTAATCTTTTTATTACTGACCTTGGCACAAAAAGTGGGAATGTGCTAATAAAGTTTGCGGATGATACAAAGCTGGGAGGTATTGCCAATACACAGAAGGACCGGGATAGCATACAGGAAGATCTGGATGACCTTGTAAACTAGAGTAATAGTAATAGGATGGGTTTCAGAGTAGCAGCCGTGTTAGTCTGTATCTGCAAAAAGAACAGGAGTACTTGTGGAATCTTAGAGACTAACAAATTTGAGCATAAGCTTTCATGGGCTACAGCCCACTTCATCAGATGAATAGGATGGAACATATAGTAAGAAGACAGACACACACACACAATGAAAAGGTGGAAGTTGCCATACCAACTGTAAGAGACTAATTAATTAAGATGAGCTATTATCAGCAGGAGAAAAAACAAAAAAACACTTTTGTAGTGATAATCAAGATGGCCCATTTCAGACAGTTGACTGAAGGTGTGAGGATACTTAACATGGGGAAATAGATTCAATTTGTGTAATGACCCAGCCACTCCCAGTCTCTATTCAAGCTAATGGTATCTAGTTTGCAAATTTAATTCCAGTTCAGCAGTTTCTTGCTGGAGTCTTTGAAGCTTTTCTGTTGCAAAATTGTCACCTTTAAGTCTGTTACTGAGTGACCAGAGAGGTTGAAGTGTTCTCCTACTGGTTTTTGAATGTTATGATTCCTGATGTCAGATTTTTGTCCATTTATTCTTTTGCGTAAAGACTGTCCGGTTTGACCAATGTACATGGCAGACGGGCATTGCTGGCACATGATGGCATATATCACATTGGTAGATGTGCAGGTGAACGAGACCCTGATTGCATGGCTGATGTGATTAGGTCCTATGATGGTGTCACTTGAATAGATATGTGGACAGAGTTGGCATTGGGCTTTATTGCAAGGATAGGTCTCCTGGTTAGTGTTTTTGTTGTGTGGTGTGTGGTTGCTGGTGAGTATTTGCTTCAGGTTGGGGGCTTATTCCTTCACCCGCTTACTTCCGTGGTCCTTCTCACATGAACAGAGAGCAACAATACCCGAAGTCCAAAGATGCAAAGAATTCGATGTTTTTTGGAGTGAACTTCGAGCAAGCATGATTCTAGTTTCCTTCCTTAGTGTCCCCCTTCCCAGCTCTGACACCACAGAGCCTTACCTGTGTCCCTGTTCCCATTCCCCCCCTTAGTAAAACATGATTCCAATTCTCCACCCCCATTCCGTTCCCATTTCCCCCCTTAGCAAAACATGATTCCAATTCCCCACCCCCATTCCGTTCCCGTTCCCCGCCCCCCACTTCCTGATTGACTGCAGACTATATAGTAAAACTTGAGTTCTGCTTAGCTATACCTTAACCAATCATTTTACTGAATTTTAACTCACCAATCCTAACATATTGTAACATGATCATTTAACCAATTATATCCCACCACCTTAATTAGTTTACACCCAGCAAAATTAATTATATAGCAGACAGAAACAATCACAGAACCGGACAGAGACCATGCAAATAAACAATATCAAAGTGGGAACTATAATGACAAAACAATACAGAAGTGAGGATTTCACAACTACATCTATAAAGACATAAGGGTTTCCCAGCTGTGTCTATTGATAAGTGAGTTCTTACTGAACAGAAAACTATCAAACTAAACTTCCTTTTACATCCTCTAGGCTCTTCCCTTTCTCTGGAGGTGATAGATCAGATCACCTTTCTGACAGCCCCAGATTGCCTTATTTCAATGTGACTAGTTTGGAATGTGAGGATGTGACCATATGCTTCCCAGGTTATGGCTGCCTCTGCTGCTTAGCCAGAGATCTTAGCCTAAGAACAGGGCCTCAGACTGTCACAGTAAGAGAAGGCCCTTACACCAGCAGACAGTGATTTTGATTTTCTTTCTTTTATACCTCTATAACTAGCTAAGTGATAAGAATACGCCTAAATTCTTAGAGTATAGGCCTTTAGAGTCTGGCCTGAATATCTATATCTTAACGGGGTTGTCCGTAAGCAAGGACTGGTCTGTCTCCCAAGATCTGTGAGAGCGAGGGATCGTCTTTCAGGATAGGTTGTAGATCTTTGATGATGCGCTGGAGAGGTTTTAATTGAGGGCTGAAGGTGACGGCTAGAGGCGTTCTGTTATTTTCTTTGTTGGGCCTGTCCTGTAATAGGTGACTTCTGGGTACTCTTCTGGCTCTGTCAATCTGTTTCTTCACTTCAGCAGGTGGGTATTATAGTTTTAAGAATGCTTGATAGAGATCTTGTAGGTGTTTGTCTCTGTCTGAGGGATTGGAGCAAATGCGGTTGTATCTTAGAGCTTGGCTGTAGACAGTGGATCGTGTGGTGTGTCCTGGATGGAAGCTGGAGGTATGTAAGTAAGTGTAGCGGTCGGTAGGTTTCCGGTATTGGGTGGTGTTTGTGACCATCGTTTATTAGCGCAGTAGTGTCCAGGAAATAGACCGCTTGTGTGGATTGGTCGAGGCTGAGGTTGATGGTGGGATGGAAATTGTTGAAATCATGGTGGAATTCCTCAAGGGCTTCTTTTCCATGGGTCCTGATGATGATGATGTCATCAATGTAGCGCAAGTAGAGTACGGGCATTGGGGGATGAGAGCTGAGGAAGCGTTGTTCTAAGTCAGCCATAAAAATGTTGGCATACTGTGAGGCCATGCTTGTACCCATATCAGTGCCGCTGACTTGAAGGTATACATTGTCCCCAAATGTGAAATAGTTGTGGGTGAGGACAAAAAGTCACAAAGGTCGGCTACCAGGTTTGCCGTGACATTATCAGGGGTACTGTTCCTGATAGCTTGTAGTCCGTCTTTGTGTAGAATGTTGGTGTAGAGGGCCTCTACATCCATAGTGGCCAGGATGGTGTTTTCTGGAAGATTACCGATGGATTGTAGTTTCCTCAGGAAGTCAGTGGCATCTCGAAGATACCTGGGAGTGCTGGTAGTGTAGGGCCTGAGGAGAGAGGATGAAATTTAATAGTGAAAAGTGCAAGGTCATGCATTTAGGGATTAATAACAAGAATTTTTGTTATAAACTGGGGGCACATCACTTGGAAGTAACAGAGGAGGAGAAGGACCTCGGAGTGTTGGTTGATCACAGGATGACTATGAGCCGCCAATGTGATATGGCTGTGAAAAAAGCTAATGCAGTCTTGGGATGCATCAGACAAGGTATTTCCAGTAGAGATAAGGAGGTGTTAGTACCGTTATACAAGGTACTGGTGAGACCTCCTCTGGAATATTGTGTGAAGTTCTGGTCTCCCATGTTTAAGAGGGATGAATTCAAACTGGAACAGGTACAGAGAAGGGCTACTAGGATGATCCAAGGAATGGAAAACCTGTCTTATGAAAGGAAAATCTGTCTTCTGAAAGGTTTTCAGAGTAGAAGCCGTGTTAGTCTGTATTCGCAAAAAGGAAAGGAGTACTTGTGGCACCTTAGAGACTAACAAATTTATCTGAGCATAAGCTTTCGTGAGCTACAGTTCACTTCATCGGATGCATTCAGTGGAAAATACAGTGGGGAGATTTATATATAGAGAGAACATGAAACAATGGGTGTTACCATACACCCTGTAACAAGAGAGTGATCACTTAAGGTGAGCTATTACCAGCAGGAGAGTGCGGGGGGGAGGGGGGTACCTTTTGTAGTGATAATCAAAGTGGGCCATTTCCAGCAGTTGACAAAGTCTGAGGAACAGTGGGGGGTGGGGAATAAACATGGGGAAGTAGTTTTGCTTTGTGTAATGACCCATCCACTCCCAGTCTCTATTCAAGCCTAAGTTAATTGTGTCCAGTTTGCAAATTAATTCCAATTCAGCAGTCTCTCGTTGGAGTCTGTTTTTGAAGTTTTTTTGTTGCAATTCTTCAACTTTTAGGTCTGTAATTGAGTGACCAAAGAGATTGAAGTGTTCTCCAACTGTTTTTGAATGTCCTAATTCTTGATGTCTGATTTGTGTCCATTTATTTTTTTATGTAGAGATTGTCCAGTTTGACCAATGTACATGGCAGACGGGCATTGCTGGCACATAGAATCATAGAATATCAGGGTTGGAAGGGACCTCAGGAGGTCATCTAGTCCAACCCCCTGCTCAAAAGCAGGACCAATCCCCAATTAAATCATCCCAGCCAGGGCTTTGTGAAGCCTGACCTTAAAAATATCTAAGAAAGAGATTCCACCACCTCCCTAGGTAACGCATTCCAGTGTTTCACCACCCTCCTAGTGAAAAAGTTTTTCCTAATATCCAACCTAAACCTCCCCCACTGCAACTTGAGACCATTACTCCTTGTTGTGTCCTCTTCTACCACTGAGAATAGTCTAGAACCATCCTCTCTGGAACCACCTCTCAGGTAGTTGAAAGCAGCTATCAAATCCCCCCTCATTCTTCTCTTCTGCAGACTAAACAATCCCAGTTCCCTCAGCCTTTCCTCATAAGTCATGTGTTCCAGACCTCTAATCATTTTTGTTGCCCTTCGCTGGACTCTTTCCAGTTTATCCCCATCCTTCTTGTAGTGTGGGGCCCAAAACTGGACACAGTACTCCAGATGAGGCCTCACCAATGTCGAATAGAGGGGGACGATCACGTCCCTCGATCTGCTCGCTATGCCCCTACTTATACATCCCAAAATGCCATTGGCCTTCTTGGCAACAAGGGCACACTGCTGACTCATATCCAGCTTCTTGTCCACTGTCACCCCTTGGTCCTTTTCCGCAGGACTGCTGCCTAGCCATTCGGTCCCTAATCTGTAGCTGTGCATTGGGTTCTTCCGTCCTAAGTGCAGGACCCTGCACTTATCCTTATTGAACCTCATCAGATTTCTTTTGGCCCAATCCTCCAATTTGTCTAGGTCCCTCTGTATCCTATCCCTGCCCTCCAGCGTATCTACCACTCCTCCCAGTTTAGTATCATCCGCAAGTTTGCTGAGAGTGCAATCCACACCATCCTCCAGATCATTTATGAAGATATTGAACAAAACCGGCCCCAGGACCGACCCCTGGGGCACTCCACTTGACACCGGCTGCCAACTAGACATGGAGCCATTGATCACTGCCCGTTGAGCCCGACAATCTAGCCAGCTTTCTACCCACCTTATAGTGCATTCATCCAGCCCATACTACTTTAACTTGCTGACAAGAATATTGTGGGAGACCGTGTCAAAAGCTTTGCTAAAGTCAAGAAACAATACATCTACTGCTTTCCCTTCATCCACAGAACCAGTAATCTCATCATAGAAGGCGATTAGATTAGTCAGGCATGACCTTCCTTTGGTGAATCCATGCTGACTGTTCCTGATCACTTTCCTCTCATGTAAGTGCTTCAGGATTGATTCTTTGAGGACCTGCTCCATGATTTTTCCGGGGACTGAGTTGAGGCTGACTGGCCTGTAGTTCCCAGGATCCTCTTCTTCCCTTTTTTAAAGATTGGCACTACATTAGCCTTTTTCCAGTCATCCGGGACTTCCCCGGTTCGCCACGAGTTTTCAAAGATAATGGCCAATGGCTCTGCAATCACAGCCGCCAATTCCTTTAGCATTCTCGGATGCAACTCGTCCGGCCCCATGGACTTGTGCTCGTCCAGCTTTTCTAAATAGTCCCGAACCACCTCTTTCTCCACAGAGGGCTGGCCATCTATTCCCCATGTTGTGATGCCCAGCGTAGCAGTCTGGGAGCTGTCCTTGTTACTGAAGACAGAGGCAAAAAAGCATTGAGTACATTAGCTTTTTCCACATCCTCTGTCATTAGGTTGCCTCCCTCATTCAGTAAGGGGCCCACACTTTCCTTGGCTTTCTTCTTGTTGCCAACATACCTGAAGAAACCCTTCTTGATGATGGCATACGTCACATTGGTAGATGTGCAGGTGAACGAGCCTCTGATAGTGTAGCTGATGTGATTAGGTCCTATGATGGTGTCCCCTGAACAAATATGTGGACACAGTTGGCAACGGGCTTTGTTGCAAGGATAGGTTCCTGGGTTAGTGGTTCTGTTGTGTGGTGTGTAAAATTACAGAACACCACTAGCCATCACCTTCAGCCCCCAACTAAAACCTCTCCAACGCATCATCAAGGATCTACAACCTATCCTGCAGGATGACCCATCACTCTCACAGATCTTGGGAGACAGGCCAGTCCTTGCTTACAGACTGCCTTCCAACCTGAAGCAAATACTCACCAGCAACCACACACACACAACAGAACCACAGATTAACATGCGTGCACAGATTAACAGAGCGTGTCTGAGAGGACTGGGTTAATCAGCACTCCCAAGCTGGAGTCCCTGGACTCAGCAGACTGGGTCAAACAGCACCTCCAAGCTGTCACTCTCATATGCTATGGGCCCCACACTGGAATAGAGCACGCCTGAGCAGGCTGGGTCGAGCAGCACTTTCAGTCTGCCCCCTCATATGCCCCTGGACTCAGCAGAGTGGGTTGAGCAGCACTTCCAAGATGCCACCCTCATATGTTCCAGGTTCAGCATGTCTCTATCCCCATTTTCACATTACAATTGTTGTGGAAGTAACCCACTTGATGAGCAAACCCCACAGGATTTTTGAGTGCTGCAGGGATCTTTAAGCTTAGGTACAAGGAGTGTTGCTGCAGAGTGAATGAAGAAACCAAAAAACACCCACGAGGGTGGGAGAGAGAGACCGAGAGAAGCAATTGGCTTAATCATGCCAGATGATAACCATGGGGAAGCCAAACAAACAAAACAGTTATAATATTAAATCTAACTTAAATTTGATTATAAAAGTCAGGTTTACAAAACTATAACTTATCACACAAGTCAGGGTCAGAAGGCTATACTTAGAGCGAGAGCGAGATGGATTCTCACCTCTCCATGAAGCTTGTATCAATTGGAGATCCCAGGTGGTGGTGGTGGCTGAGAGTCCAGAGTGCTGGAGTCAGTCAGAGCCCCCAGCACGATTAGTGAGGAGAAGATGAAGTCCCTATGGAACTGATACAGATTTTGGATCCAGGCATCAGAACACTTATTTGAGGATAGGTAGGGGTTTTTGTAGAGAAACAACAATGGTTCAAGGGAGAACACTAGATTTGTTTATGTGTAAACAAGGGAGCATACCAAAGTTGTTGTGTTCAGGCTATACCATGGGAGCTGATCATTCCTGGTTTTGGGCGGCGTTCCTTGGAGGGAGCTCACAACGCAATTAGGGAGCTTCGTTATTTTGGATACCAGTAAAGGATTTATTACTAGAATTGGTCTGATAACTACTGAGCTGGGTGTGTGTAGGTGTGGGTTCATTAATATCTGGAGCAGAGATTGCCCATCATGCAATGCTTCCCTGCTTTTCTGGTCCCAGAGTTCCATGGGTTCTTGCCTTGGAATCTCTGTTCTCCATTCTGTATGCTACTGGAGATGCTTCCTTGCAAATGAGACTCGGGGAGTTTCTTAATCCTATCATCCTTATTCCAGGGATTTAGGTGCGTCTCCCACTGCCTTTTCATTGCTTTTTGTAAATCTTTCTTCTGATGCAGATTTGGTTCAAGCAGAGGCTGGGGGTGGGGTGGGGGGCGGTCTTTCATGAGTCAGACAGGCTGCATACTGTGCCTTGGTTCCCCAAGAACACAGAGCTTCTAGGTAACAAGTCTCCCCGTTGATGAGGTGCTTGCGCTGAACGAGTATCCCTGTCATAGCCTTACTCTGTGGTACCGGGTCTGATCTTCAATCCATTGCAGTCGCTGGATCCAGCAAAACAGTAGAACCAGACCAATTGCTAGTATAATTTGGAAACCGATCACCACCACAATGGGGTGAAGCATGATATTCAAAAGACCTGTTGCACTAGGGCTCCACCCAAGAAAAGTCTCCCACCAGGAGTGATGGCCTGTGTTTCTAACTGTAACTGCTAGCCTAGAGATCTTCTGGTTGTGGTGTTGAATCTTGAGTTTGCCATTCTCCCCCAAAGTTCTAAGCTTCTGCAGCTCAGTTTGTAAGGAGGGATGAGTTAATAGTTCCTCAATGGCAGTGAGACCCATTCCCTGGGAAATGGGGGAAACCTCCTTGTAGAGCTCAGGATAAGCTTTCAAATGTTGTAAATTCCATATAGGCACAGTAAACTTAATATCACAACTAACAATAGTGGTTACATTACAGAAACCATGATTAATAAGGTACTGTACGTTGAATCCAATGTCCATTAATCAATGCAATATTACATCTTTCTTACACACACACGCTTTACCATCACAGATAATAAAAGAACCCCTCTTCCTGGATAACATCAAAGGAACAGTGAGACTTTTTCCCAGGTTGTGGGAAGAGGCATTCATCATGTTCCTCTAATGCTTGGTCTTCTCAGATATAGCCCAAACCTTCGTTTCTCCTACACCCCCTTACATTTACTGTGTTCCACAGATTATCTTTCTTCCAGGCCCAAGTGTTAGGATCTCTGGAGTACATTACTGAGTTATCATTAATCCAGGGATGGGCAAATGTTTTGGCCCAAGGGCCACATCTGGGAATAGAAATTGTATGGCGGGCCATGAATGCTCACAAAATTGGGGTTGGGGGTGCGGGCTCAGGGGTGGGGCCAGAAATGAGAAGTTCACGGTGTGGGAGGGAGCTCCAGGTTGGGGCGGGGGAGTGGGATGTGAGGTGAGGGGTGAGGGCTCGGGCTGGGGGTGAGGGCTCTGGGGTGGGGCTGAGGATGAGGAGCTTGGGGTGTAGGAAGGTGCTCTGGGCCGGGACTGAGGTGTTTGGAGGGCAGGATGGGGATCGGGGCTGGAGCAGGGGTTTGGGATGTGGGAAGGGGTACAGGCTTTGGCTGGGGGTGTGGGCTCTGGGGTGGGGCTGGGGATGAGGGGTGCAGGAGCATGCTCTGAGCTGGGATCGAGAGGTGTGGAGGGTGGGAGGGGATCAGGGCTGGGGCAGGACCATGTGGCTGCTTCCAGGAGCTGCGTGGAACAATCCCCCAACCCTGCTCCCTGGTTGGAGCGCCAGAGTAGGACAAGCTCCAGACCCTGCCCCCCAGCAGGAGCTCAAGGGCCGGCTTAAAATGACTGGCAGGCTGGATCCGGCCCACGGGCCTTAGTTTGCCTACCCCTGATTAATCTGTAATCCCAGTGGGACTACTGGGTGGATTACTCTAATTTCCTTGTACCTGCCACGGTTATCAAGAATAACTGAAAGCTTTGCTGGTGGTAATTGTACAAAGCATTAACTAGTCTCCACCAGGGCCAGAGGACTAATTCTTCCTCCGTTACATGAGGCCGAATCAAGTTGATTGCCTCCATGGAAATTTGTCCTGCTCTGGCTTGCCAAATCATTCCCATGATTATATTCTGGGTAAGAGCCTGAGCTTGCTCACACGCTGAGGTCAATGTGACATTATTCTGGAGGGACTGTACACCAGACATCATTAACTCTTCATCTTTTTCTATGAGTCTTTCCCACCCAGGAAATACCTCACTTCTTAATTGCTGTTCCTCACTGAATTGTTTCAAAGATGCTATTAATGGGGTTCCCATCTTTCCTACTTTTTCGGTGGCATCAGATATTTTATTAGCCAGAACGTCTACGTTTGCGGCGTCAACTAAAGAGATTCCTTTTCCTACAAGTGCAATCCAGTCACTTAATTCCCTTTTTACTCTATTTACATGGTCAGCCCCGTGCCATATTTTTACCCATTCATCCCAACCCTTATGGCTAGTTCCAATCAAGGGAGTGCATACAGGTGCTATGTGAGAGAGATTCATGCCTTTTAAGTGGATTTGAACCTCCTTTAGAGAAGTCTGAGGTTGAAGAACCAAATGGTCTTGTTGATCCAGTTTTAACACAGGGGTCCTGAAATTGGGGCTCTTAAACGTCAGAGGGGAGCGAGGTTTGTGATCAGAGGGTCAAAATTTAAAATGTTTTTTTGTTGTTGGCCCAATTCCATTCTGTACAATCCAGGCTCATGGAATCCCTCCGAAATGGCAGTGTGCCCATAGAATTTAAACCAAATTGTTGGCATGAGCTTATCACAACGTGTGCCCTTTAATGGAACTACCCAGTCTGGGGGACCTGGCTGAATCAAGTCATGTCCAGCTAAAGTTCAGTTCAGCGGTTCCCAGTTTATGAGGAACTATGTGATAATATTCTTGCCTGCTGGCAAGATCAGAGACCGCTGCAGTTCATCTCTGGGTAACAGAGGTGTCTGGGTTCTGATGACAACGATGACACATGGGGCGTGGTTGCTCCCCAAACAGCGGAGGAGACCAGGACTATCCTGCCACTTGGGAAGCTGTTACTGGTTGCGTTTGATGGTGTATGTCCCTTTCGAGACCACAGTGGCTTACAGAAGAATGGGACGGAGTCTGGTGTGGTCTTAGTTTCATAACAAAACTTGAGTGACTCCCTGGTGGCACTCTGCGTACAATTGGCAACACTTTTCCAGGGGCAACCCGAGGAGCTGCTAACAGCGTAGGGGGTTGCTTCCATTCCTATAGAATCCATGCATGTGGCACAGCAATTTTACTTCCTGGGCTCCAGCTGGCAAGCACCTCCAGAGTTCAGAGGGATCACAGGTTCAGCATAGAGCCTGGACAGCATCGGACTCCAGACACTTATGAACAGCAGAGTTCTGGTGCAAAGGAGGGATGTCATGGCTTGTGTTTGGGACCTGTGCGGGGGAAGAGAAGAGAGAACAAACTCCCACACTCCCCTGGTATATACTGGGAGAGTCTGAACCAATATTGCAGGGTGAATATGAAGCAGTGACCTACGTGAGGGTGGCAATAATAAGTCGAGGACTTCTCTGGCCTTTCCCTGCCTCAACATCGGGGTAGGCACTGACAAACCCACCCGACGCGTATTTTCCAACAGCCCCAAGCCATTCCTTCTTGCTAACCAAGAAGAGAGGCTAACAAGATGGAGAAGACGGTTATAATAATCCTTGAGGGTCAAGTGGTTTACCCTTCTGCTCTTTGAGCTGTGGAATGAAACCATTTCTGCCATGGTTTCCCATTTTTTCCATTCAGGATTTCTACCTGATAAACCCTGGGGCTGGCCAGATTCACAATAAGGCAGGGGCCATCCCAGATGTGTGTCAAAGAGTGCTCCTTTGCTGAAAACTTCCTGTACATTACTGGTTGGCCTAATTCCCATATTAACGGAGGTTTTTCCCAGCCTAATTTTTGTCCATATTTTGCTGTATTATGTCTAGCTGTGCTGCCACTCACTTGTGTAATGCAGCTCTCACCTCTACTAAGGTTTGTACCCATTCATCTGTTGCCACTCCCAATCCACCAACTTTCAGGTATGCGCATTTGCCTTCCAGTCACAACTTCAAAGGGAGTGTACCCATGTATCGCCTTAGAGCCTCTTAGCCATTAAGATGATTGGTAGTTTTTCATCCCAGTCCCTCCCTGAGCTCTTTATTTGGGGTTTTGGTTTTTTTAAAGTTTCCCTTAGTGGGTGATTGGTTTGTTCAACTTGTCCGGAGGACTCAGGGTGTCCAGCTATGTGGAAATGTTGCTTAATGCCTAAACCCTTACATAGCTCTTACATAACATCTCCCACAAAATGAAATCCCAAATCTGAATCAATTACTCTGGGAATTCCTACTCTTGAGAAAACTGTGTTAAAGAGCTGCTTAGCAGTGACTGAGGCAATGTTGGTTTTAGTAGGGATGGCTTCCACCCATTTAGAGAAGAAATCTACTATTACCAGGCAGTATTTATTCCCTCTACTGGTGGTGGGTAAAGGGCCTATGTAATCTATCTGAATCTGGGACCAGGGACCCTCTATTCTTTGCTTCCCCAATGCATTTTTTCAAACCTGGCGATTAGCATTAACCACGGTGCACTGCAGACAGTTATCACACCACTGATTTATATTGGCTTTCATGCCTGCCTCCCACCCTGTATCTTTAACCTTATTTAAAGTATCCTGTTTTCCTTTATGCCCTTGCTCTTGCACAAACAGAATCAAGTTCCCCCTTACCTGGCTGGGGACTATCCAGTGCCTTTGACCAGCTGCACCCACTGCCCACCGGACATCTCCAACCTGCTCAATCCTGTATTTTCCTGTGGGATCTTTAACTGTCTTGGCTAAGGACAGGATTTCTGTATCACCATCCTGAAGGGTACTTAAGTCCAAGGTATCTATTCCTTTGCCTAATTTTTTTCCCCAGGTAGTTACTGCCTCTATTTGTTCTACCTGGTCTGTGTCTCTAGTGTGGTTACGAGTAGCAGCAGCTTTGGCTAAGACATTAGCTCTGTTGGTCCAGTGTGCTTCTTCTGAGTGATTTTTCTGATGCCCCTTTGTGTGCGTCAGCAAGGTGTCCCCAGTTCTTTCCTTGATCAGATTTGCTATGTCTCCATTTGTCTGAATGAGAAATGGAGCGCCCATCTGTGGCTATCATTTCTCTATTCAATCAAAGGGAGAGCCACGCAGTGATTACTCTGGCTATCCAGTCAGTGTAAATAGTAACAGAAGTGTCCCAGGTTTCATAAGCTAGGACAGCTCTAACTGCCTCCACCTGGGCTGCTTGGGCAGAATGGGGGTGAACTAGTCCTTGGAGCATCTCTCCATCATTTACACAGATGGCTCCATACCCTCTTCAGGGATGACCCGTATGGTAGAAACTTGAGCCATCTGTAAACCAAATTGCAACCTCCTTCTGTTTAGCATCTGCAAGCTTCATGCCTCCCTTGACTGGTGTTTTACTGGGGAAAGGGTTAGGTATGCTCCTCTCCTTCTATAATTAGCCCACCTGGGGCTGGTGAAATGCCTTGATCTTTTTTTAAACTCGACTCCTTGGTTTACTAAGGTGAGGGTCCATTGAGCAATGCGTGGGTTAGAGACCTGGCCATCCTCTATTTTCCCCGATATGATGTAGTTGAGAGGGGACTGCACTATCTGAACAATGACCTTGACCGTCCAAGAATAAATTCCCAATGCATGAGGCTCCAGATCAATTCAAGACGCTCCTTTTCACAGGGGGTAAAGCCTGGCTTTGTTTGATCCAGGAGCCTGGAGGCATATGCAATAACTCTGAGCTCTTTGCATTGCCTTTGGTTGAGAGTAGCTCCGACACTTGTTTCTGAGGAGGCCAGTTGAATCACAAAGGGCAGGGCAGAGTCAGGTTAAGCCAGGGTAGGAGCACTAGCCAAACCTTATTTCAAGGTGGCCAGGGTATCCTGTTGGTTTGGCCCCCATTCCCAAATCCTGGTTTTTTTTAAATAATTGATACAGAGGTTTGGCTTTGTAAGAGAACATTTCAGTGAACTCTGTGGAAAAATTAAAAGTTCAAGAGAGCTCGTAGGGAGTGCGCGTCAGAGGGAGCAGGTAGCTTTCCTATCATTTCTATCCTTTGTTGATCGGGAGTCCGGCCATCCTCCCCAAGACACACTCCCAAGTATTTCACTTGTTGCTATACTGACTGAGCCTTTTCTCTATTTACCTTCAATCCGGTTTCCTACACTATAGTCAACACCTCCCTGGTGATTTCCTTGATCATTTTCGAAGTGGGGCGTGTGTATTAAAATGTCATCCACATATGAAATTACGCGTGAGTGGTGGTCAGGGCACAAATGGTTCCACTTTTTAGTGACATGGGCATGACAAATACTAGGGGAAGAATGGAAACCTTGGGGAGTCCAGCTGAAGGCATATTGCTGTCCCCTATAGGTAAAAGCAAACTTATACCAATATGAAGGATGGAGGGGTATAGCCATGAAAGCATTAGCCAAATCGATCACAGAGAACCATTTTGAGTCAGCTGCTACTGCTGCTATGATTTCATTGTATTTAGCTACTACAAGAGCTGCTGCAGGGGTGACTGCATTTAATGTACGGAAGTCTATTGTCATTCCATAAGTGACCCCGTCCGCCTTAAGAACTGGCCATACTGGTGAATTGCAGATACTTTGCTTAGGCACGAGCACCCCTTGTTCCAAGAGACTGTCTTTAGTATTTGTAATGCCTTCCTCTGCTGCAGCTGGGTACTTATATTGCCTTTGAGGAGGGGGATCTTTTCCCTCAATCAAAACTTCAACATCTATTTTTGCACACTCTGCCTTATTTTTAGTCCATACCGTAGGAAATTCTTGTACCCACTAATCACTAATGGACGTTAGGGTCGCTGTGGGTGCCTTTATAGTAGCACAACGATGCACAGCAGAGATCTCTGCAGGCCCCCATTCTAACCTCCATAACACACCATTAGCTAGATCCACAGTTAGCTGAAATGTTCAGAGGAAAGGTACATTTTAGGATTCCCTTCTTGTTTCTCTCATGAGCCCAGCATTCTACTTGCCCCTGTAGTCTGTCAATTTGCAAGGGAACATCCTGCCAGACCAGAGCTTCCTGGATTTCTCCCCCAAACCCGCTGAGCTGAACCTGTTTAGCGGTGGGTCTCCCTCTGGAGAGCCACTGGGGACTTAGAATGTTTACTGATGCTCCAGTGTCCACTAGCAGTTGGGCTAATATCCCTGGGTTTTCCCACTGTAGCCTTCACAGTGGGTCTCCCCCATACATCACACTGAAGTCTTGCGATCAGCTGGGGAGGCCCAGGGGAACCAGGCACACCTACTGATCGGCCGACTCTCTCAAGAGCCTCCACTCAGAAGAGAGGGCAGGGATTTGGTTTTAACAGGGAGTGGGCGTGGGGGACGCACTCTGTACTGGGGCAGTGGGCCAAGTAGGGCTCCCTGCATTAACTCTGTTCTCTGCATGATCTGAGACTAAGCATAAATTAGAATGCTGAGGGGCTGACTATCATATTTTCCCATATCCTCCCCCAACTTCACCAGCTCCATCCAAATCATGTTCCTAAGGGCATGGCTACACTTGCAGATGTAGAGCGCTGTGAGTTAAACCAGCCCTCAGAGACCGCAGAAGGGAAAGCGTTGCAGTATGTCCACACTGACAGCTGCAAGTGCACTGACATGGCGACATTTGCAGCACTTGCAGCGGCATTGGGAGCTGTGCATTATGGGCAGCTGTCCCAAAGAGCACTTCTTTCCATTCTGGCACTGTGGCTAGTGGGAAGGGGATGTGAGGATGTGTGGCATTCTCGGTCCTGTCCCAATGTGTTGCATCGATTCGCATCCCAGCAATCCCTGTGCTTCCGTCCACATTTGGCGCCATCTTTCAACGTTTTTTGTACTGCGTGCTCTGTCTTTCCTTTTGGTCTGTGGGAATGGATCCCGAACTGCTGAGGAATATGCTGATGGGTCTTGCCAGCACGTCACGAATTGCAGTCAAGTTACTCCTTAAGCTACGAACTAGCAGTGAGGAGTCCGAGGATGATGTTGACTCACATAATGCATACGACATGAGATTGCTTGTGGCATTCACGGACATGCTCACCGCTTTTGGGCTTGGGAAACAAACACTGAGTGGTGGATCACATTGTCATGCAAGTCTGGGATGATGAGCAGTGGCTGCAGTACTTTCGGATGAGAAAAGCCACTTTCAGGGGACTGTGTGATGAGCTCACCCCCACCCTGTGGCGCAAGGACAAGAGATTGAGAGCTGCCCTACCGGTGGAGAAGCGGGTGGCTATTGCAGCCTGGAAGCTGGCAACTCCAGACAGCTACCTATCGGTCGCTAACCAGTTTGGAGTGGGAAAGTCAACCGTTGGAATTGTGTTGATACAAGTTTGCAGGGCCATTAATCACATCCTGCTCAGAAGAACCGTGACTCTGGGTAACGTGCATGACATTGTGGATGGCTTTGCACAAATGGCTTTCCCTAACTGCGGAGGGGTGATAGATGGCACACACATTCCAATTCTGGCACCAGCCCACCTAGCCTCCAAGCAAGTTAATCGGAAGGGGTATTTCTCCATGGTTCTCCAAGCGCTTCTGGATCACCGTGGGCGTTTCATTGACATTAATGCAGGCTGGTCCAGAAAGGTGCATGACGCACGCATCTTTTGGAACACAGGCCTGTTCAGGAAGCTGCAAGCCAGGACTTTCTTCCCAGAAAAGATCACTGTAGGGGAAGTTGAAATGCCCATTGTGATCCTTGGAGACCCCGCTTACCCTTTAATGCTGTGGCTCATGAAACCCTACACAGGGAGCCCTGAAAGCAGCAAGGAGCAGTTCAACAACAGGCTGAGTCAGTGCAGAATGACTGTGGAGTGTGCTTTTGGCCGTTTAAAGGGCCCTTGGCGCTGTCTGTATGGGAAGCTGGACCTGGCCGATGCCAACATCCCCACGGTTATATCCGCCTGCTGTACCCTCCATAACATTTGTGAAGGGATGAAAGATTCACTCAGCATGGAACTTGGAGGTTCAACACCTGGAGGCTGAATTTGAACAGAGAGCAGGGCTATTAGAGGGGCTCAGCGCAGGGCTGCAAGGATTAGGGATGCCTGAGGGAGCAATTTGAGGCTGAAAGCCACCACAAATGTTTGGTGCCCTGCACAAGAGTGAAGTGCAGTGGTTCCAATGTTAGTAGGAATCTGTGTTTGCTACGTATGATGCACTGACTTGCAGTGCCTGTTGCTTTAATGGGTTACGGTATCTTTTACTTAATGCAATAATAAAGAATGTTTTCAAAGCCAGAAAATTCATTTATTGAAAAGAAACAAAACTTCTTGGGAAACAGAAAGGGCATGACACATCTGTGCTGTGTGGGATGAGGGAAGGGGGTGCGGTGGGGAATGGGACATCACAGATTTGCATATGTTCTGTTATAATAATGAGTCTTTCTGTCTGGAGTGCCGCGCAATGAGTGCTACACTTCAGGCTGGCTAAAATGCATAGTAATGGAGGTTGAGTGGCAGTGGGTAAGGGTCGTAGTTTGCAGGGTTGGGTGGTGAAGCCACAGGTGTTGAAAGCAGCTGGTGATGATAAGAACCCGGATGTTGGGGAAAGTGGGTTGGCGGTGACATAGCAGCACAAGGGAAAGAGTTTTGGGACAAGGGCTGCATGGGGGGTGTGGGGGCGTGGAAGTGCTCCACCTGCATTGCTATGAGCGCCTGTATTGAGTCCGCTTGGTGTTCAGTTATGCTTATCAGCTGCTCCGTGATTTGATGCTGGCGATCCTCATTCTGCTGGCAGATCCTCCTTTCGCTCTCCCGCCACCCCTGCACTTTTTGATTTTCGTTAATGGACTGCTGCATCACTTCATGCAGCATGTCCTCTTTGGTTTTTTGAATATGCTTCCTGATTCTTTGGAGTCTTTTGGCTGTTGATAACAAAGACAGCTGGGATCTCAAAGTTGCATCTGTAAAGCCAAAATGCAACACTTAACAGAGGCAGCATTGTTCACACCAGACAGATCAATGATTCGGCCGTACTTAAAGACAAGCACAGTAGCAGAAATTGCCTGTCCGAAAGCGAGCGCACATAACCCACAGGAGCCCCAAAATGGTGAGTAAGCACAGAGGCAGGGGAGACTGATTGATTGTTTCACGGTCATACTGTCCTCTGGGGTTCTGTGCCTTGGGGAGAGCCAACAGCTGCAGGGAGCCCCTATACTGAACACTGTCCCTACAATTTCCACAGGAGTTCGTCCTGGAAGGTATCTCGCTGCTGAGAGTGACCTGGGAAGCAAGGGAAGGTTTTCTACTATAATGTGGTTTTTGTAGAGAAGAAACAATGGTTCAAGGGAGAATACTAGATATGTTTATGTGTAAACAAGGAAGTATACCAAAGTTGTTGTGTTCAGGCCATACCATGGGAGCTGATCATTCCTGGCTTTGGGCGGTGTTCCTTGGAGGGAGCTCACAATGCAATTAGGGAGCTTCACTATTTTGGATACCAGTAAAGGATTTATTACTAGAATTGGTCTGATAACTACTGAGCTGGGTGTGTGTAGGTGTGGGTTCATTAATATCTGGAGCAGAGATTGCCCATCATGCAATGCTTCCCTGCTTTTCTGGTCCCAGAATTCCATGGGATTCTTGGCTTGCAATCTCTGTTCTCCATTCTGTATGCTACTGGAGATGCCTCCTTGTCCCATCTTCGATGCAAATGAGGCTAGGGGAGTTTCCTTAATCCTGCCATCCTTGTCCCAGGGATTTAGGTGTGTCTCCTACTGCCTTTTCATTGCTTTTTGTAAGTCTTTCTTCTGATGCAGATTTGGTTCAAGCAGAGGCTGGGGGTGGGGGGGATCTTTCATGACTCAGACAGGCTGGGTGCTATGCCCTGGTTCCCCAAGAACAGAGGTAACATTCTAGGGAATCCTTTAGAATCATAGAATATCAGGGTTAGAAGGGACCCCAGAAGGTCTTCTAGTGCAACCCCCTGCTCAAAGCAGGACCAATCCCCAACTAAATCATCCCAGGCAGGGCTTTTTCAAGATTGACCTTTAAAACCTCTAAGGAAGGAGATTCTACCACCTTCCTAGGTAACCCATTCCAGTGCTTCACCACCTTCCTCGTGAAAAAGGTTTTCCTAATATTTAGATATTGCTCCCTCATTTATTTGGCCTAGTCTGTCTTTTACTGTGTTGTAACCAGGTATTATGGTATCCAACTGATTTTTGACATTCCACCATATTTCCACAGTGCCAGCGAAAGATATTCTTGTTCTTTTAATTTTTGCTTTAGAGTCATGTTCGTGTAGAGAAATTAATCTGTCATTTTTATTTTTTACCAAGCATCTGTTTTAACTGCCTAATCTGACAGCTTGATGATTTTACTGAAATTTCATGTGTTCTTGTCCTGTTCTTATCTTCTAGTTCAATTGTAATTTTGCTTCCTATTCTTTACTGGATATACAGATGCAATTGTACTGTGTCCCTGTCCATCGATGTGCTCCTTAACTCCTGTTAGCTTTCCCCCACCTCATAGTTTAAACGCTCCTCCAGTATCCTATTTTACGTGCTTGCAGTCTGGTTTCATTTTAATTAAAGTGGCGCCCCCATCCCTTCTCTACAAGCTTCCCCTTCCAAAAAATCTTCCCAAGTGCCTAGTAAACTTAAACTTGTCCTCTTTACACTGAAGTTCTCTGTGCCTAGTTGGACCAGGCATGGACTTGAAAGCATTTCAGAGAAGGCTTCCATGGAGGCCTTGGATGTAAACCTTCTTCCTAGTAGTCTAAATTTAGCTTCCAGGATTTCTCAAGTAACATGACCACAGACTTCTGATGATTTAATTGGGGATGGGTCCTGCTTTTGAGCAGGGGGTTGGACTAGATGACCTCCTGAGGTCCCTTCCAACCCTGATATTCTATGATTCTCCACAACAATCATCAGAAGTCCATCTAGGTTGCTTGTGATGTCCACAGACTTCTCACAGGCAGGCAAGTTTCCCAACTGTTTTCTCAGTCACCTTATACCCAATATATTCCCATATCTCCTATGACCATGGCCTTTTTTAGTCTCCCAAGAGTTTGTCCTCCCCTGGAGAGCAGCAACTTCAGTACATGAGGAATTGTCAGTCTAAGTGGGTTCCAGTTAAGGGTGAGTGTTTAAGAGTCTAATGGCTAATCAAAAACATATATGTGCACTGGAGATCAGTTAATGTCACTGAGACATTGAGCTTTTGCATTTCCTTACTTTTGTGATTTTAATTTCTAATTCTAACATTGCATTGTTATAAAACAAACAACTAACAAAGTTAGTTTTGACTGTTTTTAAAATATGCCATGTGACAAAATTTTTCCTACAATCTAATGCTTTAATTTGTCGTACTTTTCTCTGAATACATTAGAAAAATGCCTGCTAAAGATTGCAACATGTTTTTAAACTTTAAATATAAAAGTTGTCTTGAATGTTGATATTGACATAGTGTTACTATTCAAGGTTGTCATTGTTACCGATGACATATAATGGTTAACATGGAAGTTAATGTTGACACACTGTTGCTGAGGACACAAGCTATAATTATAACATTAGCATTATTTCCACAACGGCAGAGGGATTAGGAGAACATAGTGCACCAAGTATACTAGAGAACTTTAGAAGACGATGTTGTAACCCACCCTGACAAAGTGTAGTCTTTAGTGACCTTTAGGGACTAGATCACAATTAGTAGCTTGAGTCTGCACCTGGTTCTGTATTTCAAGCACTAGAGATTCATACTTTAGATTCAGAGATCCCTGTTTCAATCCCTACAGACACAGGTGGGCTTGGCTGAATTTGATTTTTGTTTTTAAGCATTTTTAATTTGTATTGATTTTAAATTTTCATGGTTGTGCAAAATTATGAGTTTTAAAGCATTCTATTTTTTACTTTTATTTAAACTTTCACTGATGCAGGAAACTATAGGAGGGTCGGACAATGGGGGATGGGTCAACAACAATTATTTAATGACAGTAGGTGTTGAAATTCAAACACAAACTGTCAAGATCATGTCAACATATATACAATAAATATTAAATCAAACAAAGTTCTCAAGCAGCATTTATTTTACTGTAAATGTCTATCAGTAAATTTCATTACTATGATGGAAATATTTTTTCATCAGTTTGTGTGAGTACAGTGAAGTCAATATTTACTGAAATTTACAGATACAAATCTAATTCTTTCATGCCTGCTTATAGGATTTAAAGTGCTATGGTCATTTGGACTTCAGAATGAGAGGTTCCCTGTCAAAGCGAGCGTACAATCTACAATGACACAGCATGGCTTTTTGACCTCCTTAGTAACTTGGCATTGTGTAATGATGCCCCTAGTCAGGACAGCTGTATGGAAAGAATCCTGGATTTCTGGATTTAAAAGAATCAGCTACTGTTCTTTGAGCTTAATGATAGAGCCTTCAAGTTAAAAACAGATTTCACAAAGGGTATGCCTACACTCCAATCAAAGGTGTGATTGCAGCTTGTGTGTAACCCACACAACTTTAGCTAGCACAGCTAAAAATAACAGTGCTGCCATGGTGGCAAGAGCTTCATTGCATGCTAGGAATGTAAGAATATAGCCAGGGTCCCAGGTGGGCTTGTACAGCCTATGCTGAAACTTGTGCTGCCATGGTTTCACTGCTATTTTTAGCCATGTTATGAGTGAGTTAGATTAAAGCTAGACTAAGTATCTTTACACAGTCTGAAATCACCTCTTCACTTCAATTTTAGTGTACACGTTACCCAGGCCTGCTTGGGTGTGGCACTCTGTCCCCGTCTAGTGGCACCTAGCCCAGCTAGAGATTGATGAGTCTGCTACAGCGTTAGCTATAGCCATCTGGCTTTTAGCTCATGCAGTAGAGGCTCATACACGAAACTTCAGAGATTCCGGGTTCAATCCCGCCTGCCTATGGTCTGTTGGCATTACACACATACCCAAAGGTAAATGTTAATGAGAGTTAAAAACAACTGTGGAGTCTGAAATAAAATGTTATTAAAATGTATGCCAAATGTCTAAAAAGTTTAGAGGGTTGATGTCACAGAAGAGAAGATTTGAAAGGTAGGCACACCTTTTGCTAGAGTCCAGGAGTGTATAATCAACAGTGTTGTAGTTGATGTGAAGGTGGCAAAGAATACTGGAGACCTAGCCCTTAACTTATTTCCATTCTCTCAGGGATTTGGGTGAGTGGTGTAGATCCTGAATTGTCACTAAGTTTTTGTTAGTGTAAATATAACTTTGTAAAACACTTTAGGAAAAATATTAATATACAAATATTCTGATAATGTACTGTTGTGTTTTAAATTTAGAAGCCTTTTGTAACACTGCAGACTGTAGAAACTTTTTCTCTGACAAGTGAAACAAGTTTAAAAATAAAGATACCATACATTTTTTGTGACTTATTAAAATGTTTTCATTTTTAAGCCTCTGCCATCCAGGTCCTTGCCCATCATGCCCTGCCTTTATGACAAAAACATGTGAATGTGGGCAAACAAGGTGAGATTATTTTGATTATTTTTTGTACAAACAATAAAAGGGAATTTTATAAATACAAGTTGTAATAAATTTCCATTCTTTGAGGTAAAAAGAAAAGGAGTACTTGTGGCAATTTAGTTTCTAAGGTGCCAGAAGTACTCCTTTTCTTTTTACGGATACAGACTAACACGGCTGCGACTCTGAAACCATTCTTTGGGGTATACTTCCAGTCTGTGTATTGGGAATGTCCAAAGCTATTTCTTACAACTTTGGTGAAAACTAGATGCAATATATTTGAAATCTACTCTGTTCTTAAAAAATCTAAATAGGGACAGAAATAATATCTGAAATAGAGTCATCCTGGTAATTTTTCATTTTTACAATTACATTTTCATATATTTTTAAATTCTCTTCCCTTTTTTTGTATGAGATCCACAGAAACAGGGAATGGAAACTGAAATTGATATATACAGAGAAAAAATTCTAATTGTTACAGTAATCTTAAATATTATTTGTATTAGGTAAACGATTGAGATAATTTTTAGTTGATGTAAACATGTTGCTCTAAACCAGGCGTTCTCAAACTTCATTGCATTGCGACCCCCTTTTGACAACAAAAATTACTACATGACCCGCAGGAGGGGGGATCGAAGCCCGAGCCCACCCGAGCCCTGCTGCCCAGGGTAGGTGGGTGGAGGGGATCCAAAGCCTGAGCCCCACTTCCCTGGAAGGGCAAAGCTGTAGCCTCAGGCTTTGGCCCCAGGTGGTGGGGTTTGGACTTGGGCTTCGGCCCTGGGCCCTGACAAGTCTAAGCAGCCCAGGCAACCCCATTCAAACAGGGTCACAACCCACTTTGGGGTCCTGACCCACAGTTTGAGAACCACTGCTCCAAACCCTGTAAACAGTCTTTAAAATTTCAGTAGAAGCAAAAAATGTGTTGCTATTTTTAAAAAATTCAGGTTTCAGAGGAACAGCCGTGTTAGTCTGTATTCGCAAAAAGAAAAGGAGTACTTGTGGCACCTTAGAGACTAACCAATTTATTTGAGCATGAGCTTTCTGATGAAGTGAGCTGTAAAGAGTGAAGAGACTAAATTGGTTAGTCTCTAAGGTGCCACAAGTACTCCTTTTCTTTTTAAAAAATTCAGTTAGTGCCATATTTTAACAAAATTGCATTACTAAGATCTTGTCATGATGCTCAATGTGAGAAACAAAATGTGTACAAGAGTTTTTAGGATTTTTTTTTTAAAAGTTTGTGTTTGTGAAGTAAGAATTAGATGTTAATATATACTCTGGCATTTCAGTAGTAAAAATCCTAATCAGAACCAAGATTTGGGCTTCTAGTTAGTTCATGACTGAAAGTTCTGTAGCTTTAGAACTCCAGAGCTGTTCCACCACATCATTAGTGGACAGCATATATCTTCAGAGCAAGTACAACAACTTCCTATTGCTTCTAACTTTTTCCACCACTAATGTCAGGTGAATGCCCTTTCACAGCTGCTGCCACTGTGGAAAAGTGGATGTGTTGGGTTGTTGGCCAGACTTGCTTGATTCTTTCAGCCATACCTCTTCTAACCTTGATTTTTACTGTCGACTTTTCAAACTCTCCAGTAACTCCAGTTCTAACAGTTTTCAGAGTAGCAGCCGTATTAGTCTGTATTCGCAAAAAGAAAAGGAGTACTTGTGGCACCTTAGAGACCAATTTATGCTCAGATAAACTGGTTAGTCTCTAAGGTGCCACAAGTACTCCTTTTCTTTCAGTTCTAACAGTGTTTACTAGTACAGATCCCTGAATCCCAGCCTCAGTTTCATCTCATGCAAACTGATGAATCTGTCACCTCACAACTTCGTCTGTATTGGTGACACAGACGCTTCATCTGTAGCTGGTCAAATCACTGTCCTGGGACAAAGCCTGTCTCCTATGCTTCAAATTTGCATGGCACTTCTTGCTCCAAATCTGATTACACCCTGATGTATTTATAGAGCATAAACAGCAAGGTGGGAGAAGACCTGTTTGAGACAATGGCCAATTTGGTACAAGAAATAATGGGTATATACTGGTCATGAATACATTTAGGCTGGTAATTAGAAGGTTTCTAACCATCAGAGGAGCGTGATTCTGGAATAGCCTTTCAAAAGGAGTAGTGGGGGGCAAAGCACTTAACTGGTTTTAAGGAGGAGTTTGATAATCCCATTCATAAACTTACATGAAGGGGTTACCTCTGATCATGAGGGACTGGACTTGGTGACTCAGGAAGTCTCTTCTAGTCTATGTTCCTGTGTGCAAAGCTACAAATTAGTTTTGAAAGTCTCACCAAATTGTCATGTCAAATTGTCCTGCTTGAGACAGCTCTTATAATCACAGAATCATAGAATATTAGGGTTGGAAGAGACCTCAGGAGGTCATCTAGTCCAATCCCCTACCCAAAGCAGGACCAACACCAACTAAATCATTCCAGCCAAGGCTTTGTCAAGCTGGGCCTTAAAAACCTGTAAGGATGGAGATTCCACCACCTCCCTAGGTAACCCATTCCAGTGCTTCACCACCCTCCTAGTGAAATAGTGTTTCTTCTTCGAGTGCTTGTTCACGTCCATTCCACATTAGGTGTGCACGCAACGCATGCACAAGCATCGGAAACTTTTCCCCTTAGCAGCTCCCATCGGGCCAGCAGAGCCCCCTGAGTGGCGCCACTGCTCCATGCACATAGACCCCTGCCACCCGACCCCGTCCAGTTCCTTCTTACCGTCCGTGGCTGCATTGGAACAACCTCTCTCTCGTATGAGAGCAGTCCCTTAGCCTTTCTCATAGATAGCTGTTATCAGTTAGTTAGCATACCTTTGTTGTGGACACTTACGTGATTAGGTGCTTGGAGGCTTCCAGCACCCGCCCCGGGCCGTGGGGCATGCCGCAGGCCTACGGGTTTAAGGCTTGTGCCACAAGCCTATGCCAGTTAGTGACTTCCATGGCTCGTGACTATGTTGCCTGAGGGAAGAACATCAAACTTGAGCGGTGTAAGATTTGCAAGGCGTTCAAGCCGAGAACAAAGAAAGAAAGAGACTTTCATTTGAAGCAGTTGTTGATGGAAGCCACCTTGCAGCCACCAGGCCTGGAGTGCTTGACGTTAGCTCCAGCTTCCTTGGTGCATAGTGCCGCGGAGTCGTTGGGAGACCTGGCACCGGCTAAACACCGAAAGCTGTCGGCCCCAGAGCTCCAGACTAGGCCCCGGCACTGCTCGTCCTCCCCGGTGTGGCCCACAGCACGGCCAAAAGGAAGATGCGGACATTCCCTGCACAGGAGGCCGGCATCTTCCAAGGCCTCGAGCACCGATAAGAGCGGGAAGGCCACTGTACCGGCGCTGGCACCGATGGCTGCAGCACCACAAGCCCCACTGAGCCCAGGCCTAAGTGAGCTCAGTGCAGACGATGGGCTCGAGGACTTAATGGATCAGCCCTCCACGCCTGGCACCTTTGAGGCAGCAAAGGACCTCATTGAGCTGTCGGCGACGAGCCCCCTCCTGTACAGGGAGAATCCTCCGGCACCCTTGCCACAGGTGCCGTTGAGGGGTAAGCCAGCAATGGTGTGCTGTTTGAGGACACCGTCCTGGCGTTGCTCCCGGAGCTGGTCCCAGTCAAGCTCCATGTCTGCGGACTCCCAGTTACCTGCGGCTCAAAGGAAGTCGCGGTACCGGGAGTCGTTCGGCGCGAGGAAGTAACAGAAGAGGCACAACGCTCTCTAGCACTGATTAGAGACTGGCACCGGAAGGGGTCGAGATGGCCCTTGCTGGAGGACTCCCGCAGACGCCAATCCTGGTCCCGAGAATGCCGGCGCTGATCCCAGTCCCAGGAATATCAGTGCTGGTCTTGCTCCCATTCCGTTAGGAGCCGCTCGTCAACCTCCCGCCAGCACAGATTGTTGGCACCGCCATGGCCTTTGCGATCGGTGTCGCCACAGTCCAGTGCCAACTCCAGCCGTTACAGTTACTCGCAACATGCCCTGGACAGCAAGGACCCTCAGATGGGGTGGCACCCCCAATGGGGGCCACCAGGTCATTGGCCCTTCTGGACTCCTTGGGCCTATCAACAGCGCCAAAGGGCCCCATCCAGGGCGAGCTACTCGGTGCAGTGGTCCTGATCCCTGCACCGACATCCGGCAGCGCTGGAAGCTACAGTATCCAGGCCTCCAGCATCCCCCGAGGATAAACTGGAGAGACCAGCACCGAGTCCGGTGCCGCCCCAAGGTTTCCCGCACCGGTCCAAGCCGGAGGCCCCTCCCATGGGAGAAGGGGAGCAGGAGGACCAGCCAGAGGGGGATGAGCAGCTGCTAACCTTCTTGTCATGCCCGGATGAGGCAGTGGCGGAAACAGCGGCATCCAGCCCTCCACCCATAGACCACAGAGCCCACCAGGAGCTACTGCGTAGGGTCACCCAGAACTTGGGGTTGCAGGCCAAGGAGATGGTTGAGCAGGAGGACCCCATGGTGGACATTTTGATCCCCGAAGGTCCATCTAGAACAGCGCTTCCAGTCATTAAGACCATCCAATCGAATTATAAGACTTTATGGCAGACCCCGGCCTCCAGTGCTCCAACGACCAAAGGTGTGGAGCGCAAGTACTTTTCCCCATCAAAGGGCTACGAATTCTTGTTCTGCCACCCAAGTCCATGCTCCCTGGTGGTCTCCGCGGTGAACAAAAGGGAGCTCCATGGACAACAGGCCCTGGCATCTAAGGCCAAGGAGGCAAAACGCCTGGACCTTTTTGGCAGAAAGGTATCCTCATGAGGGGCCTTCAGTTGGGGATTTCTAACCAGCAGGCCATCCTCAACAGGTATAATTTTAACTTCTGGGTGGCAGTGGGAAGTTTAAGGACACCTCCCGCAAGGTTCCCAACAGGAGTTCGCGGCCCTGGTGGACGAGGGCAAGGGAGTAGCTAAGACCTCTCTCCAGGCCTCCCTGGATTCAGCAGACAATTTGGATTCGGCCAGAACAATCGCGTCGGGGTGGTTATGAGGCACTCGGCGTGGCTGCAGGAGTCTGGCCTGCCATCTGATGTCCAGAGTACGCTTCAGGACCTCCCCTTTGAAGGGTCCGGGCTCCTTTTGGACCAGAGAGACGAGAGGCTGCATAGCCTCAAGGACTCGAGGGCTATATTTAAGTCGCTGGGTATGCAAAGAAATACTTTTTCTTTCTCCCCAAAGAAAGCCCTTTAAGCTGCAGCCTCCCCCTTAGCGCCAGTACCAGCCTCGTCATAGGCATGAGCCTTACTGTAGGCAAGGCAGGGATAACAGGCAACGGCTCAATAACAACAATAATAATGTGCCGGGTCAGAACCAAGGTCAGCACAAATCCCAGCCAGGCACTAAGCCAGGCTTTTGAAGGTGCGCTCGAGGACAGCGTACCAGACCAGTCACGAGATCTGTCTCCTTGTTTCGTGAACCGCCTGTCCTGTTTCTCCTATGCATGGTCCAGCATTACATCAGACAGTTGGGTCTTATGCACGGTACGGAACGGGTACTTGCTGCAATTCTCTTCCCTCCCACCCCCCTTCCCCGTCCCTCTTCAGGGACCCCTCTCACGAGCATCTTCTAGAGAAGGAGGTATGCTTGCTGCTAGAGGCGGGGGCTGTAGAGGCGGTGCCGTACAGCCTAAGGGGGAAAGGTTTCTACTCCTGGTACTTCCTCATTCCCAAGGCCAAAGGGGTCCCATTTTAGACCTGCGTGGGCTCAACAAGTTCCTGGTCAAGGCCCGGTTCCGCATGGTCTCTCTGGGCACCATCATCCCTTCCCTGGATCCGGGAGGCTGGTACGCTGCCCTCAACATGAAGGACGTGTACTTTCATATTGCCATCCACCCAGCACATCGGCGGTTCATGCGCTTCACCGTGGGCCATTACCAGTTTGCGGTTTTTCTGTTCGGTCTAGCTGCGGCCCCACGGGTGTTCACGAAATGCATGGCGGTGGGGGTGGCCTCCGGGTGTACCCGTACCTTGACGACTGGCTCCTGGCGGGTCGATCCGAAGCGGAAGTGCGGGGCCACGTGGAGGTGGCCCTCTGATTGTTCCATGAGCTAGGGCTCCTGGTCAATGTCCCCAAGTCCACCCTCGTGCCAACTTAGAGAGTGGAATTCATAGGGGCGGTCCTGGACGTGGTGCAGGCCAGGGGAAGCCTTCCAGTATCCCTATTCCGAGCTATCCAGCAAGAGGTGGCCTCCCTGCACCAGTTTCCAAAGACAACGGCCAGGTGCTGCCTGCGGCTGCTGGGCCACATGGTAGCATGCACGCATGTGGTCAGGCATGCCAGAGTGAGACTCAGGACTCTGCAGGCGTGGCTCGGTCCGGTGTACCGCCCAGGCAGGGACCCCCTGGACTTGGTAGTGACAGCCCCAAGGGACTGCTGTGGTGGCAGTCCAAGCCTGTGGTTTGCGAAGGCATCCCCTTTGCCGCCCCACAACCGGACCTGATTCTGGTGATGGACACGTCAGACCACGGATGGGGGCGCTCACCTGGGGGACCTCAGGACTCAGGGCTTGTGGTCCAGAGCGGAGCGGTCGCTCCATATCATTTTGAAGGAGCTCAGGGCGGTTCGTCTAATCTGCCAGACCTTTCATGCCACTCTGAGTGGTCACAGCGTGACAGTTCTGACAGACAACACTACTGCCATATTTTATATAAACAAGCAGGGTGGGGCCCATTCCTCGCTGCTCTGTTGCAAGGCCTCTCCTCTTTTGTATAGTCCATGCCATTCACCTCGAGGCTTGGTATCTCCCTGGGGTGCAAAATGACCTGGCGGATTACCTCAGTAGGTCGTATCACATGCACGAGTGGACGCTCAGAGCGGATGTCGTGCTTTCGCTCTTCCGCAGGTGGGGGTTTCCCCGGGTAGACCTGTTTGCCACCAGGGCCAACGCCCAGTGCCCGCGGTTCTGCTCGTTCCAGGGCCACAGCCCAGGCTCAGTCGCAGACGCGTTTGCAATCCCGTGGGGAGGGGGCTTGATGTATGCTTTTCCCCCGCTCCCCTTGGTACACAAGGTCCTGCTCAAGGTATGCAGGGACAGGGTGGCGGTGGTCCTCATCGCCCTGGCGTGGCCCCGCCAGCACTGGTACACAACACTTCTAGAGCTGTCGGTGGAGGCCCTGGTAATCCTGCCCCTACACCGGGATCTCATCATGCAGGATGGCAGGCGGCTTCTCCACGCCGACCTGCAGTCACTACACCTGACGGCATGGAAGCTCTGTGGCTAAAAGCCTTAGAGAGCCAGTGCTCCCTTCCTGTGCAGCAGATTCTGCTTGGCAGTAGGAAGCCCTCTACCAAGGCTACCTATGTGGCCAAGTGGAAAAGGTTCTCGTGTTGGTGTGAGCCCCGACAGGTGCGGCCGTGCCAGGCCCCGGTGCAAGCCATCCTCGAGGACCTCCTGCACCTCAAGCAGCAGGGGCTGGCCCATCCTTACTCAGAGTGCACCTGGCAGCCATCTCTGCCTTCCATCCAGGGTTTTCGGGGGGCTCGGTATTTTCGGAGTGGTGGTACAGTTCCTTAAAGGATTGGAGAGGATGTTTTCATACTCACGCCCCCCAGTCCTTCCTTGGAACCTTAACTTGGTTCTCTCTAGGCTCATGGGACCTCCGTTCAAGCCCCTCGCTACCTCCTCCCTCCTCCACGTTTCCTGGAAGGTGGCATTTCTGTGGCCATTACCTCGGCCAGAAGAGTGTCTGAGCTGAGGGCTCTCACCTCTGAGCCACCGTATACAGTGTTTCACCAGGATAAGGTGCAGCTCCGACCACCCCCCAAGTTCCTCCCTAAGGTGGTCTCGCAATTCCATTTGGGCCAGGACATTTGTCTGCCGGTTTTTTTTCCAAACGTCCATACGGACCCGAGCCACCGCAGCCTACACACCCTGGATGTCCATCAAGCGCTGGCATTCTATTTGGAGCGCACCAAGTCCTTTCGTAAATCCACGTAGCTGTTCGTGGCCGTAGCCAAGAGGATGAAAGGCCTCCTGGTGTTGGCGCAGCAGATCTCGTCTTGGATTACAAGCGGCATCCGGGCGTGCTATGAGCTTGCAGGTGTTCCAGCCCCGGCAGTCACGGCCCACTCGATCAGGGCGCAAGCGACTTCCACGGCTTTCCTGGCACAGGTCCCGATCCAGGAGATCCGCAGAGCAGCCACCTGGTCCTCGGTGCACACCTTCACGACCCATTACGTGGTCAACCAGCAGGCCAGAGAGGACGCAGCAGTTGGCAGAGCGGTCCTCCAATCAGTTGTTTCATGACTCCTACCCTCCTCCAGAGGTAAACTTGTGATTCACCTAATGTGGAATGGATATGAACAAGCACTCGAAGAAGAAAAAACGGTTACTTACCTTCTCGTAACTGTTGTTCTTTGAGATGTTCACGTCCATTCCACCACCCACCCTCCTACCTCTCTGTCGGAGTTGCCGGCAAGAAGGAACAGGAGGGGGTCAGGCGGCGGGGTATATATGAACGGCGCAGTGGCGCCACTCAGAGGGCCCCGACGAGAGCCGCTAAGGGAAAACGTTTGACACTCATGCACGCGACACGCGCACACCTAATGTGGAATGGACGTGAACAACACATCTTGAAGAACAACAGTTACGAGAAGGTAAGTAATCGTTTTTTCCTAGTATCCAACCTAGACCTCCCCCCCTGCAACTTGAGATCATGGCTTCTTGTTCTGTCATCTGCCACCACTGAGAACAGCCTAGCTCCATCCTCTTTGGAACCCCCCTTCAGGTAATTGAAGGCTGCTATCAAATCCCCCCTCACTCTTCTCTTCTGCAGACTATATAACTCCAGTTCCCTCAGCCTCTCCTCATAAGTCGTGCCCCAGCCCACTAATCATTTTTGTTTCCCTCCACTGGACTCTCTCGAATTTGTCCCCATCCCTTCTGTAGTAGGGGAACCAAAACTGGACACAGTACTCCAGGTGTGGCCTCACCAGTGCCAAATAGAGGGGAATAATCACTTCCCTTGATTTGCTGGAAATGCTCCCTACTTTGATCCCTAGATTCCCTACTTTGACTCAGGCAGAGAGAATATTTGAATCCACACCTCCTCCCTCCCAGATGAGTGCCTTCAGGGAGGTTAGCCCCTGGTACTGCCCCTTCCACCTGAGGCCCTGACCCTCCCCTGCTCTTCCGCCCCTCCCCTGCAGAAGCTCTGAGCCCCCCATCACGGATGAAGGAGCCCACAGCCCAGCCAGCCAGAGTCCCGGCCTGCTGCTAGGCCGGAGTCCCAGCTCACCGGTGACCCTAGCCACGTTGAGTCCTGGACTGCTGTATGGCTGGCCCTAGCCCCAGCCGCAGACCCAGCACTCAACTGCTTTGGGAGAGGGGCTGAGCAAGAGCAGGAAGAGAAGTGAGCCGCCTGGGCTGGGGCAATGAGGGAAGAGCAGGACCCAGGAGGGGGCCTCAGGTTGGATTGTGGGTGTGACCACACCTGGCTGTTTGTGGAGACTTCGCCTCCCCTGGCCTGTGATACCCGCTGCCCCTGGCCTCAATCAGCAGGCTATAGAGTTGTTCTCTCACACACTCTGGCCCAATGGATATTTAGTATTTATATGTAACTCCCTCCTCTCTTCCTTCCTGGGTAACCCAGAAGCAGGCAGAACTCACCTGTATGCCAGGATACCTGATATTGTTGACAGTAAAGGAGATCCTGCGTATTCCTATGGTGATGTTGGCTAGGTGTGAATCCTCTATCCACCCCTCTGCCACAGTCCTTTTACTTATAAGGAAATGAATCTCCAGCTGGTTGGGACCTGTATACACACAGGCCTGCCATGCAACCTCCAGGAATAAACCTGAGCTAAAGCACCACTTATAAACTCTGTACAACCAATATGCTCTTAGATTAGAGATAACACATCTTTACTACTACTAATATAGCCCACTATTCCATTGGCCTTCTTGGCAACAAGGGCACGCTGCTGACTCATATCCAGCTTCTTGTCCACTGTAATCCCCAAGTCCCTTTCTGCAGAACTGCTGCTTAGCCAGTTGGTCCCCAGCCTGTAGCGGTGCATGGGATTCTTCGTTCCTAAGTGCAGAAGTCAGCACTTGTCCTTGTTGAACCTCATCAGATTTCTTTTGGGCCCAATCCTCCAATTTGTCTAGGAATGCACTAGAATACTGCAGAATTTTTTGGGGGGGAACCACAGGAAATCCACTTCCTTCTCACAAAATGCTATTGAACCTACTCTACAGGGTGAAATATGGAAGAAATTTTATTCCAGCTTGGTACTAAAGGTTAGGAAGGATATGATCAGTCCTGGATTTCATGATACCAGGTCACTGGTTTTTTTTTGGTTTTTTTTTTGCACTATTTATGTCAGCATATAAAGTCATGTAAAGTTTAGCATTCTCAGACTGTCATCTCAGCATCCAGAACACAGAGTGCATGTGCAAACATGATTTAAAAGTGATTATTTTTGAGATGGAAGAAAAGATTAAAAACAGCTACCATTCTGCGGATACAGTTGTAGTCAGGTTTTGAGGTCAGCTTGTTAGCAGGCTAACCTGGAAGGGGATGTGTAATTCACTTACATTTGCTATAGCAACATTAATTTCACTGGGGAGTTATAAACAGTATTGGAAATACTGTTTTACTCTCAGAATTCCAGATCCATTTCATTTGTTGTTCTGACACGCTGTACTCTTTCAGTATTCAAGTTGTCCAGCCTGCAGCTTGCTCCTGTGGTACTATACCTAGCCATTTAAAAAAAAAATGTTTTGTCAGGATCCCCCTTCTCCCCCCTGCAACTCTGAACTCTGGGGTACATGAAAGACCCCTTAAGCTTATATTTTACCAGTTTAGGTACAAATTTCTCTAAGGCACTAATTCCTTAGACTGATATTGCTGCCACCACCAAGTGATTTACACAAAATATTCAGGGAAGGGTCACTTGGAATCCCTATCCCCCCAAGCCCCTTCGCCCCCTTTCCTGGGGAGGCCTGAGAATAAACTACCAACCAGTTGCCTTAGCAATGTGAGCACAGACCAGACGCTTTGTCTTCAGGACACTGAAATCAATCAGGTTCTTAAAAGAAGAACTTTATTGATAAAGAAATAAGTAAAAGAATCACACCTGCAAAATCAGGATGGAAGGTAATTTTACAGGGTAATAAAAAGATTTAAAACACAGAGGATTTCCGTCTGGACTCAGCTTCACAGTTACAAAAACAGGAATGAAACTACCTCTGTAGGATAGGAAAATTCACAAGCCAAAATAAAAAATAACCTGACGCATTTCATTGCCCTACTCGCAGTTTCTGTGGTTTCAGATGGATTATTCCACATGTATTTTCAGAAGATATTGTACCTGCTTGGCTTCTCCCCCTTCTCCCCTCTTGAAAGTATCTTTTATTTCCTCATTGGTCCTTCTGGTTAGGTGCCAACTAGGTTATTTGAACTGCTTAACACTTTACAGGTAAGGCAATCCAGTACAGCTGGCAAGGATACTTAAAGGTTGCTACCCTTTCCCCTGTATTCATGACAAGATTATACACATGACCATTCATCTGGATATGGATTCAAGATGGATATGGATTCAAGATGACTGTAAGCGTAAAGTCAGTTACCAAATTGTGCAAAATCAGTGCATCTAGAATTCTGTAATCAGTGGATTTTACAACTAGGACACTATAATATTAGCATTACTAACCTTTGCATGTATCCCAGACAAAAAGTTAAAGCTTAGAGAATGTATCTAATTTAAGAGAAAAAAAAATTACAGATATTGCCTGATTGATTGTGTATTAATTATATTGACTACTTAAGAATTTCTAGTTAACGCTCTGAAGTTTGATAGGTTCTTGTTCCAAGATCAGGCCTAGTATTAACATTACTGTTCAGTTGGGAGCCCTGATGTGCACAATTTCAACATTCACCCGCAGGAATACCCCTCTGGGTTTGTAATAGCTTGATTAGTACAGTTCACAAAGTCACCAACACGCTGACCCAGCAAAGTTGATGGAATGTACATCTGAGCATCCATATACTTACACTATCCCTTGCAGAACAACCTGCAGTGTTAGTCATTATATTCCTCGTTACCATCACCAGTGGCTGTAATCGTGGCACCTCCCAAGGGCTACATCTCTCCCTCTCCAAGCACATAGACTGGTATACAACTTTTATAATATGCTGTGGTGACACCACTATGCCTAATGCATATTCAGTAAGGGTTTCTCTACTCTTCTTTATTTGTATTTCCTCACTTTAATAATGTGGGGTGTTCTTACTCCGTAGGTTATAATATTAATGGTTTCAGCTTATTACCATATTCGTTAAGTCATTGTCAAGACAAACTTACGGTTAAGCATTTGCCAAAATTTAATCCTAAAATATCCAAGCCTAGTATCAGTTCAATGTTCTTGCAGTTACCTGGTGGTATTTTGTACGAATTTTCCCTGTAAACACACCTTTCCGAGTTCCCTCAAAACTGGTAACTTGCTCTTCCTAAGGCCATGGGCCTCAAAGCCTTATGCTAACTGCTCAAGCGAACGTCTTACAGGATGTAGACCTGTAGGCTCGTTGTTTTACTCCTTAACTTATGCCGGTGCTTTACTTAGCAAATACTTAGGCTACACAGGGATATTGTAACTATCCCAAAACCATGCATTATAAACTCAGCAAATTCACAGTTAAGGCCACACTTAAAAGAAATTCAAATATCTTAAGGTAATGCACTGTTTTCCCCCAGAATATCAAATCAAGTGCAAAATCATATTCTGCATTTTAAATACTACACTACACCCAGTTAGTGTGATGTCGAACACCTTTCTCTATGTTGAGATGTAAGAAGAGTCTAAGGCCACAGCATTATTCCTGAACGGAATTATGTATCTGTCATTAACAAATAGAACTTGTTTACTTTGAATGTTGCAGCATATATTGTAAAGGGGTTATTTGAAGATATAAATATGTGAAATGCTTAAATCCAGCTAAAAGATACTATACTAACTACAGTATCATATTTATCTACAGTCATTCAGTTCGCTGCGGCCAGTCCAACACAATTCATTGTTCTAATGTATGTGGGAATACTTTAAATTGTGGTAGGCATAACTGTGCCCAGGTGTGCCATGTGGGAAAATGTCATCCTTGTCAGCTTACAGTACAGCAAGGTAGGTATCAGACATGTGGAAATGTACTTAGATTTGTATGTTCAGTAGAGCTGTTTTTAAATTTCTTTAAGTTAGCTAGCTGCAAGTAAACAAATAAATTAGAGTATAATAGTGAGCAAAATAACAGGTAATGATTAAGGCCAAGATTTAAAAAAAAGACTACTGTAGTTGCACTTAATTTAAAACAGGTCACTAGCCCTTATTCTTAATATATGCAAGTACATCTTAAACCTTTTTATTTAGTGATTATTTCCTGAACACTGAAACAACTTAAAATTCATTTTAATATTCCCCAGGAACATGTCTCAGGTTTGTCCTTTTGCTGATGCAGCTATATAAAGAACTTATTTATTCCAGTAAAACCCAGAATTAGGCACTTCACCTGCTGGGTTTTAATCTAAAATTTGGATAGTGCATAAAGTCTCTTCCAGTATAGTGGGAGTGGTGACTGCCATAGCTTTGTAACCATTCAGTTGCTTATAACATCTTGAATTTCACCTTTTGGGATTAAATTTTTCAGGCTCAATCTTTTCCTGAAGTTAAATATTTTGGGGAAAGTTTAAGCAAAAAATGATTCAGCCACTTTTGAGAGTGGAAAAACAAAATTAAAAAACAAAACAAAAACACTGGAATATTATTTTGATTACTTTCAATAGTAAAAATGGTAGGAAGTTGAATTATAGTATAGAAATAGTTTACATTAAAGAGAAATGCCTTTGTTCCACTGAAATTTGATTTTGTGTTCCTTAAGTTATGAGCCTTTTTAAAATCACAATCTTGAATATATGCAGTACATTTTAAAGACTGGTTTTCCACGAAATTTGTAAAATGCACAGCTAAGGAAGGCAATTAGCACATACACAAACTAGTTTTCTGCATAGCGAAAAGTGTACTGATGGTGCCAAAAGGTGGAAACAGAGCTGCTTTCATCCTCTTTAATATTGGCAGTAGGGAACTTTGCTTCAGTGCATCTTCAGAGCTCTACAGCTGGGGAAATTCAGACAGCCTGCCTTCTCCTGTTGTGGACCTCCAAAAGTATGTGGACAAGAGTGGAGCAGATAGAGCAGCCAGTGAGTGGCCAATAGTCAGTCTCCATTCTGCCCCTGCTTACATCACGGCAACTCCTGTTCCTACTTAATATTGCAGTGAAGAAGAAGGTGTGATGGTGAGTTTGGCCAGTTTTTCTTGCTGGCCCAAATTTTAGGGATGAGCACAAATGAACAAGGGGAAGGAGACAAAGGAAGTCAGCTTCCCCAGAAGATGTGGAAGGTAAAAAGGTTTTTAAATGGTACATGCATCCAACTTTTTAGGGAAAATTATCTATTTGCTTAAAAGTGAGATCTTCTTTTCCCTAAGTGTATACTAATCCCCAACTGACAAGCATTTTAACTCATGGGACAGGAGTTTTCTTTTTATAAATCTCAGCTCCACTCAATATTTATGCTCTAACCCATTTTGCTGTTACCTGTTTAGCTTTGTCATTCAAGTTGTTTCTATACTGTCGTTGCTTAAGTGTCCTTACTTCATTACATTGGAACCTAAAAGACATCTTCACTTTTGTTAAAGTCAAGCACAGCTTGCCTGAAGGCTATCCCCTTGACAATTTTAATGTCCTATGGAAGATTGAGTGGTTCCAAAAAAGTCAAAAGAATTTTTTGTAATGGACAGTGGCATCCTAATTATAGGGGTTGGTGCTGTGCCTCTTTTAATTAATATTGTAAAGGATTTGCTATTATGGCAAGTTCTATAAATCAGTAATTCTATAAATTATATGTACGATGAGTACAGCGAACACCTTTCCATCTGAAGGCTGAATACATCCTTATCTTTTATCAGTGAGTTTACTTCCAAAATTGAGAGAAGTCTTGCTTCAGACAGGCACTTAATTTTAATTTTTTTACTTTTAAAAAAAAATGCTTCTGCAAGGGTTCTATAAATCAAAACAGGTGATATACCACTGTTACAGGATATTTTAAATACTAATTTACTCTTGAATAGGAAAATATTACTTATGTGTGACCCCTAGGACTTTTTTAATCAGTAGTTTTGAAAAGTAACAGAAAACCTATATAAAAGCACATTTAAAGTAGCATACTTAAATAAGCACCCACACTTTTCAAATGGCTAAAAGTATTTTACCTCTGGTCTGATAGGCCATGTGGCTCCTATGATGTCCAGATGTCTAGTACAGTATAATATTGGTACATTTCTTTGTGATATTTACAAAGAAAATGCTTGCATTTCTTTTTGATGTAAATTTTTTGAAGTTTAGTTTAAGATAAAAGTTCTCATTCAAGATTAATTTGCATTATTTTTTGATTAAGCCCTCTTTTGCAAATAGTTTGTCCTTTTAATTGCTCCTCATTTTTATTAGCAAAAGACACTAATAAAAGAAATATAGAAACTCAGCCTGTATACAGCTACAGAAATGTACACAGCTAAGTCAAGTCTAAATAGAACAACTAAAGTACACTTTTAAAGGTTGTTTTAATACATTTTGAATTTTTAAGTTCAGTTTTTCAAATTTAGTATTGTCCTGCATATAGAGTGTTGAGCGTTCCTTGTTTGTGGTAATACTGGTTTTTTTTCTTTTCTTTTTCTTATTATTTGTTCTCCCTTAGTCTGCTACTGTGGGAGTACCTTTCGAGATGTATTGTGTGGAACAAATGAAGAGTTTTCTGATGGATTTGGAAAGTTCTCCTGCCAGAAGACATGTGACAAGTAAGATCCTCTTTCTCCCCAAAAACCTAAAGCAAAAATTACATTTTATTCAACACTTAGTGACTGTGATATCCTTATAATTCCTTATATATTTCTTTTTTAGAAAATTAAATTGTGGAAGGCACAGCTGTATGCAGATATGCCATCCTGAGCCCTGCCAACTTTGTCCACGACTTCCCCAAGTAGTGCACTGCTGTCCTTGTGGGCAGACTCCTCTTAGCAGATTACTAAAACTAGGATGTACTGAGCGTAAACTGTGCACGGATCCGATCCCATCGTGTGGAAAAACATGTGGCAAACCTCTACCTTGTGGGAGCCATGGTAACTAGAACTTTCTGCTTTAAACACTTACAAATGCATTCCATTATTAAAGAGGCAGGTAGTCCAGATTCATATTTCTTTAAAAAATAGATTCAGAATTAACAAAAATCCAGTATGAGTAGAAAGTGTTCATGGTGCGTGGTTGTAGTCAAGTTGAATTTATAAAAGCCTCCGTAGAATTTGCAACCCAAATCTTGAATAATTGTAATTGTACTTGAGAACCAGAAAATCCACTGTCTAGAAACAAATGAAACTGACCAGCTTCTTTAGCATTGCCTTTGTGGATCCCCACTGTAGGTGGTACACATGTTGTGGGAGGCAAGTGCAGAAATTTCTAGAAAACAAGAGTCCAATGGGACTGCATATGAACCCTGCCTGTGTTCCCAGGTCCTTAGTGCCTCCAGATCTCTCTGGCCAGCCAGCTGAGTTCTACAGTGTGTCATTTCCCTGTCAGTCCCCTTCATCCTTTACAGAAAAGTTAACTATAGGCAAACATCTATATACAATAAAAATAAAACTTTTAAATGGCATTAGCTCTGGTGCTCTTATGGGCCTGCCGATGAGGGCCTTGCACTTTTTGCCTCGCTGCTCCCAGGGTTAGGGTCCAAGGTCCATTCTGAGATCACTTATTGAGCGTCCTTCTGTTCACCATGGATTAGGTGCGGCAGCATCTACTACTTGAGTGACTCCTTGCTGATGGGTCCCTCCAGAGATAGGTTTATTCCCTATGGATATAGTGGACTTATCTTAGATTTGTTGAGCTCCATGGGCGCAGTTGCCCATATTGCAGAAGACCCAAGGACAATTGTGCAGAAGAGGAGAGAGGAATAAAGGCTTATATCAGCAAGATCTCCTTTGCCTAAGAGCCTTCTCACCAGCAATTCTCTTCTCCAGCCCTCTTTATCATCAATGTAACGGGAAGATGAAGTTCTTCGAGTGATTGCTCATGTGTATTCCACAATAGGTGTGCGTGCTCATCACGTGCACCGGTGCTGGAAGTTTTTCCTCTAGCAGTACCCGTAGGGGGGAGCGCCCCAGCAACCCCTGGAGTGGTGCCTCCATGGTGCGGTATAAAGGGAGCAACGCGCTCCCCCAACCCTCAGTTCCTTCTTGCCGCCAGTGAAGGTGCATCGGAACTACTCTGCTCCAGCTTTGTTGTAGCTTGTCCCCAGAACTTTTTGTTCATTCAGTGTTAGTACCTGTAGTTATTCAGCTGTTCAGTTAGTTCAGTTAGTTTGAGTGCCCGGGCCGGAGCACGCCCTGCTCCCCGGGTTTTAAGTCATGCAACACTTGCAGGCAATCTATGCCAAGGAGTGATCCGCACGCAGACTGTTACGCTGTTTGGGAGAAACCCATATCAGTGATCGTTGCAAGATTTGCAAGTCATTTAGACCTTGGACTGAGAGATTAGGCTCCGGGCTATTCTGATGGTGTCAGTGCTGACCCCGAATCCGGTGCACTGCTCCGAGTCAGCATTGGGCACCGCGGCATCGGTGCACAGTGACCTTCCGGCGTCTTTGACCAGTTGGCACCGCTCCCCGTCCACGGGGCACAAGGAGACAAAGAAAATGCCTTCTTTGCAGCAGCACCGAGGGAAACCAGGAACAGAGAGTAGACCCATGTCGGGCAGTCCTCGACCCCCTCCGGCCACTAGGCCTCCAACTCACGTACAGCGGAGTAGCCCAGCCACTTCGGACCAAGCCTCCCTGGATGTCCGATGCCCTCCTGTGTGCTGCAACCTTCCGGTGCCTTTGACCAGTCGGTACCGCTCCCCGTCCACGGGGCACAAGAAGGCAAAGAAAATGCCTTCTTCGCAGGGGCACCAAGGGAAACCAGGGGCAGAGACTAGACCCATGTCGGGTGGTCCTCGGTCCATCCCCTCCAGCCTCTAGGCCTCCGACTCACGTGGAGTGGAGTAGCCCGGCCTCTTCGGAAACGTCGGAGGTCCTGCAGGCAGCCCGGGACGTCATATCCATTCTGGTACATGGGCAGGGTGGGATAGCTCGGTGGTTTGAGCATTGGCCTGCTAAACCCAGGGTTGTGAGTTCAATCCTAAAGGGGGCCATTTAGGGATCTGGGGCAAAAATCAGGGATTGGTCCTGCTTTGAACAGGGGGTTGGACTAGATGACTTCCTGAGGTCCCTTCCAACCCTGAGATTCTATAAATGTTCTATGAATGAGGCAGGAGTGCTGCCGAAGTCGGCACCATGCTCCAAGGGCAAGCCACCGCTGGGTTCTCCGCAGTCGCTTCCAGCTCGGCACCGGTCTTCGTCCAGGGAACATTCCCAACGCCGTTTGCCGCCAGCAACAGTTCAGCGTGTAGTCCATGCGGATCGCCCTCAACTCCCACCAGACTGTCTGGTTGGGTGCCATCCGACCAAGACTCTCAGCACCGCTCCACATCACGGAGTGAGTACTGACGGGACCGAAGCCCACCAGAGGTCCTCGTCTCATAGGGATTACTACAACCGGTCACAACATGGACGTTGACACCGTTCCCACTCGGAATCCTGCTCTAAGACTCCGCCAAGGCATCGCCTTCGCAGCCCAAGGCATCGATTGCCGGCACCTCGCTGTCATGGGTCCACCCGTCGGAGCCGATCGCGAAGCAGCAGCTACAGATGGTACCGGTCCTCCACATTGAGGTCGTGGTCCCTGGGGCAACGTCGCTTCCGGCACCGCCGTTCCTCCCAGTCCCGAGACAGCGGCAGGTTGTTTGTCAGCCCAACCTCTGCTCATAGTCGCCCTTCCATGGGACAGGCCAGCCAGGCCAAACAACCGGGCCCATTAGTGCCACAGCCAGTGCAGTGGCACTGGGCTCTGTGGCCTGCCCAATGATACCAGTGGGCACCGTGGGGGCCCACTCAGCAGCTGGAGCCTCAGAGGCACCATCAGCCTCCCTCTCCAGACCTCTGAGGAGGGGGTTGGTGGGACATACATCCTCAGCACCATGCCTGGAGTCTGACCAAGTGGTGCATCCTCCGGTGCCAGCGGACACCCAGAGCACCGTGCCGGCCCCCTCGCTCTCTCCAGGTGAGGTGATAATGACCCCGCCCCCCTCCGTCCCGCAGGAGAACTTTAGGGCCCATCAAGATCTTTTAAAAAGAGTGGCATCAAGCCTCCACCTCCAGGTAGAGGAGTTGGAGGAACCCTCCTACTCCCATTTCAATGTGCTGTCCTCTTTGGCACCGGGCAGGTAGCTTTGCCCCTCCATTAAGGGGTGGCAAAATTTCAAATGTCTTGTGGCAAACACCAGCTTCGCTGGCCCCAATCTCTAAGAGGGCGGATCGCAAGTACTTTGTACCCACCAAGGGGCACGAGTACCTCTACACTGGTCGAGTCGGTCAACCACAGGGAGCGGCAGGGCCAACTAGCCCCTACCCTGAAAAATAAAAGATTCACGGAGGCTGGTCTCTTTCAGGAGAAGGCTTTATTCTTCCTCGAGTTTTCAGTTTTGTGTGGCAAACCACCAGGCACCCCTGGGCAGGTATGAATTCAATTTGTGGGGTTCCCTGCCCAAGTTTGAGGATTCCCTCCAGGAGCGCGATAAGAAAGAGTTCAAGGCGCTGGTGGAGGAGGGTACACCGGCTGCCAGGCCATCCCTGTAAGTGGCTTCGGATGCGGCGGACATGGCAGCATGGTCCATGGCCTTGGCAGTGTCCATGAGAAGGGTGTTGTGGCTCCTGCTGTCCAGGCAGTCTAGTGAAGCACGGGCTGCCATGCAGGATCTCCCGTTTGACGGCAAAGCTCTATTTGCGGAACAAACGGATACAAAGCTGCATGGTATGAAGGACTCCCACACGACTCTCCAGACTCTGGGTCTCTATGTCCTGGCTCCGGCCAAATCTAAGTTTAGGCCGCAGCAGGCTCCCAATCAGGCCATCCAGTCGAAGTACGAGGCTGACTATAACAAGTCGAGGGTCTATAAAAGGCACCCTCAGAGGCAGTGGCGGCCTGCCCCACAACTTGGGTACTCCAAGGGCAAACAAGCAGGGAAAAGGCGGTTTTGATGGGACGCTTGGGGGCACCCTGCCAGTCCTCCCCAGGGTTCCCCCCTCAATGAAGCTTCCCTTCTACAATCGGTTGTGTGCTTTTTTCCCGGCGTGGTCATGGCTGAAAGGCCAAAGGAGGACTCCAGCCTCACCATGAACTGGTTTAGATCCCGCAGGTCCAGGGTGGGCGTAAGTTCCGCATGGTCTCACTGGCCTCCATCGTCCCCTCCCTGAACCCCGGCAGCTGGTATGCTGCCCTCAGTCTGCAGGACGCATACTTCCACTTTCACATTTTCGAGGGGCACAGTCGCTTCCTCCATTTCCTGGTGGGGCAGAATCACTACCTCCTGATAGTCCTCCTGTTTGGCCTATCCACTGCCCCCAGAGTATTTACAATATGAATATCAGTGGTAGCGGCCTACCTCAGGCACCGGGGGGTCCAGATCTTTCCTTATCTGGATGATTGACTGGTCAAGAGTGTTAGAGGGCTTATTCCTTCACCCACTTACATCCCTGGTCCTTCTCACATGAACAGAGAGCAACAATACCCGAAGTCCAAAGGTGCAAACAATTCGATGTTTATTGGGGTGAACTTCCAGCAAGCATGATTCCAGTTTCCTTCCTTAGTATCCTCCTTCCCAGCTCTGACACCACAGAGCCTTACACCTGTGTCCCTGTTCCCATTCCTACCCTTAGCCAAACATGATTCCAACTTCCTTACTCCTATTCCCTGTTCCCATCTCCCCCTTTAGCAAAACATGATTCCAATTTTCTTACCCCCATTCCCTGTTCCCATCTCACACACCCACATGCTCACCCCCACCCACACCCAGTCACTTCCTCATTGACTACAGATTATATAATAAAACTTGAGTTCTGCTTAGCTATACCTTAACCAATCATTTTCCTGAAATTTAACTAACCAATCCTAACATATTGTAACATGATTATGTAACCAATTATATCCCACCACCTTAATTAGTTTACACCCAGCAAAATTAGTTATACAGCAGACAGGAACAATCACAGAACCAGACAGAGATTATACAGATAAACAACAGCAAAGTGGGAACTATAATGACAAAACAATACAGAAGTGAGGATTTCACATCCCAGCTATTGATAAGTGAGTTCTTGCCAGACAGGATGCTATCAAACTAAGTTTCCTTTTACATTTTCTAAGCACTTCCCTTTCTCTGGAGGTGATAGGAACTATCAGGACAGGATTGTATTCCTAACAGCCGAATAGCACCTTATTTCAGTGTGACTAGTTTGGAATGTGAGGATGTAACTGTTTGCTTCCCAGCTTATAGCTGCCTCTGCTGCTTAGCCAAAGGCCTTAGCCTAAGAACAGGGCCTCAGACTGTCACAGTAAGAGAAGGCCCTTACACCAGCAGACAGTGATTTTGATTCTTTCTTTTATACCTCTATCACTAGCCAAGTGATAAGAATACACCTAAATTCTTAGAGTACAGGCCTTTACAGACAGGCCTGAATATCTATATCCTAACAAAGAGCAGCTCCTGGTCGCAGGTGAGGGATCACTTGATGTTTCTACTGTTCACGTGCGCTGCCCTGGGCCTGTTGGTAGATGACGCCAAGTCCATGTTAGTCCTGGTCCAATGCATAGAATTTATCAGGATGCTCCTGGACAACTCGTGGGCCACAGCCTCTCTCCCAACAGACAGGTTCGAGACCCTGAAAGGGCTCATTGACACAGTCATAAGGTTCCCACTGACTACAGCCAGAGCGTGCCTCCAGCTCTTGGGTCACATGTTGGTGTGCACATACGTGGTCCGCAACGCCAGACTCCCAGTGAGGCCCCTTCAGCTCTGGCTGGCCTCAGAGTTCTCCCAGGCCAGGGACAGGTGGACCTGTTCGCGAGGTGGCAGAACCGGTGCTGTCCCCAGTTCCGCTCCAGGCGGGGAGCGCTGTCTCTGATGCCTTCCTCCTGTCCTAGTCAGGCCAGTTTCTCTGTGCCTTCCCCCAATTCCCACTGATCAGCAGGGTCCTAGAGAAAATAAAGACGGACAAGGCACGGGTCCTCCTGATTGCCCCAGTGTGGCCCAGGCAGCATTGGTACAGGACCCTCATGGGCCTGGTGGTTGCTCTGCCACAGCCGTTGCTGCTCCTCCCAGACCTGCTCTCCCAGGATCGGGGTCGCCTCCACCACCCCAACCTAGCAGCTCTCCACCTCATAGTATGGTTGCTCAATGGTTAAGCAGAGTTGAAAGGACATGCTCGGAAGGGGTCCAGCATGTCCTCCCGGAAAGCAGACGCCCCTCCACATGCCGTGCCTACTTCGCAAGATGGTCCTGGTTCTCCAGATGGGCGTCCGAACAGGGTGTCTCCCTGGTGGCCGCCCCAATCCAGCTTATCCTGGACTACCTTCTCCACCTTAAAGCCCAGGGCCTGGCACCCTCATCAGTCAAGGTACATCTGGCGGCCATATCGGCCTTCCATCCGCCAGTGCAGGGGCACAAGTATTCCCCCATGCTATGACTGGCCGGTTCCTCAAGGGGTTATACCGTCTTTTCCCGTATGCTAGGCTCCCGGTCCCGCAGTGGGACCTGATCCTGGTGGTGTCCCATCTCACAGGGCTCCCGTTTGAGCTGCTAGCCATGTGCTTCTGGTCCCACCTCTCGTGGGAGGTGGCCTTCCTGGTCGTTATCACGTCAGCAGGGCGGGTCTTGGAACTCAGGGCCCTGACCTCCGAGCCCCCATGCACGGCTTTCATAAGGGCAAGGTTCGGCTCTGACCACACACTGTGTTCCTCCCTAAGGTGGTCTCCGCCTACCACATCAGTCAGGACTTTTTCCTGCTGGTCCTCTGCCCCAAGCCTCACGCGTCCAGTGAGGAATGCCGCCTCCACACGCTCGACGTGCAAAGGGCTCTGGCTTTGTACCTTGAGCAGACTAAGCCGTTCAGGAAGTCCTCCCAACTGTTCGTCGCCTCAGCTGAGCACATGAGGGGTCGGTCGATCTCCACTCAGTGTCTCTCAGTGTCACTTCGTGCGTTCGCACCTATGATCTGGCGGGTGTTCCCCCGCCACCGATTGTGAAGGCGCACTTGACTCGAGCTCAAGCCTTGTTGGCTGCCTTCCTGGCCCACATCCCCATCCAGGACATTTGTAGGGCCTCCACATGGTCTTCAGTTTACACGTTCACCTCGCACTATGCAATCGTCTCGCAAACCAGGGATGACGCCAGGTTCGGCAGGGCTGTACTCCGTCCTGAGAACTTGTGAACTCCTACCCACCTCCAACAGATATAGCTTGGAATCACCTATTGTGGAATACACATGAGCAATCACTCAAAGAAGAAAAGAAGTTACCTTTTCCGTAATTGGTGTTCTTCGAGATGTGTTGCTCATGTCTATTTCACATCCCGCCCTCCTTCCCCTCTGTCGGAGTTGTCTGGCAAGAAGGAACTGAGGGTGGGTGGAGCGCGCAGCTCCCTTTATACCACGCCATGGAGGTGCCACTCCAGGGGTTGCTGGGGCGCTCCCCTACGGGTACTGCTAGGGGAAAAACTTCTGGCACCTGTGCACGTGGCGAGCATGCACACCTATTGTGGAATGGACATGAGCAACACATCTTGAAGAACACCAGTTACGCAAAAAGGTAACTGACTTACGCTACTGACAACCTTACCTTTATTGCCAAATGGTTGTCAGTGTTGGCACGCTCTTCGTCCCTGTTCTGTCAAGAGTTTGTCTCCATTAGTCTCCCAATAAACCTTGAACTTTTGAAGGCCAACTTAAATTCATGTAGTATAACAGATCTGTGGAGAGTAAGTCATCAGCCTATTTGTCATTTTGAAGGCAGAACCAGTCCTGCCAGTCTCTGGCAAGAAGGTGTATGGCCCAGTCCATGAAGATCCAACCATTTTTTCTTTATTATTCTGCCTGTACCTCTGCAGGCAGTTACAGACACACTCTGCTGCTGAGGAGAAAAGGAAAGGAAAAAAAATCTTTAAACTTCAGCTGCAGAATCATTAAAACTGTGCTGTCAGTTTTGCCCTCTTACAGAGGGAAATCCCTCCTTTGTGTTTGCCTGAGACTTCAGCAGCTTGACCCCATGCTTATCTTTATGGAGCAGTATCTGATGGACGAGCCCAGGAAGAAGACAGAATACACATTACAGACCCTTTGCAAGCAGCCAGTCTGAGCAGGGGACCCTTTGACCCCCTTACCACACAAATGGTCTCAGATGTCATTAGGCTGGCAAAAAGGCATGCTAAATAAACTGCAGTGTCTGGTATTCCTGCTAAACCTCATGGTGGGTAACACAAAGAAGAATAGGAGTACTTGTGGCACCTTAGAGACTAACCAATTTATTTGAGCATGAGCTTTCGTGAGCTACAGCTCACTTCATCAGATGTATACCGTGGAAACTGCAGCAGACTTTGCAGTTTCCACGGTATACATCTGATGAAGTGAGCTGTAGCTCACAAAAGCTCATGCTCAAATAAATTGGTTAGTCTCCAAGGTGCCACAAGTACTCCTTTTCTTTTTGCGAATACAGACTAACACGGCTGTTCCTCTGAAACAAAGAAGAATGAGCTATGAGCGGCATCAATTTCTCTGCATCCTTCAGTGGATTGATAGAGATTTTTTTTCTTTTGCAGTCCAAAGTCCCTTTGGGGCATGTTGCCTTAGACTCACTCCTTGATACGTTGTACAGTACAGTCCCCTCCTTTAATCCTCTCTATCTTGCCACATGGGTGGGGCAAAAGGCCTAAACGACCTAAGAAGAGCCAGAGCAATTTCAGCTCTGTGCAGTGGTGGCTTGGGGGAAGAGCGGTAGCATGCATCATGGGAGTGGTCATCTGGTCATCGTCTGACCTATTTAGAGTTCAAATTAATGTCTAGTCTTTAGCTGACCCTTGGGGTGGAGGGTGCTTCAGTCTGTAATAGGTTAATAGGAGGATTAGGTTTAGAAGTGTGAGCAACAAGGGTGATGTCGGGGTGGGAGTCTGCTACAGACCACTGGACCAGCGGGATGAGGTGGACGAAGTTTTCTTCCGGCAACTCATGGAAGTTACTAGATCGCAGGCCCTGGTTCTCATGGGAGACTTCAATCACCCTGATATCTGCTGGGAGAGCAATACAGTGGTGCACAGACAATCCAGGAAGTTTTTGGAAAGTGTAGGGGACAATTTCCTGGTGCAAGTGCTGGAGGAACCAACTAGGGGCAGAGTTCTTCTTGACCTGCTGCTCACAAACCGGGAAGAATTAGTAGGGGAAGCTAAAGTGGATGGGAACCTGGGAGGCAGTGACCATGAGATGGTGGAGTTCAGGATCCTGACAGAAGAAAGAAAGGAGAGCAGCAGAATTCGGACCCTGGACTTCAGAAAAGCAGACTTTGACTCCCTCAGGGAACTGATGGGCAGGATCCCCGGGAGAATAACATGAGGGGGAAAGGAGTCCAGGAGAGCTGGCTGTACTTTAAAGAATCCTTACTGAGGTTACAGGGACAAACCATCCTGATGTGCAGAAAGAATAGTAAATATGGCAGGCGACCAGCTTGGCTTAACAGTGAAATCCTTGCTGATCTTAAAGACAAAAAAGAAGCTTCCAAGAAGTGGAAGATTGGACAAATGACCGGGGGGAGTATAAAAATGTTGTTCAGGCATACAGGAGTGAAATCAGGAAGGCCAAATCACACTTGGAGTTACAGCGAGCAAGAGATGCTAAGAGTAATAAGAAGGATTTCTTCAGATACGTTGGCAACTAAGAAGAAGGTCAGGGAAAGTGTGGGCCCTTTACTGAATGAGGAAGGCAACCTAGTGACAGAGGATGTGGAAAAAGCTAATGTACTCAGTGCTTTTTTTGCCTCTGTCTTCACGAACAAGGTCAGCTCCCAGACTACTGCACTGGGCAGCACAGCATGGGGAGGAGGTGACCGGCTCTCTGTGGAGAAAGAAGTGGTTCGGGATTATTTAGAAAAGCTGGACGAGCACAAGTCCATGGGGCCGAATGCGCTGCATCAGAGAGTGCTAAAGGAGTTGGCAGATGTGATTGCAGAGCCATTGGCCATTATCTTTGAAAACTCATGGTGATCGGGGGAGGTCCCGGACAACTGGAAAAAGGCTAATGTAGTGCCCATCTTTAAAATAGGGAAGGAGGAGGATCTGGGGAACTACGGGCCAGTCAGCCAACCTCAGTCCCTGGAAAAATCATGGAGCAGGTCCTCAAGGAATCAATTCTGAAGCACTTAGAGGAGAGGAAAGTGATCAGGAATAGTCAGCATGGATTCACCAAGGGCAGGTCATGCCTGGCTAATCTAATTGCCTTCTATGATGAGATAACTGGCTCTGTGAATGAGGGGAAAGCGATGGATGTGTTATTCCTTGACTTTAGCAAAGCTTTTGATATGGTCTCCCACAGTATTCTTCCCAGCAAGTTAAAGAAGTATGGATTGGATTAATGGACTATAAAGTGGATAGAAGGCTGGCTATATCGTTGGGCTCAATGGGTAGTGATCAATGGCTCCATGTCTAGTTGGCAGCTGGTATCAAGCAGAGTGCCTCAAGGGTCGGTCCTGGGGTCGTTTTTGTTCAATATCTTCATTAATGATCTGGAGGATGGCGCTGATTGCACCCTCAGCAAGTTTGCAGATCACACTAAACTAGGAGAAGAGCTAGATATGCTGGAGGGTAGGGATAGGACACAGAGGGACCTAGACAAATTAGAGGATTGGACCAAAAAAAATCTGATGAGGTTCAACAAGGACAAGTGCAGAGTCCTGCACTTAGGACGGAAGAATCCCATGCACTGCTACAGACTAGGGACCAAGTGGCTAGGCAGCAGTTCTACAGAAAAGGACCTAGGGGTTACAGTGGATGAGAAGCTGGATATGAGTCAACAGTGTGCCCTTGTTGCCAAGAAGGCCAATGGCATTTTGGGATGTATAAGTAGGGACATTGCCAGCAGATCGAGGGACGTGATCGTTCCCCTCTATTCGACATTGGTGAGGCCTCATCTGGAGTACTATGTCTTCCTTTCTAGGCGCAGGACTCTGCACTTATCCTTGTTGAACCTCATCAGATTTCTTTTGGCCCAATCCTCCAGTTTGTCTAGGTCACTCTGGACCCAATCCCTACCTTCCAGCGTATCTACCTCTTCCCCCAGCTTAATGTCATCCGCAAACTTGCTGAGGGTGCAGATCACTGTAGTTAACTGTATCTAGAACTGAATGTGAAGATGATGCAGAGGTTCTAGCTGGGACAGAAGGGTGTACTTGCCTGTTCTGTGGCTGAGGCTATTGTGAGCACATCAGGAACCAAATACATCCCCTGGCTCCTGGTCAGCTTTCAATGCCAATTTAAGTCATTGGCCCTAATTTTCAAAGTAATTAATGGATTGAGCCTCCGCTGTATCAAATACTTAAATTCAATCTGTGAACTTCTTGGGGCTGATGTTCTGTTGGAAACTGGGATTCACTGTATCTTGATTCAGCTGAGAAATTTTGAAGTTTTTGCTTAAGCTATGAGGTGCATAAATAGTTATTCTTGAAATGAATTCCATATTAGTCTTCTGACCGTTTGGTTATCTTTTGCTGTGGATTTTATTTCAAACTGGCAAGCTATTTTGGGGTGGGATCATTTCCTTCCAGTGACTGACAGGTCTGGTTTAGTCTTCAAACTGCAAATTAGGCTGGGGTCCCACTGTAATGGGTCTATGGACCTTATTATCTGGAGAGAGGAAATTTTCAGATAAACTCAGATACATTTTTGTGTCTGTTCAGTATTCTTCACATGAAGCAACTTGCTCTTTAGAGCTGGGCAAACTTTTTTCTCCAGTAGATGCATCTCTCTAAAGAGCGCCAAGTTCATGCACACGAGCACTATGTCTTTCATACAGTTTGGATCCATGCAGGCGATCATTATGAAGAACCACAGATATGATGGGAAATGGCTAATTTTTGTTTTCCTTTTCCAAGCTAAATAACCTACAGAAGGTCAGTATACATAGTGAAAAATGAATTAGTTTAATTTTTCTCTGTTTAAAAAAAAAAAAATCAGATTATACCAATAGGGAAATCTTGTGTTTAAAATGGTTTTTAACATAGTGCTCCTCAATTGTTCATCTTGTTAAATCACACCACATTAAATCACAAGTTTGATTCTATATATTTATATGAAAAGTGTTTAGCAAAGTGTCTATTTTTAATACTACTAGTATAAAAATTGTGGAACTGAAACTCTACAGGCCATAGATTTACTAAAATGAACAAGCACAATTTTAGCTTTTTTTAAAAATATTTCAAAGCAATACACAACTTTAAGTTGCAAATCTTATAATGCACCTAATTCTTTTATTTTTTTAACATAAAATCTGTAACACGTCCATGAGAAATATTAAGGGAGGATGATTTGAAGGCAGTGTCTTGTGCCTGCAGCTCCGAACTCATGCAGAAGCCGCGGTGTGACCACTGATGTTCATATGACATATATATAAAGTACCAATATGTTAAATTAAAAGGTTTAATTTACAAATCATTTTTACATTTTCATTTTTGATAGATTTCATTCATATATGTGAAAATCTTTGCCATGAAGGAGAATGTGGACCATGCTCTCGTACATCAAATATTTACTGTAGGTGTGCCTTCAAAACAAAGGTAAAACTTTAAACACTAATCTCTAGTAACAAGCTCTCTTAAAAATTATCTGGGGGAAGGAGGCGCTATACACTGTAGTAGCAAGTAGTACTGCTAGATTTGTAGAACCAGTAGGAAATAGCTAGCTCAACATGCGGGTCATTTACTTATATGTTTCATCAAGTTCAGGAGTGTGCTTTTCAGTTTATATGTACATGATTTTATTCATTAATTTAGCTGTGGAAAATCCATCTTCTCCCACAAAACTACTACAATTCAGTTAATGTTACTTCCACCAAAAGCATTAGAAGTTAGAAGTATGTCATGTGCATGGTGATTTGATGTGGAATTTTGGAGAGTGGTGTTTGTGCTGTGGAACGTTGCTAGTGCTACCATATTAATGCTGCTAGGGCTGCTGCTCTTGGAGCTCTGATTTTAGCTGCACTAGAACAAAATGCAGCATATTGATTCATTAGACCTCGGTCTTATTCCTAAAGAAAGACCACATGCTCAGTTTGGTGGCAAAGACACTCAACCAGGTTTGCTGTCAACAAAGTACAGTCCTAGTGCCACATAGGCGCTCAGTCATGGAATTAAACATGTATACCCCTTACAAGGTACTAGTTCAATCAACAGAACAGGATGCTATCTCCTAAACTAGTACAAAGATGCCCTGCATGACTTCTCTTTTCATATATTGATACAGACAAGTTACATATTACATTCCATATGCTTTTCATTATAATCCTGTACCTTGTACCTGTCAGTTGGAACAAAACGTCTTCATCCATTTTCCTGTCCTTCCCTCCTTACCTTATGAGGGGTCTGTGGGTCCATGAGTGTAGCATTTCCTAGAAATGTGTTTCTGCAGTTACTTGAGAACTCTGGGCATTTCTGTATCATCCTCTCAGGTCAGGAATGTGCTTTCTAATACCTGGTGTGTTGCCATTCTGCCAAGGCCTGGCATATGCTGGTTCACAGCCTTTGGCTCACACTGTTAGTTATGCCTAGGGCTCCCGCAAGGCTTACGGGGGAGTCATTTGTTTAGCAGTCTCCATTTCTTCCTCACTCTATACATTTGTACAGTGATCCAGCAGATTGTCAGTTTGTATATTGCCAGTAACAGGCCAATTGTTTTATTATTATTGTGTGGAACCCGATCTTTGAAGCAATTTGATAGTGTTGGAGCCTTAATGAATGTGACATTCATGTGTTCACAGTAGTATCTTCAAACCATGTATATCTGATGTTTCTGTGACTTTGCCGCCAAGGTCCAATATGGTCCCTGCAAACTTGCTTTCCTGATAAATGTTTGGGTGAAAGGCCTAGGATTATCTCTTACTGCTGTGAGTTCCAGCATAGCATCTTCTAGCTTTTGCAGCTCCTCAGAGAACTCGAGATCCCGTCCTTGAAAAGTAAGAGTGGTAAATCACCAATGTGATTGAAGTCTATCATGAAATACCACATGTCCTGAAAATGGCATTTTAAGAGCCTGAGACAAGGGCCATGTCCAGACAACACTCTCAAGTCCGCCCTTTGAACCTATGGAAACATGTATAACAATACCTACAGCAAAACTTCCCCCTCCTGGGGGTATTACAGCTCACTCCATGTGAGCAGAAGCTGCTTTCACATCATCCTTATCGGACGTTCTGCTGCAGAGCAGCAACTTGGAGGTCTGTCCACATGTTCATAACACACTATGCTCTAACTCAAGCTGCAACTGTATACCAGCTTCCTTGCACTCTCTGCTAGTCAACCACGTGTGGAATAAACACAAGGACAATCACTCGAAGAAGAAATAGAGGGTACTTATTGTAACTGGAGGTTCTTCAAGATGTGTGGTCCCTAACTGTATTCCCCTACCTGCCCTCCATCCCCTCTGCTTTGGATTCTGTAAAAAGAGGAACAGGAGAGGCACTGATCCATACTGCCTCTTATACCCTCAGTCAGGAGCACGAGAGAAACTGTTGCGCATGTGAGCGTTAAGAGACACTGCTTTGAAGAATTTCTGGACTCGGGCACATGGCACACGTGTACCCACTTGTGGAATACAACGGATAGGGACCACACACTTCGAAAAATCTCCAGGTACAGTAAGTAACCTCCATTTACTCACCCTTTGCAGTAACTGTGGTTCTTCGAGCTCTGTCCCCCTGTTGATGATCACTACCTACCCTCCTTCCCCTCTGCTTCAGAGTTTCCTCTATGGAAGATTGTGGTAGAGAAGGAGTTGAGGGTGGTTTGCCTGCACAGACATCTGTGTGGGGCACAAGAATGTATGGGACAGATGCACAGGCCAAGTGGATGCTAATAAAAATTTCCAATTGAAGTTGCATGGGGTGCGCACGGACGCGTGCAAACACACACCCACCCACCCTCTGAAGTGGAGTACCTATGGGGGGCACATCTCAAAAAAGTAGTTTTTAACTGCACAGGGTGAGTTACCTCTCCTTATGTGTGTCATCAGTTATTGGCTGTGTGTGTGTGTTCTTGCTGTGTGCTGCTTTTGCTCTGGCCAGATAGCCTGTCCAGCAGGCTCCAGTCCAAGAAGACCACAGGCTCCATTCAGTAGCGAAGGAACTTGGCCAGGTTTATTGTCCACGAAGCACTGTCCTAGAGTCCTGGCTCAATGGTTACAGGTACGTTAACACATGTATGCCCATTACAATGGATTCAGCTCTCTCAACAGCGGGACTTTCTATTTCCCCCTCGGCTAAACATAACACCCTGTCTGTGACCCCTCTTTTATACACTGATACAAATAAATTACCTGTTGCCCCTCTGATGTGGTTAGTTACCACCCTTTACATTGTACTTCTTGGTTTAATCAAAGCATCTCTATCCATCATCCTATGATCCTGACCGTATCTTTAAGAGGGGTCAGTAAGTCCCTGTACCATCTTCAGGGAGTGTGTTTACACCATAACCTTGTATTGGGGTTTTCTGGCACTACCCTTCTAGAATGTGCTTACATGACTACTTAGTTCCTAGGCGTGCTTGTGTTTTTGCAACGCCAGCCCTGTTCTTGCCAAGTTCATGTATTGGACGGTGAACCCGCAAGCCGGCATCTGCTTTATAACAGGGCAGGGCTTGACTTTTGTTTGGGCCTTAGGTCTTACACCAGGCCCTTATACCAAGCCTCATGTCTCAGGCTCTCTCTTTCTACTACATTCCCCCACTTTTTGCCTTTTTATGGGGAGGATATTTTAACCATTGTCACGGAAAAAGCATAATGCATGGACTGAAGATGTCCCAGTGGGCTAAACACTGTTATAGGGCCACCTTATTTTACCTTCTCCACATTCATTCCCCATCTGTTCCTTGGTCTGCACATTCCCTCGTATGACTGGTGGACAGATTTTAAGTTCCAGTTATGTCTTAGTCCCTTATGGTGGGCCTGGGAATGTTAGCTCAGGAACTTTGAGGAATGTAATTTTATGTTTGAGATTTGGGCACACATACCCATATTATATATATGGGAATATATGTATAGTATCACAGAATATCAGGGTTGGAAGGGACCTCAGCAGATCATCCTGCTCAAAGCAGGACCAATCCACAATTAAATCATCCAACCAGTTTTTGCCCCATATCCCTAAATGGCCCCCTCAAGGATTGAACTCACAACCCTGGGTTTAGCAGGCCAATGCTCAAACCACTGAGGTATCCCTGCCCCCCCCCCCCCCCACGTGTACATGTGACACTGCCTCATATTTGAGCATCACAATCCTTTTCTAATCTGCTGTTGTCGTCTGGCCCTTTTACTTTGGTTCTGCAGATAGCAACACACTCATATTAGGGCAATTACAGTTACCATCTGTATTATCATTAGTAGTAGGATGAGTGTTTTGGAATACTGGGATAGGCATTATTTCAGGGTGTCCCACAGTGCTATGTATATAAGAAGTAAAACAGAAGTTTGGAGTAGACACATCACAAATGAGGCCTTTATATATAAATATTTTGTAATTAGTTACTAACTACATAATACTGTACATCCATGTTACAGGTTACCCTTACTGCTGATTGTCACCCTCTATTCCTGAGGGAATTCAGCACCAAAAAATTAAAAATTTCTGTGGACACTATTTTAAAATTCTGCATATTTTATTTGTCAAAATAACATAATATAATCACACGAGTTTCAATATTTTGGTAATTTTATTTCAAAATACTTGTCAGCAAGTATGTCTGTAACAATACAGACAAAAAAGATTCAGGAAATGTGTGTTTAACAAATAGATTCCTTACTAGGCATGTTAATACAGAACTTTGAGTAATTAATTTAAACTACAAAAAAGAAACTTATTTCCTGCACCCCTCAGAAGAAGTACAAAGGCTCGGGGAAGTCAGAGGTAATGGAGGAACTGAGGGAGAAGGAAGGAGCCTGGGAGTGAACCAGGAGGGTTGTTGGGTGTGGATAGGAGAAGTATGGAACATTTTCTTTTTGGAGGGATTGCTAGGGAGTTGGGAAGCCCAACTATGCGGACCCTGGCTCTTCCATTCAGTCAGACACGTCTGTCCCTGTCCCTGAGTGGGCCTGCACCCACTGTTTCCCTGTGCCCCTCCATTCATCCCCTGATTCAATACTGTCACCCCACAAGCTCCTGTGCCCGTGATCCAGTCTGTCCCGCTCCCCCCACTAGCCCTTCTGAACCCCAGTCTGTGATCTCCCAGCAGCCCTGTGGGCCCCACTCTGCTTCCTAACCTGGCTCCACAGGCAGGCTGCTGTGATGAACGCAGCGGCTAGCTGTTACTGCTGGTCAGCTGGCTGTTCTGGTGCCACAGCGGCCTCTGGTGGGCGAAAGGTGGAACTGCAGCACTTTTTCAGCAGACTGTATTTTCGAGGGGGTAGGGGGGAAATTCTGCATCAGACACAAATTCTGCATGTTTGCAGTGGCATAGAATTCCCCCAGGAATAATCCTCTGATCAGCTTCTCTAGGCAGGAAACAGGAACAGCTAGCTTCTGTGTTCCATTGGTTGCATACCTCTGATACACCAGTAGTTGACGTAGATCCAGTTATTTCTTATAGATGCTGTCTTCCAGATAAACCTACTGAATGGACAGTAACCAATTTACCAAATATTGCTGTGTCAGAATTTAATTGTTAACCAGACACCAAACAAGAATGTTTTGAATAACCTGCTTCATTTAGGATGCAGTGTCACTGACCCCAAATTTTGACTGTTACTAACAGGGAATTTGTTTGCATAATTTGACATATTGCCAACCCATTACTGTTTTTGTTATACACCAGCAATACCAATGCCAGCTAGCTGTTTGTTTCTAGTGAGGTTAGGTGATTAAAAAAGGAAAATATTTCCTAATGAGTTGGTTATGGTAGTTACTATGTAACTTCCATAAACAATACAAATAACTTCTTTGCTGGTTTGTTGTTTCCTTGCTTTGTTGTTGGCTGCCATTAGTTTAATTTTTACCTGTGTGTTGGTTAAACAGTTTAGCAATGGCGTTTACACAGTAGCTAAATTCATTCATATTTCAATGGTAAAGATTTAAAACCACCGGCACATGAACTCACTTTGCTTAATAATATACAATTTAAATGACAGTTAGACCTGGTCCAGCTAGTGGTATTTAGCTGATTGCCTACCTAATTGTCCATATATAGTAGACTGAGGTGTAGTTGGCTAGTCTGTTGTTTATAAAGCACTTCATTTTTCTTTTCTTGATGCCTGGGGTTACTTCACTGTGTACTGATGTCTTCTGGTGTCTTCAGTCAGTGGGATGCAACCATAAACAGCTTAAGTTGATTAACAGAATAAAGTTTTTACATTCCTCTTTTTTTCAGTAACCCAGATTTAATACACAGATTAACTTAGTGTGCATTATTAATTTTTTATATACTAAATATAGTGCTTAACTGCTGAAATAGATGTACACGATCTTCTGTGAGAGGAAGTACTGCTCTCCACTGCTGAGCACTCTGTTTTAGCAAAAGAGTTAGTAACAGAATTTTTATCCAAGCTTTCTAGAGTTAATTTGCTTGTGATACCAATTCCACTTCTGCTAACTGTTTAGAAGCACAAACTTTAACCACCACTACTTCCCTTTAACATAACATTAAAGAAAGAGTGTAAACATTAAACCAAACTGAATTTTAAATGCTGGTCTATGAAAACACATTGAGAGTATTAAACTTAGATGTATTTGGGGAAAAAAAGGTGTTAATGTGTTGAAATTATTTGGTTAGCTTTAACATTTTGGAACATAACCAGACATAGTTTATATTGATATCTTTTTTACCATTTTTGCTATAACATTCTTATAACTATATTTTAATACTTAATAAAGGTGCAAAGAAGTTTATAAAAACCCAAACAAGAAATTGACATTTTGTTAATATTACTGTTGAATTACTGGTGATGTTTCCCTTTACATTTTTTCCTTTGACTAAAAAATCCCCTTGTGATTACTAAAAGAGAATTCTTTTTGTTTGCAATTGCATTATTTGTTGAGGCAGAAATATATGTACATATATTTATAACTGAGGCCTTTTTGAGCTTTTGCAAAAAAAATTAATTGGTTAATACTGTTACGATGGTTATACCCCAACCATAATATTAAAATAATGTTGTACCATTTATATTTTAAAAAAGTATAAAAGTGACTCTTGTTGTAACAAAATAAAAGAAAAAAGTGGTCACGTGACACACAGCACAGAGCAACATACAAGATATACAGGACAAAATTACAATTAAAAATGAATGGCACCAGAATTATATTTATAACTATACAAGATAAGGCATTAAGAACCTTAGGTATTAAAGCAATGCATTATAGAAAATAAACAGGTGAGTAAAAGAGTTAAAGATCTAAATAAGCAAGTTATTACCGTTTCATTTTAAACTTTTAATAAGAATTGATAAAAATTCATATGAAGTTATTTTCCCCCTTTGTTGTATTAGATTAATAAGTTAAGGCATTTTCCATTTCTTTATATTACTTTACTTTAAAAACTCTTCTATATGGAAATGTTTCAAATATTAGTCAGTGGTTAAAATTAGAAGCAGTCTGCATTTCTGTTGCTTGGCAACCATATCTTCAAGAAAATTAGGAGTAATTCCAGCTGTTGATTCCTGAAGAGTGTAAATAATTAATTTACTGGATTTATTTAAAGTAAAACTTTTACCTAATTTTCTCTGTTGTTTTGTTCTGTTTTCAGTTGTTTTTGTCTTTTTTAGCAATGGTGGTTTTTGGAATAACTATAACTTTTAACTTTTAAAACAGAGAGAGAAAGCAGAAGTGAGAAGAGGCGGGGAGTGCAGGGGAAGGGAGGGATACCTGAGCCAAGAGAGATTAACTCTATCAAATTATCTTAAAGTACAGGCAGCAGCAGTGAGTTTAGCAAACTGAGAGAGGATATAAGGGAAAACTTAACTGAAGTAAAAATATTTGAGAAAGAAGATTATATTATTAGCTCTGAGCTGAGGCTCCGTGGGTTAAAGCAGTTGGGAACCTGCACCCCTGGTTTTTATCCTGGCTCTGAGATGAGAGTAGGGGTCATTACTTGCTCTTGCAATATCTGAATTTGTTCCCCCAGTGTCTGTTGCTTTTGTCCTCATGCCAAATAGATTGCAAGAGTGCCCTTGCCTGCTACAGTTAACTGTTTTGGGGCAACTCTATGTATTAATGCATCAATTTTAGGTATTAAACTGCTCACTCTCAGTATTTCACTTAGAAATTCTTTTTTGTCCACTCCCCCATGATAAAGTCGCAGCTCCAGTTTCCTAATGTGCTCTGTGAACTGTTCCATTTTTTCCTTCATCTGATTTACCAATCCAGTGAAAGTATTGTTTGCTACTTCTCCCTCCTGTGCACTTTTCCTGTTCTGACAAACACCAGTCTAGGACTCAGTTTAGCTTTTAGTGGAACCTGGCTTTTATCAGACAATGCAAGGGCCCGTGGCCAGTTTGGGTCATTCCCAGAGGCCCCATTGCAGCACCCATTCCAATCACTCCATGTTACATCTTTTAATTTTTCTCAGGCCACCTTTTTCCATTTCTGTTTCCATTTTTCAGGCACTATATAGGTACCCGAAACCCATTGCTGACCAATATTTATAACCGGGGATGGCACTTCTATTTTTTGAAGATTCTTTACAGCTATTTCCAACATTTTATTCTGTTCCTGTGCTTTCTGTAACGTATAATGTCTCTGAACTGCTTGCCACCCTGCTAGAAGAGCAGAAGCATTTCAGATCTCTGTTGCTTCTCTTGCTTCTTTTTTTTTTCTTCTTCTGTTAGTTGCCCTGCCAATTTTGTGGCCTGTTGTGTACATTTCTTACTCTTATTATTTTCTAAGGCTATAGTCTCTGCCCAACCTTATAGATTCCATTCCATGTTTCTTCCCCCTATCTCTTTTAAATTCATATGGACCTCCTTTACTGGCAGTCCAACATGTCCATACCTTATGAAACTCATCAAAAACATTGTTGCAGGTGGTTTTGGGTACATGTCGTCAGTCGCCCCTCCCTCCATGAAAGCAATGGCAGACAATCGTTTTGCGCCTTTTTTCTGTGCAGACACCATACCACGGCAAGCATGGAGCCTGCTCAGCTCACCGTCACCGCTGTTGTGTCCTGGGTGCTGTTGTTAGCAGACGGTGCAACTGCTAACCGTCATCATCCACCACTTCCGCTGCAACTCTACTCTCCTGCTCTTGTAAATGAGCTCAGTCTCAATAGCAAATTTCTCCATGTTGTCGACATGCACCGCTTCTGCTGCAACTCAGCTTTCCTGCAGATGCCATACCACGGCAAGCAAGGAGCCCACTCAGTTCACCGGCACTGCTGCTGTTGTGAGCATTGTAAACACCTCACGTGTTATCCTGGAGTATATACATAACCGGGCTAAGAGACACCAGCACATGGACGATTTTGATGAGGAAATGGACACAGAAGTTCGTGAAAGGATGGGCTGTGGCAATTGGGACATCCATGGTGGCAGTAAGGCTGGTTGATACAGTGGAACGCCAATTCTGGGCCCGGGAAGCGAGCACAGACTTGTGGGACCGCGTAGTGTTGCAGGTATGGGATGATTCACAGTGGCTGTGAAACTTTCACATGTGTAAGGCCACTTTCCTTGAACTCTGTGAGTTGCTTTTCCCCGCCCTGAAGCACAGGAATACCAAGATGAGAGCTGCCCTGACAGTTGAGAAGTGAGTGGCGATAGCCCTGTGGAAGCTTGCAATGCCAGACAGCTACCGGTCAGTCAGAAATCAATTTGGAGTGGGCAAGTCCACTGTGCAGGCTGCTGTGATCCAAGTAGCCAGTGCAATCATTGACGTTCTGTTATCAAGGGTAGTGACTCTGGGAAATGTGCAAGTCATGGTGGATGGCTTTGCTGCAGTGGGGTTCCCTAACTGTGGTGGGGTGATAGACGGAACGCATATTCCTATCTTGGCACCGGACTACCTTGCCAACCAGTACATAAACTACAAGGGGTACTTCTCAATGGTGTTGCAAGCACTGGTGGATCACAAGGGACATTTCGCCAACATCAACATGGGATGGCCAGGAGAGGTGCATGATGCTTGCATATTTAGGAACTCCAGGCTGTTCAAGCAGCTGCAAGAAGGAACTTACTTCCCAGACCAGAAAATTACTGTTGGGGATGTTGAAATGCTAATAGTTATCCTTGGAGACCCAGCCTACTCATGAAGCCTTACACAGGCAACCTGGACAGTAGTAAGGAGCAATTCAACTATAGGCTGAGCAAGTGCAGAATGGTGGTAGAATGTGCCTTTGGACATTTAAAAACTCGCTGGTGCTGTTTGCTAACTAGGTCAGACCTCAGCACAAGCAACATTCCCATTGTTATTGCTGCTTGCTGTATGCTCCGTCATATCTGTGAGAGTAAGGGGGAGACGATTATGGCGGGGTGGGAGGTTGAGGCAAATCGCCTGGCATCCGATTTTGAGCAGCCAGACACCAGGGTGATTAGAAGAGCACAGCTAGGCGCACTGCACATCAGAGAGGCTTTGAAAACCAGTTTCATGACTGGCCAGGCTACGGGTGCAACCATTGTGTGTGTTTCTCCTTAATGCAAACCCGCTCCCCTTAGTTGATTTTAATTCCCTGTAACCAAACCACTGTCCCTCCCCCTTTCGAAATAAAGTAACTATTGTTTTGAAACCATGCATTCTTTCTTTATTAATAAAATAAAAAAGTGAGTTAACTGACAAGGTAGCCTGGGTGGGGTGGGAGGGAAGGACAAGGCCACATTGCTTTTTGTAGCCACGCTACAAATCAAACTGTTTGAATGACAGCCTTCTGTTGCTTGGGCCATCCTCTGGAGTGCAGTGGCTGGGTGCCTGGAGCCTCCCCCCACTGCGTTCTTGGGCGCCCGGTTGAGGATGATATGGAACTTAGGGAGGAGATCACGCGGTTATACAATGGATGCAGTGGGGGTCTGTGCTCCTGTTGGCTTTCCCGAAGCTCCACCAGATGCTTCATCATATCCGTTTGCTCCCCCATTAGTCTCAGCATCGCCTCCTGCCTCTGCTCTTCGTGCTCCTGCCTCTGCTCTTCATGCTCTCTTAATGCTTTCCTGGCCTCTAACACTGAATGCCTCCATGCATTAAGCTGTGCCTTAGCAGTGCGGGGGGACTGCATGAGCTTGGAAGACATGTCATCATGAGCATGTGCATTTTTTTTGCTTTCTAATCTGCAATAACCTCAGGGATGGAGATGATAGGGGGAGCATAGAAACATTTGCGCCTGGGGGTGGGGGGGAGATAAAAAGGGAGAGTAAAATTTAAGATGGTACATTTCTGAGAACAAAAGGGATACTCTTTCACAGTGAACCAAGCAATTCACAGTAGACAGCACATGTGCTTTAGGTACAAGGTCACATTTTTCCTTTTATATTGAGAGCCTGCCAGTATGGTGACACATCACACACGGCTGGGCAACAGAATTCGGTTTCCAGGCAGCCATGGTGTCATAAATATAAAGGGGGAGGGGGGGAGGCGGCTTTTGTCTGTCTGTGTGATACCTTTGCTGGGAACCGGGAACAGATCAAGGATGCAAGCCTTCCAACTCCTGTAAAGTTAGTTAGTAATCTAGCTAGAAAATGCATTAGGTTTTCTTTGTTTTGGCTTGTGAAATTTGCTGTGCTGGAGGAAATGCGTATTCCTGTTTTTGTGCCTTTTTGTAACTTAAGGTTTTGCCTAGAGGGATTCTCTATGATTTGAATCTGACTGCCTGTAAGACTATCTTCCATTCTGATCTTACAGAGTTGTTCTCTTTATCTTTTTTTTGTTCTAATAATAAAGTTCTATTTTTTAAGAACCTGATTGGGTTTTTTGGATCTTAAAAATCCAAGGCTGGTCTGTGCTCATCTTGTTTATTCTCAAGCCTCCCCAGGAAAGGGGGTGTAAGGGCTTGGGGGGGGGTATTTTGGGGAAATAGGAACTCCAAGTGGTCCTTTCCCTGTTCTTCGTCTAAATCACTCGGTGGTAGTAGCATACTGTTCAAGGACAAGGCGAAATTTGTGCCTTGGGAAAGTTTTTAACCTAAGCTGGTAAAAATAAGCTTAGGGGGTCTTTCATGCGGGTCCCCACATCTGTACCCTAGAGTTCAGCATGGGGAGGGACCCCTGTGACACATGGTAAGGCACAGGGTACGCGGGGTTGGCTTCTTATGTATACCACGTGGGAATGGTTTCAAACTGCAGCGCCATCCTTTCCCATAGCAAGCAATGGGTTGGGTTTCACTTTTCAAAGGAGGGGTTGCTGCTTTTGGGTGGATGTGCAGCACACACCTCCCCCCACCCCACCTCATGGCTATTCTCTGGGATGATCCCTTCACCCCTCCCCCCCGCCGCTTGGCTATTCTCCAGGATGATCTCTTTTAGCCAAGCACAAACAGCCCAGCATGAACGGGGTCCTTTTACTGTTCCCTTACAAAAATTTGCCTATTTCAGCCAGTTGACCATGAATGATATCGCTTTCCTGAGGCTAACACAGAAAGATATAGACCAAATGTTGCTTGAATGCGACCAAAACCTAGGGCCATTCGCTGCCATGCTTTGTGCTGCAGTGATTCCAGAATACTTGCTACTGGCTTGCCTTGCTAAAGTGTCCTACTGTGGAGGATGAAATAAGGCAGCCCTTCCCAGAAACCTTCTGCAACGGCTTTCAGGGTACCTCCAGGAGAGCTTCATGGAAATGTCCCTAGAGGATTCTTGCTCCATCCCCAGACATGTGAACAGACTTTTCCAGTAGCTGTACTGACCGCGAATGCATCTCAAGTCTTCAGGGCAAATCAGACATGAAACAGTATTGCTTTTAAACCCTGTACTGTAGTTACAAATGTGTACTCACCAGAGGTGCCTTCTCCGGCTTCAGGGTCGGGGATTGGCTTCAGGGTGATTAAAAGGTCCTGGCAGCTGGGGAGAACGGATTCACCGCTTGCCTGCTGCGCATTCCCCTCCTCCTCCTCTTCCTCATCCACAAAATCCTCTTCCCTGTTGCATGAAACTCCCCCCTTGCAGGTGTCCACGGACAGTGATGGGGTAGTGGTAGGGTCCCCCCTAGAATGCCGTGCAGCTGATTATAGAAGCGACAGGTGTGGGGCTCTGACCCAGAGCACCCGTTTGCTTCCTTTGTCTTTTGGTACGCTTGCCTGAGCTCCTTAACTTTCATGTGGCACTGCTATGTGTCGCTGTTGTAGCTTCTGTTCATCATGCCCTGTGAGATTTTGGCAAATATATTGGCATTTCTTCTTTTTGATCGGAGTTCTGCCTGCACAGATGCTTCTCCCCATACACCAATCAGATCCAGTGTCTCCCTTTTGGTCCATGCTGGAGCTCGTTTGCGATTCTGGGAGGACTGCATGGTCACCTGTGCTGCTGAGCTCGCCACGCTGACCAAACAGGAAATGAAATTCAAAAGCTCCTGAGGCTTTTCCTGTATACCTGGCTAGTGCATCGGAGTTCAAATTACTATCCAGAGCGGTCACATTGGAGCACTCTGGGATAGCTCCCAGAGGCCAATACCGTCTATTTGAGTCGGCACTACCCCAAATTCAACCCAGCAAGGTCAATTTTAGCGCTACTCCCCTCGCCGGGGAGGAGTGATCTTAAACACAAAAAAGAAGCTTCCAAGAAGTGGAAGATTGGACAAGTGACCGGGGGGAGTATAAAAATATTGCTCAGGCATACGGGTGTGAAATCAGGAAGGCCGAATCAGCCTTGGAGTTGCAGCTAGCAAGGGATGTTAAGCGTAACAAAAGGGTTTCTCCAGGTATGTTAGCAACAAGAAGGTCAGGGAAAGTGTGGGCCACTTACTGAATGGGGGAGGCAACCTAGTGACAGAGGATGTGGAAAAAGCTAATGTACTCAATGCTTTTTTCGCCTCTGTCTTCATGAACAAGGTCAGCTCCCAGACTACTGCCCTGGGCAGCAAAGCATGAGGAGGAGGTGACCAGCCCTCTGTGGAGAAAGAAGTGGTTCGGGACTATTTAGAAAAGCTGGACAAGCACAAGTCCATTGGGCCGGATGCACTACATCCGAGGGTGCTAAAGGAGTTGGTAGATGTGATTGCAGAGCCATTGGCCATTATCTTTGAAAACTCACGGTGATCGGGCAGGTCCCGGATGACTGGAAAATGGCTAATGTAGTGCCCATCTTTAAAAAAGGGAAGGAGGAGGATCCTGGGAACTACAGGCCAGTCAGCCTCACCTCAGTCCCTGGAAAAATCATGGAGCAGGTCCTCAAGGAATCAATCTTGAAGCACTTAGAGGAGAGGAAAGTGATCAGGAACAGTCAGCATGGATTCACCAAGGTCAAGTCATTCCTGACTAATCTAATTGCTTTCTATGATGAGATAACTGGCTCTGTGGATGAGGGGAAAGCAGTGGATGTGTTATTCCTTGACTTTAGAAAAGCTTTTGATATGGTCTCCCACAGTATTCTTGCCAGCAAATTAAAGAAGTATGGGCTGGATGAATGGACAAAAAGGTGGATAGAAAGCTGGCTATATCGTCGGGCTCAGTGGGTAGTGATCAATGTCTCCATGTCTGGTTGGCAGCTGGTATCAAGCGAAGTGCCCCAAGGGTCGGTCCTGGAGCCGGTTTTGTTCAATATCTTCATTAATGATCTGGAGGACGGCTTGGATTGCACCCTCAGCAAGTTTGCAGATGACACTAAACTGGGAGGAGAGGTAGATATGGTGGAGGGCAGGGATAGGATACAGAGGGACCTAGACAAATTAGAGGATTGGGCCAAAAGAAATCTGATGAGGTTCAACAAGGACAAGTGTAGAGTCCTGCACTTAGGACGGAAGAATCCCATGCACTGCTACAGACTAGGGACCGAATGGCTAGGCACCAGTTCTGCAGAAAGGACCTAGGGGTTACAGTGGACGAGAAGCTGGATATGAGTCAGCAGTGTGCCCTTGTTGCCAAGAAGACTAACGGCATTTTGGGCTGTATAAATAGGAGCATTGCCAGCAGATCGAGGGACGTGATCATTCCCCTCTACTCGGCATTGGTGAGGCCTCATTTGGAGTATTGTGTCCAGTTTTGGGCCCCACACAGCAAGAAGGATGTGGAAAAATTGGAAAGAGTCCAGTGGAGGGCAACAAAAATTATTAGGGGACTGGAACACATGACTAATGAGGAGAAGCTGAGGAAACTGGAATTATTTAGTCTGCAGAAGAGAAGAATGAGGGGGGATTTGATAGCTGCTTTTAAGTACCTGAAAGGGGGTTCCAAAGAGGATGGCTTTAGACTGTTCTCAGTGGTAGCAGATGACAGAACGAGGAGTAATGGTCTCAAGTTGCAGTGGGGGAGGTTTAGGTGGATATTAAGAAAAGCTTTTTCACTAGGAGTGTGATGAATCACTGGAATGCGTTACCTAGGGAGGTGGTGGAATCTCTTTCCTTAGAGGTTTTTAAGGTCAGGCTTGACAAGCCCTGGCTGGGATGATTTATTTGGGGATTAGGTCCTGCTTTGAGCAGGGGGTTGGACTAGATGACCTCCTGAGGTCCTTTCCAACCCTGATATTCTATGAGTCTATCCCTTCAATAGCAGGGATACTGATCAAGTTGTTTCTTTTCTCCCATTTAAGTCTCCATTTTCTCTCATTCCAAACATCTGTTTCTTGGGATAGCAAGAATTAGAGCATCTTCTGAAAAGAGATCCCCTCTTCTCCTCATAGACAACCCAAGCCTGCTGACAGTGTGGGGACACAGCCCTGGAACACCCCCTTCCCACCGTCATGGCCGCCCTCCCCTCTCCAGGAAAGCAGCGGCCTCTCCAGGCAGCTTCCTGCCTCTGCCTCTACCTCTACCTGCCTGGCGAAGCTCAGCTGCTCCACAGGGAGGGAGGCCCACTGCTCCATGTGACCGAGCAATCTCGGGGGGGGGGGGTAGTATATGACCCAGCATGCCCCCTCCCCACTCGTCGCCTCTGCTTCCGATCCCTTCTTTTCTTGATAGACTGCTTGCTACTGCATCTGGCATGGCTTTCTGACTGAATATGAGAGTAGACAATTTAAAGGTTATCACAACTTAGTTGAAAGTTTTTTGACTGGACTATGATGCTTTTGTTGGGTGCATATGGGAGGTAGTTCAAGCAACGAAACTCTGACAATATTGATTGCCACTGTGGACATACGGGTGTGGTTAACCCTTCAGTCATGAATTTCAGACTTGAGAATTTCTTGTTACGAGATGTCATATTTTTGGTAAGATTTAAATTGACTATTAATGGAAACTTTTGTTCTGGGATATGTAATAGGATTCCCAACAGTGCAGCAAAATGGTACTGAAGCAAAATAACCGCAACAGTTTACAGTAGAATTTTTTAAATTAGTGCATTATTTTATTATTATTAATAGATCTCCGGTGAAAGTGCAAAATATCTCTTCCATTTTCTCCCCCATTAGTTTTTTAAAAAATGGATTTGGATTTATCACTTGAATCTTTGAAAATAATAGACAAAAACAGTCAGATGTGCTGTAGCTTTTTTTTAGAAGCAGGAAAATAAAATATTCTTCTGGATAGGTAAAAGGGATGCTCTGCTAGTGTTTGCTTTGCAGTGTCTGTCTGTTCCCTTCATAGATGTTGTCACCATTAATATAGCTAATATTTCTTTGGGAATGAGGTGAGGAGGTAAAAAAACAGTGCACTACTTTACTGTTTGTGTTGAAGAACCTCTAAGAAAAAGAGTAGTTAAAAATTGGTGTGATATGTAAACATAAAATAAAATGGGTATTTTGAGGTTCTTCTTTGACTGCTTTGTCCTATGTGTATTCCACATATGGGTACACGTCCACCCCATGTGCGTGAAATTGGAGGTTTCTAGCAAGTAGTGTCCGTTGGCCCGCACCTGTGCAATTGACCCGTGTTCTGAATCAAGTGCACAAATGGTGGGGTAGACTGACACCTCTCTATTTCCTTCTTACTGCCGCGTGGCTTGAGTCAGAATCTGCTATATCCACAGATCTCTCAGTGCTGCTTTCTTCTTCAAACCTGTAAATATATCGTACATAGTTTTGCTTTAATATTTTAGTGTTGTTTGAGTTTTTAATCTTAGTAAATCTTAGTGTCTCCCCTGTGGGTCCAACAAGCAGCAATCATGCCTTCTGTCCTCCAGTAAAAGGATATTCCATTCTTACTGACCCAACAACAATTAGATTCTTGAAAGGTCTAGGTAAGATCTTCTCATAAGTGGTGAAAACTGCATTACAATGGGACATCAACCTTGTACAGTCAGTACTTACCAAGTCACCATTTGAATCATTAGCAACATGTTGTATGATGCACATTCCCATGAAGATCACTTTTTTAGTTGCTATCACATTGGCCAGAAGCCAGAGCCAACTGGGAGCACTTGTGGTTTTGCTATTTTCATCAGCAGGTTTCCCTTTGCCTTCACCTTCACCTGACATTCATCCCTAAAGAAATTTCTGAGCTTTGCATCAATTGACCTATCTGCTTAATGGCATTCTTTTCAAAATTTCATACTTCCAAAGAGACGAGGAGACTTCACTCTTTGGACATCAGACAAGCTGTAGTGTTCTACTTGCAAAGGACAAAATCAATTAATAAATCACTAAGACTGTTTGGCACTATAGTGGAATGGTTGCGAGGGCAGGTATAAACTGCTCAAAGACTCTCTAACTGGATCTCTGGCTGCATCATTCTGTTTGTCCAGGTTACACACTTCTCCCCTGAATGTGGTAAGAGCCCATTCCACAAGAGCACAAGCAACCTCGACAGCGTCTCTTCAAGAAGTACCTATACTGGACATCCATGGATCGGCTACCTGGAGTTCTGTGATACATTCACAAAATATTAGGCCTTAGTTCAAGCATCCTCTACAAATGTAGCTGTTTGGACTGTGGTATTACAAGCATCTATACCAACTGCCTCCTCATACCCCCTCCTGTTAAACACAGCTTATCAATCACCCACAGGTAGAATACACATAGGGACTCGTGTTCCAAGAAGAGATAGAAGTTACTGACCTGTAACTGGAGGTTCTTCAAAATATCTGGTCCTTATCTGTATTCCACTACGCAGCCTCCTTCCCCTCTGCTTCAAATTCTTCTGCTTAGTGGTAAGAGAGGAACTGGAGAGGCATTGGTCTGATGCCCCTACCATCAGTTCGGAGCATGAGGAGAAAAACTTGCAGGACCAAATGGGCACTACTTGCTAGAAATCTCTAATCACAAGCACATGGTGTGCACACCTACCCTTGTGTGGAATACAGATAGAGACCAGACCATCCTGTTACAGGTCAGTAGCCTCCATTTTTTCCCCTCCTTTTATGATCAGGTTTTTTGTCCCACTTACTGCGTATGCGAATATTTGTAGTAGCTAAAAACCAATTGCTTGACTTTTTTTTTTTCATTTGATATACTGTCTGTAGTTGTTCGCTTTCTAGAACATTAAGCTCTCACTACATATCATTTGCTGTGATTTAATCTTTTCCTATCTGTTTCTTAGGAAGTCCCATGTGCCCTCCTCAAAAATAAAGGTAAATAGTTGTAATATACTAACCGTGAAATAGAAGCTTTAAAAACATTCTACTCAAACTGATGTATTTTTTGTGTTTGTTACTTCATATATTGAATGAAAGTATGTGGATGAAGAGATCAGATGCCGGTGGAGGTTGTATGAAGTATAGTGTGAATTTCATCCACTACACAATACTCTGATTTCATGTGCAAAGTTGGTGGTCTTGGGTTTTACGTATTTTTGCTACCTTTTTGTACTATATTATTTGCTTTGATTGCTCTTTTTAAGTTTATTTTAGATATTTAACACTCTTGTTCACTTAAATAGGGTCAAAATCTTTAAATTCTTTGGAATCAAAGCATGGGTGTGTATATATTTATATGCTGATTCATCAAATTGGTAGAAGGATTCAAATAATAGTAAATACATCAATATACCTTTCTATGTGCTTTCAGTGTTGGAAATTTCCAATGCAAATAGTTGGTTTATTCTCCTTCTGAATAGATCTTTTATTAAATCTATACTTGTGACCTCATGGAGGGGAAGCCCGTTAGAACTTTTCAGACAAAAAAGTCACCACCACTTACTTAACCTTATTTACTAAAGTTTTTCCCCCTTTTTCTAGTATTTTCACCATTGTGTCAAATGCACTTGCGCAATCTTAACCCTAAGTTTAGTGTTTTAGATCAGAATAGTTGTTTAAAAAAGTTAACAAAGTGTGCAGCATAAAATGTATCTGAGTTTGTTTCTCCTCCTGAAATTCTTAATGTTTCAAGTTTCCATAAGCAATATTTTCTAATTGGATTGTAGTTCCAATCCATATTAAGCCCAAAGACTTCATATAGTCCAAAACGTTTCAGTCCTCAGCAGACTATACTGTGTCCCACAGGCATAGAACAGGAGAGACCAAGCTGCCACCAATGGCAGAGGCCCCTGCAATGGAAGGGAATTGATTAGGTGAGATCTGCCCAGATGATCCCAGCAGGTGAACCCCATGCTACAAAGGAAGGCACAAAAAAAAAAAAAAAACCCAAGGTCCCTTGCAATCTGACCTAGAGAAAAATTCCTTCCCAACCCCAAATCTCATGATCAGTATAACACTGACCATTATGAGCAAGAGACACTAGTCAGTTTTCTAGAATGAATTCTATGTACCACCTCAGAGCACTGGTCCACCCCATCTCTAATGCTTCAGAGGAAGGCAAAAATAAAAAACCCACAGAATACGTCTAGCCAATTGCTTATTGGTAATGGGTCTACCCTTTTATTTCTACTGAATGGTCGATTTTAGACCAATAGAGCGGTTTTTAACTTTTCAATCTTTTAATCTTCTCTTTGTTTTATTAGAGGAAATTTCCTGTGTTGTTGGGGGAGGCTTTAGTCACTGGTGTTTAACCATTAGGAATAGTGAAGGCTGTTCATCTTGTGGCTCAGCATTTCCCATTTCAGACACTTGTATTCAATTCTTGACATGCTTGGCATTTGCCAATTTAGTGCTGCTTTTTCTAGATTTTCATTTGTCAGAAGCATTGCATGTCCCAGCTAGGATCCACGTGATACAGGAAGCCATGAGAATTTTGAGGACAGGTTCAGAATAAGAACTGATTCCAGGCTCTTTTGCACACTTTCAACCTTAGGAGACTCCAAAGTCCAGTGCTGAAAAATTCTTGGTTTTCAGGGAGTCTGGATTGTCCAGTAGGCCACAGAGTTCTGCAGTGTTCTTACTTAGTGCCAAAGGACCATTAGAAGAAAAAAGAACGGCAGTACCACTGTTCTTCACATGCGCACAAGACTGAAATCTTTTGACCTGCACTATCCATTGGGGCTGTGCCTGTGCCCTGCATGTGTTTGTGTCACTCAACCGAGAGGTAGAGTAGGAAATTGTAGTGCTGCTTTTCCTGCTGCTCAGGCTGATGAACTGGATTTGTGATTCTGTTTCACAACCACTCTTCTGTTGCTGGTTTTGATTTGATGAGCCTATTAGTGATTAGTGCTTCCCAGTATCCTGGACCTATTTTCTCCAGATCCTGTTTTACATTTGCATTCATTTCAATCTGGCTTCATTCAGCTTGAAGGGAGCCATTTCTCAAAGCGAGGCTTCTCCACTGTCTGGAGAGCAGCAGAATGTATGCTCTCCTGCTCTGAGCTGGAAATGCTTTGTGGCCTGATGTGGCACCAAGATATTTTGGATTTGCCTCTGTTGCCATTCAAGAAATGGTTTCAAAGATGAGTGATTCATCCTGTGATCCTCAATGGAACTTGATCCTCATCCACGTCAATTTTGATGCAACCAACTCTCATGGGAGGCCTTAGGACAAAATTATTTTCTTTAAGATGGTTTTTCTTTCCAGAGTGAGTGAATGAGTTGAACTCCCATCTTCTCTCCTCCTTATCTCCCTCGTTTTCCAGAAGGATATTTTTTGGCTTTGTTCAGAATTTGTTCACAAGATGAATACCAAGTTCTATCTATTGTTATTCTCCTTTCAGTCCTAATCTAGTATTCCCCACCCATGACTAGAAGCTGCATTTATTGGATGTTAAGCATGTTGTCAACTTTAATCCTATTCTGAGAGTTTAGAAAGTCAAAGCAGGCTTACAAAGGTAATGCTGCATCTACCATAGCTTTTGCTAGGTGGGTCTTATGCTGTATTCTTAAAGCATATGACCAGACTGTCAGATAAACTTGTCAGATTCCACGTAGCTAGATAAATCTTCATGAGCAGTGAACATGCTGAAGCTTTCATGAACAAGGTGTGTAAGACAGCAGCATGATCATCTCCTCACCTCCTTTATAAATTGTCATCAATTAGGTATCTCCACTTCTCAGGATACTTCCTTTGGCTGCAAGGACCTGATAGTGGCATGTTAAGGTAGTCCCACCTCCTCAGGTTACTGCTTGCTGCATCCTCTTTTTGTGCCTTAATCCAGTGTTGTAGGATAGAAGAGAAAGACATACAACAAAGGCAAAAATTACCAGTAATTCTGTCTGTCTTCTCCTCTTCTATACTATATCTCATCCACCTCCCCTTTGGGTTTGTTTTGCTGCTTGTTTTATTTCTTTCTGTCTTTCATGCTGTTTCCTTCTCTATAGATCTGGAAGTTCTCTTCCTGATGGGATGCAGTTGTGGCTGAGACTTATGGAATCAGGGGCAGGGCTTTAGAATGCTTTGCCTCAATGCTTCCAGTAGGTGTCACCATAACACTGTCTTTGCATTCAGTGTTGTAGGATGGGAGTTGAGGAGACTACAACAGTGTCACCGGTAACTAACATTCCCTACTTTATGTAGCAACATAAAGATGGTCAAGTTTTCAGATTTTTAAAATCTATTAGCTGTTTCATAAACCACTTTCTTAATATATTTAAGTAGTTCTAAGTATGTTAATGTAAACTTCCAAATTATGTTTTTATCAGTACTTGTCACTATTCTGCGGCATGCTTAGGTACTGCTGTAGGTATTTGGATGTAAACTGAAATGCACCCACTTTGGAGGTACCTCACAAGTGACTCCACTTCTCCTGTAACTTGCTGTTTACAGGGACTTTTTGCTCCGAACATTTAGTCAGTATATTGTCAGTTTATAATCTGTCACCAGTTTGAATTGTCTAAGAATCAAATGGTGGTATTTTCTTACCAGGAACGTTCCCCTTAATTAAAGACTAGTGGTGGTCATTTTAATACTGACGCTATTAAGCAAGAAGCCAAAATACAACCACCAGGCTTATATCTCACACTAATTATAAAAGACAGTTTGGTCCAGTGTCTCATTATATTAGCCTCTCTATACAGTAATTTGTGCTGCCTCTGTAAGAATGTACTCTCTTTTCTTCATTTCATCATATTATTTTTAGTGTGGTCTTGCTACACACGTTTACTTATTGCAATCGTATAATATGTAGTCAAAGGTTGAATGTTTAAATAAATATAAACACATTTTTTCTACTGGAACAGCTGATATTACATTTATGTGTGACAAGCGATGTAACAAGAAACGGTCATGTGGACGACACAAGTGTAATGAAATTTGTTGTGTGGTAAGTTCATTTATACAGTATAAGAAATGGTTCAGTGTAAAATGCTACATCTATACCTTCTTTTTTTTTTTTAAATAGTATGTGAAAAGGCTGCTGAGATGTAGATTCCCTGTTTTGTAATGTAAAATATTCATCCTTGCACTTTGTTCAAAAAGTCTTTAGGATTAATGCTGTGCACCCAAGTGTGATTGTGTAACTAAGACAGTGGTTCTCAACCCATGGCCCGCAGGTCACATGCAGCCCAATTAGCACACCGCTGCAGCAGTGTAGAGAAGTGCTAAAGGCCCTAGGGCTCAGGTCCCGGCTGCCCTGCTGCCCGGGCCCCACAGGGCGGGCTCTCGGGTCCCAGCTGCACTGCCACCTGGCCGCTACGGGGCCGGCTCTGGGGGCCTGGCTGCTCAGCCATGGGGCTGGCGCCCGGCCCCAAGCTCAGGGTTCCACTCCTGGCCCCACTTTCTGGAGGGGTCTCTGAGTGGGGTTGCTGGGGATAGGGGTCTGTGAAGGAGTTTGGGGGGGGGCACACTGTGGTTCTTAACCTGCAGCCCAGGTAACATATTTTAGGCTGCATATATGAAAATAGGTTGAGAAGCACTGAACTAAGAGCTTGTCAACACACAAGCTGTACCACTTTAACTATGTTAGTATACTTAAAGCAGTACAACCCCTTAGTATGGATACAATTATACCAGTATAAATGTGCTTTATGCCAGTATAGCTATTCCCTTATGGGAAGCGGAGTAAACTATACTGATGTAAGACATCTATATATCAGTATAACTGTGACCATGCTAGAGGTTGTACAAAATAACTTTGTTTTTTAAAAAAAAAACACTCCCCTAACCAAATACAAATCCTATACCAGCACAAAACTTTGTGTATACTAGTCCTAGGTTGATAAAATTCCAGTTGATCAATGAGAGACTCTCATAGATCTACAGGATTGGTGCTATGACCCCAGCTTTGGAGTAGTCTCAGGGAGGATCCCTTCAGTATGCCAGACCCCCTTGGGGTCTCACTCTTCCTCCAGGGTAAGCCATGCGATTTCACTGCCTCCTTAGACTTGACCTCTGGGCCTTCATCACACCATGAGCTCCATTTTAGCGAGTCCCACTGAGACAGACCCCTGAGGGAGACTTGTACAATCTTAGGGAGCAGTGCACCTCCACCAGCATCTGCAGTGACACTCAGCCAGTGTTATCAAACTGTAGGGTTTAATAGTTGACTAGAATGCAGCATAGGAAGACCTTGGTTAGCAAAGAGAAATGAATAGGGCCCTACCAAATTCATGGTCCAATCTGGTCAATTTCACTTTTAAAAATGTTTATATCTGAAATTTCATGGTGTTGTAGCCATGGGGATCCAGACCCAAAAGGGGGTTCTGGGGAGGTTACAAAGCTGTTGTAGGGCGGTCACGGGATTGCCATCCTCACTTCTGCAGTGCGTTCAGAGCTGGGCTCTGAAGGCAGCACCCCTGGAGCTTCCTGCAGCCACAGGAGGTTTCCGGAGGTGGAGATGGGTCTGATCTCCCCTGTGCTACTGGGAGTGCCCTAGCTGGGGGCTGCTAGCTGCTAGTCCCAGCCAGGCTAGGGAGGGATAGGACTTGCTCTTCCCCTGCACCGCTGTGCTTGCAGGGAGATCTTCACCCTCTAGCACTTAGCTCACATCGCCCCGGTCCTTTGTTCCCGAACTGAGGAAATGCTGCTTTGCTTCCTGCAGACAGGTGGGACAATCTGTGGTCGTTGGTTGCCAGGTTTCAATATCCCGGTGATTTGCTGTTGTCTTTATGGTTTCTCCACTGTCACAGGGATTAAGGCCCACTTAGTCCCAGACAGCTAGGCTGCTGACAAGCAGGTTAAAAGGTTCCACTAACACCTGTCTCTTAAGTCTGCCCTGAGAGCATACAGACTCTTCTTCTCCCCCCCCCCCCAAAAAAAAAAACTAGGTAACACTGCAGTATGTGGGGAAACTGAGGTATACATAGTCTTCATAAAAATATTGGAGAAAATTCCCACTTAGTCATAGATGCTCAGCATGTGGTATGAAAAGAATCTTAATGACTGTTAATTTCTTCTATCCTTGGGTACAGTAATATGGCCCTGGCCAGTAGTGGATTTTAATCATATTTTGCCATTTTGGGGGGCATTTTATGGGGGGGGAAAGCATTGATAATGTAGTAATTTTTCATAAATATTTTTCCCAGGACAAAGAACATAAGTGTCCCTTGGTTTGTGGACGCAAACTCAATTGTAGCCTTCATAGATGTGAAGAACCTTGTCACCGTGGCAACTGTCAAACATGCTGGCAGACAAGTGAGTATACTGCACTACATATGTTCATGTTTAGAAGATTAGTGCGCTGTAGACATTTTAAACTCTGATCCTTTAAGAGGTTTATTCTCTTACTAGATGTATTATTGAAAGTGCATTATTTTTCTATAATAAAAATTCAAATACTCAGTTATGGAGATGATCATGATTGTCATATTTTGCCATGGGTAACGAAGTTGTGTAATTGAATTATATGGATTTATTTTATTAATTAGATTTAATAATTTCACTACAGAATTTATATTTAAAAAAAATTAATTTCAGTAAACTTTACTTACAGTTCAAGGCCTTGATCCTGCAGTCATTTAGGAACAAGATTTACTTCATAAACACAAGCAGTTCTTCATAAGAATTAAGGTCCCAGTTGTGTTTCACCAGTTTCTTTTCACAAGCACTAGATTTATTTTAAAACGTGTCAAATTGAAAATGTTGCAGACTGAAGTCTTTGTTTAGCTACAGAACCAGACTGTATAAATCATAGAATCTCAGGGTTGGAAGGAACCTCAGGAGGTCATCTAGTCCAACCCCCTGCTCAAAGTAGGATCAATCCCCAATTTTTGCCCCAGATCCCTAAATGGCCCCCTCAAGGATTGAACTCACAACCCTGGGTTTAGCAGACCAATGCTCAAACCACTGAGCTATCCTCCCCCCCACACACACACACCATACTGGCCCAATCATGTACCTTAACCCTAGCTGAGTGGGAGCACCAGTAGGAATGGAAGTTATGTCATCTCCATGCCTCTTGAATTCTTGAACTCTCTGCTCAGATGTTGAATTATGGAAACTTCTGTGGAATCAACACCTGTCCACTGGGTACTGCACTGAGACCAACACACAGCCATCAAATAGTAACAATTTTTGGTGATTACTAAAATCCTACAGATTCAGACAGGTTTCTTGTATGTGATGGGGTTTGATGTACATTTAAAAGTTAGATCAACATAAATAAGTATCAGTTGGGAGTGTGAAAAAACCCCACACCCATGATCGACATAGCTATGCCAACCTAACTCCCAGTGTAGATCCAGCTTCTTCCATCAATGTAACTACTGACATCCAAGGAGGTGGTGTTCCACATAGACAGAAGAACCTTTTCTGTCATTGTAGGCTGTGTCTGTTACAGGATAATGCATGAATAGCTATGCCAACATGGCTATGCTGGTGTAATCTCCATAGTGTAGCCATATCCAAGGTTTTCATCTTCTTCCTTGTCCCCATAAACCCAGTCTCCATCTTTCTGTATTTAAATGCATTTTGCTACAGAAATGACTCTTTAGTTAGTTAGGCAGTACCCATTACGCCTCCACTCCTGTCTTTTTCTGGCAAGTATTTCCCCAGCTGTCCCCCAGGTTTTTCAGCTCAGCTTCCACAGTTCTTCGTCAAGGAAAGTGTAGGCCCCTTACTGAATGAGGGAGGCAACCTAATGACAGAGGATGTGGAAAAAGCTAATGTACTCAATGCTTTTTTTGCCTCTGTCTTCACGAACAAGGTCAGCTCCCAGACTGCTGCACTGGGCAGCACAGCATGGGGAGGAGGTGACCAGCCCTCTGTGGAGAAAGAAATGGTTCGGGATTATTTAGAAAAGCTGGACGTGCACAAGTCCATGGGGCCGGATGCGTTGCATCCGAGAGTGCTAAAGGAGTTGGCGGATGTGATTGCAGAGCCATTGGCCATTATCTTTGAAAACTCATGGCGATCCGGGGAAGTCCTGCACGACTGGAAAAAGGCTAATGTCGTGCCCATCTTTAAAAAAGGGAAGGAGGAGGATCCTGGGAACTACAGGCCAATCAGCCTCACCTCATTCCCTGGAAAAATTATGGAGCAGGTCCTCAAGGAATCAATTCTGAAGTACTTAGAGGAGAGGAAAGTGATCAGGAACAGTCAGCATGGATTCACCAAGGGCAAGTCGTGCCTGACTAATCTAGTTGCCGTCTATGATGAGATAACTGGCTCTGTGGATGAAGGGAAAGCAGTGGACGTGTTGTTCCTTGACTTTAGCAAAGCTTTTGACACTGTCTCGCACAGTATTCTTGCCAGCAAGTTAAAGAAGTATGGGCTGGATGAATGGACTATAAGGTAGATAGAAAGCTGGCTGGATTGTCGGGCTCAACGGGTAGCGATCAATGGCTCCATGTCTAGTTGGCAGCCAGTATCAAGTGGAGTGCCCCAAGGGTTGGTCCTGGAGCCGGTTTTGTTCAATATCTTCATAAATGATCTGGAGGATGGTGTGGATTGCACCCTCAGCAAGTTTTCAGATGACACTAAACTGGGAGGAGAGGTAGATACGCTGGAGAGTAGGGATAGGATACAGAGGGACCTAGACAAATTAGAGGATTGGGCCAAAAGAAATCTGATGAGGTTCAACAAGGACAAGTGTAGAGTCCAGCACTTAGGACGGAAGAATCCCATGCACCACTACAGACTAGGGACCGAATGGCTAGGCAGCAGTTCTGCAGAAAAGGACCTAGGGATTACAGTGGACGAGAAGCTGGATATGAGTCAACAGTGTGCCCTTGTTGCCAAGAAAGCCAATGGCATTTTGGGATGCATAAGTAGGGGCATTGCCCGCAGATCGAGGGACGTGATCGTTCCCCTCTATTCGACACTGGTGAGGCCTCATCTGGAGTATTGTGTCCAGTTTTGGGCCCCACACTACAAGAAGGATGTGGAAAAATTAGAAAGAGTCCAGCGGAGGGCAACAAAAATGATTAGGGGACTGGAACACATGACTTATGAGGAGAGGCTGAGGGAACTGGGGATGTTTAGTCTACGGAAGAGAAGAATGAGGGGGGATTTGATAGCTGCTTTCAACTGCCTGAAAGGGGGTTCCAAAGAGGATGGCTCTAGACTGTTCTCAGTGGTAGCAGATGACAGAACAAGGAGTAATGGTCTCAAGTTGCAGTGGGGGAGTTTAGGTTGGATATTGGGAAAAACTTTTTCACTAGGAGAGTGGTGAAACACTGGAATGCGTCACCTAGGGAGGTGGTGGAATCTCCTTCCTTAGAAATTTTTAAGGTCAAGCTTGACAAAGCCCTGGCTGGGATGATTTAATTGGGGATTGGTCCTGCTTTGAGCAGGGGGTTGGACTAGATGACCTCCTAAGGTCCCTTCCAACCCTGATATTCTATGATTCTATGTTGTTTACGGGGGACCACATTTTCTCTTGCCTTCAGGTGTATTGCTGTTCTGGTGATGGAATCAGTTTCCATCCAAAGCACATGGCCGTTCCATCTCCAATGCCTCCTCATAGTGATGGTGCTCATCTTCTCTTGGCTGCATTGTGTGAAATTGTTCTGTACCAAAAGATCTTTAACTTACCATTATTTACTTACAAATCGAAATTATAGAAGTTGGGGCAGGAGGGGAAGGATCATGCAGTTCACCTCCTTCAATTTGGCCATGTATCCTCTTACCTGTTCACCTGAGTATAATGTAATCTCTTTTTAATCCTGTGTCTTCATTGATGGTGCTTTACCTACCTACTGGCAGCTATTTTATTTCTCACTTCATTTAAGTTTTTCCTTTGATCTAAAACCAAAGGACAAATTTGAGATAAGGGCATCACTTCTTTGTAAACTGTGAATATATCTTCCCTTTCCTAATAGTTTCATCTCAAATATTTGTTTAGCACAATCCTTCCCTTTCTTTCCTTATGTTAAGGTTACGATTCTGTCAAGGGTATGTTTAGTAAGTCAGGGACAGGTCACAGGCAATAAACAAAAATTCATGGAAGTCCGCAACCTGTGCCTGACTTTTACTAAAAATACCCTGGTGAAGGGAGGTGGGGGTTGAGGGGAAAAGACAAAGAGGCAGAGATAGAATCCAAATCTGCAGGGCAGCATTCTCATTTGTCTAAAACACAAAGACCATTATTTCTCTTCCAGCATTTCCTTCCCTTGTTCATACACACCTTTCAACTTCTGCAACAAATGATGCAGGTCAACAGCCTTATTCACTGAATAACCCCTGATTCATTCCCTGAGCACTGTAAATCCTGTGCACTATGACAGGGATCCTGTGGGGGGAAAAATAGCACCTGATCATGTAATTAAAGACTGTATCATAATACATGCACAGCAGTGGGATAAATTAATGTTCAGGCAGCATTAATTCTGGCATATCCTAACTTCTGAGTGCTTGACTTTGCAACCTTTATAATGTTCTTTTAGCGTAGGGCTTTTTGTGTGTAACTTGCTTGATTTCTTAAAAAAGAGTTTATTTAATGTAGAGCCATACAACATGGGTTATCGGCAGAATCAGAACCTATAGACCACAGGACAGACCTCTGTTACTAAGGCTATGTCTACACTAAAAACTTCGGTTGACCCAAGTTATGTCGGCGTACAGCAAGAGAAGTTTGCATATCCCTCAGGCACATGCATACTTAGTTGCTTGCGCTGGCACTGGATGTACTTACCAGGAGTGCTACACATAGATGTGTAGATGCAAAGTGCAGTGCACCACAGGTAGGTATGCCAGTGCACTATGCATTGCTTTCTGGCATAATGCCTTTTGCAAAATGTGAACCATGTGTTGTGGGGTAGAAATGAGTCATGCCAGGATGTCTGGGACTTAGGGGTCAAGTCCCCAAAATGTAATTTTCTCCATCCCATAATGACATCCATGGCCTATAATTTTCATGTCTTTTTATTAAAATCCCACAAACCCACGTGACACTTTTCAGTGTCCACCCTCTGACACACAGCAACATTAGATTGCTACTGGCCAGTGGGAAATCATTTTGGAGTTGGAAAATGCACATAGGGGACATTGTCATGCAAGTGCTATGCAGGACTGTGACTCTCAGCAACATGCCTCCAGACTAGAGCAGCCCCAGTGGAGTGTCTACCCACTTTGCTCCAGATCTCAGCCCAAGGACCAACGGCCAGTGCATAGCAGGGTCCCACCACCATGCTAATTGGCTCTTCTGGAGTCCATGAGGCATCCCCATATGCTCTACAGCATCCCTATTTCCTTCCTGCCCTCCCACATTGAGTAGGCACTAGAAGCATGTACAACATGGTCTCCATTCCCCCTTTGCTGGGATATGCAAGGGCAATTGCTTACTTAGGACTTCCCTCTCCAATTCTTGTTAGATGAGGATCTGCCTTAACACCCATTGGTCTTTTTCTGTTCATCACCAGATGAGGCAGTACTCTCGGAGTCTACCTCGCCCCCTTCAGATGATTTCAGGGCCCACGAGGACTTAATAAAAAGGGTGGTTGCGACTCTGCTTATCCAACCAGAGGAGGTGCAAGAAAAGTTACACAGATTGGTGGACATTTTGACCTTTGTGGGGCCCTCTAGGGTAATTCTCCCTATAAATGAGGCTATCCTAGAGCCCATCAACATCTTATGGCATATCCCATCCTCCTTTCCTCTCACTGTTAAAAGGGGGGAAGGAGATATGTCCCTTCTTATGGATATGAATATTTTTACAACCACCTGGTTCGATGATAGTGTCTGCTGCAAACAGGGAAAGAAGCAAGAAAGCTGGACCTCTTGGTGGGAAGATTTATTTCACAAGAGAGTTACAACTGAGAATCACGAACCAGCAGGTTCTGCTGAGTCAATCTGATTTTAACTTGTGAGAAAGTTTCCTAAAGTTTGACAAGTTTCCAGATGAGGCTAAGCAGGAGCACCACTCTGGTAGATGAGGGCAAATTAGTGGCCAGATCACGCTGGAAGCGGCTGACTCAGCGGCTTTTGTTATGGCTTCCACCATTTCCATGCAGTGTTCATCTTGGCTGCAATTGGCAGGTCTACCCCAAGAGATGCAGCAAACCATACAGGACCTCCCATTTGAATGCTCCTCGCTCTTTTCTGAGAAGACAGATGAGAGGCTTCATAGCCTTAAGGACTTAAGAGCAGCACTTGGGAACCTGTATGCTGGCGGTGAAGAGCAAGCCGTTCTTCCTGCAGCAATCAGAGTGGTTCCACCATTCATTCCTCATAGTCAGGATCTGTCGAGAAGAAGGCTAGAGGTTATAAGAGATGGCCTCTGCCTTCTTCCTCCTCTGCAACTGCCAGTTCGAGACAAAACAGATCATCAAAGCAATCATTTTGACCTGTTGGTTGAAAGCAGCCTATCACTTACCAGAGTACCATCATTCCCTTTCCCTGTTTTTGCCAATCACCTATCCCACTTACTAAGTGCTTGGTCCCCTGTCACCAGTGGGTCCTAAGCACAGAGATACAGGGATACACCGTTTACTTCTGTCCCCACTTCACACACCCCTTTCCTGTTCCTCTTCAGAATCAGACTCACAAGAGCATGATATTCAGTCTCTCCTCTTTGTGGGGGCCATAGAGGAAGAGGATTGTATTCCTGATACTTCCAAATCCTGAAGGCAAAGGAGGGGCTCCGGCTTACTTTAGATCTAAAATAGCTGTTCTCAAACTATGGGGTGGACTCCCCACGGTGGCAGCAGCAGTGCAGAAATGAGGGTGGCAATGCGGCACTAAGTCTGCTAATGATGACAAATATCACTTTTCACATTCTCTCCTTTACTTCTGTGTTGCTGCATCCTTACTTCTAAGTCTGCTGTGAAAAGTGATATTGATGAATATCATTTTTCACATTGCCACCTTTACTTCTGTACTGCTGCTGGTCAGTGCTGCCTTCAAAACTGAGTGGCTCGGTATATGTACTTGGGGGAAGGAAGAGAGTTAACGACTACAGACACAGAGAAGGGGGGCCCGATCAAATAAGTTGGAGAACCACTGATCTAAAGCAACTAAACAAGTTTCTGAAGAAAACAAAATTCTTGATGGTTACTCTTTTACTTCTGATATCCCTTCCTTAGAGACTGGGGACTGGTTCGCTGCTCTTGACTTAAGGGACACTTTCTTTCATGGGGCAATTTATCACAGCACAGAAATTTCCTCAGATTCATGGTTAATGAATCCTACCACCAGCTCACAGTTCTCCCGTTTGGCCTGTCAACAGCCCCTCCCGTGTTTACAAAATGCATGGCAGTAGTGGTTGCATTCTTGCGCAAGTAAGGAATCCATGTGTTGTCTTACCTGGATGATTGGCTATTGAGAGGCCAGTACAGATCCCAGATACTCTCCAGCAAGGCCACCATCCAGTCAGCCTTCCACACACTAGGACTCCTAATCAGCGCAGAAAAATCTATCCTGACTCTACTCTCTGAACAAGAATCTATCCTCTCTACTCCTGGACACCACATTGGCCAGTGCATTCCTGCCACAAAAGAGGGTCCAAGTGTGACGAAGTGGGGATTTTCCCTCATGTTGTATGTGAGCCTATGTGAGTCTTACTGTTTTGCATCACTGCTATGTGTGCCTCAGTTTCCCTGTGTATTGCATCAATGTCTAGGTGGTGGGATGTGTGATTTTTGCAGTGGCTGCTCCAGCTGCCTGCACAGATGCTATGGCCACCCCTTCGTAACCTGAGACCAGGGAGGGGGATGCGACCAGGTGAGTCTTGGCCCGGGAAGCGAGACAAAGGCTGGAGGAGGAGCAATGGGCAGGGCAGGGGCCAGGCAGCTGGAAGTGAGTCAGCCTCGGCTGGCTTGGGGCGCAGTGAGAGGACTGGAGCCCTGGCTCTGGGCTCCCCTCCCGCCAATATGGACTTGGCTGAAAGTCGCGGATTTCTGTGCTAACAAGTTTTGTTCTACGCTGTGTTCCTGTCAACTAATAAACCTTCTGTTTTACTGGCTGGCAGAGAGTCATGTCTGACTGTGGAGTTGGGGTGCAGGGCCCCCTGGCTTCCCCAGGAGCCCCACCCAGGCACACTTGCTGCGGGAAGCGCACGGTGTGGAAGGGGATACTGAATGCTCCGAGGTCAGACCCAAGAAGGTCAAAGCTGTGTAAGCTTCTTGCCCTGGAGACAGTATGCTCCAAGAGAGGAGGCATGTTCCCCCAGATTTCTGACTGGCTTTGTATGGAGTAGTTCCAGAGCATCACCCCGATGTCTCTGTGACACCCAAATGCAGCTCATTGTACTAGATCTAAATGCTCATCCTCTCACTACAGTTCGAAAATGCCTCAAACTTCTAGGGCACATAGTTTGGCATGCAGGACTGCACTTCAGAGAACTACAGGCTGGCTCACCTCAGTATACTCTTCAGCCCACCATCATATGGATACAGTAGTTGAGATACCTGCTGGAGTCTTGTCCTCCAATGACTGATCGATAGACCCATCAGTCGCTGGCACAGGAGTCCCCTTTGCTCCTCCTCAGCAGACACTCATTGGATCTAGGTTGGGGAGTTCGCTTAGGTCCCTGTCAAACTCTGGAGCTTTTGTCTTCCCAGGACCTAAGTCTCCATATAAATATCAGAGAACTCAGGCCAACTGTTTGGCTTTCATGGCCTTCCCCCCACATATCGTGGGGCAGAGCTTTAATACTTAATGACAGCACAACAGCCATGTTTCATGTAAATAGACAAGGATCCCAGTCGACAAAGTTATGCCAGGAGGCAGTCTTGCTTTGGAGCTTTTGCATCAGCCTCAAAGTGGCTTATCATCCAGGGGTTCAAAACATTCTGACAGACCGTGGAAGCAGATTGTTTGCAGGCCACCATGAATGGTCCCTTCATCCAGATGTGTCCGAGGCCATTTTCCAATAGTGGGGTACTCCCCTAGTGGACCTGTTCACAACAAATGAAAACAAAAAATATCTGTTTTGTTCCTGGGTGGGTTAATTTCCTCCTAAACTGGTCCAAAGCCCTGCTGTATCCCTCCCCTCCAGTTCTGCTACAAGGTCTTGTCCAAGGACAAGCAAGATTGTGCTCACATTATACCAATAGCCCCAGTGTAGCCTTGACGATATTGGTTTTCATCTCTACTAGCCCAATTGGTCAGACCCCCTCTGTCTCTCCTGAGAGATGCATATGTCATCTCCCAGGACAACAGCTGCATCCTCAATCACAATCTATAGGCCTGTCAGCGTGGATGCTTCATGGCTGACTTCCTCTGAATGGTGTTGCTCTATTAAAGTAGAAGAAATTCTCCTGAATGTTAATGCTTCAACCAGGTCTACTTACCCTCCAAAATGGAAGAAATTCTCTGTTTGGCCTATGCAAAGAGGTATCCACCCAGCCCAAGCTTCAGTTCCCCATATCCTGGAGTATCTCCTGTTCCTGAAGCAAGGACTTGCTTTTAATTCCATCAGAGTCCACCTGGTGGCTGTCTCAGTTTTCCACCTTCAACCCTTTTCTCTTCAAACCCTATGTCCGTTAGATTTCTAAAGGTATTGGATGCGCTATACCCACAGACCCATAGCCCAATTCTGCAGTTTAGTTCTGCAGTTTAAAGTTTAAAGTTTGATGGCTCCACCCTTTGAGCCACTAGCAACATATTCCTGTTACACCTATCTATGAAAGTGGCTTTCTTGGTCATGATTACCTTGGCCAGGAGAGTAGGAGACCTATGATCCCTGGTGTCAGAACCTCCCTACACAGTATTTTTCAAAGATAAGGTTTTCCTTCGATCTTATCCAAAGTTCCTGACTAAAGTGGTTTCTGATATTTTCACATTAGTCAAGAAATTTACTTACTACCCTTCTTTCCAAAGCCTCATTCAAGTAGGTGGGAAGAGAAACTCCATTCTCTAGATGTTAGAAGTGTTAGTCGGATCCAGGCTTTTTTGTCTGGATTGGACTAGCCCATTCAGATCATCCTCACAGCTATTTGTTGTAATTTCAGAAAGAGTAATGGGCCACCCAGTGTCCACTCAGATAGTCTCCTCCTGGATTTCTGGATGTGTATGTCTATATGTATATGTCTGTGCTACCGTTCTGTGGATCCAGAACCTCTATCTGAAGTGGTGACTAGCTCAACTAGATCAGTGGCGGCTTCCACGGCCTTTCTCGCTTGGGTGCCTATCCTTGATGTTTGTAAGGTGGCATCCTGGTCTTCAATCCACACATTTACCTCCCACTATGCCATCACTCATTAGTCTAGAGACAATGCCAGATTTGGATTCGTGGTCCTGCAGTCCCTGTTCAAGTAGACTCTGAACTCACCTCCAGCTTGAACTACTTGTGAGTCCCCCACAGTGGAATGGACATGTGCAATCACTCAAAGAAAACAATGGCTACCTACCTTTCTTTACTGTTGTTCTTCGAGCTGTGTTGCATATGTCCATTCCACAACCCACCATCTTTAAGAACATAAGAAAATAAGAATAGCCATATTGGGTCAGACCAGTGGACCAGGATCTAGCACAGTATCTTGTCTTCCAACAGTGGTCAATGCCAGATTCTTCAGAGGGAATGAACAGAACAGGGCAATTGTCAAGGTTCCTTCCCCACTCTGAACTCTAGGGTACAGATGTGGGGACCTGCATGAAAGACCCCCTAAGCTTATTCTTACCAGCTTAAGTTAAAAACTTCCCCAAGGTACAGACTTTGCCTTGTCCTTGAACCGTTTGCTGCCAAACGGTTAACACAAGTGTGTTAAACAAAGAACAGGGAAAGAGCCCACTTGGAGATGTCTTCCCCCAAAATATCCCCCCAAGCCCTACACCCCCTTTCCTGGGGAAGGCTTGATAAGAATCCTCACCAATTTGTACAGGTGAACACAGACCCAAACCCTTGGATCTTAAGAACAATGAAAAAGCAATCAGGTTCTTAAAAGAAGAATTTTATTTAAAGAAAACGTAAAAGAATCACCTCTGTAAAATCAGGATGGTAAATACCTTACAGGGTAATCAGATACAAAACAGAGAATCCCTCTAGGCAAACCCTTAAATTACAAAAAGACACAAAAACAGGAATATACATTCCATCCAGCACAGCTTATTTTACCAGCTGTTAAACAAAAGGAAATCTAACACATTTCTAGCTAGATTACTTACTAACTTAACAGGAGTTGTAAGTTGCATTCCCGGCAAAAGCATCACACAGACAGACAAACCCTTTGTTCCCTCCCCTCCAGATTTGAAAGTATCTTATCCCCTCATTGGTCATTTTGGGTCAGGTGCCAGCGAGGTTATCTTAGCTTCTTAACCCTTTACAGGTGAAAGGGTTTTGCCTCTGGCAGGAGGAATTTTATAGCACTGTATACAGAAAGGTGCTTACCCTTCCCTTTATATTTATGACAGCAATTATCAAGTGATCCATCCCCTGTCATCCACTCACAGCATCTGGTAGTTAAAGGTTTAGGGACACCCAGAGCATGGGGTTGCATTACTGACCATTTTGACTAATAGCCATTGATGGATTTATCCTCCATGAACTTATCTAATTCTTTTTTGAAACCAGTTATAGCTTTGACCTTAACATCCCCTGGCAATGACTTACACTGTTTGACTGTACGTTGTGTGAAGAAGTACTTCCTTTTGTTTGTTTTAAACCTGCCGTATATTAATTTCATTAGATGACCCCTGGTTTTTGTATTATGTGAAGGAGTAAATAACATTCCCTTATTCACTCTCTCCACGCCGTTCATGATTTTATAGACATTTATCATCTCTCCTTAGTTGCCTTTTTTCCAAACTGAAAAATCCCTATCTTCATAATCTCTCCTCATATGGAAGCTGCTCCATACCCCCAGTTGTTTTTGTTGCCCTTCACTGTACTTTTTCCATTTCTAATGTATCTTTTTTGAGATGGAGCGACCAGAACTGCATGCAATATTCAAAGTATAACCGTACCATGGATTTATATAGTGGCATTATGATATTTACTGTCTTATTACCTATCCCTTTCCTAATGATGCCTAACATTGTTAGCTTTTTTGACTGCCATTGCACATTGAGCAGATGTTTTCAGAGAACTATCCATAATGACTAAGACCTCTTTCTTGAGTGGTAACAGCTAATTTAGAACCCATCATTTTGTATGTATAGTTGGGATTATGTGTTCCAATGTGCATTACTTTGCATTTATCAACGTTGAATTTCATCTGCCGTTTTGTTGCCCAGTCACCCAGTTTTATGAGATCCCTTTGTAACTCTTTGCAGTCTGCTTTGGACTTAACTATCTTGAGTAGTCTTGTGTCATCTGCAAACTTTGCACCTCGCTGTTTACCCCTTTTTCCAGAACATGTGAATATATAGAACAGCACTGGTCCTAGTACAGATCCCTGGGGTACCCCGCTGTTTGCCGCTCTTTGTTGTGAAAACTGATGATTTATTCCTACCCTTTGTTTCCTGTCATAGCTTCAATTACATGTACAAATTAAACACCTGTAATGCTTTTGCTGTCAATTAGAGAGCAGGACAGTTATTCTCTGGCCCTCAGGGATGTTATGTAGCCTAGTAATCCTTTCAAAGATGGTCAAATATTCCTCAGTGCAATCAGTTTCCTTGTAACTAGGGTAGAATTTGTCCCAGTCGTGATCCTTGGAGAGGAGTGCTTCTGCCTGAGGGTTTTGTATCCATAGCACCAGCAACCTGTGTTCATGATTTCTCCTCCCACTTCCAGTCCTCTAGTTCTGTGGCTCACTAATGTGCAGCTATTTCTGCTGCCTGTTTCTGCATCTCAGCTTCCAGGGCTCTTTGGTGTGCTGCTTCCGCTGACTCCCACTTTTCCTTTTCTGCCTACAGGGTTCTCTGGTGGGCTTCCTCTTGTGCTACCTGTTTCTCTTTGGCTGCTTACATCTGGAATTCTCGTTCCTTTGCCACCTCTAACTTGGCCAACTGTAACTTCATGGCTGTTCTGCTGATGGCTGCCTTAGGCTGATTTTCTAAGCCTTTGCCCTCAGGACCTTTTATTGCATCAGTCTGATCTTTGGACCATTTATCCTGCTGGCTCATTTTTTACTTTTAGTTCTCTTTTCTTTACCCGAAATAAACTAATGGAAAATAACTAACTGTAACCTTTTATTTGTCTGTTCCCTAACCTTCTCACTTGTGAATCTCTTAGAATCTAGTTTACAAGTGCTTGGGGTCTGATCCTTAGCTAACCAGTAAACTGTGTAAATCCTGGCAATTACATCATTATGAAGGTTATTAGGGTACCCAGGACCATAAGTCACCTTGTTAATTCCCTCCTTCCAGCATGAGGATGCCTTCCTTATGCTTATCTGGGTGCTACCCCTCTAGCCCAAACACTCTCCTGATATCACCCAAACACTCTCCTCTGGGCAATGTTAGCCCTTACTTTGCTTTGCAGGTTAACAATAGATGCACTCCAGTCACCCCTTATCTACTGAACACTCCCAGAAATATCAGGTCTGCTGTCTCTAAGGGATCAGTGTACACAGCAGCTTGCATGATTCAATCCATGCATGGGGACATCCTGAGCCCACCTTCAATCCCTCTTACTGGCCCTAGCCCATGGGACCCATAAGCATGATACTCCAGGTCAGAGCAGTCTAACAGGGAATCACTCTCCCTACTGCAAGAGAGTAATTAGAGCTTCCACTTGATCCCCATGAGCTGGATCCGCTAGTTCTGCCAGTACTGGCAAGGTTATCCAATGCAGTCATCCCAGCTTCACCATTCCCTCTGGGTGACCATAAGCAATTTTGAGAGCTGCTACGTAGGGTGGCAGAGGAGCTCCAGATGTTCCTGGAGAAGGTTCAGGACACACAACTCAACACAACTCCTGGACATCCTACATCACATAGGGTCCAGGCAGAGAGTACTGGTGAATGAAGCCGGATATGTCCAGCATATATTGGCAATGTGTATCTCTACCCCCAAGAGGGCTAAGAAGCACTACTTTGTCCCAGCTAAGAGAGCAGAGTTTCTGTTTAGCCACCTTTCACCAAACTCCCTACTTGTTCAGATTGCCACAGGAAGATGTAGCCACCCACTCTGAAATTAGGGAGGCCAAGTAACTGGACCTGTTGGGAAGGAAGGTTTTTACATCATCTAGTTCAATATTCTGAACTGGAGGCTATGTAGTGCTGTTGGCCAAGTATGATTTTCTGAATTATTGACAGTTCTTGGATTTTAAGAACAAATTTCCCCAAGCAAGACATGGCTCAATTTCAGGCCCTTATTGATGAAGGCAGGTTGGTGTCCAGAACTGCATTTGCAGAGAAACTATAACACAATGGAGTATTTGCCCTTCAAGACCAACGTTTTCAGCAAAAAGACTGAGGAGTCTTTGCCCTCACTATAGGACTTCAGGGCAACCCTCCATTTTCTGGGTATATATACACCTGCCCCAAAGATCCACGAACATCCTGACAAAACAAGAGCTGTGCCTCAACCATTTTGCCATCAGTGATTCTATGAACCTCTTTGTGAAGGGCAGTGTACACAAAAGCCACGATACCTACATCCTACACATCCGTCACATCAATCCAACCTTATTTCCCAGGCATAAGATACTATTGATACCGTCTCCACCCAATCCTCACATATGCTTTGGTAGCTCTTTTTCTGCAACTGGAGTGCAATAACAGTGGACAAGTTGGGTGCTGAATATCATCCATTCTGGCAATACCAATACATTTCTCTTCTTACCCCCATCCAAAATGCCCTTCCCCATCCTTCTTTGAGACCATTCTCATGAGGAGATCCTTTGCCCAGAGGTAGAATCCCTCGTTAAAAATGTTTACTAGTTCCCAAAAAGAAGGGAGGGTGGAGACCCACTCTCCATCTGCACCAACTCAGTGTCTTTTTTTTTTTTTTATTTGCAAACTAAAATTCCATATGGTTACACTGGCATCAATATTTTCATCCCTCAGAAGGAGCACAGCTTTCAATATGAAAGATGCATACTTCCATGTGGACATTGACCCCTTCCACACAAGATTTCTGTCAGGTTTATGGTGGGTCCTGACCAGTACCAATACAGGTTACATCCATTTGGCCTAGCAACCACACCCAGCATCTTTCTCAAATTGTTTCTAGTAGTAGCAGCACAGTTCAGATGCAGCAGCTTCTGTTTTCCTGTATTTAGACTATTGGCATCTTGTTGAAAGGACACATGAAAAAGCCCTTACATCAACATCATCTCTGCTTCACCTTCTCTCATCCCTAGGAGTCTGTGTGAACATGGAAAAATCTACCCTGATTCCAACTAAGACTTCAGAATTTATAGGAGCAATCTTCATTGGCCATTGGCCATTATCTTTGAAAACTCGTGGCGAACCGGGGAAGTCCCGGATGACTGGAAAAAGGCTAATGTAGTGCCAATCTTTAAAAAAGGGAAGAAGGAGGATCCTGGGAACTACAGGCCAGTCAGCCTCACCTCAGTCCCTGGAAAAATCATGGAGCAGGTCCTCAAAGAATCAATCCTGATGCACTTGCATGAGAGGAAAGTGATCAGGAACAGCCAGCATGGATTCACCAAGGGAAGGTCATGCCTGACTAATCTAATCGCCTTTTATGATGAGATTACTGGTTCTGTGGATGAAGGGAAAGCAGTGGATGTATTGTTTCTTGACTTTAGCAAAGCTTTTGACACGGTCTCCCACGGTATTCTTGTCAGCAAGTTAAGGAAGTATGGGCTGGATGAATGCACTACAAGGTGGGTAGAAAGCTGGCTAGATTGTCGGGCTCAACGGGTAGTGATGGCTCTAGACTGTTCTCAATGGTAGCAGATGACAGAACGAGGAGTAATGGTCTCAAGTTGCAGTGGGGGAGGTCTAGGTTGGATATTAGGAAAAACTTTTTCACTAAGAGGGTGGTGAAACACTGGAATGCGTTACCTAGGGAGGTGGTAGAATCTCCTTCCTTAGAAGTTTTTAAGGTCAGGCTTGACAAAGCCCTGGCTGGGATGATTTAACTGGGAATTGGTCCTGCTTCGAGCAGGGGGTTGGACTAGATGACCTTCAGGGGTCCCTTCCAACCCTGATATTCTATGATTCTATGATTCAACTCAGTCAGGGTGAGCGTTTATCTCCCGATGGATAGATTTCACACCATGAGTAATGTGATAGACCAGATAATGTGTGCCTCTTGAACATAATTTCAGACTTTCCTTTCTCTCCCGGAATGCATCATGGACTTATGTCACACTATTTACCAGTCTCCACTTCCATTGCCCACAGACTTAGTTCCAAACAGTATATACACCAACCAGTCACAGCATGAACACCATAGTGACACTTTCTACCTGGATGAGTACCTCATTAATTGGTGGAAAAATCCTGAGTAAGTGTGTGTAGGTATTCCTTTCCTAGCCCCACACCTGAAAAGATGATCATTACAGATGCCTCCATGATAGGCTGGGGACCTCACGTGAACAGTCAGATGGTGCAGGGACTTGGATGACTCGAGAGCCCAGAATGCACATCAGTCTTGTGGACTTCCGGGCAGTCCAGAAAGTTTGTGACGCTTTTCTACCATTCATCCAGTTTCACCATAAACAGGGTTGAGTGAGATCCATCCCCCTGTGTGTAGAAGCTGTCACCTTGTGGAACTGTTGGATCAAAAATCATATTACCCTATTGACAGTGTACTCTCCAGAAATCCAGAATTAATTGGAAGACAGCCTTAGCCAGTAGTGAACAGCATTTTCACTCAGTGGGGAACCCCCATTTCGGGCAGGCGAACAGAAAATGCAACATGTACTTCTCCAGGGGAGCTCAAGAAAAGCACTCCAGAGGCAATATTCTCCTTCTGATCTGGTCAGATTACTTGAGCTATGCCTACCCTCCCATCATGATACCACCTCAGGTTCTATAGAAAATTTAGCAAGACAAAGCACAAGTCATCCTCATTGCTCCCAAATGGCCCAGACAGTTCTGGTTTCTAAGCCTCCTACAAATGTCACCCCATCCAACAATCAGCATGCAATCCTTTCCAAATCTCTTGACTCATGAGAATGATAGCATCTACCATCTGAAAGCACTTCATCTCATGGCTTGGCATTTGGATGGGTGTGAAGCCTGGAAAATACCTGCTGTGAGGCCATGCAACCATTCTTAATAATAGCAGAAATGACTCCACCAGAAAATGCTACCTAGCTAAGTGGAAACATTTCTCTATCTGGGCCCAGCAAAAGCATATATCTTCAGAGACAGCAGATAGTCCCGCTGTTTTAGACTTACTATGAAGGCATCAGTTCTTTCCCTTAATTCACTGCAAGTCCACCTGGTGGCAATCAGCATGTGTCACCTGCCATCAGATCTTTACCCAGCCAGTAACCAAATTCTTGAAAGGCCTGATGAGAACCTTTCCACCAGTAAACAAACAAAATCTTCAACATGACCTTAACTTAGTACTTTTGGCACTCACTAAGTCACCCTTTGAACAACTAGCTATGTGTTCCATGTTTCACCTCTTGATGAAGGTAGCATTCCTCTTTGCTATCACCTTGGCCGGAAGGGTAAGCGAACAAGGGGCACTCACAACTGATCCTTCATATGCAATATTCCATGAGGACAAATTTTTGCTGTGACTACACCCAAAATTCCCTCCTAGGTTAATTTACTTACATTGGCTAGTTCACCTACCTGTTTTGGGGGGGGGGGGTGGTTTGGTTTTTTTCCCCTGAAGGGTGAAGCCCCATGCTTCTGGCAAGGAGAGGATTCTTCTTTTCATTGATGTGTGATTTTTACCTGCTGAAAACAAAACAGATCAGAAAGCCTCCTAGGGTATGTCTACACTGAAATTAAACACCTGTTGTTGGCCCTTGTCAACTGACTCAGCTACAGGGTTGTTTAATTTGTGGTGTAGATGTTTGTGCTTGGGCTGGAACCCTGGCTCTGTGACCCTGTGAAGCGGGAGGGTCCCAGGGTTCAAGGCCGAGCCCAAACATCTACACCACAATTAGACAGTCCCATAGCCTCAGCCCAAGTCTGCTGACCAGGCCAACTGTGGGTGTTTAATTACAATGTAGACATACTCCTAGACTGTTGGTTGCCATAGCAGAACGAGTTCAAGGTCAAGCTGTATCCTTCCAGAGAATCTCTAAGTCGGTCTCTGGCTGTATTGTACTCTATAGTTGACACAACTCCCTCCCCGTATGGGGTATGGGCTCATATGCATAAGAGGCATCACTTCAAGAGGAATCCCTGCTTGATATTTGCGGTGCAGTTACATGGAGTTCCATCTACACATTCATGGGACATTATGCCTTGGTCCAAGACTGCTCCGCTGACGCATGCTTTGTGGAAGTGGTTCTACAAACATACTTGCACCCTCCTCCTCTCTAGGTACTATTTTGTCAGTCACCCACAGTAGAATATGCACTCGAAGAAGAAAGGGAAGTAACTGGAGTTCTTCAAGGTATGTGGTCCCTATCTATATGCCACTACCCACTCTCCTTCAGATGATAGAGTATCAGGGTTGGAAGGGACCTCAGGAGGTCATCTAGTCCAACCCCCTGCTCAAAGCAGTACCAATCCCCAGTTTCTGCACCAGATCCCCTCAAGTATTGAACTCACAACCCTGGGTTTAGCAAGCCAATTCTCAAACCACTGAGCTATCCTTCCCCCCGATCATGACTGGCTTTGCCATAGACAAAGGAACAGAAGAGCCAGTTGGTCTGCCCTGCCTCATTCTTTATACCCTCAGTACAGAGCACAAGGATAGCAGGGGCTTGGGCATAGACCAACAGACACTGCTTGCAAGAATTCTCTGTTCTCAGGCACTTGTATACCTACAGTGGTATATAGATAGGGACCATGCATCTCAAAAAACTCCAGTTATAAAGGTAAGTAACTTCCCTTTGTGCATTTCTCTGGATCTCCCTCAGTCTCTCTCCTGTATCCCCTTAATTCCCTTCTGGTCACAGCCAAAATCCACATATTGAATGTACTTGATGAACTTGTATCAACCAGAATTGTAGTCTTGTTTAAGATCTTGTCAAAGTAATTTGATATCACTTTACTAAGGAAGGGGAAAAGCAAGCAGCAAGAGACTTTCTACAGAGTCAGAAGCAGGAGAGAATGTCTTAGCTTCTGTCTGTACAGAATCTTTCTTGTTTCTCTTTCTTTGCTTGACATAAACTGGATGAATGTCTTCTGATTATCCTTTCTATTTTCCACACTCTCATGTTCCCTTAAAACCAATTCATTCTCTAGTGGATCTGTGGTGGTGCTGCCCTCAGTTGTCCAGCAATTCTCCTGTCTCTCTTAGTACAGTGGGTTATCAGCTACACACCAAGACAACAGATCTTTTTCTCTAACGCAGCCATCAACTTGAACTTTATGCACAGAAAGCCTCTTCTGTCAACAGGCAGGAAACAAAATGTGGCTTGTAAGGGATGTGTCATAATAACTGTTCCATCACTGGTCAGCTTATGTAGAATTGTACCTGGAGAAAAAGCTTCTACACACTCAGGCCTAGTCTACACTGAGTGGGGGATCAATCTAAGATACGCAACTTCAGCTACGAGAATAGTGTAGCTGAACTCTACATACTTAGATCATAGAATCATAGAATATCAGGGTTGGAAGAGACCTCAGGAGGTCATCTGGTCCACCCCCCTGCTCAAAGCAGGACCAATCCCCAATTAAATCATCCCAGCCAGGGCTTTGTCAAGCCTGACCTTAAAAACTTCTAAGGAAGGAGATTCTACTACCTCCCTAGGTAACGCATTCCAGTGTTTCACCACCCTCCTAGTGAAAAAGTTTTTCCTAATATCCAACCTAAACCTCCCCCACTGCAACTTGAGACCATTACTCCTTGTTCTGTCCTCTTCTACCACTGAGAATAGTCTAGAACCATCCTCTCTGGAACCACCTCTCAGGTAGTTGAAAGCAGCTATCAAATCCCCCCTCATTCTTCTCTTCTGCAGACTAAACAATCCCAGTTCCCTCAGCCTCTCCTCATAAGTCATGTGTTCCAGACCCCTAATCATTTTTGTTGCCCTTCGCTGGACTCTTCCCAATTTATCCACATCCTTCTTGTAGTGTGGGGCCCAAAACTGGACACAGTACTCCAGATGAGGCCTCACCAATGTCGAATAGAGGGGGACGATCACGTCCCTCGATCTGCTCGCTACGCCCCTACTTATACATCCCAAAATGCCATTGGCCTTCTTGGCAACAAGGGCACACTGTTGACTCATATCCAGCTTCTCGTCCACTGTCACCCCTAGGTCCTTTTCCGCAGGACTGCTGCCTAGCCATTCGGTCCCTAGTCTGTAGCTGTGCATTGGGTTCTTCCGTCCTAAGTGCAGGACCCTGCACTTATCCTTATTGAACTTCATCAGATTTCTTTTGGCCCAATCCTCCAATTTGTCTAGGTCCCTCTGTATCCTAATCCTGCCCTCCAGCGTATCTACCACTCCTCCCAGTTTAGTATCATCCGCAAATTTGCTGAGAGTGCAATCCACACCATCCTCCAGATCATTTATGAAGATATTGAACAAAACCGGCCCCAGGACCGACCCCTGGGGCACTCCACTTGACACCAGCTGCCAACTAGACATGGAGCCATTGATCACTACCCGTTGAGCCCGACAATCTAGCCAACTTTCTACCCACCTTACAGTGCATTCATCCAGCCCATACTTCTTTAACTTGCTGACAAGAATATTGTGGGAGACCGTGTCAAAAGTTTTGCTAAACTCAAGAAACAATACATCCACTGCTTTCCCTTCATCCACAGAACCAGTAATCTCATCATAGAAGGCGATTAGATTAGTCAGGCATGACCTTCCCTTGGTGAATCCATACTGACTGTTCCTGTTTCCTCTCATGCAAGTGCTTCAGGATTGATTCTTTGAGGACCTGCTCCATGATTTTTCCGGGGACTGAAGTGAGGCTGACTGGCCTGTAGTTCCCAGGATCCTCCTTCTTCCCTTTTTTAAAGATTGGCACTACATTAGCCTTTTTCCAGACATCCGGGACTTCCCCGGTTCGCCACGAGTTTTCAAAGATAAGGGCCAACGGCTCTGCAATCACAGCCGCCAATTCCTTTAGCACTCTCGGATGCAACTCGTCCGGCCCCATGGACGTGTGCACGTCCAGCTTTTCTAAATAGTTCCGAACCACCTCTTTCTCCACAGAGGGCTGGCCACCTATTCCCCATGTTGTGATGCCCAGCGCAGCAGTCTGGGAGCTGACCTTGTTAGTGAAGACAGAGGCAAAAAAAGCATTGAGTACATTAGCTTTTTCCACATCCTCTGTCACTAGGTTGCCTCCCTCATTCAGTAAGGGGCCCACACTTTCCTTGGCTTTCTTCTTGTTGCCAACATACCTGAAGAAACCCTTCTTGTTACTCTTAACATCTCTCGCTAGCTGCAGCTCCAGGTGCAATTTGGCCTCCTACATGCCTGAGCAATATTTTTATACTCTTCCCTGGTCATATGTCCAACCTTCCACTTCTTGTAAGCTTCTTTTTTATGTTTAAGACCCGCTAGGATTTCACCGTTAAGCCAAGCTGGTCGCCTGCCATACTTACTATTCTTTCGACACATCGGGAAGGTTTGTCCCTGTAACCTCAACAGGGATTCCTTGAAATACAGCCAGCTCTCCTGGACTCCATGTTAGTCCCCCAGGGGATCCTACCCATCTGTTCTCTGAGGGAGTCGAAGTCTGCTTTCCTGAAGTCCAGGGTCCATATCCTGCTGCTTACCTTTCTTCCCTGTGTCAGGATCCTGAACTCAACCAACTCATGGTCACTGCCTCCCAGATTCCCATCCACTTTTGCTTCCCCTACTAATTCTTCCCAGTTTGTGAGCAGCAGGTCAAGAAAAGCTCCCCCCCAGTTGGCTCCTCTAGCACTTGCACCAGGAAATTGTCCCCTACGCTTTCCAAAAACTTCCTGGATTGTCTATGCACCGCTGTATTGCTCTCCCAGCAGATATCAGAAAAATTAAAGTCACCCATGAGAACCAGGGTGTGCGATCTAGTAGCTTCTGCGAGCTGCCAGAAGAAAGCCTCATCCACCTCATCCCTCTGGTCCGGTGGTCTATAGCAGACTCCCACCACTACATCACTCTTGTTGCTCACACTTCTAAACTTAATCCAGAGACACTCAGGTTTTTCTGCAGTTTCGTACCGGAGCTCTGAGCAGTCATACTGCTCCCTTACATACAGTGCTACTCCCCCACCTTTTCTGCCCTGCCTGTCCTTCCTGAACAGTTTATAACCATCCATGACAGTACTCCAGTCATATGAGTTATCCCCCCAAGTCTGTTATTCCAATCACGTCATAATTCCTTGACATCACTAGGAACTCCAGTTCACCCTGCTTGTTTCCAAGGCTTTTTGCATTCGTATATAAGCACTTGAGATAACCTGCTGATCGCCCCTCAGTATGAGGCAGGGGCCCTCCCCTCACAGACATTCCAGCGACGTCTTCACAGCAGTGAGTCGACTGCTGCCGCTCCCCTGTTGACTCCGCTTGCTCCTCTCGCAGCGGTGGAGTACAGGAGTCGACGGGAGAGTGCTTGGGGGATCGATTTATCACGTCTAGATAAATCAACCCCCGATAGATGGATCGGTACCCGCTGATCCAGCGGGTAGTGTAGACCTGGCCTCAGACTCCTGTTAGCATGTGGTGTTTCCCCACTCAGGAGTTTGTTTTGCAACTAGTTTATATACCTAGCATAGCAGGTCAGCATGGTTCCTTGTTAATAGGTGTGACAGGATCGGGCCAGATGGCTACAGGAGAGTGATAGAACGCAGATATATTATCCCCAGGTTAAGTAGGTCCCTTTTCCCTGGGCAAGGTAACAGGGAAGGTTCCAGAACAATCAGGAACTTTCCAGAAACAATTAAGTCAGACAGCCTGATTAGAACACCTGCAGCCAATCAAGAAGCTGCTAGAATCAATTAAGGCAGGCTACTCAGGGCACCTGGGTTTAAAAAGGAGCTCACTTCAGTTTGTGGTGCACGTGTGAGGAGCTGGGAGCAAGAGGCATTGGGAGCTGAGAGTGAGAAGGCATACTGCTGGAGAACTGAGGAGTACAAGCATTATCAGACATCAGGAGGAAGGTCCTGTGGTGAGAATAAAGAAGGTGTTGGGAGGAGGCCATGGGGAAGTAGCCCAGGGAGTTGTAGCTGTCACACAACTGTTACAGGAGCCACTGTAGACAGCTGCAATCCACAGGGCCCTGGGCTGGAACACAGAGTAGAGGGCGGGCCCAAGTTCCCCCCATCTCTCCATCTCCCCAACTCCTTACTTGATACCGGAGGAGTTGAACTGGACTGTGGGTTTCACCAGAGGGGAAGCTCTCTGGCCTGTTCCCCAATCCACTAGGTGGATCAGCAGAGACTGCGGGGAGTATTTTTCTTACTTTCCCCATGTTGGCCAGTAATGAGGCTAATTGAGTGAACGGCAGATTTGAGCCACGAAAGTGGCCAAACTGAGGGCTGCTGTGAACCTCTGAGGCGAGAAAATCCGCCAAGAAGCGCAGGACCCACCAAGGTAGAGGAGGAACTTTGTCACAATTGGTGTCAGGGGTGAGATTTGGTGTACACAGCGTGGCGGAAGAAGGAGGTGGTTGTTTTAAAAAAAAAGAGAAAGATGGTTTGTTTTTTTTTTCACCACAATGGAGGAGGTAGTGCAGGCACTGATACAAGCCACGGCTGCCCAGCAGGAGGCTACCCATGTCCAGGCAGCTGCCCAACAGGAGGCAGTGCGGCTGCAGCAAGAGACTAATCGCCTGCTGATGGACCAGGCTGCTCAAGACCGGGCTATGTTGCGGGAACTGGTAAATCAAGTGAAGGAAGGCCCTTACAGAGTTGAACCACGGCCATGATGGGACGCGGATGATACGGGCCAGCAATTGGCTGCAGAAAATGATGGGGGAGGATGACATTGAGGCATATGTCCTGGCCTTTGAGAGGACAGCCCTACAGGAGGCCTGGCCTCAAGATCAGTGGTCTGGCATCCTCCCCCCATTCCTGTGTGGAGTGGTCCAGAAGGCCTACTATGATCTGCCTGAGGAAGCTGAAGCAGACTACCCCCAGCTGAAAGCAGAGATCTTGGCCAGATCTGAGGTAACGACCACACTGCAAGCCCAGCAGTATCACGAGTGGAGGTACCAGGAAAACAAAATCCCGCTTTCCCAGTTGTTTGATTTCATCCATCTCACACGAAAGTGGTTGCGAATTGAGTCCTGGAGTCCGGAGGAGATACTAGAGGTTCTGGTCATCGACCAGTACATGAGAGGACTACCGCCAGACCTTCATGCCTGGATTAGCCAGAACGAACCCTCCACCTACGACGAGATTGTCACAGTGGTAGAGAGGCGAAGGACAGCGAGGGAGCTGACCCGACCAGTTAAGGAAGAAGCACCCCGCATTAAACTAGCAGCACCAAGCCCTAGAGCTCGGGTGACTGGGCCGCCAGGAGAGCCCAGGTGGAAAAGGGGAGGGGCTGAAGGCCCACCAGAAGCCACAAAAAATCGGAGCACGGAGGGGGAAGAGGATCATGATGTTAGACTGCCCAAACCAAGAGACCAGGGAACGCCTAGGGCTCCATACAGATGCCTGCTGGGAGTGGGGACACATAGCTGCACAGTGTCCCAATGCTGAGGAGCCTATGCAGTGTAACCTGGGGAACTGGGCAGTCCCATGCTCCCTAATCCACCTTGTGGGGGGTCTCACTAACCCCACATATGTACACCAGACCAGTGAAGCTAAATGGGGTAGAGACCATGGCACTGGTTGATTTGGGGAGTGCTATCACGCTTGTCTCGGGGAAGCTCGTGAAGCGTAGTCAGCTGCCGTGGGCTAAGCGTATGGGGATAACATGCGTCCATGGGACAGTTGGTTATTACCCCACCATCCCAGTAAAAACCGAGTTTCAGGGGAACACTCCTGAGGTAGCAGCAGGTGTAGTCCCTAAACTCCCATACCCGGGGCTCATAGGGAGGGACTTTCCAGGGTTTGGAGACTTACTCCCGGTAAGGGAATTGGAGAAAGGGGGAAACCCTGAAGTCAGTGAGGCATCCACACTGGACTGTCAACCCCCAGTCTTCTCTGAAATATCCCCAGATTTGTTCTCCACTCCCAGACAGGATAGAAAGTCAGAAAGGGAAAGGAGGGCAGCTAAGGCCTTGGGAACCCGAATACTGACCCAAAGCCAGAGGGTTGCTCTCGTAGGTAGGTGGATCCGAGCAGCTGAAAAGGAGGCCACCCAGGAGAGAGAAGCACCCAAGTCTGACCCACATCCTAACGCCTCTGAACCAGTAGAGGCAACAGAGACTGGCCCCCTAGATCTCGGGCAGATTACCCCGGGAGAGGAAATTTTGGACTGGACCAGGCTGAAGACTCAATGTACGATAACGTTAGGAAGGAGGTGACCAAAATAGATGGGGTCCCTGTTGAAGTGAAAACCCAGGGACCAGGACCCTACTTCATAATGGAGAAGAATCTCTTCTACTGGGTTGCACCAGTACAGGGGCAGACGGTACAGCAGATCCTAGTACCTCAAAAACAGCAGAATGCTGTATTAAGTCTTGGCCATAGTCCTCTTTTTGGGGGGCATTTGGGGGTAGAGAAGACCCTGGCATGGGTCGTGCGACGATTCGAGAAGAGAAGACAGCCTGGGGCCACCAATATATACTTGTCTTTCTGGATTATGCTACTTGCTACCCAGAAACCGTCCCCCTGCGAAGCACAGCCTCAAACGTTGGGCAAAGATCCCCACCAACTCTTTAGCTAAGTGGGGCTACCAAAGGAGATATTAACAGACCAAGGTACCCCATTTATGTCGAAGCTAATGAAGGACCTCTGTACGCTGCCCCATATCCATACCTTAGAACTTCAGTCTATCATCCGCAGACCGATGGGCTGGTAGAAAGGTTTAACCGAACCCTCAAGACAATGGTAAGGAAAGTGGTAAGTTGGGACGGGAAGGATTGGGACATCCTACTACCCTACCTTATGTTCGCAATCCGGGAGGTACCTCAGGCCTCAACTGGGTTTTCCCCCTTTGAGTTATTATACGGATGCCACCCCCATGGCATACTAGATATTGCAAAAGAAATCTGGAAAAAGGAACCCAATGAGGGGAGAAATATAATTGACCATGTGTTGCAGATGCGACAGCGGATAGCCTGGGTCACCCCTTGGTACGGGAACATTTGGAAAAGGCGGAGGAGGCTCAGCAAACCCATTACAATCGCCAGGCAAAAGTCCAATAGTTCCAACCAGGGAATCGGGTGATGGTGTTGGTACTCACGGCAGAAAGCAAGCTTTTGGCCCAATGGCAGGGGCCCTATGAGGTGGTTGAACCCATGGGGGAAGTAACCTACAAGGTGCGGCAGCCAGGACACCGGAAACCAGAACAAATTTATCACATTAACCTCTTAAAGCCTTGGCACGAACGAGAGGCATGTGTAGTGGTCCAAGAGACCTCGATCCAGGGAAATAACATGCAGGAGCAGATCAGGATATCCACTGATCTGACACCAAACCAGAAGAAGGAGGTAACTCAGATGATCAACCGATACCAGGACGTGTTTTCAACCAAACCAGGTCAGGCCACCGAAGCATATCACCACATTATCACAGACCTTGGGGCAAAGGTAACTTTAAGGCCCTATCGGGTCCCAGCGGTAAAAAGCGAGGAGATCAAGGCAGAGGTAAAAAGGATGTTGGAGCTGGGAGTCATCAAAGAGTCCCACAGTCAGTGGTCAAGCCCAATTGTGTTGGTGCCCAAACCCGATGGCAGCATTAGGTTTTGTAATGACTTTCGCCGGCTGAATGAGAGATCCAAATTCAATCCATACCCCATAACCCATATCAATGAGTTAGTTGACCGCCTGGGCAATGCCCGATTTTTGACCACCCTTGATTTAACAAAGGGGTACTGGCAGATTCCCCTTGCCAAAGATGTGAAAGAAAAGAGGGCATTCTCTACCCCAGAGGGTCTGTTTCAATATACTGTTCTTCCTTTTGGACTGCATGGGGCACCTTCCACCTTCCAGTGTCTTATGGACAAGCTTCTACAGCCCCATACCAGTTGTGCAGCGGCATACCTGGATGATATGATTATTCACACCCCCGATTGGGAAACCCACTTGGAAAAGGTGGAAGCGATTCTGGACACGCTAAGACGGGCTGGCCTCACAGCCAACCCAGCCAAGTGTGCTATAGGGCTAGCCGAGGCTAAATACCTTGGCTACATTGTAGGAAGGGGCATGGTTAAGCCCCAGCTAAACAAACTAGAGGCTATCCAAAATTGGCCCTGGCCTAATTGGAAAAAGCAAGTCCGGGCATTCCTGGGTGTGGTGGGGTACAACTGACGATTTATTCCCCATTTTGCTACCAGAGCGAGTCCCCTGACAGACCTGATAAAAGCCCGGGGTCCGGACATGGTGAAGTGGACAGATGCCTCAGAGAAAGCATTCATGGATCTATGGACAGCCCTCTGCAGTAACCCCATGTTTATAGCCCCAGACTTCAACAAAGAATTCATTTTACAGACAGATGCATCTGAAGTAGGATTGGGAGCCATCCTATTGCAGATGGTCGGAGATGAACACCCAATCCTCTACCTCAGCAGGAAACTCCTTCCGAGAGATCAGAAGTATGCCATTGTTGAAAGACAGTGCCTAGCTGTGAAATGGGCCACGGAAACACTATGTTATTACCTTCTGGGACGACGGTTTACCCTTGTGACCAACCATGCACCCCTCCAGTGACTGCAACAAAATAAAGAGAAGAACGCAAGGGTGACCAGATGGTTCCTATCCCTACAACTTTTCCAATTCACCATACAACACCGGGCTGGAAGCCACTGTGGTAATGCAGATGGCTTGTCACGGGTACACTGCCTGACGTCCCAAGTTGCCCAATCCTGTGGTGTTGAGCAGAGGGGGGGATATGTGACAGGGTCGGGCCAGATGGCTACAGGAGAATGGTAGAAGGCAAATATGTTACCCCAGGTTAAGTAGGTCCCTTTTCCTTGAGTAAGGTAACAGGGAAGGTTCCAGAACAATCAGGAACTTTCCAGAAACAATTAAGTCAGACAGCCTGATTAGAACACCTGCAGCCAATCAAGAAGCTGCTAGAATCAATTAAGGCAGGCTACTCAGGGCACCTGGGTTTAAAAAGGAGCTCACTTCAGTTTGTGGTGCACGTGTGAGGAGCTGGGAGCAAGAGGCATTGGGAGCTAAGAGTGAGAAGGCATACTGCTGGAGAACTGAGGAGTACAAGCATTATCAGACATCAGGAGGAAGGTCCTGTGGTGAGAATAAAGAAGGTGTTGGGAGGAGGCCATGGGGAAGTAGCCCAGGGAGTTGTAGCTGTCACACAACTGTTACAGGAGCCACTGTAGACAGCTGCAATCCACAGGGCCCTGGGCTGGAACCCGGAGTAGAGGGCGGGCCCAGGTTCCCCCTATCCCTCCATCCCCCCAACTCCCTACTTAATACTGGAGGAGTTGAACTGGACTGTGGGTTCCACCAGAGGGGAAGGTCTCTGGCCCGTTTCCCAATCCACTAGGTGGATCAGCAGAGACTGCGGGGATTGTTCTTCTTCCGTTCCCTATGCTGGCCAGTGATGAGGCTAACTGAGTGAACGGCAGATTTGAGCCATGAAAGTGGTCAAACTGAGGGCTGCCATGAACCTCTGAGACGAGAAAATCCGCCAATAAACGCAGGACCCACCAAGGCAGAGGAGGAACTTTGTCACACAGGGAAGGATTAACAGCTCAGACTTCAATCACATAGCCTGAACAAAGGATCAAGATCCCCAGTCACATGGCCCATAGAGAGACAAACAGATCAAACATACACTCACTATGTCAAAGCAAATCGCAGGTTCTGCAGCTGCTACTCAAACTCCCCTTAGCCTCTCCTTTTTGCCTTAGGTCTTAACATGAGTACAATACTTAAAATTTTTGTTCAGGGCCTATTTTCCTGTGACCAGTTTTCTAAGATGTATTAAAAAGTTAATATTAACAGTCTGGAGAGCACCCCTACTAAAGCTTTTAAACTCTTGGGTGTAAGTTCTGCTAATTTAAAGGACCTGCCATTTTAAAAATCTTTAACTTTAGTAGCTGCTGTGTAACATGCCCTTTAGTTAAAAAGGACGTCATCATTATATAGTATGAATACTATATATAGTATTCGACATTGGTGAGGCCTCATCTGGAGTACTGTGTCCAGTTTTGGGCCCCACACTACAAGAAGGATGTGGATAAATTGGAGAGAGTCCAGCGAAGGGCAACAAAAATTATTAGGGGTCTAGAACACATGACTTATGAGGAGAGGCTGAGGGAGCTGGGATTGTTTAGCCTGCAGAAGAGAAGAATGAGGGGGGATTTGATAGCTGCTTTCAACTACCTGAAAGGGGGTTCCAAAGAGGATGGCTCTAGACTGTTCTCAATGGTAGCAGATGACAGAACGAGGAGTAATGGTCTCAAGTTACAGTGGGGGAGGTTTAGATTGGATATTAGGAAAAACTTTTTCACTAAGAGGGTGGTGAAACACTGGAATGCGTTACCTAGGGAGGTGGTAGAATCTCCTTCCTTAGAAGTTTTTAAGGTCAGGCTTGACAAAGCCCTGGCTGGAATGATTTAACTGGGAATTGGTCCTGCTTCGAGCAGGGGGTTGGACTAGATGACCTTCAGGGGTCCCTTCCAACCCTGATATTCTATGATTCTATGAATACATTATCCAGCTTGACTCCAAATATAGAACAGAAATATTTATTGAACATGTTTGTATTGTGTACCTCCTTATTCAGTTTTATCTTCATCTAGTAATGGATCTATATCATTCCTGACATGTTTTGTTCCTGATTTTTGTAAAACCCTTTCTTACTGATTTTTAACCATATTGGCCATAAGTATATTGATACCTTTAACTTCTAATATCAATTGCCTATATTTTTAACTGATTCGTATTAATTACAATTTTTCTCTTTTTTTCCCATTTGTTACATAATTTCTTATTTTTTTATTGTTCCTTTAACTTTCTTAAACTGGATTTTTTTTTTAACCAAGGTAATATTTTTTTTATGATGTAGGAGTTCTGGCTTTTAGGATGCTTTATGCTAAATAGAATCTCTAATATCAACTTGTTAAAACATTTGCTTTTTTTTTTTTAAGCAACTCAAAACTTAATCCTACGTGACTAAACTTCAACTGTATTTATTAGTTGTTTGGTTTGTTTTGCTTTGCCAGGTTTTGATGAGCTAACTTGTTACTGTGGTGAGTCGGTAATTTATCCTCCTGTTCCTTGTGGTACTCAGCCACCAGAATGTAAAAACTCATGTACCAGACCACATGAATGTGATCATCCAGGTAAGTCATAGGTACACCCACATAACATTTTTAAATTGTCCAGTGTCTACATTTTTCTGTGTTCTCAGATTTATTGTTTGGTGTTCGAAAGATGAACCAGATTAGGTATATTTAAACCTTTCCTTTCCATTAATATGTTACTTTTTTTCCAAGTAAAATTGTTGGGGTTTTACACACCATCCAAAGTGTCTGAAGAATTTTTTAGCCATTCAAATAATCAAATCTCATTTTAACCTTGAGTTTAAATAGCATATTCTGAAAAGTAAGCACATGGTGACCTCCCCTTCTTGTAAAAAATGAGAAGAATGTGTCTTCACTACAACTGTAATATCTCATTTTATTATTTGGGACTACTATAATTAGTAGTAGATCTGCAGCAAATTGATACAAAGCATAGTACAGAACAAATTGATCAAATTACTGACAAATGCTTTCTTATGCCATGCTCTAGAACAGTGGTTTTCAACCTTTTTTCATTTGCAGACCCTTTGGAAATCTTAGACATAGTCTGCAGACCCCCTGATGGTCCGAGGACCATAGGTTGAAAACCACGGCTCTTAAAGCTAATACTCAGAATGTCCTACCGTGCAGCACAGGAACTCCAGGAAGGAAGGAATGTCTATGCAGCTAAAGTCATCCTGATGTTAAAGAATTTAAACATAATAGAATACCACACAAACATAAATTGTGTGGTTCTGAAAGAAGAAATTAGAATATAAAAGGCTCTGTAATATAAAATGTCTGAGTGAACTAAAGTATTTAAGAATTGTTTCCTGATTTTATATTCCTATGTCTGCAGTGTACCATACGTGTCATAGTGAAGAGAAGTGCCCACCCTGTACATACCTCACTCAAAAATGGTGTATGGGCAAGCATGAAGTAAGTGTGGCTGCTATTGAACAAATTACAATGACATTTTTAATTACAAATGAGCGATAGCCTTATGTGGGCTTTTATTTCTAAACTACATGTTACTTTGTGACTTGATATTTGCTTCTCTAAGGCTACTCCCCAAGTAGCCACAAAATTGATACCCACAGAAACTATGCTGGTGGTGTTTGTAGGTGTTTGTAAGTGTTTGTTTCATGCAGTTTAAAATGATGAGATGCACTTTTGCTTTCTTTAGTCCACATGTGTACAGACTTGATCCAGTATTTCCAGGTATAACATATCATATATATATATACACACACACACACACACACACTCAGGTTTGTGTTTAAAATAGATTGCAAAGAGCTTAGTGCAAAACCATAGATAATTTTCTTCTAAAAATCTATGCTCTATTAAAATATGGACATGATTAAAAGTATCTGAGAATACACACTTTACAATAACACATTCACTGTTAGTTATGATGTCTTTTTCCCTTTCCAGCTGCGGAACAATATTCCCTGTCATCTCACTGACATCTCTTGTGGTCTTCGCTGCAATCAAATGTTAAAATGTGGAATGCACAAATGTAAAAGGATTTGTCACAAAGGGGTGTGTCTCATAGATGAAGAGTGCAAACAGCCATGTACTAATCTGAGACTATACTGTAATCATCCCTGTATGGCTCCATGCCATCCGTCTTTACCTTGTCCTACAACTTCTTGCAACACAAAGGTGATGGCTCTGGAACAAAGAACATAATTCACAGACAGACAAATTGTACACTAACAGGTTTCAGTCAATAATGAAAGATTAAAAAAAATTAAAATACTGACATTGAAACTTTCAAGATAATGCAATACTATCAGTATGCAAGTTTTGATATGAATTATTATATTAATGTGATAAAGCATAATTATGTATTTTATGGTTATTTTGTTTTTCAAAATTGCCACTATTAGAATGGCTAGTAGTTTGAGCAAAAGTACCTGCCAGATTTCTATCTGTTAAAATATTTGTCCCAGATCCTCAAATGTGATCCATTCACTTTTTGCTCCTGCATAAGCTAGCTCTGTTGCTTGTGGGGATTTGGTATGGGTACGGAAATGTGGCGGAGGAGAGTTGTATCTGTCCTCGCTTGATATAAAATCGTAGTGACCTTAAGCTAGTGACATAACATAGAGCAGCCTGCTGGGGGCAACCACATAGAACAGACTCCTTCACACACCCACATCATCTGATCTTTGCTCAGAAGCAGGGAAAATCAAACTGTATATATTTCACTATAGTAGATGTGAACAAAATAACCACCCAAATCTCCCAATAAAAATGGTGGTTCTTCGAGTGCTGGTCCTTATGTATATTCCACTGTGAGTACATGTGTTTGATGAGCCTGAGATTGGAAGATCTTGCTACTAGTGTCCATTGGTCTGTAGCTGCACTCTTGTCTCCTCGTACTCTGAACCTATGTTGTAAGAGACCCTGCAGCCAACCACCTCTCTGTTTCTTTCTTACTGCTGCGTGGTCTGAGACGGAACACTCTAGTGTCCTCAAAGTTCTTTCTTCAACTTTATCTGTAAACAGTTTTAAAATATTTTTTATTAGATAGTGTATTATTTTAGTATAATTAGTTAGGGAATGGGGAGCCCTTTTTCCCCTTTAGAGGCTTTCCCCCAACCCTATCTCTCCACCCTCTTCCCAGCATGAAGACTGAACTATGTTGGGAGTACTGGGATTCAAAAACTGCCTCTCCTGCCCATGAGCCTTCCTGGTCAGTAAATCATCAGAGGTGTGTATGCTGTCTGGGAGAAGTATATTTCTCTACCAGGTACAGTATCTACTGCTCCTTTCCTAGCTGGACCTGCCAGGTGCAGGACTTCAGGCTCAGAGTACATTTTATGGAGCAGGCAATGAGACCTTAGTCTGATGCAGGCCAGACAGCCCTCCCATATATTGGTCAAAGCACGTCCCCAGTTACCATCATTTTTGATACCTGGGTGAATAGGAATACAGTTAAGGACTCCTCCACTCAAGAGAAGCAATCTCTATGCTCGAGAGAATACTCTTCCTCAAAGTCCCCTCCCCAGCTGTCATTTGAATCATCATGCTCTGGTTCCAAATCCCCAAAGGCCCATCATACTTATTCTGAGGCTCAGAAGACTAACACTTCTCTGGCCACTACCACTTTGCCATTGGTACTGAGCAAAGAAAAATGCCATGAGTCTCGACCTCCACTACCAAAGAATTCTAAGAGCTATATGCACTGATGGTACTGTCACGTTTGCATTTGGAATCTAAGACTTCCAAAAGACTTCCTACACCAGCTCAAGTATGAGGAGACAAGTTACCATCATCCTCCATCTGGAAAGAAGTATATCACTACCGAGCATATCACTATCTAGTCCAGTCCATATATTCTCCCATCATTTCAGCACTGGTTCTCAACAGGGAGATGTTGACAACATTGGTGCAGGATTGCTACAAGGACAGAGATCCTTCTCTGCTACCATCCACCATCATGATTTAACTGGGAATTGGTCCTGCTTTTGAGCAGGGGGTTGGACTAGATGACCTTCTGGGGTCCCTTCCAACCCTGATATTCTATGATTCTATGATCAATGATACCAAGGGCACCGCCATTAGAAATGGACCCCACATTTTCATTGGAAGTGTCAAACGTTGAGCAAAGACCATCATCACCCCCACTGAGGTAGGTTACCCCAGACACAGGATCCAGACCTCCTGGGTTTCTCCACTAGACCATAAGGTGGCATACCTCACCAGGACTATTGGTCATGCCTTCGGAACTACCACAACCCATAATGGATCCTTATCACTGTCCATAATGGGGACCATGGAACCCATGTACCCGTTATCCAGAGCCAGTGCAGTCACATAGAGAATCACATCATTCCCCCCACCCCCGTTCCACAAGAGACCAGCCTGAGCTCCTTCTAGAACCCATGGAAGAAGGGGGGAGAAGAACTGGATCTTGTGGTACTACCCATCCCATTGGGTATATCATCTTCCTTTCCTAACAAAGTGGTCGCTGTGTCATTGTCTTCTCCATCAGAGGACCACAGATGGTTCCAGGAGCCTATTAAGGGTGGCTGAGATGATTCCCTCAGGAGGAGGGAGTTATCCCACAAACTACTGGATATTCTCCAGAGTGTTGGATGGAGTAAGATGGTGAACCCAGTGAATGAGTCTATCCTAGAGACAGCCCAGGTGGTGTGGCATACTCCAACTATATGTGCACCTACATGTAAAAGGGCAGAGAAAATATATTTGTCCCATCTAACGGAGCAGAGTTCTTCTTTACTCCATCATGCCTCAAACTGCTTGTGGTGCAAGCTGCCACACAAAGGAATAGACAACAGCAAAGCAGATCTGCCCCTTCAGAAAAGGAAGTGAAATGTCTGGACCTTTTGGAAAGGAGGGAATTTACATCAACTAGCTTGCAATTCCACGTAGCCAGTATCCAAGCACTTCTGGAAAAGTATCATTTTGCCAACTATTCCAAGTTTTAGGAGTTTAGAGACAAGTGCTCTGCCTTCCTTGGGGGGGCAATTCCAGGCCCTTTATTGAATAAGGTAGACTGGTGGCTAGATCATTCCTCCAGGCAGCAGTAGACATGACTGATACAGCTTCTAGGTCAATGGCTACCAACATTGTGGTGTGAGGATAAAACTGGTTTCACTCCTCAGGATTCCCCAGAAAAATCCAGGCCACTGTGGAAGACTTACAGTTGAAGGAGACAACTTATTCAGACAAAAGACTGATGAGTCATTACCCCCATTAAAAGACTTGAAGATAACCCTCTGTTCCCTGGGTTTATATAGACCAGCTCTCAGAAGGAAATATAGCAAATAATCCTACAAACCTAGACCATCAGCTCAGCCCCTGTACCATTGGAAAGGGTACAAACTGCCACAAAAGAAGCAGTATGTGCAAAGACCCAAGCAGAATGCTGCTTCTTCCAGACTCCACCCTCAACTATCAGTCAAGAAATACAGGACCTCTGAGAGCAGCCAACTCATCCAGAGGCCATGTTCTCCCACCCCTGAAATTCTATTTGGTGGCTGACTGGCCCAATTTTTCCATATATGGCAAGCACAGCAGACAGAAGGGTCTTCTATGTCATCTGCTTTGATTACACAATGGTTCCTTTCCCCTCCCCCTCCAAAATGCCCTTTCCTCTCCCTTTTCAGGTACCACTCTCATGAGAGAGCACTCTTACAGAAAGTACACTCTCTACTTCATCAAGGGTCCATAGAGCAGGTGCCACCTCAGCACGAGGGAAACCATTTTTATTCCAAATGTTCCATGATCCCCAAGAAAACAGGAGGATGGAGACCCAAGTTAGACCTCCATCACTTCAGTTTCTTTGTCTGAACATTAGGATTCAGAATGGTCACTCTGGCATCAATAATCCTGTCTGAACAGAAACAAATGATTCACAACTCTTGACATCAAGGGTGCCTATTTCCACATAGACATCTTTCTGTCCCACAGGAGGTTCTTCAGTGGTAGGTACGAACCACTCTCAACACAGGTTGCTTCCCTTAGAATTAGCAACAACACCCAGAGTATTCCTAAAAATGCTTTCAGTAGCAGCAGCACACTTCCATCCATATCCATATTCAGTAGTAGCAGAACTCAATAGCCCATCTTTCTTATGGGAAAGTCTTGTCAGAAGGCACCCTCAGTCCTCTTTAACTCCAACACAGACCATAGATTTCATCAGAGCAACTCTAGACTTACTCAGAGCCAGAGTTTATCTCCCCATGGACAGGTTCATGAACATTCTGATTAATCGGCTCAGAAAGACTCCACTGACATTGATTCAGATATGCCTCATCCTCCTGGGTTACGTGGCATCTTGCACTTTTGACCCCCTTTGCACGATTAAAACTCTGCTGCCTACAAGCCTGGCTTCAGACAGTTTACATGCCAAGTAAGCACTGCCTGGACAAGTTTTGTTATGATCCCTCACAGTGTACATGACTCTGTAGCTTGGTGGCAGGACAAAGAACAGCTGTGCATGGGAGTTCCCTCACTCCCTACTCCTCAGAAGATATTGATGGCAGATGCCTATCTCAAAGGCTGGGGCACTCATCTGAACAAACACACAGTACAAGGAATATTGACCCCTCATGAGTCAAGGATGCATATAAATCTGTTAGTCATTAAGGTGCCACCAGACTCCTCGTTTTTGTAGATACAGACTAACATGGCTGCCCCTCTGATATAAATCTCCTGGAACTGAAAGCAGTTCAGGAGGCCTGCATATGGTTCTTACCGTTTATCGTCTCCCAACATGTTCAGGTAATGGACAACATGACTGTATTCTATATCAGTGTTTCCCAAACTTGGGACGTCGCTTGTTCAGGGAAAGCCCCTGGTGGGCCGGGCCAATTTGTTTATTTGCCGTGTCCTCTGGTTCAGCCTATCGCGGCTCCCACTGGCCACTTCCCACAGCCCTCATTGGCCTGCAGCGGCAAACCGTGGCCAGTGGAAGCCACGATCGGCCGAACCTGTGGACACGGCAGGTAAACAAACCAGCCCGGCCCTCCAGGGGCTTTTTCTGAACAAGCAGCATCCCAAGTTTGGGAAACACTGTTCTATATGAACAAGCAAAGGGCAGGGGGAGCAAGATCTGCACCCCTTTGTATAGAGATGGTCCACCAATAATTGGTGTATTCATCACCAAATTATGCTGTCAGCAGTACACTTTTCTGAAATACACAATACTCTAATAGAAAGCCTTAGCTGCCACTTTTCAACAGAACACTATTGGGAGATTCATGACTCAGTGGTAGGATGCATATTCCAACAATGGGGATCACCATTTCTAGACCTGTTTGTGTTGCAGGACAACAAACAATGTGCTGCTCAAGGGGGCGAAGGGACAGAATTCCAGAAATGATGCCCTTCTAATCTCATGGTTAGGCAGTCTGATGTACGCCTTTCCCCCCATCCCACTCTTACTTCAAATTCTCAGGAAGATCTGAGAGGATGAGGCAATCATCCTCATCACTACCAGGTAGCCAAGACAATTTTGGTTTCCCGTTCTTCAGCTGTCATCCCATCCGCCAGTCAGCGTTCAACCTTTCTGAAATATCCTGAATCAGGACAAGAGCAGGCTCAGACATCCAAATCCAGGGACAGCTTGTCCCAAATCCAGGGACAGCACTCACAGTGCAGTATTTAGACAGGCATCAAACCTAGAGTAGAAATGTTGGGCAGCTGTTAGTCATTCTTAGTAACTGCTGGAAAGAGTCCACCAGCAAGTGTTTCTTCGTTAAGTGGAAAAGATTCTATGGTTGGGCCCTACACCATCTTATGTCCTAAGGGGAAATGAATATTCCTACTATTTTGGACTGTCTACTGACTGTGAAATCCTCTGGGCTTTCCATTAGCTTGCTATGCATTCATCTGGCAGTGATCAGTTCCTGCCACCCTCCAATCAGCAACTGATCCATCTTCATGCATCCAGTTACTGGTTGCTTTTTGAAAGGTTTACTCAAACCTTTCTGGTGGCCATCACTTCAGCTAGAAAGGTAAGCAAATTGGGGGCCCTCATAGCCAATCCACCTTATACCATATTCCATAAAGATAAGGTTTCCATAAGACTCCACCCTAAATTTGTCCCCAGAGTAGTCTCCAATTTCTGCATGAATCAGTCCATACGCTTACCTGTGTTTGTCCCTAAGCCTCATACCACCAATGAGGAACAGAGACTCCATTCTCTGGATGTGTCTCAGGCATTGGTATTGTATCTTCAAAGAACAAAATCCTTTAGGAGGTCACCCAGGCTCTTCGTTGGCATTGCAGAACACATGAGAAGGCAAGCAATCTCGTTATAAAGATGAAGTGGATATCGGGGTGTACCTTGCTCTGTTACCAGTTACTGAAAACTCCTCCACTGCACAGAGTGAGGGCCCACTCCACCAGAGCAAATGCTGCTTCAGTAGCTTCATTTAAGGTCGTACCTCTTGTTGACTTATGTAAAGCAGCCACATGAAGTTCTGTTCATACCATCACAGGAGTCTGCACCCTGGTGCACACCACCTCAGCTGTTGCATCCTTTGGGACCATGGTCCTTCGAGCCTCAGTACCATCTCACACACCCCTTCTTCTTGAGTACTATTTGTCAGTCACCCACAGGGAAATACACATAGGGACCAGCACTCAATGGTTACCTACCTTCTGTAACCAGAGTTCTTTGCAATATGTGGTCCCTCTCTATATTCCATTACCTGTCCTCCTTCCCCTCTGCTACAAGGCATAGACAATGTGTGGTAGAGAAGGAAGTGGAGAGATAGTTGGTCCGTACCGCCTCTTATGCCCTCTGGTCAGAGCATGAGGCAAGCAAGAGTGCAGGCACGGGCCAACAGATGCCACTAGCAAGAATCTTCAGTCTTGGTCACTTGGGGGGCATGTGTACCCACAGTGAAGTACACATAGGGACCACACATCTTGAAGAAAAACTCCAGTTACAGAAGGTAAGTAATCTTTGTTTTCTTTCTTTAGCTCATGTCTACCATAGAAACTGTATATAGAAATCAATTGAACTTTTAGTAAAAAAACAAGTTTTCAATATTAGCATTTTATTAAGTCAGTATAATGTTTTGGAAGACTAGATTTCCAATGTATTTGTTACAAATAAGGAGAAAAAATTGATTTACTGCTTTTATGGCATAACAGGTTGATCTTCAGTGTGAATGTGGCAGAAGAAAGGAGAGTATGATTTGCTCAGAAGCATCTAGTACATATCAAAGGTTTGTACTGGTTATTTTATTATTTGTCCTTTTCTCGACTTACTTTCTTCTACAGTTCATCAAAGTTAGGGTTTTTGAGTTTGCCTTTTATATGGTAACCTATTGGATTCACCTGCCCTGTTATATACACTTTCCCCAAATTAAATGAGCTACCCTATAGTTCTTTTTTCCCCTCCTAGTCTTCTGAACTTATATGCTCACGAGTATATACTGAAAGATATTTCTTCTGTCATTGTTGATTGGAGGTAGAGCAGAACTTTGGTTGCATATCAGGGCTAGGATCTCCCATCGCTGGAACTGTACAGAGTTGTAGTCATCCAGAACTATTTAGATGCAGACCAGAGGTCTTCATTTATAACAACGACCTTGGCTCTAAATTACTTCTAAATTTCTTCATTCTCTTATTTATTTACATTTGGATTACACTAGAAAAAACAGGAGACTGGGGACTTTTTAAATCCTAAGGTACAATTACTGCTGGGCAGCACTCTTTTCTCTTCCTTTCAAGACCATGACAAGGCTTGAAAAATAAAGGGGTGGAAATTGTGTCTGTGTAGCTTCTTCCCTCACTGCCAGGTCAAATGCATGGGGAAGAGATCCCTAAAGTGTGTGGAAAAGCTAGATGCCTTTGCAGTCTTCAGAAAGAGGAGCATGTAGTTCCCAGTCATCATGTAGATCAAGTCTCCATGAAGCTCTTGCAACAGGCTGCGGGGCCATTCCCTGTACTTCATAATACAGTATGTGTCTCACAGACCACCAAAAAGGTGCAAGCGTGTGCCGAACATTGTTTAATTAGTCCCATTAACTTCAATGAAACTACTCATATGCTAAAGATTATGTGTTGAATCAGGTCCCCAGCTTTTTATAATGGATCACTGTCCAGAATGGTGTGTCACATGCCAGGGTCATCTGTCTTAGTGATCGCAGTTGCTTCCTTGAAGGATCACAGGATCATCTCCCACATGTTTTTAGTTGTGGCATTGGACTAGTAGTTGGAGAGAATATAATATACAAGGAAAAGATTACACATTCCATTCTCACACTGCAAAAACTATCAGCAACTGTTACCTTTATCACCAACACTTTAATAGACAAAATAACCCATACCAAAGTCAGAACAGTGACATTATCAAAGCATGCATCCGTTTGATATGAATTGATTATTAGGGACAAGAAACTGCAACTATCTGAATATCGAGTGGTTTGTTACTGAGTGACTCCTATTCTATGAAACTGACAAAGGAATACTTTGATGATAATACACACATGCCTTTAACAGGTAAGGAGACATATAATAATACACTCTTCTCATCTGGAAAGAATATAAGAGAAAATGTACAGGTGCAAAGAGATTTATAAATCAATATATGTAAATTGGAAAGACATTTTTTAGCATACTGACAGGGTGTGAAGGGACATGCTCTCACTCTGTTGGAGAGGAGACTAACGAGCTGTTCTGGGCCTGTTCAGCATTAATGAGGCAACCTGTAAGACTTGTTCTGCCTGGAAAAGGGGGGAGCTTAAAAACAGAAATCTGCCACAGGAAGAGACAGTGAATAGGAGGGCTACTCCACCTCAGAGGTTGCTGACAACAGAGACAGGTCAGCTGAGAGGGAGACAGGCCTTACCTCTCCCAAAGCTACATGGACTAGCTACAAAGCAAGATGCCCCAAGAGGAGGAGCAGAGAGATGTGAGGCTGCGTCGCCTGAAGGTCTCTTAGGCCACCTTGCATTCACTAGGTCTTTACATGCCGCAAGCTGCAAAAAAGCAGTTCCAGCTGGCTCCTCTGCCCACGTCCTGGGGGCCCCCTTGACAGGGCACCGACAGACGGTTTCTCTGATTTGTGGTGGGCTAGCGCCATTTCCAATTCACAGCACTACTCCTCGGCCTCTCATCTGCCCCGAGAGTATTCACAAAGTGCATGGCACCAGTGGCCACTTACCTGAGAAGTCAAGGTGTACAGGTTTATCCGTATCGCAACAACTGGCTCATCACGGAAAGTTCTCAGGCCCAGATGAAAAGGAGTCTCGATCTGGTGTGCTCCACCCGTCACGATCTGGGTCTATTAATAAACCAAAAGAAATCAACTCTGATCACTGTGCAGTCTATAGAGTTCATAGGAGCAATACTCAACTCTACACAGGCCAGAGCCTTTCTCCTGGAGGCCCGTTTCCAGACTGTGTTCAACCTGATCTCTCCCATGAGGATTCGCTGCCACCCGCATGTGCCTCAAGTTGTACTTACGTGGTATGGTACATGTGGCTTCATCTCAGACTCCTGCAAGCATGGCTGGCGTCGTCAGTCTACATCCCCAACAGACACAATCTGGACTGGTCAGTCATGGTGCCAAATCATACCTGGTCATCCCTGGAGTGGTGGTTGGACACCAGCTCAGTGTTAGAGGGAGTTCCCCTCGTGGCCTCACCCCCATCAGTGACTCTGGCCTCCGATGCTTTGGGACTAGGTTCGGGCGCTCACCTCAGCAATTTCAGCATGCAGTGTCACTGGTCGCAAGATAATTGCTCTCTCCACATAAATGTTAGAGACCTCAGAGCGGTGCGCTTGGCCTGCCAGGCATTCCTGCCTCACCTGAGGGGCAAGGTGGTCCAAATCCTAACAGACAATATCACTGCAGTGTTTTATATCAACAAGCAAGGCAGAGCCTGTTTGTCAGACCCTTTGCAGAGAAGCAAAGTTGTGGGACTTTTGTGTTCAGGATGCCATTCATCTCGTAGCTTCGCACCTGCCAGGGGCCAGGAACACGTTAGCAGATCACCTCAGCAGGACTTTCTCGTCTTGCTGCGAGTGATCACTCCATCCAGAGGTGGTAAGCGTGATCTTCTAGAGATGGGACTCACCAGGTGGATTTATTTGCATCCAGGCAAAACAGGAAGTGCATGGCTTCTGCTCAATTCGCAGGATTGAGAGAGGCTCCCTGTCTGATGTCATCATAGAATCATAGACTCTTTAGAATCATAGACTATCAGGGTTGGAAAAGACCTCAGGAGGTCATCTAGTCCAACCCCCTGCTCAAAGCAGGACCAATCCCCAATTTTTGCCCCAGATCCTTAAATGGCCCCCTCAAGGATTGAACTCACAACCCTGGGTTTAGCAGGCCAATGCTCAAACCTCTGAGCTATCCCTCCCCCGCCCCAATACATTTGTTTACTAATGAATCATAACTCATTGTGTCACCACATCATATAATTTATATTACCCAGTCCAAATCTATCCTATTTCCCCCTTTAGTTTGCTCTCACTATCTTTCATTCAAACTCTGGATTGAAAACTTGCTCCTGTGGTCAGGGGCTCTGATATATGCCTTTCCACCAGTGCCAATAATCCACAGAGTCCTCATGAAGATCAAGCAGGACAAGAATGTAGCCTTTTATTTTATTTAAAGAGAATTTTGTAATGTAGTATTACATCACCGTGGGTTCGTTTCTGGCGGCTAAAGTTCCAAGCTAAAAAGGGTGAAAGTTACCTCTGCTACTTGCTTAAGAGTTAGTCTCTAGGAACACACACAGACCAAGGGTAGTGACCACACGTACATTCACAAGTACAAAGTCTAGTCTATTTTACAAGTTTTATCAAAATTAGGATCACCCAAGCATATATAAATTCTATTCAGATCTATGCACAAGTTACAAATATAGTTATACTCACATCCTTAACAATAGTGTTAGGGTCTGATGGGTCTTCCATGGCTTGATCATCAGTAGAGAGTGGTTCCTGCTGGAGTGTCCCATAGGGAGCTCAATTTTCCCTTTCTGAGCATTCCCTTTTTATAATGTGATTCTGTCTATACCTACATTCTGCATGTCCATAAAAGTGTCAACTCTCTATTTTTCTCTTACTGGTCTGTGTGCCCTGGAAACTTAGGGGACCCAAATTTTCTATAGGCTGTGTAAGTTCCCTTGTTCTCTTTAACACTGACGCACAACCTGTATCCCGTGGTTAAGACATGTCTGAGACAGATGTGCCTTTTTATGATCTAATATTAATTTGGGTAATTTTGCGCAATATTACTCCTTGGTGGTACTTTTCCCATAATCTTAAAGCATTGGGTTATTTCTCAGTCATTGGCTTAAGTCATCATTTCTTGTCTCCAAGGCCTAAAATAGCTAAGCTAAAGTCTTGTAGGCCTCAACCTACAGGTTCTTGCATTTCAGCTTGTCTTCCTCATGTCTAATACTTAGTTCCTTTTAATACTAATCAATCTTGTGCTTTTATAATCATACAAATTAACTCTAATTAACATACAATGAATATATGTAATATAACATATTGATTAATTATAACATTACACAATAAATGCATAATAAACTAAAATCATTGGCTATAAGGTGAAGGTAATCCTGATAGCTCTGGCTTGACCTCTCCAGCACTGGTTTGGCACACTGCTAGAGCTCTTGGTAGCGGCTCCGCTACAACTACCACTCTGGCCAGACTTCCCAGAACCATGGCCGGCTACTGAACCCGAATCTAGTGGCTCCACACATGATGGCTTGGTTGCTGCATGTTTGACTGCAGAGGAGCAGGCATGCTCTGCCCGCGTTCAACAGGCTTTCTCATGGGTAGCAGAAAGCCCTCCAGCAGCACAACCTACCTGGCCAAGTGGAAGCAGTTCACATGTTGGGCCTTGGACCAAAATCTTCCGCTCAAAAAGGCCTCACTCCAGTCGATCCTGGATTACCTTTTGCACCTCAAGCTCCAGGGCCTGTCTCTTTCATCAGTCAAAGTTCACAAGGCACTATTTCAGCCTTCCACCCTCCAGTTCAGGGCAGGTCAGCCTTTGCTCATGATATGACAGTCCAGTTTCTAAAAGGTCTGGACAGGCTCTACCCGCAAGTCCATGACTCTGTCCCACCTTGGGACCTGAACTTTGTGCTGTCAAGGCTCACGGGTCCTTGCTTTGAGCGATTGGCTTCTTGTTCCCTTCTGCTGCTCTCATGGAAGGTCTCCTTTCTGGTGGCAATAACGTCAGCACATAGGGTCTCTGAAATTCGAACACTTATCTCAGAGCCACCCTACACAGTGTTCTATTAGGACAAGGTTCAACTGCAGCCACAACCAGCCTTTCTCCTCAAGATTGTTTCACCGTTTCATACTAACCAGGACATATTTTTACCAGTCTTCTTTCCGAAGCCTCATAAGTCAAATGAGGAGCATAGACTACACTCTCTGGAGGTCAGGAGAATGCTAACCTTTTAAAATGAAAGGACTAAGCCATTCCATAAGTTAATGCAGCTCTTCATCATGGTGGCAGACAGAATGAAGGGCTTTCGTGTGTCTGCTCAGAATATTTCATCATGGATCACTCGCCTGTTCATAGCAAAACCTGATGCAGGCAAAGTGCCACCGCCGGTGATCATAACCACCAATTCAGCCGGAGTGCAAGCCTCCTGGCCCAACTGCCTATTCAAGACATCTGCACGGCTGCTACTTGGTCATCCATCCATGCGTTCACGTCCCATTACATGATCACTCAGCCAGGCCTGCAATGATGTTGGCTTCGGTAGAGCAATGTTGCAAGCTGCACAACCTGCACAAAGTGAACTTTGAGCCAACCTCCAGGAATGCTGCGTCTGAGTCATCTAGAATGGAATCAACATGAGCAAGCACTCGAAGAAGAAAAAACAGTTACCTACCTTTCGTAACTGTTGTTCTTCGAGATGTGTTGCTCATGTCCTTTCCATTACCCCCCCGCTACTCCTCTGTCAGAGTTACTGGCAAGAAGAAAGTGAGAGGGCATAGGGACAGTGGTGCCCCTTATACCAGTGCATGGATTGGTATAAACTGTTCAGGAAGGACAGGCGGGGGAGAAAAGGTGGAGGAGTTTCACTGTACGTAAGAGGGCCATATGATTGCTCAGAGCTCCAGTATGAAACTAGAGAAAAGCCTGTTGAGAGACTTTGGATTAATCTTAGAGGTAAGCACAACAAGGGTGTTGTCGTGGTGGGTGTCTGCTATAGACCATCAGACCAGGAAGATGAGGGAGACGAGGCTTTCTTCGGACAACTAACAGAAGTTTCCAGATCACAGGCTTGGTTCTCATGGGGGACTTCAATCGCCTGACATCTGCTGGGAGAGCAATACAGCAGTGCCCAGACAATCCAGGAAGTTTTTGGAGGGTTTTGGGGACAACTTCCTGGTGCAAGTGCTGGAGGAACCAGCTAGGAGCCATGCTTCTGTTGACCTGCTGCTCACAAACAGGGACGAATTGGTAGGGGAAGTAGAAATGGGTGGCAATCTGAGCTGCAGTGACCATGAGATATTCAAGTTCAGGATCCTGACAAAAGGAAGAAAAGAGAGTAGCAGAACATGGACCCTGGACTTCAGAAAAGCAGACTTTGACTCCCTCAGGGAACTGATGGACAGGAACCCCTGGGAGACTAATATGAGGGGGAAAGGAGTCCAGGAGAGCTGATGGTATTTTAAAGAAGTCTTATTGAGGGCTTAGGAACAGACCATCCCAATGTGCAGAAAGAATAGCAAATATGGCAGGCTACCAGCTTGGCTTTACAGAGAAATCTTCGGTGAGCTTAGACAGAAAAAGGAAACTTACAAGAAGTGGAAAATTGGACAGATGACTAGAGAGCAGTATAAAAATATTGCTCGAGCATGCAGGGATGTAATCAGGAAGGCCAAATCACAATTGGAGTTGCAGCCAGCAAGGGAAGTGAAGGGTAACAAGAAGGGTTTCTACAGGTATGTTAGCAACAAGAAGGTCAGAGAAAGTGTGGGACCCTTACTGAATCGGGGGAGACAACCTAGTGACAGATTATGTGGAAAAAGCTGAAGTACTCAATGCTTTCACAGACAAGGTCAGCTGCCAGACTGCTGCACTGGGCAACACAATATGGGAAGGAGCCCTCAGTGGTGAAAGAACAGGTTAAGGACTATTTGGAAAAGCTGGTATTGCAGAAGTCAGTGCATCTGAGGGTGCTGATGTGATTGCAGAGCCATTGGCCATTATCTCTGAAAACTCGTGGCGATTGGGAGAGGTCCCAGACAAGTGGAAAAAGGCAAATACAGTGCCCATCTTTAAAATAAAGGAAGAAGGAGAATCCGGGGAACTACAGCTGGTTAGCCTCACCTCAGTCCCTGGAAAAGTCATGGAGCAGGTCCTCAAGGAATCCATTTTGAAGCACTTGTAGAGGAAAGTGATCAGGAACAGTCAACATTCACCAAGGACAAGTCATGTCTGACCAACCTGATTGCTTTCTATGATGAGATAACTGGCTCTGTGGATATGGGAAAAGCGGTGGATGTGATATACCTTGACTTTAGCAACACTTTTGATACAATCTCCCACAGTATTCTTGCCAGCAAGTTAAAGAATGGACTATAAGATAGATAGAAAGCTGGTTAGATCGTCTGGCACAACAGGTAGTGATCAATGGCTTGATCTCTAGTTGGCAGCCGGTATGAAGTGGAGTGCCCCAGCGTTCGGTCCTGGGGCCGTTTTTGTTCAATATCTTCATTAAGGATCTGGATGATGGGATGGATTCACAGATGACACTAAGCTGGGAGGAGAGGTAGATACGCTAGAGGGCCCAGAGTGACCTAGACAAGTTGGAGGATTGGGCCAAAAGAAATCTGATGAGGTTGAACAAGGACAAGTGCAGAGTCCTGTACTTAGGATGAAAGAATCCCATGCACTGCTACAGGTTGGTGACCTTCTGGCTAAGAGGCAGTTCTGCAGAAAAGGGCCTGGGTACTACAGTGGTCGAGAAGTTGGATATGAGTCAACAGTGTGCCCTTGTTGCCAAGAAGGCTCATTGGATATTTGGCTGCATTAGTAGGAGCATTGCCAGCAGATCGAGGGAAGTGATTACTCCCCTCTATTCGGCACTGGTGAGGCTACATCTGGAGTATTGCATCCAATTTTGGGGCCCCCACTACAGAAAGGAAGTGGACAAATTGGAGATTAGGGGGCTGAGGCACATGATTTATGAGGAGAGGCTGTGGGAACTGGGGTTATTTAGTCTACAGAAGAGAAGAGTAAGGGGGGATTTTATGACAGCCTTCAACTACCTGAAGGGGGGGTTCAAAAGAGGATGGAGCTCGGCTGTTCTCAGTGGTGGCAGATGACAGAACAAGAAGTAATGGTCTCAAGTTGTAGTGGGGGAGGTTTAGGTTGGATATTACGAAAACCTATTTCACTAGGAGGGTGGTGAAGCACTGGAATGGGTTACCTAGGGAGGTGATGGAATCAACATCCTTAGACGATTTTAAGGCCCAGCTTGACAAAGCCCTGGCTGGGATGATTTAGCTGTGGTTGGTCCTGCTTTGAGCAGGGGGTTGGACTAGATGACCTCCTGAGGTCTCTTCCAACCTTAATCTTATAAGATTCTATGAGTATGGGGCACCAGAGCTGTCCCTATGAATACTGCTAAGGCAAAAAATTCTGACAGCGGTGCATGTAGGCATGCACAAACCTAGAATGGAATGGACATGAGTAACACATCTCAAAGAGCAACAGTTCTTCTTTGAGTCCTTGCTCGTGTCGATTGCAATTAGGTGTGTCCATGCCACGTGCACAGTAGCTGGAAGTGTTTTTCCCTCGTGGTTCCCATTGAGTCGGTTCGGTTCAGGTGTTCCGTGGAGTTATGCCTCCATGGCGCCATATACAGGGTCCTGCCAACTCATTGCCACTTGAGTTCTTTCTTTCCACCTGTTAGCTGGAACACTCATTTTCTCTTGCTTCGGCAAACCTTCTCCATAGTGGTCATAGAATCATAGAATATCAGAGTTGGAAGGGACCTCAGGAGGTCATCTAGTCCAACCCCCTGCTCAAAAGCAGGGCCAATCCCCAATTAAATCATCCCAGCCAGGGCTTTGTCAAGCCTGACCTTAAAAACTTCTAAGGAAGGAGATTCCACCACCTCCCTAGGCAACGCATTCCAGTGTTTCACCACCCTCCTAGTGAAAAAGTTTTTCCTAATATCCAACCTAAACCTCCCCCACTGCAACTTGAGACCATTACTCCTTGTCCTGTCCTCTTCCACCACTGAGAATAGTCTAGAACCATCCTCTCTGGAACCACCTCTCAGGTAGTTGAAAGCAGCTATCAAATCCCCCCTCATTCTTCTCTTCTGCAGACTAAACAATCCCAGTTCCCTCAGCCTCTCCTCATAAGTCATGTGTTCCAGACCCCTAATCATTTTTGTTGCCCTTCGCTGGACTCTCTCCAATTTATCCACATCCTTCTTGTAGTGTGGGGCCAAAAACTGGACATAGTACTCCAGATGAGGCCCCACCAATGTCGAATAGAGGGGGACGATCACGTCCCTCGATCTGCTCGCTATGCCCCTACTTATACATCCCAAAATGCCATTGGCCTTCTTGGCAACAAGGGCACACTGCTGACTCATATCCAGCTTCTCGTCCACTGTCACCCCTAGGTCCTTTTCTGCTGCCTAGCCATTCGGTCCCTAGTCTGTAGCTGTGCATTGGGTTCTTCCGTCCTAAGTGCAGGACCCTGCACTTATCCTTATTGAACCTCATCAGAATTCTTTTGGCCCAATCCTCCAATTTGTCTAGGTCCCTCTGTATCCTATCCCTGCCCTCCAGCGTATCTACCACTCCTCCCAGTTTAGTATCATCCGCAAATTTGCTGAGAGTGCAATCCACACCATCCTCCAGATCATTTATGAAGATATTGAACAAAACCGGCCCCAGGACCGACCCCTGGGGCACTCCACTTGACACCAGCTGCCAACTAGACATGGAGCCATTGATCACTACCTGTTGAGCCCGACAATCTAGCCAACTTTCTACCCACCTTATAGTGCATTCATCCAGCCTGTACTTCTTTAACTTGCTGACAAGAATACTGTGGGAGACAGTGTCAAAAGCTTTGCTAAAGTCAAAAAACAATATATCCACTGCTTTCCCTTCATCCACAGAACCAGTAATCTCATCATAGAAGGCAATTAGATTAGTCAGGCATGACCTTCCCTTGGTGAATCTATGCTGACTGTTCCTGATCACTTTCCTCTCATGTAAGTGCTTCAGGATTGATTCCTTGAGGACCTGCTCCATGATTTTTCCGGGGACTGAAGTGAGGCTGACTGGCCTGTAGTTCCCAGGATCCTCCTTCTTCCCTTTTTTAAAGATTGGCACTACATTAGTCTTTTTCCAGTCATCCGGGACTTTCCCCGTTCGCCACGAGTTTTCAAAGATAATGGCCAATGGCTCTGCAATCACAGCCGCCAGTTCCTTTAGCACTCTCGGATGCAACTCGTCCAGCCCCATGGACTTGTGCACGTCCAGCTTTTCAGACTGTGCTCTGTAAATAGTTAAATCAGTTAGTTGTAGTTAGTTTAGTCATTGTATAGTTAGAATCCCAATAAGGAATTGTTCTAGGGGTTACCCCCCGTTTTCCCTACTCTCTCCCCGGTATGAGGGTATGCCTCGGTCTCCAGGGTTTAAACCCTATGCGGCTTGTAAAAAGCCTATGCCCAGCAGTGACACTCACCTTTCCTGCTTGAAGTGTCTGGGTAAATCACATCAGAAGGACTGTTGCAAGATCTGTAGGGGATTCCGCCCCAGGACTCAAAAAGAAAGAGACCAACAGTTAAAAATCCTTATGAGGGGGGCCACCCTCTGTCCCCACTCAGAGCCAAGTTCAGCTGAACTGACACCTAGTACCTCAACATCTGTGTGCAGTGCTCTGGCATCGATACGGGAAACTTCGGAGCCAAGAAATGACTCTGATAGAGAAACTCGGCACTGGCAGGGCTCCCTGCACAGGGGGCTCCGCACATGGTAGTGCGCGGCACCACTCCACAAGAATAAGAAGCCAGACTCACCCACACTGAGTCTGGGATTGAAAGACTCAAGCACAGTGAGACCTGCATTGGGCCACTCAAGTACTGCACCACCTACCCCGGCACAATTGACTCCTGCTCTACCAAGGGGTCAGTCGAGTCTGGTTCCACAGGACTCCCCTCCCCAGGAGAGTCACAGAGAGGCTTTGGAGGCACCCTCCACGCCTGAGACCTTCAAGGCGGAACACAAGTGGAGTTGCGTGTGAGCCTGATAAGATCAACTTTCGATAACCTTGGCCTTCTACTGAATGTGCAGAAATCAATCCTGTTCCGCACTCTGAGGGTAGAGTTCATAAAGGCAGTGTTGGACTCAAGACAGGTGAGTGTGTTCCTACCAGAGTCACGGTTTCAGACCCTTTGCAGCATCATACAAGGTATAGGACGATTTCATACCACCACGGCAAGGAATTGCCTGAAGCTCCTCGGCCATATGGCCGCCTGTATTTATGCAGTGAAACATGCCAGACTGAGGCTCTGACCCCTTCAGGCATGGCTAGCATCAGTGTATTGACCAAACCAGGACAGTCTAGACAACGTAGTTACTCTTTTCCAGCTGGTTCTCAAGTCTCTCCTATGGTGGCTCAACTTGCAAGCTGTGTGTGCAGGGATTCCCTTCTCCAGACCTCAACCATCTCTTTTCCTGGTCACGGACCCATCAGCGATGGATGAGGAGCACATCTGGGGGAGCTCAGGACTCGGCCTCTGGTCCCAATCAGAGCTCTCACTTCACATCAATGTCAGGTAGCTGAGAACAGTCCGTCTGGCATGCCAGACCTTCCAAACTCACCTGGAGGGGAGATGTGTGTCAGTCATGACAGACAATACAACAGCGATGTTTTATATAAACAGACAGGGGGAGCATGCTCCTCTCCCCTGTGCCAGGAAGCTCTCAAACTGTGGGACTTTTGCATAGCCCACTCGATACACTTGGAGGCATCTTATCTCCCTGGAACTCAGAATGAGTTGGCAGATCATCTCAGCAGGTCCTTTCACAACCACGAGTGGTCCATCCACCCAGACATCATGAACACCATCTTTCAACAGTGAGGAACTCCCCAGATAAACATGTTCATGACAAGAAACAACAGGAAGTGTCCACAGTTCTGCTCCTTCCTGAATCACAGCCCGGGCTCGATCGTGGACATGTTCCTTCTCCCTTGGAAAGACCACCTCCTTTACACACTTCCACCCATTCCACTGGTTCACAAGTGCTACTCAAGGTTCGGAGGGATGAAGCCTCTGTGATATTGGTAGCTCCAGGCTGGCCACATCAGCACTGGTACACGTCTCTTCTGGAGCTGTCAGTAGAAACTCCTATGATGAGATGTTCGGCTGTGTGTGTGTGTTCCCTTTGTGTGCTGCCCCAGCCCTGCGCAGACAGCTAGCATGGCAGAGCTCAAGCAAACCACCCAATGATCACAAGATCCGTTAAGGGATGAAAGCACCAAGCCAGATTTATTGTCTACGAAGCATAGTACTAGTATCCCGCAGACTCTACCGAACCACTAATACATGTATGCCTGTAACAGTGGACCAGCTCAGTGAACAGTGGGACTTTCCATTCCTCCCTAGGCTAGACAAAGATACTCCCTCTGAGATACATCTTTATATCTTGATACAAGCATGTGAGTACTGCCCCTCTGACGTAGTTACAGTAGTTACTGCCTCCTCATTAGTTATCACTCATCATCTTGTACATGATGGTTTGATCAAAACATCTGCATTATGTACTGTCATCCTTGATCTTATCTTTTAGGAGGGGTCAGTGTTATCCTATTATCCTTGGGGAATGTTTTTATACCATCTTTGATATCAGGATGTTCTGGTACCACTTGATATCTGGAAATGTTTGTGTGAGTACTCTGTGACTAGCACTTCTTAGGAATGTGTATTCCTGTAATATCAGCCCTGTTCTTGCCAGATTCTGTGAGCAGGTCCTGCCTCATACCAGGCCTCTGATACAAGGGCTTATGTCTCATGCTCTCTTCCTACTACAACTCCGATCACTCTGCCACTGCTCCCGGACCTGATAAGCCAGGACCACAGCCGCCCTCAGCATTCCAACCTCAAATCTCTCCACCTCACGGCTTAGAAGCTCCATGGCTAAATCCGATTGAGTTTGATTACCTACCTAGCCAAATTGAGGAGATTCATGATTTGGTCATCGCAGAGAGACACGTCTCCTATGCCCTCATCAATACCTCATATCTTGGATTATCTTCTGCAGTTGAAGCAACAGGGGCTCTCTGTGTCATCAGTAAAAGTCCACTTGGCTGCAGTTTTCTGCCTTTCACTCAGGCACATCTGGCCAATAGGCTGTCACCAACCCAATAGTTGGACACTTTCTTAAGGGACTTGAAAGGCTATATGACAACCAATCCCAGCCTGGGACCTTAACCTTGTTCTTTCCAGACTAATGGGGCCCCCCTTTGAACCACTAGCAACATGCTTGTTGCGCACGCGCTCTCTCTCTCATGGAAGGTAGCATTTCTGCTGGCAATAACCTCTACCAGCAGGGTTCCCAAGCTTAAGGTCTTAACATCTGAACCTACTTACTATAAGGACAAGGTTCAGCTTCCTCCTGAAGGTTGTCTCCCAGTTTCATGTTAATCAGGACATTTTTCTTCCAGTTTTTTTATCCTAAGACACACGCAAATAGCCGGGAGCAAAAACTCCACTCTTTGGATGTTCGCCAGGCGTTAGCTTTCTATATCGAACAGACAAAGCTGTTCTGAAAATCTAAGCAACTACTTGTCACAGTAGTAGACAGAACGAAGGGGCTCCCAGTCACTTCTCAAAGAATTTCATCATGAATCACATCCTATATCTGGACATGCTACAATCTGGCTAAAGTATCTGCCCCATTGCTGACAGTGCACTCCACGAGGGTGCAGGCATCTTCAGCAGCATTCGTCACCCAGGTTCCAACCGAAGAAATTTTCAGGGCTGCAACGTGATCATCAGTCCACACTTTTACCTCTCACTATACCATTACCCAGCAGGCTAGGGACAATGCGGCCTTCGGCAGAGCGGTGCTTCAATTAGTGAATCCATGAACTCCAACCCCACCTCCAAGTTCCTGCTTGGGTGTCACCTAATTTGAATCAACATGAGCAAGCACTCAAAAAAGAAAAAATGGTTACCTACTGTGACGATGTGACTCAGCAGGGAGGCGGGAGTGTTGACCTGGGAATGTGCCCTGGGGATGGGAGACCTGAGAGCCTGTCACCTGAGCCGGGAGGGGGAGGGGGAGGTAACACCTCTGCCCAGGAATGTGGACGGAGACTGCAGCAGGGAACCTGCTGTGTGGGTTTAGTTTTCAGTTTGGGGCTGGGTGGAGGAACACAGGGAACCCCAGGGCTGGGGTCTAAGCTCCCTGCTCCCCCAGAAGGACGTGATTGAGGGGTCCTGGGTGTACCCACAAGCTCTGTTTTGGACTGTGTTCCTGTTGTCCAATAAACCTTCTGTTTTACTGGCTGGCTGAGAGTCTCAGTGGATCCCAGGAAGAGGGGTGCAGGGCCTGGACTCCCCCACACTCCGTGACAACTGGTGGTAGCGGTGGGATCTACTGCACCCTGTGAACGGCGCTTCCTGCAGTAAGTGACTGGGGAACAGTAAAACGAAGGGGAATTGACGGGGACCAGGCGTGCTGAAGATTCAGAGAGAGACGGTTTCGGGGGGCGGTTAACCCCTGGGAATGTGTGACCAGAGAGAAGGACTTTTGCAGTAACAGGGTCCCCCGGGGGATTGCAGCGAGTGGTCCCAGGGGCGGAGGAGTCTGCAGCTCGACCCTGCCAAAGAGTCGGTGACCTCAAGAAGGACTGGCACACGAGGGGTTCTTCCTGGAAATCGTGGACAGCTGCCCGGCCTGCGAGTGGCCAGCAGGGAGATGTACACTAAACGCCTTAAGAGCGACCTGGTGGAGCTGTGCAGGCAGAGGGGGCTGCGCATCGGGAGGTCCACCAAGGAACAGCTGATTGCCCAGTTGGAGGAGAGGGATCGCTTGGATGACCCGATCCCTGTCCCGGAGGGAAGCCGCCCGGCAGACGCAGCGTGGGCCCTGGGGCCTGACCGGGCTGGGAGGGGTCAGACTGCTGCCGAGGACCTCCCGAGACCCTTCCTACCTATGCCTGGGGGAGGGGTTGGGGGAAGCCCAGCGAATACCGAGGGCACCCTGACCCCAGCAGCCAGCAGGGGATCCTCCCGGCGGAGCTCTCCATCCCTGGAGCGGAGGCGGCTGGAATGGGAGAGGGAGATGAAAATGAGGGAGCTGGAGGATCATGAGAAACAACGTCAACATGAGGAGAAACAACGTCAACATGAGCAGGAGGAGAAGGAGAAACAACGTCAACATGAGCAGGAGGAGAAGGAGAGGGAGTGTCAGGAGAAGGAGAAACAAAGACAGCATGAACTGGAGCTGGCCAGGCTGAGGAGAAGTGGGGCCCCGGCTGTGGTGAGTGAGGGGGGACCCAAGACTGCAAGGAACTTTGATAAGTGCTTCCTGGCCCAGCGTAAGGAGGGGGAGGACATAGATAGCTTCCTGACGGCCTTTGAGAATGCCTGCGAGATGCACAGGGTTGACCCCGCAGACAGGCTCCAGTTCCTCACCCCCTTACTGGACCCCAAAGCCGTGGAGGTGTACAGCCGGATGACAGGGCCGGAGGCAGGGGACTATGAACTGTTCAAACAGGCCCTGCTCCGTGAGTTTGGGCTGACCCCCGAGATGTACCGGAGAAGGTTCCGGAGTCAGCGTAAAACGCCTGAGGTCACCTACCTACAACTGGTCAACCGGATGCAGGGATATGCCCGCAAGTGGACAGCTGGGGCCCAAGCTAAAGAGGACCTGTTTGACCTAATCGTACTGGAGCAACTGTATGAACAGTGCCCTTCCGACCTGAGGCTGTGGTTGGTGGACAAAAAGCTAGAGAACCCCCAGCACGCAGGGCAGCTGGCCGACGAGTTTGTGAACAGTCGGTCAGGCTGCCAGGACAGGTTCCTGTGGGAGAAGGGGTTCCTGTACCGAGAATGGGCTCCCACAAGGGAAGTAGAGTCCTGTGGGATCAGGAGGCAGCTGGTGGTCCCCCAGAAGTATCGCCACAAGCTACTGTACCTGGCCCATGACATCCCCCTCGCAGAGCACCAGGGAATCCGGCGCATCCGGCAGAGGTTTCTACAGAACTTTTACTGGCCCGGGGTCTTTACCACGGTCTGGCAGTATTGCCGATCCTGTGACCCCTGTCAGAGGGTGGGAAAGGCCCGGGACAAGGGGAAAGCGGCTTTGAGACCTTTGCCCATCATAGAGGAGCCTTTCCAGAAGGTGGCCATGGACATCGCGGGGCCTCTCAGCAAGACGACCCGGTCGGGGAAGAAATACATTCTGGTGGTGGTAGATTTTGCCACCCGCTACCCCGAGGCAGTGCCCTTAGCTTCCATTGAAGCAGACACCGTGGCCGATGCGCTCCTGACCATTTTCAGCCGAGTGGGGTTCCCCAAGGAAGTCTTGACAGACCAAGGCTCCAACTTCATGTCGGCCTTGCTCCGGTGCTTGTGGGAGAAATGTGGGGTCCGGCACGACTGGGCCTCAGCTTATCACCCCCAGTCCAATGGGCTGGTAGAGAGGTTTAACGGGACGCTAAAGATGATGCTGAAAACCTTTATGAACCAGCACCCGCAGGATTGGGACAAGTACTTACCTCACCTGCTGTTCGCGTACAGGGAGGTGCCCCAGGAGTCTACCGGATTTTCGCCTTTCGAACTGTTATATGGAAGGAGGGTGAGGGGCCCCCTGGACCTGATGAGAGACAAATAGGAGGGGAAGGCCACTCCCGATGGAGAGTCAGTGGTGGAGTATGTCCTGATCTTCCGAGAGAGACTGGCTGAACTCATGGGCCTGGCCAGGGAGAATCTGGCCAGAGCCCAGAAGAAGCAGAAGGTCTGGTATGACCACACGGCGCGGGCCCGTGCCTACGCCACCGGGGATCCGGTGATGGTTCTCATCCCAGTGAGAAAGAACAAACTACAGGCCGCCTGGGAGGGCCCTTTCAAGGTCGTCAAGCAGCTCAATGAGGTAAACTATGTGGTGGAGCTGTCGAACCGGGCGCACCACCGCCGGGTGTACCATGTGAATATGATGAAGCCATATTATGCCAGGGGGAATGTGGTGTTGGCCGTGTGTGGACAGTGGGAGGAGCAGGGAGATGACCCTTTAGTAGATCTATTCCCTGGGACCAGAGCTGGTTCCCCCCTGGAAACAATTCCCCTCTCGGATCAGCTAACCCCTGCCCAGCAAGCTGAGGTCAGGGGGGTGCTGCATCCGTACCGACAGCTGTTTTCCAACCAGCCTGGACGCACTAATCTGACTGTCTACCGGGTGCAGACCGGGTCGCACCCGCCGATAAGATGCTCCCCCTTCCGAGTCACAGGGAAAACTGCTCAGGACCTGGAAAGAGAGGTCCGGGACATGCTGGCTTTGGGGGTGATCCAGCCATCGGCCAGCCCTTGGGCCTCGCCGGTGGTGCTGGTCCCCAAAAAGGACGGGTCAGTTCGGTTCTGTGTGGACTATCGGAAGCTCAATGCCATCACTGTATCTGATGCCTACCCCATGCCCAGGCCGGACGAGCTCCTAGACAAGCTGGGAGGAGCTCGGTACCTTACCACCATGGACCTTACAAAGGGCTACTGGCAAGTGCCGCTGGATGCAGACGCCCGGCTGAAATCGGCCTTTATCACCCCTCTGGGGCTCCACGAGTTCCTGACCCTGCCTTTCGGCCTCAAGGGAGCACCGGCCACCTTCCAGCGCCTAGTGGACCAGCTCCTGAGGGGGATGGAGAGTTTTGCCGTGGCGTATATTGATGACATCTGTGTCTTTAGCCAGACCTGGGAGGACCACGTGTCCCAGGTTAGACAAGTGCTGGACCGACTCCAGAAGGCAGGGCTGACTGTAAAAGCGGAGAAGTGCAAGGTGGGGATGGCTGAAGTATCTTACCTGGGCCATCGGGTGGGGAGCGGCCGCCTAAAGCCAGAACCAGCCAAGGTGGAGGTGATCAGAGACTGGCCCGCTCCCCACACCAAAAAGCAGGTCCAAGCCTTTATTGGGATGGCAGGATACTACCGAAGATTTGTGCCCCACTTTAGCGCCATAGCCACCCCCATCACTGAGCTATGCAAGAAGGGGAAGCCAGACAAGATGGTCTGGACCGAGCAGTGCCAGGAGGCTTTCCAGGCGCTGAAGGAGGCTCTGGTCAGTGGCCCAGTCCTGGCAAACCCAGACTTTGACAAGCCCTTTGTGGTGTTCACCGACGCCTCCGACACGGGACTGGGGGCGGTGTTAATGGAGGAGGATGAAAAGGGGGAGAGACACCCCATCGTGTACCTGAGCAAGAAGTTGCTACCCCGGGAGCAACACTACGCAGCCATCGAGAAGGAGTGCCTGGCCATGGTGTGGGCCCTCGAGAAACTAGAGCCCTATCTCTTCGGGCGACACTTCACCGTCTATACCGACTACTCTCCCCTGACCTGGCTGCACCAGATGAAAGGAGCCAACGCCAAGCTCCTGAGATGGAGCCTGCTCCTGCAGGATTACGACATGGACGTGGTCCACGTGAAGGGAAGTGCCAACCTGATAGCGGATGCGCTGTCCCGGAGAGGGGGCCCCGAACTTCCCCAGGTCACTGGTCTCAGTGACCCCACTCAGTTCAGTCTCGAAGGGGGGAGAGATGTGACGATGTGACTCAGCAGGGAGGCGGGAGTGTTGACCTGGGAATGTGCCCTGGGGATGGGAGACCTGAGAGCCTGTCACCTGAGCCAGGAGGGGGAGGGGGAGGTAACACCTCTGCCCAGGAATGTGGACGGAGACTGCAGCAGGGAACCTGCTGTGTGGGTTTAGTTTTCAGTTTGGGGCTGGGTGGAGGAACACAGGGAACCCCAGGGCTGGGGTCTAAGCTCCCTGCTCCCCCAGAAGGACGTGATTGAGGGGTCCTGGGTGTACCCACAAGCTCTGTTTTGGACTGTGTTCCTGTTGTCCAATAAACCTTCTGTTTTACTGGCTGGCTGAGAGTCTCAGTGGATCCCAGGAAGAGGGGTGCAGGGCCTGGACTCCCCCACACTCCGTGACACCTACCTTTCATAACTATTGTTCTTCGAGATGTATTGCTCATGTCCATTCCAAGACCCACTCACCTACCCCTCTGTCGGAGCAATGCCGGCAAGAAGGAATTGAAGGACCCTATATATGGCTCCATGGAGCTCTCTAAGAGCACCTGAACCAACCCTAGGGGAAAAACCTTCCGGCTACTGTGCACACAGCACACACACACTTAATTAGAATGGACATGAGCAACATCTCGAAGAACAATAGTTATGAAAGATAGGTAACCGTTTTTTACAAAAGGTAGGTAACCGTTTTTCTGCTTCACTTCTAATTTTCCTGGAGTATTGAGAACACAGTAGTGACAGTCTCCCTGCTCTCAGTTCATGTGTCCACAGGCACAGCAACACCTGGCATCTGGGAGGAGCAAGTTCATGGAAAGTCCTGCTTAGCTTTATAGCCTTGGGCTGGAGCATGCTCGTGGTAGATGCAATCTTCAGAGAATATAGACTCTGGGAAGGCTCTACTGAGCGTATGAAAAGTGCCATTTTCAAATGCTTATAACTTGGTGAAATATGGGTGGATTTTCATGGTGAAAGCAAAAAGCACATCTTGGGCACCAAGGCAACTCTCTCTGCCAAATTTCAATTCTGTGCTCCAATATTTCAATTCTATGCTCCAGGCACTGGAATTGCTCAACTAAACAGTTGTAAGAATTTTTTAACATGGACAAAATATTTTTCCCTAAACTGATTCTGAGAAATGACTGAACAGTTTTGGCTAAAATTTAAAAAAAAAAAAAAAGGCAGCAGCAACCTGGGTTACATACCCACTGTGGAAAATTTCAGCCCAAACCGTTAGTTTGACAAAGTTTACAAGCAATTGAATCCAAGGTCTTATAATGGTAAGTGGTGGGTAGCCTTAACTGTAGGTGACACTACCAGCTCATCTATAATAAATGCATGACCTCTTAAATGAATATTGTTATACTACTTTAGCTTAAAGCTATATATCTAGGTCTCTCAAATCTGGTATCCATTCTAATGATGAGCTTTTCTGGAGCTACCTGATGGTGGGTTCCAAAATGGGATACTACCATTGACTCTGGACTGAGATCTTTTTATACTGATTTGCTACAGTTGCAGGCTGGAAGCGAAGCAAGATTTATGCAGAGTATCCATGCATGACTAGCCCAGGAGTAAAGAAGTTTACCGTAGGAGAGGTGTGCTATTGTTTGACAAATCAGTGACAACTATATTCGCTACTCTCTCTTCTGAAGTAAAGATTTTGTCTTGGACAATGACCAGTGCATACTGTAGATAATGCAGCTTTGTGAGGGCAGTACATTTGCTCGCTGTTTCTAGTTTGCTCAAGGTCATGTTCCTGAAGGTATTTAGCAGAGGTGCTAGACCATGCATAGTACTGACCTGTGAATCGGACCTTAGAAGACGGCCATCCAGACAAGGGTAATCACGTGTTCCTTTCACTTAAAGGGAGGGATAACATGATCTTTGTGAAATACCTGTACAAGAAGCTGAGTCTTTGTAGTGAAAAAGTTTCCTGCGTTAGCAGAAGATGAAGTGTCTGTGGAAACTCTCTTTGATCATATCTTCAGTAGACCTCCAGGAGGTTTATCTTCATATTCTGAAGTCCTGTGAGAGCAATGCAGTAATGATGAATTTCACTATTTCCATCTGGAATATTAATCCCTTTACATACTTCTTGAGAATTAGAATGGCCTGCATGTGATCTTTTCTTTTTGTTCCACAAAGAATCTTACGCACTTTCCAAAATCTCTCTCTATACAGAACTGGCTTTGTTGTTGTGATGTGTAGGAGATAGACTATATCATCCTTCATCTTCTGATGTGTCAAAGGATTTTGGTGCTGACAATATTGTTTTTGTTTATTTTAACGTTAGGGAAAGAATAAACTTGTTCTGGATTCAGTGAGTGAATTCTATAGAATATCCTTTTTCTGATCTTCTCAAGTATCAGTTTTCTTGAGGTGACTATCAAGAGAGAGTGATGCTGGGGAAGATCTCCACTGATTTGGGAAATGAAAACTCAAAGTCAAGAGAGGCTTTGGGAGTTGGATGATTTTCCAGAGAAACCCAGCCTTGAGTTTCCAACTTTCAGAAATCAGCCTCTTCCTAATGCATAATCGCTACACTAGCTTCTGGAGGAGCAGCAGCAGCTTCAAAAGGAAAAACCTACTGAAGCAAGGTTGTCTGAAGATTCTCTGACTGGAAGAAGAAAGGGGATATTTCCCTTGTTCACAGACTCAGTGACAGTTTTGTTTATATACTACCCAAAGATTTTACTCATAGAATATGTGGAAGGGTGTCAGTCTGCAAGTCCAGTTTCTGCAGGTGGAGCTGCAGTAGTCCCCAGGCAACTACATTAGAATTTTGAACATTCAGTAAATCTTAAGAGTCAGGTGAAGCATAAATCCCAAAAGAAGCAGTTAGCAAAATCCAGTTTCAAGTAGATATTATTTAGGTTCTCATTTTTTTTTTCCTGTATGCTCCCAATTGAGAATCACTCTACAAAATAAGAGGTCACAGTCAACACTCCCAGGGCTAAGGCCCCTGTATCCAACTTCTGTCTGATTAATTCTTTTATATGTGGGTTTGGCAGGATGGTATGATTGTGCTCCTTTATGAAGGAGGCTGCATTAGGCTCAACCTTAGACTGGGTAATTAAGTCCTTTTGGTCCTTTGGGTGCAAGCAAGATTCCTGAATCTTACTCACATCCTCATAAAACCAGACAGGGAAGAAAGAATTAGACAGCTCTTCTGCAACTCAACAAGAAGTTTTGTTTTCTACAACACACACAAACCTACAAAGTTAGATTCCCATCTGCGCTAAATTCTGAGAGCCTGAGGTATCTTTCTCATTTAAACGTTTCTTCCTTTCTTTAGAAGATATTTCAGGGAAGAACATCTTGTGAGGGGTTTTAAGACTTCAAGGGGAGCCCTAATGGCAAGAGGATAGCCTGATTTACAGATTGTATAGACATTTTGCTGTCCCTTTAAGAACCACTTTCCTTGGCCGGGGGATTTTGAACTCTCAATGATACATGAGTTACACATATTTTGTCAAACATGATAGTTCTTTGAACTGACCAAGACTTCATTTCCAAGGTCACCATCATCTTCCTCCTATAATAGAAAGTGGTGTTGTCACTCTGGTAGTCACTAAGGCACGGGTAGTCAATAGGTGGACTGAAAATTTGGACCACCAGACACTTTTGAAGAGACCCCAAAACCTTTTCATTTACTTATCATTGTTAGGGTTTTTTTTATTATTTTCTGTGGAGTCTGGACCTTGACCAAGAAATTTGGACATTGACAAAAAATAATTGACTGCACCTGTTCTAAGGTAATGGAAGAGCATTAAGTTGGATGTGAAAAGGCTGTCAGTGGGGTAAAGGTGTTTGGGTATACGCAAGGCATTCAAAGCTCCTTCCAATACTGCTTACTCTGTGGAAGGAGCAGCAATTTCATGGGTGAGGAGGTCTGTAAGGGCTATTATATGGCCTTCCATCCATACTTCCTCAAAATAGTATAATCAACATCTTTTCCTCTGCTGATGCATTTAGTAGAAGTCTGTTATGGAACATGGTGCCTCCCAGTGTCTTAATTTTTACATAATTGACTTGTATCCTCCCCTCCCTCCCTAAGGATGATTAACTGCTTTCTGCATGCCTCTGTGAAAACTGCCATATGAAGGAATGAAGAAGGGAAAATTCTCTTATCTGAGTATTTTCTTTCTAGGGCCCTCCATCTCAGATAGTCTGACAGTGGCTCTCCACTGTGGAGACTGTCTGACATGAAGAGTGGCAAGAGAGAAAATTCTCAAGTAAGACAAAATTCTTCCCTTTCAAATTTATTTTAAAATTGGCATGCCATATTAACTTCAATTTTTCTTTAGAAATTCACCTGTTAAGATTCACTATAAACATGAGAAATTTCAGGAAGAAAATCAGTGTTGTTTTTTCTTCACAGAAAGTTAGATATTGGTGGTCAGGGTGATCAAGACTAGGATTAGAATGGAAATTGTCTTGAACTTTTACCTATAGAGTTGATACTGTTTCATTAGTGTTTGTGTAATGCTTTTCTTCCTAAAATGTTTCCAAAGTGTGGTGTTAACTGTATTTTCAGGGTTTGTTATTCACAATTAAAATATAGTGTTATGAGGGTTGAAATGTGACAGTTGTTTTACACTTTTTTTTAACAGGGATATGAATTTTTTTCACAAATGAAACTGTAGGGATATTAGTTAGGCAGATAGAAACATAGAATATCAGGGTTGGAAGGGACCTCAGGAGGTCATCTAGTCCAACCCCCTGCTCAAAGCAGGACCAATCCCCATTTTTTGCCCCCGATCCCTAAATGGCCTCCTCAGGGATTGAACTCACAACCCGGGGTTTAGCAGGCCAATGCTCAAACCACTGAGCTAACCCTCCCCCCAAATGATACTGACATTTGACCAGAAAGTGGGTTAACTTCTTTACTCTTCTGCAAAGTGCCATGGGGTATTTAAGTGACTCTGGTAAGAGTCTTAGTTTTACATCACGTTTTAAAGTTAACACCTCCAGTAGCATGTATTCAATAGCATGCCATCTGCCGCATCTCCCACACCACTTTCTGAACACCCGGGTTTCCTTTGATATCTTCAATCAAAGCATAAACCAGGCTTCATCCAACTTAGCTTTAGAATGTAATTGTGCAATCTTCCCAGTTGACACATTACATTTTTACCAAGATGCAACATAAATGCATTTTGTGTAAAATCTACAAAAATGATGATTTCCCTGACATCTTTCATTCCTCGGCTTTTCTGCATGCATTCCTTGTTTGCATCTCTCTCTCTTGGCGTTTTCTCTACAAAGGGTAGTTAGGAGTGGAGTCCTGTTCTTGTATAGCTTAGAGTCTTGCATGTCAGCCACCACTTCCCACTCCCACAAATCTGCCTCTGACTCTTATGCTGGTGTATGTCCCCTACTATCTCAGCTGGCCACACAGTTTAAAAAGTCTTGCCTTTTCCACACTCCATAGTAGTGGTATGGAGTACACTGGCAGGCTCCTTGAACTTATTTATTTCTCTGGTGTCTCACCTGGACTACTAGTCTGTAGTTCCATGCTATTTGACAAGTGATCTTTTTGCATACGAATTAAGTAAAATCCAATTTTTTTTCCTTCCAGAATAGCTGCTATATCCATAGCCACTAAACTAACAGACCTGCAACTTGGAGACTCAGTGGAAATTAGTAGGCTGATTACCAAAAAAGAAATGAAGCAAACAAGGTAATCATGAAGAATCAAGCATGGGAGGGATTCTAGCAGTCTATAAATGTTGAACTGAAATGTGCATGTCCTGAACTACTATTTTCTCTACCGGGGGCTGGTCACCTCCTCCCCATACTGTGCTGCCCAGTGCAGTAGTCTGGGAACTGACCTTGTTCTTGAAGACAAAGGCAGAAAAAGCATTGAGTACATTAGCTTTTTCTATTTAGAAAAGATGGATGAGCACAAGTCTATGGGGCCAGATGCACTGCATCCAAGGGTGCTAAAGGAGTTGGCAGATGTGATTGCAGAGCCATTGGCCATTATCTTTCAAAACTCATGGCAATCGGGGGAGGTCCCGGATGACTGAGAAAAGGCTAATGTAGTGCCCATCTTTAAAAATGGAAGGAGGAGGATCAGGGGAACTACAGGCCAGACAGCCTTACCTCAGTCCCTGGAAAAATCATGGAGCAGGTCCTCAATGAATCAATTTTGAAGCACTTCAAGGAGAGGAAAGTGATCAGGAACAGTCAGCATGGATTCACCAAGGGCAAGTCATGCCTGACTAATCTAATTGCCTTCTGTGCTGAGATAACTGGTTCTGTGGATGAAGGGAAAGCAGTGGACGTGTTGTTCCTTGACTTTAGCAAAGCTTTTGATATGGTCTCACACAATATTCTTGCCAGCAAGTTAAAGTAGTATGGGCTAGTTGAATGGACTATAAGATGGATAGAAAGCTGGCCCAACAGGTAGTGATCAATGGCTCCATGTCTAGTTGGCAGCTAGTATCAAGGGTCAGTCCTGGGGCCGTTTTTGTTCAATATCTTCATAAATGATCTGGAGGATGGTGTGGATTGCACCCTTAGCAAGTTTGCAGATGACACTAAACTGGGAGGAGAGGTAGATGCACTGGAGGGTAGGGATAGGATACAGAGGGACGTTGACAAGTTAGAGGATTGGTGCAAAAGAAATCTGATGAGGTTCAACAAGGACAAGTGCAGAGTCCTGCACTTAGGAAGGAAGAATCCCATGCACCACTACAAACTAGGGGCCGAATGGCTAGGCAGCAGTTCTGCAGAAAAGAACCTAGGGGTTACAGTGGACGAGAAGCTGGATGTGAGTCAACAGTGTGCCCTTGTTGTCAAGAAGGTTAATAGCATTTTGGGCTGTATAAGTAGGAGCATTGCCAGCAGATGGAGGGATGTGATCATTCCCCTCTATTCAGCATTGGTGAGGCCTCATCTGGAGTACTGTGTCCAATTTTGGGCCCCACACTACAAGAAGGATGTGGAAAAATTTGAAAGAGTCCAGCAGAGGGCAACAAAAATTATTAGGGGGCTAGAGCACGTGATTTATGAGGAGAGGCTGAGGGAACTGGGATTATTTAGTCTGCAGAAGAGAAAAATGAGGGGGGATTTGATAGCTGCTTTCAACTACCTGAAAGGGGGTTCCAACGAGGATGGATCTAGACTGTTCTCAGTGGTAGCAGATGACAGAACAAGGAGTAATGGTCTCAAGTTGCAGTGGGGGAGGTTTAGGTTGGATATTAGGAAAAACTTTTTCACTAGGAGAGTGGTGAAGCACTGGAATGGTTTACGTAGGGAGGTGGTGGAATCTCCTTCCTTAGAGATTTTTAAGGCCCGGTTTGACAAAGCCCTGGCTGGGATGATTTAGGTGGGGATTGGTCCTGCTTTGAGCAGGGGGTTGGACTAGATGACCTCCTGAGGTCCCTTCCAACCCTGATATTCTGATTCTGTGTTGCTGAAAAAATGTGCAGCATTATGGGTAAAGTCCCAAATAAAATCAGGAAAACTTCTAACAGCCTGTCTGTATTTAACAATACTGGTATTTTAGGATTCTCATTCAGTTTCCATAAGAATCTTCAAATCTTTTTTTGTAGGGTTTGTTCGTTTTTTGGGGGGTTTTTTTACTATATAGAATGATTTCCCTACTTTATTGAATGCAGGCATGCTGCTGTCCGAATTGTATTTGAGATATGGAACAAAGGATGTGTGCTCCTGAAAATTACACATTTAACATTTCCTGTGTTGTTTTTTTTTACCCCAGACGGATAACTTTGTGGTCATCTCAAAACTGGGTTTGTCACTTAGTCATTAAAAAACCAGCCTAAGAGCACCAAAAAAAAAAGTCAGAATTTTTTTGCAGCCCAGGGCTACTAAGTGTCAGGCAATTTACACTCCTCACATGCCCCCTCACCACACCTTATCTGTACTCTCACCTATCTGGCCAGGGTGTAGGGATTGCATAAATTGTTTCTCAGCTGTGGTGCCTGCTGAGCCGCAGGGAGGCAGCCTGTCTGCTGTTTCTTTGCACAGTGAGCAGATTTTTACTGCAGCTTTGTTTGCTGACTCTTGGATTTTGACAGTCTCACTTCTGAGGCTCTCCTCTTTTGAGGAAGTCAGACAGATAGTAAAGGCTCCTTGTTATGATTCCAGGGAGGCTGGAACCGTAAATACCTTGGAAACAGAAGGGGCTCAAGTGCCATAGAGCAAGTTGTTATTGCTGGCACCAAGACACAGGCTGGTGCTCACATTGTTGCCTCTGGTTTTGCAGTGGAAGGTATTCCCCTGCATGCAAGTATACTTTGGTGCATTTATTGAACTCCCTACTGTTGCAAGGTTTGCCTCAATCTCTTACCACAGCATAGGTTCTCAGATCAGTTCCTTACCTAGAACCAACAGTCTTGATTGATTAGTGATGATCCAAATGAGTCCTTTGTTTCACAGGAGGAAATTTCAGTTCACCCCAAAACCAAAGCCTATAGTTTCATTAGTTCTGAAAATTCACATACAACACCGAATGTGCGGGTTGTCCACACCTCTGACTCCTGTTCCAAAGCATCTCAACCTTTGAAAAAAAAAAAACCACTTGGTTCCTCACTCTGAATCCAGGTATTTGATGTGATCTTCATCTCCTTACCCTTACCCACTGTAAGAGCTTTTCCCCCTGCCTTACCCTTATGGAGGTGGACCTCGATGGGGTGTCTTGCCAGCATAGACCCTCCTTCATAGGAATCCCCAGACTAACTACTCTGTTATGAAAAAAGAAAAGGAGTACTTGTGGCACCTTAGAGACTAACAAATTTATTTGAGCATAAGCTTTCGTGAGCCTCAACCAATGCAAAATTTCTGAACCACAATCACTGAAAGAACCCTAGAGCAATTATACCTCCAGCACCTACAGTTCATAAATAAACCATAGTAGGTTCAGCTCCAGTGGTATTAAGAATAACATCAGTCATGGTTTCATCAGCACCTCAGGTAGAGAACACAGGATCTTCCTGTTTAGATAACAAACTGGAGCAGTGCCTGTAGGCCAGAATCCTCAGAATTCCTTCTCTTCTCCCAAGGATAGCATGATAGAGTACTCCAGTTTCTCCCTTAGAAGATTTCAAATAGTTTCAAGATATTCTGACTCTAATAGCAGAAGCATAAGGTATTGAGTAATCTACAGTCCAAGAAAAACTCCTCATCAGGGTCCCATTCTCTCACATTTTATCCTAAACTTTTTCATCTTAAAGAGATCAGATTGCACCATTTGAATGTTAAAGAGCAATCAAATTGTACCTGGACAAGACTAAACCTTTTCAAAAATCAGATATTTGTCTTCTCTGCTGGAAAGAACACACTCAAAGTACTGGGACAACCCTCTCCAGATTAGTCTGTTTATGCAAAAGGTAAAAAGTGTCTAGTCTGAGAATATTTTACAAGATCTCTCTGCTTCTTGGGCACAACCCAGCTGGTAATTTCTACGTACAAAGCAATACAAAGTATATGTAACGGCTTCTTCAGATACTGCACTTGGTCACTGGGTCCTCCAATCTGCTATTTTCCCTTGAAATCTCATTTCCTTCTTTCTTTTCCCTCCCCAACCTTTTTTTTTTTCCTTTTTTTCTTGGATGGACTGCTTGCTAATTCTCATCAGTCTCCAAAAAAAATTTTCAGTATGTGAGAACAAACAACTTGATCTTATTGCAAATGTGTCCTCTCAGAACTGAAGAAACCTCTGGTTTGGATTATTCCCACATTTGCATATAGTTAACTTTTTGTCTAGTTTATTAGGGCAGTGATTCTCAACCCGTAATCTGCAGACCATTGGTGGTCTACAAATGAGCTTTGGGGAGTGCCCTAATTGACTTCTTAGCAATTAACCATAGAAATCTTTGAAGCATAATGGTTTTTATTGAAAAAATCTGTACAAGTTAACCAGGAAAGCAGACTTCGACTCCCTCAGGGAACGGATGGCCAGGATCCCCTGGGGGACTAACTTGAAGGGGAAAGGAGTCCAGGAGAGCTGGCTGTATTTCAAGGAATCCCTGTTGAGGTTACAGGGACAGACCATCCCGATGAGTCGAAAGAATAGTAAATATGGCAGGCGACCAGCTTGGCTTAATGGTGAAATCTTAGCGGATCTTAAACATAAAAAAGAAGCTTACAAGAAGTGGAAGGTTGGACATATGACCAGGGAAGAGTATAAAAATATTGCTCGGGCATGTAGGAATGAAATCAGGAGGGCCAAATCGCACCTGGAGCTGCAGCTAGCCAGAGATGTCAAGAGTAACAAGAAGGGTTTCTTCAGGTATGTTGGCAACAAGAAGAAAGCCAAGGAATGTGTGGGCCCCTTACTGAATGAGGGAGGCAACCTAGTGACAGAGGATGTGGAAAAAGCTAATGTACTCAATGCTTTTTTTGCCTCTGTTTTCACTAACAAGGTCAGCTCCCAGACTGCTACGCTGGGCATCACAAAATGGGGAAGAGATGGCCAGTCCGCTGTGGAGATAGAGGTGGTTAGGGACTATTTAGAAAAGCTGGACGTGCACAAGTCCATGGGGCCGGACGAGTTGCATCCGAGAGTGCTGAAGGAATTGGCGGCTGTGATTGCAGAGCCGTTGGCCATTATCTTTGAAAACTCGTGGCGAACCGGGGAAGTCCCGGATGACTGGAAAAAGGCTAATGTAGTGCCAATCTTTAAAAAAGGGAAGAAGGAGGATCCTGGGAACTACAGGCCAGTCAGCCTCACTTCAGTCCCTGGAAAAATCATGGAGCAGGTCCTCAAAGAATCAATCCTGAAGCACTTACATGAGAGGAAAGTGATCAGGAACAGCCAGCATGGATTCACCAAGGGAAGGTCATGCCTGACTAATCTAATCGCCTTTTATGATGAGATTACTGGTTCTGTGGATGAAGGGAAAGCAGTGGATGTATTGTTTCTTGACTTTAGCAAAGCTTTTGACACGGTCTCCCACAGTATTCTTGTCAGCAAGTTATGGAAGTATGGGCTGGATGAATGCACTGTAAGGTGGGTAGAAAGCCTGCTAGATTGTCGGGCTCAACGGGTAGTGATCAATGGCTCCATATCTAGTTGGCAGCCGGTATCAAGTGGAGTACCCCAAGGGTCGGTCCTGGGGCCGGTTTTGTTCAATATCTTCATAAATGATCTGGAGGATGGTGTGGATTGCACTCTCAGCAAATTTGCGGATGATACTAAACTGGGAGGAGTGGTAGATACGCTGGAGGGGAGGAATAGGATACAGAAAGACCTAGACAAATTGGAGGATTGGGCCAAAAGAAATCTGATGAGGTTCAACAAGGATAAGTGCAGGGTCCTGCACTTAGGACGGAAGAACCCAATGCACAGCTACAGACTAGGGACCGAATGGCTAGGCAGCAGTCCTGCGGAAAAGGACCTAGGGGTGACAGTGGACGAGAAGCTGGATATGAGTCAGCAGTGTGCCCTTGTTGCCAAGAAGGCCAATGGCATTTTGGGATGTATAAGTAGGGGCATAGCGAGCAGATCGAGGGACGTGATCGTTCCCCTCTATTCGACATTGGTGAGGCCTCATCTGGAGTACTGTGTCCAGTTTTGGGCCCCACACTTCAAGAAGGATGTGGATAAATTGGAGAGAGTCCAGCGAAGGGCAACAAAAATGATTAGGGGACTGGAACACATGAGTTATGAGGAGAGGCTGAGGGAGCTGGGATTGTTTAGCCTGCAGAAGAGAAGAATGAGGGGGGATTTGATAGCTGCTTTCAACTACCTGAAAGGGGGTTCCAAAGAGGATGGCTCTAGACTGTTCTCAATGGTAGCAGATGACAGAACGAGGAGTAATGGTCTCAAGTTGCAGTGGGGGAGGTTTAGATTGGATATTAGGAAAAACTTTTTCACTAAGAGGGTGGTGAAACACTGGAATGCGTTACCTAGGGAGGTGGTAGAATCTCCTTCCTTAGAGGTTTTTAAGGTCAGGCTTGACAAAGCCCTGTCTGGGATGATTTAGCTGGGAATTGGTCCTGCTTTGAGCAGGGGGTTGGACTAGATGACCTTCTGGGGTCCCTTCCAACCCTGATATTCTATGATTCTATGATCTCATTCTTCTTTTATGTGGAAGAAAGGAAAGTTAGATATTGTAACAAGTCTTTTGCATGATAGGCCACTGAGCTTCTTTCCCTCTTTCCTCTCAGCAGGAGAGTCTGTTTATTATAGAGACAGTGCCTGCTTTGGGCCAGACACTGCTCCTGAGGAAGTTTGCAGCACTGCTGCTTGTCTGTTAGAGAACCATTGCCTGCTTTGGGTCACTGCTGTTGAGGAAGCACACACTTTTCTCCTCAAAAAGAAAAGGAGTACTTGTGGCACCTTAGAGACTATCAGTATTGTTGGATACTGTAATCAAAAGAGTAATTATCAGGAATCTCTCAGATACTGGCATCTCTCAGATACTGCCAGGGAAACTGTTTGTGAAAAGGCAATGTATTGAAACGTGGAACTGAAATGTGTGAATCAAAAACAAAACAGATGGAAAGAGTAAGACATGATGTGACTTTGTCGATACCTTGAAGAATTCTGGAACTACATGGCTGCACAAGTAATAATCGTCAGTTATATAATCAATTACCTCTTTCAACAAATTGATCACACTGAGCAGTGACCGCTATTGTAAACCTCAATATATCGGGTTGGTTTGGTTGGGAGTGATAAATAATGAAGAGGAAAGGTCACTGATTCAGAGCAATCTGGATTTGCTTGATAAACTGAGCACAAACAAACAATATGGATTTTCCTATGGCTAAATGTATATATCTAGCAATGAAGAGTGTATGGCATACTTACAGGATGGGGAACTCTATCCTGGGAAGTAGTGACTCTGAAAAAGATTTGGGGATCATGGTGGATAATCAGCTGAATGTGAGCTCCCAGTGTGATGCTATGGCCAAAAAAATTAATGAATAATCCTGGGATGAATAAACTGGGAAATCTTGAGTAGGAGTAGAGAGGTTTATTTACCTCTATATTTGGCATTGGTGTGACCGCTGCTGGAATACTGTATACAGTTCTGATATCTACAGTTCAAGAATGATGATGATAAATTGAAGAGGGTTCAGAGAAAAGCTAAGATATCTGCTACCAGAATTCATCTTCCTTCTTGCTTCATCAGTCACAGATCTTCTGTAAACCCCCAATGTGACCTGTGAGAAAGAAGCCATTGATAGTGTGATCTGGATCCATCAGTTTCAGAGGGTGGATCATCAAAACAAAGTCCCAGGTCTAAACCTTCGGAGGTAATGATACAGGGATAGAGTAGCTAACTTCCTCATCCATAGTCCCAACCCAAATACTAGGTTAAAGGCAACAACCATTTAAACCAATAACTACCTGACAGAGGCCTTTGGTGACTATCAAATCATGAGCTGATTCATGAAGCTTATTATCTGTATGAATGTTAAAGCCACCAAATCTTGCCAACATCAGCAGAGCACTGAGAAACTTTGCCACCTCACATCCGGACTCTGCAGCACAGCAAGGCCATCTGTTCACCAGTGTTAGTCCTATTCTCATTTTATGCCTGCTCTTACATATGAGATTGACCAGTTTAGTTTTGCAGAGAGACACTTAATGCTCTTTAGTCTGATCTCCTATATGTCCTAGGCCATAGAATTTCACAGTTACCCATGAACTGAGTCCAGGGTAATCTTTAGGTTGAATGTAGGTAGCACAGACTGAGATGCACAATAGCTGCGTTCTATTCCTAGCTCTGTCACAGACTTCCTGTGTTGTATTGGATAGGACTTTGCAGAAGCATGCCCTTAAGAAATACACACAAGGGAGCTGAATGAAGATTCCATAGTCAACTTTAATTCTAGCATTTCTTAAATTTTGAGCCCCTTAACTTTGCAACCTTAATCTTCTTTTAGCATAGTGAGAGAGAGTGTGTGTGTGTGTGTGTGTGTGTTTGTTTAAATGTAAAAGTTTGTTTAGATTAGAAGCAAGGAGCTAATTGTTTAGGACCTGATTCAATACACATTGAAGTCAAGGGAAACTTTTCCATTGCTTTCAGTGGATATTGACTCAGACCCTTTAACTGCTTGTAATTGTGTGAATGTAACCAAATAATCTTGCCATAAAAACATGATTGATTTTATTGGGTCATTATAGAATCGTAGACTATCAGGGTTGGAAGGGACCTAAGGAGGTCATTTAGTCCAACGCCTCGCTCAAAGCAGGACCAATCCCTAATTTTTGCCCCAGATCCTTAAATGGCCCCATCAAGGATTGAGCTCATAACCCTGGGTTATCTCAAACCACCAAGATATCTCCCCGCCTTGAAAGCTTACTTAAAAGCATACAGAAATGTTTTAATGTTATTTTTTTCTTTGATAATCCAGGTTGCAGTGTAATGAAGAGTGTTTCGCCCTTGAAAGGAACAGGTGGGTTGGTATGCTTTTTCACAAAAGTATTAACTGGATGTATCTAAACTGTATGAAAAAGATCATTTTTCCATGTGAAGCAGAGAACTGATAAAATGTCAAGATCATCCCCATAGTATTCTGTACTAGATGATCAATAAACTATTAATTTTAGAAACATGTTCTAAAATCTTACACCTTTCCCATCAAAAGTCTTCTCAAATTATTTCTAATTTAATGAAATAGCTCCAAATATATCAACTAGGAAGTTTCCTGCAAAAAGCTGTTTATCTGTAGCATTGGTCCCTCTCTGAAGTGGATAAGTTGGTCATTGAAAAGCCATCTTTACATTTAAAATTTTGTTTTCTAAATTGCAGACGCTTTGCTGAAGCTCTCCATATCCGTGATAATTCTGACCCTTTTAATATCCGTTCTTCTGGATCAAAATACAGTGATAATTTAAAAGAAGATGCAAGGTATATGTTGGAATACATGGTTACAACATTGTTGCTTTTGCACCCCATAGTTGTCACTGTGTGTTAAGGTTTTATTAAATAGGCTGACATAACTATGTATATTTATTCAGTTAATCCTTGTAATTTGTTATGGGGTTGCCCTTGTCATACTACAGTTAACATGGAAGTTTTGCTCAAACTTAAGAAACAATGCTTGAAAGTGCTTTAAAATCCATGACTCAGGTATACAAACAGGCACCTAGTGGAATTGACAAAAGCACATGAATAAGTTAGCTTGCCTCCTTTTGAGGTCACTGCTATGGGGTGGGGAGCTGACAATGGACATGCTCCATACATGCCACAAGTGCCCATTGCTGTGACTTGGGCAGGGAACTTAGACTGGGCATCTCTCACTACCTGCCACAGCCACAGTGCTGAGAGTGGGGGAGGAGTGAGGTCAATCATTAAGATCATAGAATCTTAGAAGATCAGGGTTGGAAGGGACCTCAGGAGGTCATCTAGTCCAACCCCCTGCTCAAAGCAGAACCAATCTCCAATTTTTTCCCCGGATTCCTAAATGGCCCCTTCAAGGATTGAACTCACATCCCTGGGTTTAGCAGGCCAATGCTGAAACCACTGAGCTATCCGTCCCAATAGTCATCTATGCTAAAAAAGACAAGTCCAGGGTCTCATTAACACCCTTGCTGTGAGAACAATACAAAAGAGACACAAAACTGACAAGCAGTAGCACCTGCCATATTTCCAATCAATATCCCTTCCAATATATTGAATTTCCAAAAGTCAAGAATGCTTTATCTAGGCTACAGCCATTCATCAGGGTTTGTACCTTCAGATCATTTGGACTTACGTTCATAAGTCACATAAATGCTTTTGAAAACCTTTCTTAGATACCTCAAATCTAAGGGAGCCTAAATTTAGGGCCCTCTTTTTGAAAAAGTTGGGCTATGTATATAGAAAATTTACATATTAACCAAGTTATAGTGTGAAAATCTGTTTAGCTTTTCATTGTTAATACTGATGCATTCATGAAGTTTTTCAGCAGTTAATTAACCTAAGCGTGCAGAAAAAAATGGAAGTTTACAAAACCAGTTTTATTTCTTAACCTCCATTTGAAATAATACGTTGCAACTAAAATGTCCTAATCTTACTTACAAAACTGGTTTGCAAGACAATTTCCCCTACCAAACAGACGGAAGATACGAGAAGGGAAAAAAGACTAAATTGTCTTTTTGGTTCAGAGGAAGGTAAATATGGAGTTGTGGACCTCTCTTTGTATAGACAAGATCTCTTGATCTCTTTGAGGTCAGTTTGGAAAAGCTGGATTGGGTGTCCAGGACCATTGCTGGACAAAGTACCCTCTCACAGTGATAGGTGTCAGTGTCTGATCAGACAAAATCAAATGTAGGACTGGTTATGGTATATTGATAAAATCTCAAAAACATCATTCCCTGTGATTCGTTAGGCTTGATACCAATTACCTGGAGTCTTTTAAAAAAAAAACAGCCATCCTCTGAGTTTTCCAGTAGCTCTTTTTCCCCAGACAGGCTTAACTCAAAATCAAGGTAACTTTAAGCAATTTTGACACAATCTGAAATATAGCAAAAGTTCAGTTCTTAAACAAAATTCAAGCAAGTTTTTAACATTCATCAAGTTCCCCCAACATGATACTGTTCAGATGATTTTCAGTCTTGTCCCATAGTTCCAAAACAATAGCCAATAACTCATAGAACTTTAAATATGTTGGTCTTAGAGGCAGTCCAAGTCAGTTGGTCCTATTATCGTGACTATTTTTCCAATTTTTTAAAATAAAATATAAAATATCCTCTTTCAGAAGCAAAGATGCACATTCTTGTTGAGATCCTAATTTATTGCACTTAACCTTCTCTGATTTAAATGGTAATTTTTTTTGTAGACATTAAATATAAATGATGTACATGTGAATAAAATGTATAATCTTGCTCCTCTGGGTGCAGTTCTCTTCAGCAGCCTAACTATTAAGTTATTAGGATAGATAGGTTAGTGCTGCCCTTGTTTCCTTGCCTATTTTGTGTTGGAATTCTGTGAATTGCTCTCCATGTCTACAATGTGCCCCTTCTGAAAATTAGTCCTTGAAGTAATATAATAAGAGTGGTTTTTTTAGTTCCAAGAGTGCTTTTTTTTTCTTATTACATTAGTTCAATCCTTTAACATTCAAAGATATCGGTGTGTCTCTCTTTTAAACTGGTAATAATTTGACACATCCAAAATGTAAATATGGGGGGGCGGTTACATACACATTATATACACCTTAGGTCTGATCTTGAATAGATTATCACTAAAATCATCAGACCAACTAACTTTTTTCCCTGACCCAATACCAGTTGAGGTCAATGGAAGTATTTCCATTCACCTGAGTGAGCTTTGGATCATAGACAATCCTTGGGCATTAAACACTTGAAGAGGCTATCTGATCATATAAACCCTTTATGGCAAATGTCCTATTATTAAGTGTATTGTTTTCATAACTGTATATGTGCATATGACACAAACATCTGCTTGTAAATTTTCATAAAGAAAAATATCAATCCCCCACTGCCTCCCTAATTCCCTCCTGTCTCCCATAATCTCCTTCTGTATTCATTCCATTTGTATTCCCAGTTTTAAATCCCCAAATCAAATACCAAATGACTGATCTGCTTTATTGAATCTCCCCTTGAATACTAGGTATACCTTTTGCAGATCAAAAAGTACTTATTCTACCAACTGGACCCCTCAGATCAATTCCTTTTCATGAGATTAGCATGGGACGTTCGTTGTTTTGTATTATGCTTTTAAGGAACTACAGTTTGGACTCACTGTCATATCAAGAATCCAAGTTTGGCCTATCGGTGATGTATTGGTGTCCCAAACCCCTTTTTATGTTATGAATATTCCCATTCTCTAGCCTTTTGTGTACATAATTTTGAGTGGAGAGAATATTTTTATAGTTTTGTGTCTATTACTTGCTATTTGATGTCACACTGTGATTTGTAGACACCATTGCTGGTTTTGCTGTCTTCCTAATTCCAGACACCCCCCAGAGTTTCCTTGAAAAAAAGAAAATTACTTACCGTAATTCTTGTTCTTAGAAGATATATTGGTTACTATGTGCTCAAGCCTGCAAGATGCCCTCAACTCCCACTGGGAGGGCACTTGAGACTTCACAGGATGCAGTTCTAGGATTCCCATCCACTCATTCACCTTTCCCTCAGATTTGGGGATGTAATTTCTGTGTCTTGTTTTGCCTAACAAAGGGATGACTGAAGCAGTTAACCCCTGTTATGCCTCATTAGTATGCAGGTAAACACACCAGCTGCTATTGAAGTAGTTTAATAGCTTGAATTCTGAGCTCTGAAACATTCCACACTCAATCACATAAGTAAGGCATGACGCAAAGAGTGGAGATCTAATATAACTTTTAAATTCATATATTGTATTTCACTTAGGTAACGTTATTTGAACCATACCATTTTAGATTTTTTTTCAAGAAGGGAAAGAAGATAATTTAACATTTTGTTAAATGTGATGGATAGTCAATGTGTGTGGAAACGAATTTTAAAATAATATTCAAACAATTAAGATTTCAAAGTAAAACACTGAAAAAATAAGTGCCGAATTAGGGATGGTTGTGAGAACTTAACTTTGCCTCATCACTGCTGTACTGCCCAAGGGTTGTCCTTTTTAGCGGAAATAGATCCATCCTTTCTCTTTGGATGAGAACTCAGTGGCCTCAGTCCCTGCTCTGTTTCACAGAGTGCAGCTTGGTGGACAAAGATAGGATGCAGCCTTGTTATAGGCAGGGTTTACCTCAGCATCTACTTCCCTGAGCACAATGGGTCCCAGGTGGCATTAGACCAGGAAAAAAAATTTCATTGCTTGGTACCCCACCCATGTTCACAGAGTGCACTATAAACCCAGAAAGAACAAGCCACAAGTTTGCACTGATTCCTCTACACTCAGCCCTGGTCTACACTACAGGGTTAGGTCGAATTTAGCCATGTTAGGTCGATTTTATAATGAATGCGTCTACACAAGCAACCCTGTTCCGTCGACCTAAAGGGCTCTTAAAATTGACTTCTGTATTCCTCCCTGGCAAGGGGAGTAGTGCTAAAATCAACCTTGCTGGGTTGAATTTGGGGAAGTGCGAACGCCAGTAGATGTTGTTGGCTTCCGGGAGCTATCCCAGAGTGCTCCAATGTGACCACTCTGGACAGCACTTTCAACTCCGATGCAATAGCCAGGTACGCAGGAAAAGCTCCAGGAACTTTTGTATTTAATTTCCTGTTTCGTCAGCATGGCAAGCTCAGCAGCACAGGTGACCATGCAGTCCCCCCAGGAATCACAAACAAGCTCCAGCATGGAGCGAACAGAGACACTGGATCTGATTGCTGTATGGGGAGAAGAATCTGTGCAGACAGAACTCTGATCAAAAAGAAGAAATGCTAATATATATGCCAAAATTGCAAAGGGCATGATGGACAGAGGCTACAACAGGGACACACAGCAGTGCCGTGTGAAAGTCAAGGAGGTCAGGCAAGCCTACCAAAAGACAGAGGAGGCAAACGGTCGCTCTGGGTCAGAGCCCCATACATGACGCTTCAATGATCAGCTGCATGACATTCTAGGGAGGGACCCTACCACCACCCCACCGCTGTCCATGGACACCTGCAAGGGGGGAGTCTCACACAACACAGAGGAAGATTTTGTGGATGAGGAAGAGGACGAGGAGGAGGAGGATGCACAGCAGGCAAGTGGTGAATCTGTTCTCCCCGGGAGCCAGGACCTTTTCATCACCCTGGAACCAATACTCTCACAAGGTGGGATCCCTGACCCTGAAGGCGGAGAAGGCGCCTCTGGTGAGTACACATTTGTAACTACAGTACAGGGTTTAAAAGCAATAGTGTTTCATGTTTGATTTGCCCTGAAGACTTGGGATGCATTCGCGGCTAGTACAGCTACTGGAAAAGTCTGTTAACTTTGTCTGGGGATGGAGTGGCAATCTTCCAGGGACATCTCCATAAAGCTCTCCTGAAGGTACTCTGAAAGCCTTTGCAGAAGGTTTCAGGGGAGGGCTGACTTATTTTGTCCTCCACAGTAGGTCACTTTACCACGCCAAGCCAGTAGTAGTCTGGAATCGTTGCAGCACAAAACATAGCAGCAAATGGTCCGGGTTTTAATCACATTCAAGCAGCATTCGGTCTTTATCTTTCTGTGTTAGCCTCAGGAGAGTGATATCATTCATGGTCACCTGTTGAAATAGGGGAATTTTTGTAAGGGAACAGTAAAAGGACCCCGTTCATGCCGGGCTATTTGTGCTTGGCTAAAAGGCATCATCCCATAGCCACGCGGTGGGGGAAGGGTGAAGGGATCATCCCAAATAGCCACGCAGAGGGGTTGAGGGAAGTGTGTGCTGCACATCCTCCCGAAAACCACAGCCCCTCCTTTTAAATGGCAAACCCAACCAGCATTGCTTGCTATGGGAAAGCAAGGCACTGCAGTTTGAAAACATTTCGACATGTTATGAAGGCATTAGAAGCCAAGTACCCTTTGGCTTACCATGGCTGCCTGGAAACCGAATTCTGTTGCCCAGCTGTGTGTGATGTGTCACCATACCAGCAGGCGCTCAATATAAAAGGCCAAATGTGACCTTGTACCTAAAGCACATGTGCTGCCTGCTGTGAATTGCTTGATTCACTGTGAAAGAGTCTCCCTTTTGTTCTCAGAAAAGTATCATCTTAAATTTTACACTCTCTTTTTATCCCCCTGCAGGTGCAAATGTTTCCGTGTTCCCCATATCATCTCCGTCCCTGAGGTTATCGCAAATTAGAAGGCGAAAAAAACGCACTCGCAATGACATGTTTTCCAAGCTCATGCAGTCCTTCCACACTGATAGGGCATAGCGGAATTCATGGAGGCATTCAGTAGCAGAGTTCAGGAAAGCTTTAAGTGAGCACTATGAGAAGAGGCAGGATGCAATGCTGAGGCTAATGGGGGAGCAAATGGACATGCTCAGGCGTCTGGTGGAACTGCAGAAAAGCCAATAAGAGCACATACCGCTGCTGCATCCACTGTACAACCGCCTGCCCTCCTCTCCAAGTTCCATATCCTCCTCACCCAGATGCCCAAGAATGCGGGGGGAGGCTCCGGGCACCCAGCCACTCCACTCCAGAGGATGGCCCAGGCAACAGAAGGCTGTCATTCAAACAGTTTTGATTTGCAGTGTGGCTACAATAAGCAATGTGCCCTTTTCCTCCCCGTCTCCCTCACCCCACCCTACCCCACCCGGGCTACCTTATCAGTTATCCCCCGCCCCTTTTTTTTTTAAATTAATAAAAAAAGAATGCATGGTTTCAAAACAATAGTAACTTTATTTCCTTTGCCAGCTGTGATCGAAGGGGGGAGGGTGGTTGGCTTATGGGGAATTAAAATCAACAAAGGGGGCGGGTTTGCATCAAGGAGAAACACACAACTGTCACACTGTAGCCTGGCCAGTCATGAAGCTGGTTTTCAAAGCCTCTCTGATATACAGCGTGCCTACCTGTGCTCTTCTAATCGCCCTGGTGTCTGGCTGTTCAAAACTGACAGCCAGGAAATTTGCCTCAACCTCCCACCCTGTCATAAACATCTCCCCCTTATTCTCACAGATATTATGGAGCACACAGCAAGCAGTAATAACAATGGGAATATTGGTTGTGCTGAGGTCTAACCTAATCAGCAAACAGTGCCAGCGAGCTTTTGAACTTTGTGACAAAGTTCCTCCTCTGCCTTGGTGGGTCCTGCGCTTTTTGGCTGATTTGCTCGCCTCAGAGGTTCACAGTAGCCCTCAGTTTGGCCACTTCTGCTAGAGGCTCAAACCTGCCGTTCACTCAGCTAACCTCCTCACTGGCCAGCATTGGGGAAATGGAGAACAATCCCGCAGTCTCTGTGTCCCACCTAGTGGGTCTGGGACAGGCCAGATCCCTTTCCAAAATACACCTTCCGTTCTGGTGTTTCTCACAGATCAGGTCAACTTGTCCTGTGTCCGATCAGGAGTTGTGGGGATGAGGGGAACCCAGGCCCACCCTCTACACCGGGTTCCAGACCAGAGCCCTGTGGATAGCAGCTGCCTACAATGTCCCTTGTATCAGCTGCATGACAGCTACAACTCCCTGGGCTACTTCCCCATGGCCTTCCCCCAGCATCTCCTTTTTCCTCACTGATGCCTGATCACGTTTGTACTCTTCAGTCCTCCAGCAGCACACCTTCTCTCTCCCTGCTCCTTGCGTACCCCCCGACTAACTGATGGGAAGGCCTTTTTAAACCAGGTGTCCTGATTAGCCTTCCTGCCATAATTGATTCTAGTAAGTTCTTAATTGGCGCCAGGTGTCTTAATTAGCTTGCTTGTCTTAATTGGTTCTAGCAGGTTCCTGATTGCTCTAGGTCAGCCCCTGCTCTGGTCACTCAGGGAACAGAAAACTGTTCATCCAGTGGCCAGTATATTTGCCTTCTACCAGACTCCTGTATCCCACTGCTCTGGGTCTGTCACAACATCCAAAGGCACATTCTACCACCATTCTGCACTTGCTCAGCCTATAGTTGAACTGCTTCTTAGTACTGTCCAGGCTGCCTGTGTATGGCTTAATGAGCCATGGGAGCAAGGGATAGGCTGGGTCTCCAAGGATAACTATTAGCATTTCAACATCCCCAACAGTAATTTTCTGGTCTGGGAAGTAAGTCCCTTCTTGCAGCTGGTCAAACAGCCCAGAGTTCCTAAAGATGCGAGCGTCGTGCACCATCCCACATTGATGTCAGTGAAACGTCCCTTGTGGTCCACCAGTGCTTGCAGCACCATTGAGAAGTACCCCTTGCAGTTTATGTACTGGTTCGCAAGGTGGTCCGGTGCCAAGATAAGGATATGCGTTCCGTCTATCGCCCCACCACAGTTAGGGAAACCCATTGCAGCAAAGCCATCCGCTATGACCTGCACATTTTGCAGAGTCACTACCCTTGATAGCAGAACGTCAGTGATTGCATTGGCTACTTGAATCACAGCAGTCCCCAGAGTAGATTTGCCCACTCCAAATTGATTCCCGACTGACCGGTAGCTGTCTGGCATTGCAAGCTTCCACAGGGCTGTCGCCACTCACTTCTCAACTGTCAGGGCAGCTCTCATCTTGGTATTCCTGTGCTTCAGGGCGGGGGAAAGCAACTCACAGAGCTCTAGGAAAGTGGTCTTATGCATGTGAACGTTTCGCAGCCACTGGGAATCATCCCATACCTGCAAGACTGTGCGGTCCCACCAGTCTGTGCTTGTTTGCCCGGCCCAGAATCAGTGTTCCACTGTATCAGCCAGACCCACTGCTGCCATGATGTCCCAATTGCCACATCCCGTGCTTTCAGGAACATCTGTGTCCATGTCCTCCTCACAATCGTCCATGTGCTGCTATCTCTTAGCCAGGTTCTGCACATGCTGCAGTATAATGCACAAGGTGTTTACAATGCTCACAACAGCAATGGTGAGCTGAGCGGGCTCCATGCTTGCCGTTCTATGGCATCTGCACGGGTAACCCAGAAAAAAAGGTGCGAAATGATTTTCTGCAGTTGCTTTCGCAGAGGGAGGGAGGAAGGGAGGGGAGACTGACAACATGTACCCAAAACCACCCGCGACAATGTTTTTGCTCCATCAGGCATTGGGAGCTTAACTTAGAATTCCAATGGGCAGCGGAGATTGTGGGAACTGTGGTATAGCTTCCCACAGTGCACCGCTCCATGAGTCGATCCTCGCCACGGTAGTGAGGACGCACTCCGCCAACTTAATGTGTTTAGTGGGGACATACACAATTGACTGTATAAAATCGATTTCTAAAAATCTACTTCTATAAAATTGACCTAATTTCATAGTGTAGACATATTCTCAGAAATTTTTGTATTTTCTGCAACCAGAAAACAGGGTCCCGCACAATAGATCCCTCTGGAGCAGGATTCACTTTAGCTCCCCTTCCTTCACAAGGTGCGGCACAGACAGCCTAAAACAAGGAGACATCCTTCAGCAGGCATCTCCCTGGTTTCTCAGGCAGTGGGGACTGTGTCTAAAGAGAGCCAGAGTACATCCATTACTGGACCCAGAACTGTGCAAGGGAACCACACCACACCACACCCTCCCTCCCTCCATGGTTGAATAGGACCCAGGTGGTGCCCCTTTAAAGAGAAGAGCCAGCCATACATTCCAGCCTGTAGGAGCAGAAGCACGCAAAGCAGATACCTCCGAACACAGTACTTCCTACAGTTCTGCCTGAACATTCTCTGCCCTGTGCTGATTGGCTGTTCACTCTAACCCTCTCCCTCCTAATTTATTCAATGATATTGCATTTATCAATGTACATATGTGGTAGGTAAATGCTACATTTATCTCTTATCTTGTATACTAGGTGAATTATAATTCTTTATTATTTCAGGAAAGATTTAAAGTTCGTCAGTGATATTGAGAAGGAAATGAGAACACTCGTGGAAGCTGTAAATAAGGTTGGTGGCCAAAGAATTTGCTTTACACAGAGTGTTCATTTAAAAGAAATAGTGTGTTTATTGGAGTCGATGTTAATGACACCGTTGCTTCAACTTCCAACCATTGAATTTTAGACAAATTCAGACTAGAAATAAAGTGCAAATTTTTAACAATGAGGGTAATTAACCCATGGAATAACTTACCTAGGGTGGATTCGCAATCACTTGAAGTCTTTTAAATAAAGATTGGATATGTTTTTAAAAGATGCTCTAGTGCAACCAGAAGTTATGAACTTGATGCAGGGATCACTGGGTGAGATTCTTTGGCTTGTGTTATGCAGGAGGTCAGACTACATTATCATAATGGTTGCTTCTGGTTTTAAAAATCCATGAATTTTAATATAATTTTGTGAGGTAGAGGGAAATAATCAAGTAATGATAATTGTATATTTTCATTTCAATGAATATGAGCATTAGACTCTTTGACTTTGTTTTTTATGGTTACCGAATTTTGCTCTTTCAGCAAGTTTTTATCAAAATTCAAATAAATTTCATTTTGCTTATTTGCAATATTGAACACTGTTATTTCCTAATGCTAAATTTAATTAATCTAATAGTTTCTTGGTTTCAGTATGTCAAGCCTTTGTTCTAAATTCTGAAACATTTTGGTGATATTTTGTCTCATCTTTACTTGACATTTGGAAAATGTTATTTAACAGAATGTTTATTGTTTGTATGCCAAAAGAAGATGAATAGTATAGCAGAGACAAACTAATATCTTTAGTTCAATCTTTCTGAAATGCTCTCTCTGCTGTTACTGAAATTCTTTTTCAAGTGATTGCGCCCGAGGAACAAATATTTAATAATGGACTCTTCATAAGAATGACCATACTGGGTCAGACCAAAGGTCCATCCAGCCCAATATCCTGTCTACTGACAGTGGCCAATGCCAGGTGCACCAGGGGGAGTGAACTTAACACATAATGATCAAGTGATTTCTCTACTGTCATCCATCTCCACCCTCTGACAAATAGAGTCTAGGGACACCATTCCATACCCATCCTGTCTAATAGCCATTAATGGACTTAACCTCCATGAATTTATCCAGTTCTCTTTTAAACCCTGTTATAGTCCTAGCCTTCACAACCTCCTCAGGCAGGGAGTTCCACAGGTTGACTGTGCACCGAGTGAAAGAAGAACTTCCTTTTATTTGTTTTAAACCTGCTACCCATTAATTTCATTATGGTGGCCCCTAGTTCTTATATTATGGGAACAAGTAAATAACTTTTTCTTATTCACTTTCTCCACACCACTCACGATTTTATATACCTCTATCGTATCCCCCCTTAGTCTCCTCTTTTCCAAGGTAAAAAGTCCTAGCCTCTTTAATCTCTCCTCACATGGGACCCATTCCAAACCCCTAATCATTTTAGTTGTCCTTTGCTGAACTTTTTCTAATGCCAGTATATCTTTTTTGAGATGAGGGGACCACATCTGTTTGCAGTATTAAAGATGTGGGCGTACCATGGATTTATATAAGGGCAATAAGATATTCTCTATCCCTTTTTTAATGCTTCCTAACATCCTGTTCGCTTTTTTTGACTGCCACTGCACACTGTATGGACGTCTTCAGAGAACTATCCACGATGACTCCAAGATCTTTCTCCTGATTAGTTGTAGCCAAATTAGCCCCCATCATATTGTATTTATAGCTGGGGTTATTTTTTCCAATGTGCATTACTTTACATTTATCCACATTCAATTTAATTTGCCATTTTGTTGCCCAATCACTTAGTTTTTGAGTTCTTTTTGAAGTTCTTCACAGTCTGCTTTGATCTTAACTATCTTGAGCAGTTTAGTATCATCTGCAAACTTTACCACCTCACTGTTTACCCCTTTCTCCAGATCATTTATGAATAAGTTGAATAGGATTGGTCCTAGGACTGACCCTTGGGGAACACCACTAGTTACCCCTCTCCATTCTGAATGTTTACAATTTATTCCTACCCTTTGTTCCCTGTCTTTTAACTAGTTCTCAATCCATGAAAGGATCTTCCCTCTTATCCCATGACAACTTAATTTACATAAGAGCCTTTGTTAGGGACCTTGTCAAAGGCTTTCTGGAAATCTAAGTACACTATGTCCACTGGATCCCCCTTGTCCACATGTTTGTTGACCCCCTCAAAGAACTCTAATAGATTAGTAAGACATGATCTCCCTTTACAGAAACCATGTTGACTTTTGTGCAACAATTAATGTTCTTCTGTGTGTCTGAGAATTGTATTCTTTACTATTGTTTCAACTAATTTGCCAGGTACTGACGTTAGACTTACTGGTCTGTAATTGCCAGGATCACCTCTAGAGTCCTTCTTAAATGTTTGCGTTACGTTAGCTATCTTAGAGTCATTGGGTACAGTAGCTGATTTAAAGGACAGGTTACAAACATAGTTAATAGTTCCGCAATTTCACATTTGAGTTCTTTCAGAACTCTTGGTGAATGCCATCTGGCCCTGGTTACTTGTTACTGTTAAATTTCTCAATTAATTCCAAAATCTTCTCTAGTGACACTTCAATCTGTGTCAATTCCTCAGATTCGTCACCTACAAAAGGCGGCTCAGGTTTGGGAATCTCCCTAACATCCTCAGCCATGAAGACTGAAGCAAACAATTAATTTAGTTTCTCTGCGATAACTTTGTCTTTAAGTGCTCCTTTTGTATCTCGATCATCCAGGGGCCCCACTGGTTGTTTAGCAGGATTCCTGCTTCTGATGTACTTAAAAAACATTTTTGTTATTACCTTTTGAGTTTTTGGCTAGCTGTTCTTCAAACTCCTTTATGGCTTTTCTTATTACATTTAATTTGGCAGTATTTCTGCTCCTTTCTATTTACCTCACTAGGATTTGACTTCCACTTTTTAAAAGATGCCTTTTTATCACTCACTGCTTCTTTTACATACTTGTTAAGCCACAGTGGCTCTTTTTTAGTTCTTTTACTATGTTGCTTAATTTGGGGTATACATTTAAGTTGAGCCTCTATTATGGTGTCTTTGAAAAGTGTCCATGCAGCTTGCAGAGATTTCACTCTAGTCACTGTACCTTTTAATTTCTGTTTAACTAACCTCCTCATTTTTGCATAGTTCCCCTTTCTGAAATTAAATGCCACAGTGTTGGGCTGTTGAGGTGTTCTTCCCACCACAAGAATGCTAAATGTTGTTATATTATTGTCACAAGAATGCTAAATGTTGTTATATTATTGTCACTATTTCCAAGCGGTCCTGTTATAGTTACCTCTTGGACCAGATCCTTTGCTCCACTCAGAACTATATCGAGAGTTGCCTCTTCTCTTGTCGGTTCCTGTACCAGCTGCTCCAAAAAGCAGTCATTTAAAGTATCGAGAAATTTTGTCTCTGCATTTCGTCCTGAGGTGATACGTACCCAGTCAATATGGGGATAATTGAAATCCCCCACTATTATTGAGTTTTATTTTGATAGCCTCTCTAATCTCCCTTTGCATTTCATTATCACTATCACTGTCCTGGTCAGGTGGTCGATAATAGATCCCTACTGTTATATTCTTATTAGAGCGTGGAATTACTATCCATAGAGATTTTATGGAACATGTGGATTCATTTAAGATTTTTATTTCAGTTGATTCTACATTTTCTGTCACATATAGTGCCACCCCCTCCACCCCGGCATGCCCTGTTCTGTCCTTCCGATATATTTTGTACCCCAGAATGATTGTGACCCATTGATTGTCCTCACTCCACCAGGTTTCTGTGATGCCTGTTATATCAATATCCTCTTTTAACACGAGGCACTCTAATTCACCCATCTTATCAATCTATCAGAGAAAGATATAACACGATAAAATGGTTGGAGCTATGGAAAAATTCTGACTAAAAATAAGGTGTGAATTCTTAACAGTGAAAGTAAGTAACCATTGGAACAATTTACCAAGCTTCGTGGTGCATTCCGCATCCCTGATAATATTTAAATCAAGACTGGATGTGTTTCTAAAAGTTAGGAATTATTTTCTAAAAGCTAGGGATTATTTTGGGGAGGTTCTATGGCCTGAGATCAGACTAGATGATTACAATGGTCCGTTCTGGCCTTGGAATCATAGAAGATTAGGGTTGGAAGAGACCTCAGGAGGTCATCTAGTCCAACCCCCTGCTCAATGGACCAACCCCAACTAAATCATCCCAGCCAGGGCTTTGTCAAGCCAGGCCTTAAAAACCTCTAAGGATGGAGATTCCACCACCTCTCTAAGTAACCCATTCCAATGCTTCACCACCCTCCTAGTGAAATAGGTTTTCCTAATATCCAACCTCAACCTCCCTGTGATGTTCCCCTCTGGTGTTGTCTGGACCAGTGATCTGCTAGGTCACTCCAATCCTTGACTCTGGGAGCCAGCCTTACCCTGCTCAGCTGTGAGAACCCCCACTCCTGAGCTGTTCACGCACAGCCTCTGGCCTGTAAACTCATCCCAGTTACTTGCAAGCAAATGACACTAGCCAATACCATTGGTCCCAGACACAGCCCTAGGAACCTCCGTCTTCCAGTATCCAGTTATGCCTGCTGGACGCTGCAAGCTTATATGAGTTTGTCAATTTAACAAAGAAATTGATATGCACCAGGCTTATTATCCCAAGGGGAGTCTCTGTCACGCTTCAAACTAAATGCACTGCTTCAGGTAGAATAAACAAATAAATTTATTAACTATAAAGATAGATTTTAAGTGATTATAAGTCAAAACATAATGGGTCAGATTTGATCAAATGAAATAAAAGCAAAATGCATTCTAAGCTGATCTCAACACCTGCAGTGCCCTTACAAACTTAGATGCTTCTCACCACAGGCTGGCTGGTTGCTCTTCAGCCAGGCTCTCCCCTTTGATCAGTGCTTCAGTAGCTTGATGTGGTGTCTGTAGATGTAGGTAGAAGAGAGAGGAAGAGCATGGCAAACGTCTCTCCCTTTTATCATTTTCCTTCTTCCCTCTTGGCTTTGGCCCCTCCACCCCTCCCTTCAGAGTCAGGTGAGCATTACCTCATTGCAGTTCCAAACTGACCAAAGGAAGGAGGGTGACTCCCTTGAGAGTCTCCCAGATTCTTTTGTTGCTGTCTAGGCCAGCATCCTTTGTTCCTGTGAGGCTGGGCTGGGTTTGTCCCATACATGCCCTGATGAGGTGTGAACTGCATCTCAGCTCTTGGAGAATTTTTTGCCTGGGCTTATTTTAAGCCATGAGGATACATTTTCAACCTCATAACTACATTCATGAAATTATAACCTATAACCTTACTATAACAACAATGCTCAGTGCATCATGAGCCTTCCAAAGACACCCGACACGACAAATTTTGCATTGGATACCATGCAGTCATTTTACAAGGATGAATATGGAGGTTCTGGATGTCCCCCCAAGTGTCACACCTCCCCTCTTAGTTTACTGAAAGACGGTTAGTCGTTGATTAGCTCAAAGGCAGTTTGTGTTATAGTTCTCTTGGCATCCAGCCATTAAAGCCATGAGGCAGTGTCCCTCAGTTTCCCCACCCACACACAGGAAGCCAGGTTTTTTATGGTTTCTCTGCTGAGATAAGCTTTAAATCTGTTTACAGGTATTAATTAAGCCCTGCCTCTACCAGATCCATCTTTGGTGTCAGACTGGTCCTCAGAACAGGACCCAGCCTTCTCGCCAGCTCATTCCAACAGCCCAGATCCCCACTGCCGGCCCTGTCTGCCTCACTATGACCCAAAAGCCAAACCATGGCTCACCTATCCACAGGGATGCCCATGCCAGGCAACCCTTATGCCTTGCCTACTGGTCCGCCTGGGACCCATACTGCCGCTGTGGCCTCTCCTCACGCCCACGCCACCTCCCATCTTTGCCTTCTTTGGACCCACCCTCTGTCTAGGAGGATCCCCACAGAGCTTCAAACTCTTCCAGTGCCCTCCATACCACCAGTATTGCCGGCACCATTGGCTCTCTCAGTCCCAACTGGGGCTTCTTCATCACGTGATGATGTCATCATTCCACCTGCACTCACCTCTAGATGACCATGTTCAATACCAGAACCTTCTCCACCATATGGCAACGTCCCTTAACCTCCCTTTGGAAGATGTCCAAGACCCCCATGATCAGTTCGTAGACATTTTGCAGCCCCCTGGACTCTCCCCCACCACCTTGCCCATACACTATGTCATTCTCCAACTAGCACAAATTGTTTGGCACACCCCTGCCTTCTCCACCCCTACTCCAAAATGAGCTGAGTGCAGGTACTTTGTCCCAGCAAAGGGGACAGACTTCTTGTTCTCCCGCCCTCCTCCAAACTCCTGGGTGGTTCAGGTGGCCACAGAACATGCCCGCCAACAACATCTGCATTCCACCCTCCTGAACCAGGCGGTGAACAAGCTTGACCTTATTGGCCATAAAGTCTGTTCCTCCGTGGGCCTTCAGTTCCGCATTGCCAGTTACCAGGCCATTCTGGCAAAATACAACTTCCTTTCCTACACACAAATTGCAGACTTTCAAGTTTTCCTGCCCCCTAATTAAAAGCAGGATTTTCAACACCTTATGGACAAGGGCAAATTAGTCGCCAAGGTGGCCCTTCAGACCACGGTCGATGCTGCTGATACCGCCTCCCACTCCCTGGCTTCCGGCTTGACTCCCGGCTACAGTCCAGTGGATTCCCAAAGGAGGTCCAAACCACACTTGAGGGCCTCCCATTCAACAATCAAAAACACTTCAATGATAAAACTGATGAGTCCCTTCACTCTCCCTATCTCCTCATACCAAAGAAAGGGGGTGGCCTCTGCCCCATCCTGGATCTCCGCTCTCTGAACAAATTCATTTGTAACTTCCATTTTCATATGGTCACACTCCCCATTATCCTCCCATGCCTTCCCTGTGGCTCCTGCTTTGCAGCTCTTGATATGAAATACGCCTACGTTCATGTAGACATCCATCCTGCCCATCGCATATTTTTACATTTCATGGTGGGCGCCTCCCATTATCAGTTTTGGGTCCTCCCCTTCAAGATTGCCACTGCTCCCCGACATCATCACAAAAGTCTTCACAGCTGTGGCACCTTATATGCATTGACTAGGGCCCTCCCCCTTTCCCTACCTTGTCAACTGTCTTCTAGTTGCACTCTCGCACACCACTCTCCTCAACAGCATCCGGACCCCCTGTGCCCTCCTGGACTACTTGGGCATCTGTATCAACAAAGACAAATTGGTGCTTGTCCCCATGTGCACCTTCACCTTTATTGGCTCATGTCTGGACTCAGCTGAGCCTTTCTCCCTCTGGACCGCTTTGCAGCCCTGAGCGCTCTCATCGCACGCCTGTGCCATCGGCCAAGCACGCATGTCTGCCTGTGCCTCTCTCTCCTGGGCCACATGGCTGCCTACACCGCGGTCATGCCATTCGCTTGCTTGCATATGCGCTGCCTCCAACTGTGTCTCTGCTCAGTCTACAACCCACAGACGGACACTCACCCTCCCTCCATCCTTGCCTCCCTGACCTGGTGGTGCAATCCGTCCGCAGTCCTCGCAGGTATTCCTTTCGCACCACCCATGTCCCACACTACTCTCACCACCGATGCCTCACTGGTGGGCTGGGGAGCCCACTTGGACGGCCAAGGGCCTCTGGTCACACCGCGAGGCAAGGATGCAATCAGTGTCCTCGAACTGTGCTTGCAGTTTGTTTCTGCCACCTCCCTGTCCAAGTGTTGTCCCACAACATGGTGGTGGTCGTATATGTCAACAAGCAGGGCAGAGCCCGATCCCTCTGCCTCTATGTGGAGACTATCCTCCTTTGGAATTGGTGCCTCCAGCACATCACCCTCCACGCCGTACACCTTCCGGGCACAAGCAACTCCCTCACAGACCAGCTCAGTCACTCCTTCCATGTGAATCACGAGTGGGAACTCCACGATCCTATGCTATGCTACATCTTTCATGAGTGGGGCACGCCTCACTGGAACCTCTTCGCCACAGCAACCAACCATAAACTTCTACTCTTCTGCTCCAGGGGAGCCCTCAGTCCCAGTTTGCAGGGAAATGCCCTTCTCATTCCCAAGACTGACCAGCTCCATTATGCCTTCCCACCCATTCTCCTACTCCCCCAGATCCTCTGCAAAATCTGCTGGGATCAGGGGATAGTTCTCCTTGTGGCCCCTGCTTGGCCCTGCCAGTATTGGTCTCTGGACCTCCTTCATCCCTCCACTCATTCACCATCCATGCAGTTCTCATTTCCAGGACACTACAGGTAGAGGGTTTCAGCTTTTATCCAATTTCCTTAAGATCTAATCATGAAGGTCTGGCATCTTGTTTGATTGCCACCTATAACACTTCCTACTTGTATGTTATGTCTTTGATGACACCCAGACAGTCTTTGTACAGTGGGTTGTAGACATATAAGACTGAGGGCATGGCTACACTGGAAACTTCAAAGCGCTGTCGCAGGAGCGCTTCCGTGGCAGCACTTTGAACTGTGAATGTGGTCGCATGCAAGTTCTCCCAGCACTCCTAGTAATCCATCTCCACGAGGGAATTAGCTCCGAGCCTGTTTACACTAGCACTTTAAAGCGCTCTGACTTGCTGCACTCAGGAGGGTGATTTTTCACACCCCTGAGCCAGCAAGTTAGAGTGCTATAAAATGTAAGTGTAGCCAAGCCCTGAGAGGCTGTGGAGGGTTCGAAGTCTAAACTGATTTGGCCCTTAGGGGATTAAAATTTTCGAGGATTTAAATAGAGCACTTAAGGCCTGATCTACACTACAAAGGTAGGTCATCTTAACTACCTCTTTCAGGACTGTAAAAAATTTCACACACACACACACCCTTTGTGATGCATTTAAGCCAACCTAAGCCCCAGTGTCGACACTGCTAGGTTATTGAGAGAATTCTTCCACCAATCTAGCTACTGCCTCTTGGTAAGGTGGAGTTACTGAAGAGCCCCTTCTGTAGTAAGTGTCTACACTACAACGCTACAGTGGCATGGATGCAGCTGTGCCACTGTAGCATTTCTTCCTTGCATTCATCTTTTGTGCCTGCCACAGAAGGGGATTTCCCTAGGATATTTCATTAAATTTCTTTCAGGACTTTGCCCCTCAAAGTTTCTCAGTACCGACAGGGCCAAAGAATATCTTTCAAAAAGACACTCAGACCTGATCTGAAGATATCTTTCCTTAATCATTTGTTCCAATAGTTAATCCCCTTCTCTGTTTTTGTTTTTGTTTTAAATAAATAAATAAACGTGCCTGATTTCTCATTTGAATTTGTCTGGCTTTATGTTCCAGCCATTGGCTCTTGTTATTCCTTTCTCTGCCAGCTTTAATAACTCTTTAGTATCTGGTATTTTCTCCCCAGGAAGATATTTCTACACTATAATCAAGTCACTTCTTGTCCACCTTTTGGATAAGCTAAATGGTAAGTTTCAGAGTAACAGCCGTGTTAGTCTGTATTCGCAAAAAGAAAAGGAGTACTTGTGGCACCTTAGAGACTAACCAATTTATTTGAGCATGAGCTTTCGTGAGCTACAGCTCACTTCATCGGATGCATACCGTGGAAACTGCAGCAGACTTTATATACACACAGAGAATATGAAACAATACCTCCTCCCAGCCCACTGTCCTGCTGGTAATAGCTTATCTAAAGTGATCATCAGGTTGGGCCATTTCCAGCACAAATCCAGGTTTTCTCACCCTCCACCCCCCCACACAAATTCACTCTCCTGCTGGTGATAGCCCATCCTATCACCAGCAGGAGAGTGAATTTGTGTGTGGGGGTGGAGGGTGAGAAAACCTGGATTTGTGCTGGAAATGGCCCAACCTGATGATCACTTTAGATAAGCTATTACCTGGTTTTTGGGAGGGGGGTGAGGGGGTGAGAGAACCTGGATTTGTGCAGGAAATGGCCCAACTTGATTATCATGCACATTGTGTAAAGAGTTGTCACTTTGGATGGGCTATCACTAGCAGGAGAGTGAATTTGTGTGGGGGGGGTGGAGGGTGAGAAAACCTGGATTTGTGCTGGAAATGGCCCAACCTGATAATCACTTTAGATAAGCTATTACCAGCAGGACAGTGGGCTGGGAGGAGGTATTGTTTCATATTCTCTGTGTGTATATAAAGTCTGCTGCAGTTTCCATGGTATGCATCCGATGAAGTGAGCTGTAGCTCACGAAAGCTCATGCTCAAATAAATTGATTAGTCTCTAAGGTGCCACAAGTACTCCTTTTCTTTTTGCTAAATGGTAAGAACTCTTTAAGTCTCTTGTAAGGGATTCTTTTAAGCCCTCAAATCATTTTTGTGGCTCTTTTCTGTACCCTCTCCAATTTTTCTACATCCTTTTTAAAATGTGGACATCAGAAATGAATGCTGTATTCCAGAATCAGTCTCACCAATACTATATACACCTCCTTACTTTTCCTTATTAATCCCATGTTTACACATCCAAGGATCACATTAGTCCTTTTAGCCACAGCATTGCACTAGCAGTTCCTGTTCCATTTTGTCTGTCCACTATAACCTCTAAATCCTTCTGAGAGTCACTGTATATCCCATTCTTTATGACCTGCATTTTGTTCCTAAATGTATGAACTTGCATTTGAGTATATTAAAATGCATTTTGTTTGAATGGGCCCACCTTGCCAAAATATCCAGATTACTCCAAATGACTTCCCCTACCACTCCAACATTCTTTGTGTCCTCTGCAAATTTTAGTAAAAGTGATAAAATTCCTTACTGTAGCCAATACAATGCTGGCCAAAGGAAGGTATTTTTGTAGTTTTTCCTTTTTGGCTGGCATGGGGATTTTATTCCTGATACTTCACAGTATAAATGCATGGAAGAATTCTATATTTGTGCCTTCTCAGTCTGAGAGTCTGGAAAGAGAGGTTTCATGTAAAAACTCTCAGGTCCATCCTTCAGGCCATGCACGAGGTGGTTTCCTTTGCTCGGAAGGATACATACCTTTTATATTTCCATTTGTCCAGATCTTGGTGTTCTTCAAGAAGTGTCCCTGTGGATGCTCCACTTCAGGTCAAGGTGTGTCCCAGCACCTTCGATCGGATATTTCTACAGCAGTACTCCTGCGGGCTGCACACGCGCTGTGCCTGCCTCTCAAGCTGTCAGTGTTTGAATAGCACGTACACAGCCCGGACTCCTCAGTTCCTTCTCTACCATCCCTGGCTAGAGATAGAATTCAGCAGTGCTCTTTGAGATTAGCTAGCTAGTTTGTTTCTCTGTTTAGTTAGATAGTTTTTAATCATTAGAGTTACTATTTAGAAAAGTTGCATTACCTGTTACATTTATTTTTGGTGGGAAAAAAAACTCTGCCGTTATGGACATGCCTGGCTCCCCAGGCTTCAAGAGATACGCCTCCTGTAAGGATGCCATCCCCATCTCAGATGGGCATTCACAGTGTGTACGCTGTTTGGGGGAGTCTCATGTACCCCAAAAAGGCATCCACTGTAGCAAATTGAAAGCGCGGACCCGCAAGAACAGGGAGCTCAGGCTTAAAATGCTGTCCAGGAAAACTCCCTCAGACCTGCTTCTGACCCTGGCCAGCAAACCTCTGTGACACCCTCCAGAGGCAAAGCAAAAGCAAAAAAAACAGCCAGCTTCCTCTCCCCTCAGGAGTCATTCCGCAGGGGAAAAGTTAAAACCGGTAACTCCTGCTCCACAGTTCAGCACCTTTCACGTTGCAAGCACCTCAGGCACCGACTGTGAGTCGGCTGCCCCTCTACAAGGTGCCAAGACTCAGGACTTTCAGTTGCCCACCTCTTTCAGCTCTCCCTCAGCCACCTCTCTCAGTACAGTGCCGAGAGCTGCTACGGTGCCAACAATACAAGTGGCAGCTGCGGCACCGTCCTTTGATCTTGCGCACTGCTTTTGCAGCCACTGCTCTCGGCACCGAGCCCCCTGAGGTCTCCAGCGTTTATTGCAGTGCCTACCACAGGGGCACCTACTCCGCAGAGCCAACCTGCACCCCCGGCATCAGCAGATGCCCCAGCAGACTCTGCCTCCATCAGCTCCACCGCAGTTTTTACAGCCAGAGGAGTAAAGGGTGTCCCATGCTCCTGAGTCTCCTCTTCTCGGCACCAGTTTATCACTGAGACCTTTAGCACCCTACCTTCAAGCCCCTCCAATGAAGTGTGGGAGGAAGAGGAATACAATGACCAGATGTTTTCCTCTCAGTACTCTCCCCAGATTCAGTTACCTACAAGTGGGAGATGCACTACAGCATGATGTCCATATCCTCAAGGCTATCCACACTAGTATGGCAATCCCTGGATGGGACCACCTATGCCCCCCACCCGAGGCAATGGCCACACTGGGGTCCATGGACCTACACCACACCACACTCAGGTGTTACGCGGGCTGCCCGGAGGAAAGCTGTCAGATACTCCCCACTGCCGGCTTACACTGAAACCCAGATAATACCTGAAGTGGCCACCACCTCTACAGAGGACACTACCCCGCACACTTCCTCTCCAGCAATAACACCACAAGATGCCACAGTTCCCCCACCACCTCCCACTACTGATGAGCTTGCTCACTTTCAAGAGTTGTTTCAGAGAGTGACAGAAGAGCTCAAGATTACCCTGGAGGAGGTACCTGAAACACACCATGAGCTGACCGACATGCTGCAAGCTATGACCTCCTCCAAAATAGCCCTACCAATTAATAGGGCCATTATGAAACCTGCTAAAACTATTTGGCAGACCCCAGTCACAATAACACTCACTAGCAAGAGACTGGACCGCAAATATTTCATAGAATCATAAAATATCAGGATTGGAAGGGACCTCAGGAGGTCATCTAGTCCAACCCCCTGCTCAAAGCGGGACCAATCCCCAATTTTTGCCCCAGATCCCTAAATGGCCCCCTCAAGGATTGAACTCACAACCATGGGTTTAGCAGGCCAATGCTCAAACCACTGAGCTATCCCTCCCCCCCATCTAAGGGTTCTGAATTTCTATTCACGCATCCCTCACCTAATTCGCTACTGGTCAATGCGGCCAATCAGAAAAACAAATACCAACACTTCCGATCCAACCCATTGGACAAAGATAACAAGAGACTGAACTCATTCGGCCACAAAAGTGTATTCTTCTTTCACTTTGCAGTTTAGAGTAGCGAATTATGCGGTGCTCTTAGCAAAATATGAACACAAAAATTATGCTCGGGTAATGCAATTTATTGATGTGTCAGAGGATAAACGACAACTATTTAAAGCAGTGGTGTCCGAGGGCCAATTGATCTCCCACACAGCTCTTCAAGCCGCCCTCAATGCTCCGGACGCAGCCGCCAGATCCACGGCCATCATCATGCAGTGGGCATCATGGTTTGTTTCTTCCTCCTTTCCGAAGGAGATACAGTATACGGTCGAAGATCTCCCCTTTGATGGAGACAAGCTCTTCGCCTCTATGACTAATGAGGTCCTTCACTCCATGAAGGACTCACGTGCCACACTCCGATCCTTAGACATCCAACCACCTGCCTCAAAGAGGAGACCATATAGATATCAGCCATACCAACGACCACATTACCATACCTTTGCACGACATCCACCTTTAAGTCAATATGATACGCAACAACAACGACATAGGCCCAGGAACCAACGATGTCACCCTCCACAATCAACGGCGACCCACCCTCCTAACCCAAATAAACAAATTTGAAGTCTTGGTCGAGGGTATAAAAAAACTCGCACCCTCTCCAGTGCCAATTCCAATCAACCATTTCTTTGGACACCGTTTGCAGCCGTTCCTGGCCAACTGGAAAACCATAAGTACGGAAATTATCAGATCGGGTTATGCCATCCCCTTTCTCTCGTTACCTCCCATCCACCCTCCAACCCCGTCCCTCTTCAGGGACCCCTCTCATGAACAATTGCTCTGTCAGGACGTACAACACCTCATACATCTCGGAGCAATAGAGGAGGTACCCCTTCAACACAGAGGGAAAGGGTTTTATTTCCCCTACTTCTTCACGGAAAAGAAAAATGATGGTTGGTGCCCTATCCTCGATCTTTGACGTTTGAACAAGTTCGTCAAGAAACAGAAATCCGGATGGTTACTCTCCCAATGATAATTCCGACGCTGGAGCAAGGAGATTGGTTTTCAACCCTCCATCTCCCAGGCACGTATTTCCATGTCTCTGTCCACCCTTCCCATCAACGTTTCCTCAGGTTTGCTGTGGGAGCACAACACTACCAACACAGAGTCCTCCCATTTGGTCTCTCCACCACACCACATGTCTTCTCCAAGGTGGTAGCAGTTATAATAGCACATCTCAGAAAAAAATGGAATCCTCATATTTCCTTACCTGGACGACTGTCTCCTCAAGTCTCCCACTCAGAAGCGAACCACGCAACTCTTGCAGCCCTTCACTGCTTCCACACCTTGGGCCTGCAAATAAACAAAAACAAATCTACCTTACAGCCTACCCAACAAATTGACTTAATCGGTGCCCACCTCAGTTCCACCATCGGTTTTGAATCTCTCCCCCAGGACAGATTCCACACAATGGGCAACCTTATTACCCAGATATGTGCCAGCCCACAGACTACAGTCTGAGACTCCCTAAAGCTCTTAGGACATATGGCCGCTTGCACATCTTTGATCGCAAATGCTGGCCTTTACATGCGATGCCTTCAGGGTTGGCTTGCCATTGTATACAAACCAAACAAGCACAGGCGAAGCAAGTTAATAATAATGCCCCAGAAAGTCAAGGACTGACTTCTGTGGTGGACCTCTCCCATCAGCTTCTGCACTGGGATTCCCTTCCGACAAGATCCCCCTTCGATTACCATCGCCACAGATGCATCCCTCACAGGATGGGGAGCACACATCGGCCACCTCACCACTCAGGGTCTCTTGGCCACTTCGGAAATGAAGCTTCACATAAATTTGCTAGAGCTCTGAGCCGTACGCAATGCCTGTCTCCATTTCCTTCCCATCATCCAAAACCACAGAATTCGAATCATGACTGACAACATCACGTGCATGTTTTATGTCAACAGACGGGGGAGCCCAGTCACACTCCCTCTGCACAGAGGCGGTAAAACTTTGGAACTGGTGCCTTTAACACAATATCCATATCTCCGCCTCATACCTACCAAGTTCTCAGAATACCACCAAAGACAAGCTCAGCCGATCGTTCCCCATACAACACGAGTGGGAACTCAATGACACCATTCTTTCCAACATTTTCCAGACCTAGGGTTATCCCCAACTGGATCTATTTGCCACAGCAACAAACAAAAAATGCCTGACATTCTGCTCCAGAGCAGGCCTGGGGAAACGCTCACGGGGGGACGCCTTTATGCTCCCATGAACTGAACTCTCATATGTGTTCCCACCAATGCCTCTATTTCACAAAGTAATTCAGAAGATACAAACAGACATAATCAACATCATTCTCATAGCCCCAGCATGGCCCAGACAACCGTGGTACCCATTTATCCTGCGCATGTCGATCAAGCCTCTCATCCTCCCCCACTCAGCAACAACAGCGGGGACAACTATTTCACCCCCGACATACAACGTCTACATCTGAGGGCCTTGCTAATCAATGGTTCTGTAATGCGGAGTTAACATGTTCGGACCAAGCACGCACTGTGTTGCTACACAGCAGAACACACAACACATGCACGATCTACCTGCATAAATGGAAACGGTTCACATCTTGGTGCGCTGACAAACAGACCTCTCCAGCTTCTGCTTCACTTCCACTGATACTGGATTGCCTGTTACACCTTGTCAAGGTTCCTCCCCCACTCTGAACGCTAGGGTACAGGTGTGGGGACCTGCATGAAAACCTCCTAAGCCTATCTTTACCAGCTTAGATCAAAACTTCCCCAAGGTTCAAAATATTCCACCCTTTGTCCTTGGTTTGGCCGTTACCACCACCAAACAAATACTGGTTACTGGGGAAGAGCTGTTTGGAAACATCTTTCCCCCCAAATACTTCCCAAAACCTTGCACCCCACTTCCTGGACAAGGTTTGGTAAAAAGCCTCACCAATTTGACTAGCTGACTACAGACCCAGACCCTTGGATCTTAAGAACAATGAACAATCCTCCCAACACTTGCACCCCCCCCTTTCCTGGGAAATGTTGGATAAAAAGCCTCACCAATTTGCATAGGTGACCACAGACCCAAACTCTTGGATCTGAGAGCAATGAAAAAGCATTCAGTTTTCTTACAAGAAGACTTTTAATAGAAATAGGAGTAAATAGAAGTAAAGAAATCCCCTCTGTAAAATCAGGATGGTAGATACCTTACAGGGTAATTAGATTCAAAACATAGAGAATCCCTCTAGGCAAAACCTTAAGTTACAAAAAAGATACACAGACAGAAATAGTTATTCTATTCAGCACAATTCTTTTCTCAGCCATTTAAAGAAATCATAATCTAACACATACCTAGCTAGATTACTTACTAAAAGTTCTAAGACTCCATTCCTGGTCTATCCCCGACAAAAGCAGCATATAGACAGACAGAGACCGTTTGTTTCTCTCCCTCCTCCCAGCTTTTGAAAATATCTTGTCTCCTCATTGGTCATTTTGGTCAGGTGCCAGCAAGGTTACCTTTAGCTTCTTAACCCTTTACAGGTGAGAGGAGTTTTCCTCTGGCCAGGAGGGATTTTAAAGGGGTTTACCCTTCCCTTTATATTTATGACACACCTTAAAACATCTGGCCTCTCTACAAGCTCACTCAAGGTCCACCTCGCAGCAGTCATCGCCTTCCATCATAAGATTGACAACATTACGGTCTTTGCCTATCCAGTCACCAAAAGGTTCCTGAAGGACATCCATACGTTATACCCAGACGTGAAACCGCCTGCTACACCTTGGGATTTACACCTAGTCCTGAAAGCCCTGATGGATAAACCCTTTGAACCGATAGCTACCTGCTCTCTTCTCCACTTATTCATGAAGACCGCCTTCCTCATAGCAATCATGTCTGCCAGACAAGTAGGAGAAAGGGGGGGGCTTATGGCGGACCCTCCGTATACCACATTCTTCCGCGATAAGGTCACACTCTGCACACATCCAAAGTTCTTACCACACTCTTCTTTTCACCTCAATGAACCTATACACCTCCCAACATTTTTCCCAAAACATCATGCTAACACCTTTGAAACAACAGTGCACACTCTTGATGTGCACAGAGCATTATCCTTTTACCTGGATAGAACAAAACCGTTTAGAAAACCCCCCGGACTTTTTGTATCTACTACTCAGTGCTCACAGGGAAATGCTATCTCTACACAGAGACTTTCCCAAAGGATTGCTGACTGCATACGCCTTTGTTACCAACTCAGGCAAATACAACCTCCTACATCAATTAGGACACACTCCGCCAGAGCTCTCTCCACCTCCACGGCATTGCTCCGTAATGTCCCAGTGTCCGACATATGCAAGGCAGCTACCTGGGCGTCAAACCTTACCTTCGCTAATCACTACGCTCTCATCCACACTGCAGTGTCCGACACCAGATTGGGTGGCGCTGTCTTGTCAACAGCCTTCTTGCCTCATCCGAAATCCCAACCATCCTAATGAATACTACTTTTCAGTCACCTGAAGTGGAGCATCCACAGGGACATCTCTCTCGAAGAAGAGGAGGTTACTCACCCTGTGCAGTAACTGACATTCTTCGAGATGCTCCACTACCCCCCTCCTCCCCTCTATTTTGGAATTCGTAACGCACTCCGTTGTAGAGAAGGAACTGAGGAGCCCAGGCTGTGCACATCCTATTCAAGAGGCAGGCACAGCGCGTGCGCAGCCCATAGGGGTACAACTGTAGAAATCTCCGATAGAAGGCGCTGGGACTCACCTTGACCTGAAGTTGAGCACCCACAGGGACACTCATATCGAAGAATGTCAGTTACTGCACAGGGTGAGTAACCTCCTCTTATCTGTACTACCCATTAATAACTTTTATTTATAGTTTTTGCACCCTTTGGGAAATTTGCTTCATCTCACCTGGACAAAGGATCAGTAAAAAATTGAGGAACTGTAGCAGCAATGTGCTTGAGTTATAGGTAAGGTGAGATTTTTGTCATGGTTATCTTTAGTAAAAATAACCAACAGTTTGCAGGCAATAAACAAAATTTCACAGAAGCTTGTGACCTGTCTGTGACTTTTACTGAAAAAAATTGGTGGGGGAGGCTGACAGGAGCTGACTGAAACCCGGGGAGGGGCGGGGCGGGGGATGAGAGCCCAAACCCTGCTGTGGGATGGGGGCTCGGAACTCTAAGGTTTCCCCGCCACCTGCAGTGGCTCACAGCTCCAAGGTTCCACATCGCCCACAGAGGCTCACAGCTCTGTGTTCTCTGCCTCCGGTAGTGGCACACAGCTCTGGGACCGGTGGCTAGGAGCTGTGGGGGGTCACTTACTGTCTGTGTATGCTGAGAGCTGTCCCCACCAACTGACCGCTCTGGCTCTGCCACCCTGGGGCTGAAGCGGAAAATGTCACAGAGGTGTCTGTAAATCACAGAATCCATAATCTCTGTGACATAATCTTATTCTTAGCTATAGATTATCTATCTGACTCTGCTTGTCTGGGAGCCTCTGTCAGCCCACCACCATGTCCTAATGCATTGCAGCAATTGTTCAGCAATGGTGTGTGAACAGAAAAGGAGGCATTCCCATCTCCTTCCAGAAGCCCTTTGCATATGGTCAGAAACTCACCTCGCTTTTCTGAGCCTTATACCTCAAGCCATTCACTTTCTCAAAAGGAAACTTCATTCCCTTAAAGTAAAATGGGTACAAAAGTTCTATAGGTCTGTCATCCAGACATTTCTGTTTTTCGCTTCAAGGACTGTAACTAAGGCAAGCCTTGGCAGATTGCCTTCTCTTGGTGAGTAAAAGACTGCTTCCTGACAGAGTATGTTAAAACTGGAAAACCTTAGCTTCTGGAAGACCTTGACCACAGTTTATCAGATCCTTCCTAAATTATTTATCTTGTGGGCTTGAGAGCCAAGGTATCTCTCCTTCTGCAAAGCAGCCATATAGTCACTTCTGCTTCACATATATTATGTGCTACTGTCAGTGGAATTTGTCTGTGGCAGACTCTGAATTTGGTAGAGCAGTACTCCAAGTGCTCCCTCATCTCTGGATTCCACCAGTTGCTACATCTACTGATCATCATATCTGTTTCTGGATAGGATGGGCAAAGACAAGACTATGACAAATAAGATTGCTGTTGAGAAGTCTTTTCCATTAATTAAATATCAAAGGCAAAGTTCAAAGTGCACAGATTTAAGAATTTAACTGTTAATATTTACAACATAATTGTCTAAACATCTCTTCCAAAGATTTGATTCTCATTAGCTATGGAATTGCTCTACCTCATCTTATATAGAAATGGAAATTTGTGGATTGAAGAGTTTGATTTGAATGCTTCCCAGATTATTAGAAATTGGAGGTTGTGCAAAACTGTAATTAACTAAAAATTAACACAGTTAACAAATTAATTTTGCCTAGATTTGCACTAGTGTTTTGGCTGTGTCCTCAGATTTATCATAATATTTTGCCCATTATTTGAAAAACAGGTATCTCTGCTAGTACTTAACGATTTAGACAAGAATTTTTATATCACTTGTAAAGCCATTACCTTTTAGCACACCACTTTTCAATGTGTAATCTATATGCTAATTAGGCACTTGCATTTGTAAATTACAGCTACTATAATACGTTTCAGAAGACATCTGTTCAACTGGGTAATTTTTTGTTTACCTTTAACTAAAAGCTAATCCATTTGTCTATTTCCTGTTGACACAGTATTGTTTTATCAGATGTCAGTGTCGCTATATTTTATAAAAGGGATATAACCAACAGGGATATGGCAAATCCTCTTTATATACAGCATATACATTGAAAAAACAAAATAAAAATAAACAAAAATTGTCCAATCTAATACCAAGTCTACAGTTATCTTCCAATGTGTTGTTCTAGCCCTGCAGGGATATGGAATATGGTTAAAAAAAAAAAAAAAGATTTTGTCAAACCATTCATGGTCTCCTCATGCATTTTCAGAATCTAAAAATTATAGCTGTGCAAACCAACGTAGAGTGAGTGTGTGTGTGTGTATAATGTGAATTAATAGGAATTTTGTATGCACATGGTTTTCATCAACAGTATATAGTTCTCACTGTGCTTGCAAACTGACTTTGTCACTGTTAGAGAAGTATAGACAATAAATCATATATTGTAATCTTGTCTATGAAATTAATCATAAACATGCCATTTATTTTTCTCTTAAATTCAGGGAAAGCATTCAAAAAAGAGTCACTGTTATGCACCCATGAACAGAGATCACCGCAGAATCATCCATGAGTTAGCTCAAATTTATGGCATTGAAAGCGTGAGCTATGACAATGAACCAAAGCGTAATGTTGTTATCACTGCAGTGAAGTATGTTATATTAATCTTTTTTATTTTAGTTTGCAAAGTAATTAACATCCATTCAGTAGATACAAATATTGTGTTTTCTATATTTTGTTCTGAGTTTATTTTATTTACAACTTGCAAAATACATCCTTTATACTTTGTAAGTTCTATAGAAGCAGCTTTTAAATGGTTGGGGTGGAAGGGATGCATAATCTCACATGATTGTATTTCCATCAGTTTGGGGTATTTCTTCTGATTTCACCTCAGTCTCCCATTTTTAAGTATGACAAGACTATCCAATTATAGTTCCTTTGACTCCCAGCTGTGTTTTTGCTGTAGTTCTTACTTCCGGTCATGAGAGGTTGCTGCTCTCACTACTGCTGAGTAACCCACAGGCATGAACTCCTGCTCCTGATGATGATCACTTTCTCTCTTGCCAGCTTCCCCACTGTCTGTTTTATCTTTTCAAGAGAAGGGGAAGAGGCATCAGCTAGATGCAGGGAGGAATGGGAGGAACTTTTAATGGGGGCAAAAAGAAGGGAAGTCTTAAGGTGAAAATTGAAGGGGGAGCAACACCTGAGAGGGACTAGGATCAGAGAAAGGGAGAGAAATTGAGTGAAAAACAAAAGGGAGTTGCCTCATAAAGATGCCACAGAAGGGATCAGGCCAACTCTGGAAGTGGATAGCCAAGTCATTAAAGTTTCTAGTGCAGGGGAAACCAAGCCTTGTTTATGGGAAATTTTTGGTTGATTGGCTTTGGTTTTTGTTTTGGTTTTTTGTAGATGAGTTACCTCCATAGGTTTAGGGAAGCATCTGTATTTTAGGATATTTATCAAATGCTCAACCTTTAGGGTTTGTTCATCGCTGGCTTTACAAGGATTTCTGCTGCTCATATGCTTTTGCATTGTTACATCATTTGAACAAATAATCAGTTTCTGATTCAAAATCATCATGCTATATATGGGGTAGAGACTGTATATTATAGTGGGCTTTTGGTCTACTAGGAGAGCCTGAAAATTTATATTTAAAAAAAACCCCTAAAATTCACAAGAATTCACAATCTTATTTGGAGAATTGATTGAAAATATGAATGTTGATTTCTTTTTTAAAGCAGGGATTTAGTGGTGCATTTTCTTGCTTGTCTGACAGCATGAAATTTCAGTACTATAGAATTCTCAAGGCATTTGCAAAAAAAAAAAAAAAAAAAGTAAGAGAATATGAAGTAGGTGACCCTGAGTTCAGAATTCTTGTGATTGATAAGAAGTGTGCGCGTGCACACAAACGCACTTAATAGTAAGAAAAATTTTCCTTATCCCTATTGTCAACAGATTTTGGAATCATTTCCAATTTTTCTACTATGCCAGGTGGACCATTTTGAAATGAATCTGAAATCACATTTAAAAGAAGGATTTGATGTGATTAAGAAGAATATTTTGATATGTTTTCATGCACAACAAATCCACGAATCTGGAGTATTGATTCTGCTCTCTCTGTATGAGCGTGGGAAAAAAATGTCTCAGGCTCAGTTTCCTGTCTCTGTCTCTCCAGAAGCAGTTCTCTGTATGTTTCTCCTGTGAACTCCGAGGGAAGGCCACCGACCTTTACGGTTTTGTGACAGTTGAAGTTTTTCCTCACCTCGTCCCCCAGTAGCTCCAGACCTCAGAGAGGAGAAATTGACTGTAGTCAGCATTGCTGTGTGCTGCAAGCCTGTGACTGTCACCTCTGACAGCATGGCTCTACACTATTCTTCACCCCGACTTGGAGTCACAGTGACCAGTGGAGAAAGAGGCACTTCTTAGCTCATAAGTGAACAGGCTATTAAAGGCTCCACCCTTGAGGGTATCCACATAATGATAGAGTTGACTTTTGCAGCTTGACAATGGTCAATTGAGACTATGGATCAACAGTCAATGGAGCTGAGCTACTTTAGGGGCCGTGGGGCATATGGCCAGACACTCGCCAAAGAGAGTCCACCTGCCCCTGTGAACCTACGGTGCCTTTGGATGTCCAAACTATGCCTACCATAATGGTCACCCCAATCCAAGCTTCTCCTTTGAAACCCTCATCACATTACCTTACAAAAGGCAAAAGAACTGCTTGTCCATATCTCTTTCTCTGTTTAAGTATCTAAATATATTTAGATGCAGCCTGTTTTCTCCTCTGTTCCAACATAGTTAGGCGACTCCTTTTGTTATGCTCCTGGGATGTAGTCATTATTTTCAGGTTTGGCCTACTTCAAGCAACATTTGAATGGGCTTTTGGGACAGGTTTTTTGGACACAGTTGTCAGTGAAACTGCAGATCAGAGCGAGTTGCACATGCTTCAGGAAAAGATGGGAAAATGCTTCTACATTAGACGTAAGATAGACAGCAAAGGTAATTCTCATAGCTCCTTATTGGCCTTGCAGACCTAGCTCTAGGAGATGTCTGTATGTCCTCCCTGGCAACTACCCACAAATAAGCTCTGCTAATACAAAGTCAGGATCCAGGCAGGCTTCAGATTACCTTTTGGAATTTGAATGGATGAAGCTCTGACTTAGATACCTTGATCAACCAGTAGATGTTAAATTTCAATCCAGGAAGGATTCTATATCTACATTTTTATAGCAACAACTGGAAAAATATTCAGACACCACTGTTCTCAATTTAATGTTAAGTCAATTTCAGCTTCCTGTTTTATGACTTTAATAAAGGGCTCAGCCATACCACTTCATAGGTTCAGTTAGAGCTTTTTGAGTACCCACAGGTACTCAGCAGCACCTCATATTTCATGATTCATCAAGACAGTAATGAAGTTTCTTTGTTCTGTTGAATTTTCTATTGTTAGCGGGATGCTTAACTTAGCTCTGGAATAACTGATGGAGCAGCCCTTTTGAATCTGGCCTCTACATGCTTGTATTTCCTTTCTCTTATAGTTGCCTTTCTAATCACAACCATTTCTGTTAGGATGACTAGTGAATTAAATGCATTGTCTATTAAAAATTCCTTTTTTCTCCAGAGTTGATATTCTGCACCAACCCAGACTTTGTATTTAAGGAACTTCTTCTGTCTTATCTCAGTCAATACATCACTTTTTACATTTTGTTTTTTATTAAACCTACTCATCCTCATGAATCAGATGCCATCATCTGGCTGTTTGCAGATCAATCAAATCCTAATTAAACAGGATTAATTATTGCTTTATAATGGGAAAAATCACAGATCTGAACTCTTTAAAAAACAAAATTGTCAGTGGATCTTGGCAGCTATATCAGAAGCATATAAGTAAGCCAAAAAAACTCCTCCTGAAAACCTCAGCACATTCAGTGAAGTCTGCATTCACATTTTAGGCAAAAAGAAAGTTTCTTATGAGGAAGTCTGCAGATGGACTACTTGGAAATCTCTGTTCCTTCACCAGACATGACTACAAAGTCGATGTTGCATTTTTAGCAGATACTGCTTTTGGTCTATAGATTCCATCCACTATTTTTCTTTTGTCCTGTCTCAGCTCTGCTGTCCCTCCCTTTTTTCTGGTCATATTGCTTGCTGCTTTCCAATCGTCCTCCAGTGTAGTATATATGAGAAAGACAGCTTACTCCTACTTCTCATAACAGGAAATTCACTCATCTGGATTTTTCCCTCCCTTGTATATACATGTGTGACGGGTTCAGTCACAGAGACCCCCTTGGGGCTATCACCTGACATGCTGGAATTACCTCTGAGCCCATTTTCCCTGCCTGCCTGGGACTTCAGAAACCTGCCTCGTTGAGCCAGACACACTAGCCTGCTGCAACACAGACCTAGGTCTGGTCCACAGACCTAGGTCTGGTCCACACCCCCAGAGCTGCAGGTTTTAGGTGACCTGCTGAGCAGTTTTTGGTTATCTCCAGCACCCAGACACCCAGTTCCCAATGGGATCCAAACCCCAAATAAATCCGTTTTACTCTGTATAAAGCTTATACAGGGTCAATTCATAAATTGTCCCCCCTCTATAACACTGGTAGAGGGAGATGCAGAGCTGTTTGCACCCCCAGGTGTTAATCACTTGCTCTGGGTTTACTAATAAACAAACGTGATTTTATTAAGTATAAAAAGTAGGATTTAAGTGGTTTCAAGTAATAACAGACAGAACAAAGTAAGACACCAAGCAAAATAAAGCAAAAACACTCAAGTCTAAGCCTAATATATTAAGAAACTGATTACAGGTAAAATCTCACCCTCAGAAATGTTCCACTAAGCTTCTTTCACAGACTAGACTCCTTCCTAGTCTGGGCCCAATCATTTCCCCAGTACACTCTTTGTTAGTTCCAGCAAACATCTTAGGTGGAAAGCAGGGGTGTTCACATGATTGACAGCCCCTTTGTCCTGTTCCACCCCCTTTTATAACTTTGGCACAAGGCGGGAATCTATTGTCTCTCTGGGTCGCCACCCCTCCTTCTAAATGGAAAAGCACCAGGTTTAAGATGGATTCCAGTATCAGGTGACATGTTCACATGTCCTGTGAGACCCCAGCCTCCATTCTTCCTGGGCTGGCTCCAGGAACATAGGAAGGCTTGCAAGTAAACAGAGCCATTTATAACAAATTGTCCTAGTCAATGGGCACCATCAAGATTCTAAACCACCATCAATGGCCCACACTTTGCAAAATTACAATAGGACCTCAGAATTATATTTTATATTTTTAGCTTCAAATACAAAAATGATACATGCATACAAATAGGATGAACATGATCAATAGATTATAAGCCTTGTAATGATACCATACAAGAGACCTTTTGCCTAAGGCATATTCCAGTTATATCATATTCATACTTATAAGCATATTTCCATAAAACATATGGAGTGCAACGTCACAACATGTTTGTAGTTTTAGGGTTTACATGTTGTAAGTTTGCACTTTGATCCACTTTACAGGCTCACACAAAGGGAGCAGTTCAAGCACCAAGAATGTTATGCAGGGAACTGTCTATGGGCTTTTATTAGCCTAGTCAACCCTGAAAGCTTACAGACTAGTGGGTATCTTCTTACGTTAAGACATATTTATAATAAGAAAAATAATCTATTTCCTCTATTTACTGTCTCCATTGTTCAGTTTAAATGGTGCTTGTGTGTGTGTGTGTAGATTGTTTTAGGCAAAGAAGAAAAACATTAAATCAGAATGCTGGGCTGCTTTGAGTCACAGTGTGTTAGAAGCTCTTCTAACACCTCAGTATTGGATTTGCTGTGAGATAACATTGGATCTTCAAGTCTCAAACTGTCATTTACACTAGATTTAAATCTTAATATTTGTCTTGATTTTTTAATATAGTGCATGATTTTTCTATTTAAACATGTAGACAATAACATCACAAATAATATTTGTCAACATTCTCATCCTTTAGAGGGAAATCCATTTGTCCAAGTAATACCCTAACATCTGTGCTAGAGAGGGAAATGCAGACAAGGCCTCCACCACCTATTCCTCACTACAGACAAACAGATAAGTAAGAACTGTTATTTATTTAAATGTTTTTGTTAAATTAATGTTTAATAAAGTGACAGTATGTGCCAGAGCCCTCACAATTTTGTCAGGGCATCTCAGTTTTGAATTGCCATACTCAATACATTCATTAGAGACTGTAAATGCCACTCTGGTTTTTAATCAAGAGCAGTAGTAAATGTTACATGAGTGTTTTTGTTGTGTTTACACTATGTGGCATATTATTTATTACTTTGGTGCAATAAACAATTTTTGAAAGATCTTGTATATATTGATGCATTCTGAACATCAAAGATCCTCTGGGAGGGAAAAAACTAGAAATCAAAGGTATTTGCTCACTAAACATGTCCGCCCACATCATTGCAGCAGTTTTTTAAAAAACAGACAAATAGAATGTATGGAAGCAGTAGAAAGGGATAGAAGATCTTTTATACAAAAATGTAATCTACATGAATCTTGTGTCCAAGTTTGGTTGCCTCATCAGAAGAAAGGTATAGAGTAAATGGGGGAAAAATGAATCAAAGCAGTGAAAAATCTTAGCTATTTACCTAGTTACAGTTCCCAAAATTGCAGAGACTGTGTCTATTTAACATGGAAAGGAGGTATTCAGAATTAAAATTTAACTGAATTGACCCTTCTCTCTACCTTTCTCATAATGAGCATAGGGGGTCACTCATTGAAATAAAATGGGAATAAGTTTTGTCAGCAAAAATAAATACTGCTCTTATGCTATATAGTCAATCCGTATAATTTATTGTTGCAAGAGGTAGACACACATTCTGTAGCTAGATTTTTAAAAGACTGGATACTTTTATAACTATTTCTAACTATTCTTTGCAAACTGAGATATGGGTAATTAGTTCATGGCATATAATGGTTGTCTGTGGGGGTCACTAAATATTGTTTCCTCTATAGTGGCCAAAGAGGGGAAAAGTGGGGACTTCACATTCCTTGGGTACTGACTGCTGCTGGGGCAAGATACCAGACTCTTTTGCTGTATGGTCTTATCTAACATATCAGCTCCTGTGTTTGTAAGACACAGTGGCCTTGAGTGTGCATAGGCTTTTAACATTCTGGGCTTCACAACCACGAGTTATATTTGTTCAATTTTGGGTCTCAAAATGTTTTGCTGAATCTGGATTTAAGATGCTCACACTCTTCACACATTCCACTGAATGCATCCGAAGAAGTGAGCTGTAGCTCACGAAAGCTTATGCTCAAATAAATTTGTTAGTCTCTAAGGTGCCACAAGTACTCCTTTTCTTTTTGTGAATACAGACTAACACGGCTGCTACTCTGAAACCACTCTTAAAAAGATATTGGGAAACCACAGGCTTTACATGCAGGCAATGTCTTCTGTTCTAGATTTTGACAATATCTAACAGAATAGGGGCCTAATTCTGCTTGGTGCTTTCAGGGACTACCAGAATACAAATGAATAACAATAATAGGCAGTTCATTCCTTGAGAAGATCCAGTTCATCAGCATGTAAACTAACGGATTCAAGATTAAAATCCAGCCTAAACCACCTGCAGGCATGCCTAAAACAAGGCTCTTAAATCAATGCTTAGGAGCATATATAAAAGTAACCTGATTTTCAGTGGTGCTTAGCTCCTTCATCTCCCATTTACTTCAGTGGGATTCATTGGAAATTAGCACCTCCTGAAAAAACAGCCTGCTTATATTTAGGCGCTTAATTTTAGGTGGCCAGGTTTGAAATTCTTCACCTCTGGATTAGAATTATTTGTAAATAAAGCATTCATTTAATATTGAAACATTGAAATTTTATTGGAAACAAAGAAGTTTTTGAAAGCCCTCATGTCGCTGTCTTCAGATATATGCAGTGGTATTGTAGCCATGTTGGTCCCAGGATATTAGAGCAGGGGTGGGCAAACTTTTTGGCCCGAGTGCCACATCGGAGTTGTGAAACGGTATGGAGGGCCAGGTAGGGAAGGCTGTGCCTCCCCAAACAGCCTGGCCCCCACCCGCCCCCTCTCACTTCCTGCCCCACTCAGAACCCCCCACCTATCCACCCCCCCCCCGCTCCTTGTCCCCTGACTGCCCTGACACCGATCCACACCCCCACCCCCTGACAGGCCTCCCAACCCTATCCAACCCCCCTGTCCCCTGACTGCCCCAACCCCTATCCACACTCCCAACCCCCCCCCTTGTTTCCCCAGGACCCCACCCCCATCCAACCCCCCTGCTTCCTGTCTCCGCCCCATCCAACCACGCCCTGTCCCCTGACTGCCCCCCGGGACCTCCTGCCCCTTACCCAACCCCCCTTCCCCCAACCCCCTTACCTTGCCGCTCAGAGCGGCAGGAAGGCTTATATGAAAGCCTGAGGTGGGTGGACGCAAGCTGTGCTGCCTGCGCAGCAGCATGGCTGCAGGGAAGGGGGGACAGTGGGGGAGGGGCTGGGGCGAGCCTCCACGGCTGGGAGCTCAGGGGTCAGGCAGGACGGTCCCACGGGCTGTAGTTTGCCCACTTCTGTATTAGAGAGACAAGGTGGGTGAGGAAATGTCTTTTATTGGACCATCTTCTGTTGGTGACAAGCTCAAAAGCTTGTCTCTCTCCAACAGAACTTGGTCCAGTAAAAGATACTACTTCACATACCTTGACTGTCTTCTGATGACAGTTAAATAGCATATTTGAATAATTATCTATACTACACAGTCCGTGATTTCACTCATTTTTATCCTTTGTTTTTATATGTAGCTGAAACTTGACCTGCAACTATCCCTCACTTCAGAGATAGTCTTTTGCTTTTTTGCATATATTTCTGAAAAAGACAATATTCAGAACATTGGCTTGTCTGTAACAAAGTTTTCACTTGCAAAATAAATTACCTAAATTTCATTGTGTTGTAGATAAATTGCTTGTGGTATTCTATCTTAATGTTGGAATGGCTGAATTGCTGCTAATAGTATTTATGAAAAGCACAGTTAATAAAAGCTATTTGTTCAGTGGGCACTGAAATGTACATTAGAGTGAATACAAGATTTATTTGATTTCTGTAAAACTTTGTAACAGCTTTCTAATGCCTGGTGTTTATTGATATTGCTGTCCAATGGCATAATATACCATGAGATGTTGTGGTGTTTTTGTATCCGTTTGTTAGTTTGAGAAAGTCAGTGTGTAATCCTGTCTTATGTAACTGTATCTTTCATTTAACTGAGAGTTGTGTTCTGTAATATTTTATGGTTTTAATTTCAGGAATAATGGAAACAGTGGCTTGCAGAAAACATTAAAAGCGGAGCCAGTGATTGACTACTTTGATGTCCAAGACTGAAATGATCAATCTTAAAATATTATTTAGAAAAATGGAGGTGAAGATACAGATCTATCATGCAGGATGCTTTGTGGCTAATTAAATTATTAACTATTCAATATATTCAAAGTTCAAAATAGTAAAAAAGCATGGGTGAGTTAAGTTTATGAGCAAAATAGCTTTGTCTAGAAATTAACTAAAATATGAGCTCTGAATATTGCAAGATAAGCTCTTAAAAGCCAAATTCTGATCTCAGATGGATGTGCACAGCTCTTATTGAATGCACTGAGAACTGCATGCGTTCATCTAAAGCCAGAATATGGCTTATCATTTTTTATATCAATGAAACTGATATTTTAAATTTTACTGCAAATATTCAGCTGCTTTGCATATTTTTACATAAGTTGCAGGTGCAGGTATTTTTCACCTCAGGCTGGTAGATTTTTCTTTTGTTTGGAATCAGAATATCTTTAATGATGTGAACCTGCTCATCCATTAATTTGTAGCTGAAAAAACTGGTAATTAAACTGATTCTATTGGGGTAGTGATATTAGTGGCAAACATTCCAAAGATTTATACTGAGGGATCCAACTATATTGTTAAAAAACAACAATTAAATCACAGATCGCTATCATATAATCCTAATGGATATATTTTCAAGGAGTTTTCATGTGATTTTAATCATTCCATTTCTATTGCAAATATATCGAATTTGGGAGTGAAGTATCTGAGTTATTCACACATGGAATAAAATTAAAAATTTAGCTCAACTCTACAATATGTTACATATTCCCAGTGCTTAGCACACTGACACTTGCTAATGGGGAGTGCATCTCATGTTCACTAGCATTTGAGGATTTTGGTACTTTCCAGTTCTTGTTCTTGAGGTGGAGGAGGAAAAATGTCATTTGTTTGTTTGTGGGTTTTTATTAAGTAAAAGAATAATGGTTTAGTTTTCTTTGTGTTTTATTTAGTTTGTATATTTAAACCAAATAGAGGGATTAAAGTAAAAATGAAAAAAAAATTAATTCAAACTCTTGAACAGTCAGAACCCCACGTATGGCTTTGATGTTCCATAGAGATTGAATCATATGTCTAGGATTAAACTGCTGACTTCGCTAGTTTAATCTTTTCCTCAGTACAAGCTTAGAGCAGTAGGTTTGTGCTAGGCTTGTGTTGGAATATGGGTTGAGTTTGCAGCAATTCTTGAAAACTTCATAAGAAAGTCTGGTATGTTATATCCCTCTCAATGAAAACAGCCTTTTAATGATCACATTACACTTTAAATATATTGCTTTAATATATATATATTTCTTTACACAATTCAGTTGCCAACACAGTCTCCTAGATTTCAGATTGTTTCACATTAATGGTTGTCCTCATGAGGAAGGAGAGTTGAGGACCTTTCTGGGGAAGATACTAGTGGACCAGATCTTTAGCTAGTGTAAATTGTTATAGCTCCATTGACTTCACTTGAGCTACAACAGTTTACCCAAGTTGAGGATCTGGCCCCTTATGCAAATAAGCTCCTTACTCCTCACACTATGCTCTGTCTGTCTCACCCCTCCTGACTGCACACAGGCCTAGAAGTTATTTCTTTGTGCTCAGGGGCAGCCTCTGTTTGCATGTCCCAGAGAGCTTGTGGAACTTTTGAGGGCCATTAGCCGCAGAGGCTCATTTTCGGGTGGGTATGTATCACAACACATTGATTTAGACAATTGTAATATTCTACATTGTCAAGATGTTACAGTTTTTATGGCTTTTTGTTGATGTATGTGTTTAAAACTTATTTCATTTAGGAAATGACAACACAATGTAATATGTTTCTAATTAAATGTTTGAGATACATTTTCCCCACTTAAAAGAACACTGTCAAGGACTGTTGATCTTTTTTGTGTGTGTGAGTCTTCATACAATGAGTTTCACATACAATGAAAATAATTTTCTTTACCTTTTTCCTTTCATTTGGTGAACAGAAATCAACCTTTTTTAATGCATGAATCTTAAATGAACTAGCTGTTATGGTTTGGCATGACAGTGCACAAAATTCTTAAGCAAGTTGAGCCCTAGTCTTGCAAGGTGCTTAATGTTTTCAATTTCTGCTGACTTCAGTGGATGAATAGGTTGCTCAGCATCTTTCTAGAAGTGTGATCTTGCAGACACTTACACAACTAAGTAGGCCTAACATGTGAGAAAGAGTCTCATTTATTTCAGTGTTACTGCATGACTGAATGAGGGTTTGCAGTATGGCCCATAGTTTGACACTGCAGTAATTTACTTTAACACAGGACTTCATTTAAAATAGCTAAAACATCACCTACATACTTGTTTGAAATTTGCATGAGGTTTTCATAGCAGTATGTCTAGTTCATGCACTTTAATTGGTATTTTTAACAAATTATGATTTGCAACTTAAATGTGAGGCTGATGAGAAGTAGTCTAGAAGATGTTCAGGTTCTGAATAGATCTTTTAATACTTCCAGCTTTTAATCAGAAGAATAGGGAATTTTCAGTTTGCAAAGTAAGACTAATAAATATTGTGAATTCATATATACGGATTAATCATAATGCCCCTTATGAAATGTCTAACAAAAGTTTTGCTCAGTTGTGAATATTCACATATGTCTAAGCCTATTTTAATACCAAGGAGGTCAAAGCCTATACAACAGCTTTTTAAAAATCACTGACACACAAATGTTTATTGAAAATTTCTTATTGTAATAGTTCCATTAAAAAAATCATTCATGCACTTCTCTGGGGAAGCAATACCAAAAACAAGTTTTTTCCAAAGTATAATTTTCCAGCTTTAAAAATGAATTCGGCTAGATTTAATTGTGGTGTTCTCCCTTCTCTTCTGGTTTGCTTTGGATCATTTTACTGCATATGTGTGCCTAATGGGAATGCTTTTCTAATATACCATTTTGTATTTCTTCTTATTCTGAGTTGGCTCTTACTCTTTTTTCTCTTAGATAATAGACTGAAGTCAGTGGCATTGACTTCAGTGGAGCCAGTATTCCATCCTTGGTCTGTCAATTACATTGCACAGGTCTCAGAACAATACTGTATTTTGTAAATTGTTCTGTATTGAGTACATTACAATAAACAGATTGTCTTTGAAGTAAACTGTGAGGAACAGCAAATTGGTTACAATACATTAACTTTACCAAGTGTTTTTAAATTATTGTATATAAAATACAGGTAGAATTTTGGCATTGGGTCTGTGTAACTGTTCAATAGTTTAATGTGTTAAGAAGTGCTCCAATTATTCCGTGCTTAATGTACATTAATCTGTGCATAATCTAAAATCCTTGCTGTGTAAATTAGCTATGGAGACCACTGTTTTGTGGCAGTTTTACAATATGTGCCTCATGATGAAGTAAGCAAAAGAACATTGCTCTAAAACACTCTTTTAATAAGTTATTTGGTGACAGCTATATATCTATATCACTTGAATCTTTTCAAGTTTAGTGGTGTAATAGGTGACTTACTGTCTAAAGCTGTAATAAAATTAAGTTTCAATTGCTATGATTTGTAGTTGTTTGAAAACTTTTAGGTAGGCATACATATATTGGGAGGGTCTTAAAATGCTGTAGGGAGGCAAATATTTGAATGGAACATCTCGGGGGGGGGAGGCCTTGCCTCAAATTCTAAAATGTCAGGTGCAGTTTTCTTCCTCCATGTCAACATTTTTAAACAAACACTTTGGGGGGGGAGCTCCATACCAAAAGGAGAGGAGAGAGAGGGGATTATCTGCTATTTATGTAGCATTTAAGAATAATTTTTTGCTAACTCCAAGATTTTATCACAAGTCTCACAATCTGTGATCCTTTTTTGAGTGATGACCCCCGTATTGTATTCCACTGTGGTTTATGCATGCACACCATGTGCCCAGAGTCGTCAAATTTGAATGTCGTGACCATTGCACCGCTACAGACTAGGGACCGAATGGCTAGGCAGCAGTCCTGCGGAAAAGGACCTAGGGGTGACAGTGGACGAGAAGCTGGATATGAGTCAGCAGTGTGCCCTTGTTGCTAAGAAGGCCAATGGCATTTTGGGATGTATAAGTAGGGGCATAGCGAGCATATCGAGGGACGTGATCGTCCCCCTCTATTCGGCATTGGTGAGGCCTCATCTGGAGTACTGTGTCCAGTTTTGGGTCCCACACTACAAGAAGGATGTGGATAAATTGGAGAGAGTCCAGCGAAGGGCAACAAAAATGATTAGGGGTCTGGAACACAACTTATGAGGAGAGGCTGAGGGAACTGGGATTGTTTAGTCTGCAGAAGAGAAGAATGAGGGGGGATTTGATAGCTGCTTTCAACTACCTGAGAGGTGGTTCCAGAGAGGATGGTTCTAGACTATTCTCAGTGGTAGAAGAGGACAGGACAAGGAGTAATGGTCTCAAGTTGCAGTGGGGGAGGTTTAGGTTGGATATTAGGAAAAACTTTTTCACTAGGAGGGTGGTGAAACACTGGAATGCGTTACCTAGGGAGGTAGTAGAATCTCCTTCCTTTGAAGTTTTTAAGGTCAGGCTTGACAAAGCCCTGGCTGGGATGATTTAATTGGGGATTGGTCCTGCTTTGAGCAGGGGGTTGGACTAGATGACCTCCTGAGGTCCCTTCCAACCCTGATATTCTATGATTCATTGGTCTACACATGCGCCCTGGCTCATCTCGTGCCTCCAACCCAGAGGATAAGGGGAGGCCAACCAACTCACTCTCCAGTTCCTTCTCACCGCCTCATGGTCTGGGTTGGAACCTCCAGTGTCTGTAGCTTCAGCTTTATCCTACAAAATAAGATTATTCAAGTGCTTGCTCATGTTGATTCCATTCTAGGTGTGTGCGCACCCATGTGCATGGTTGTCAGAGATTTATCCGAAGGGCTGACCATGGTGCCCCCTTGAGTGCTGTGCCCGTGCGCTGGTATATCCAGCACAGTCGGCCCTACTCCCTCTCAGTTCCTTCTTACTGTCCGTGGTGATTAGTCGGAGCGCTTTTCCTTGCTTAGCAAGGCCTAGTGGTTTTTTCTCCTTTGGACTGCATGCCTTAAGGCTTTGTATATAGTTGATTCTTCAGTAGTTAGTGTTAAGTACCTGTTAAGTGTTTAGTTGTTAGTAGTTAGAGTCCCAACGGGACTTTGCCCCTAGCGGGGCATGACCCAGTCTCCGGGGTTAAAGCCCTGCGTAGACTGTAACAGGCCTATGACTTTTAGTGACTCCCACAGCAGCTGTCTCAAGTGCTGGGGGAGGCACTTGTAAAAGACAAGTGCCGAATCTGCAAAAACTTTTGTCCCAGTAAGCTGAAAGAGCTGGACATTTGACTGGGCTCTTCTGATAGAGTCCGGGCTCTTCTGATAGAGTCCGCCCTCTGTCCGGCCTCCAAGCCGTCTCGGCATGATTCACCAAGCATCTTGGCATCAGTGCGAAGTACACCCCCAGCACCAAGCTCCGTTCAGCGCCATTCCCTGTCGCCAGTACTGAAAAAGAGAAACAAGAAACAAGGCTCCCTGGGGCCAGGAAAGAAGAACCATGCGGCAGCGGGCAAAAGACCTGCCTAGGGACATCCTTATAGTCTAGAGTCCCGTGGCCTTCTCCTGTTGGGGACGTTAGCCCCATGAAAGGTCCTCCTCCGACTCCTGTGAGCAGTATCCCCTGCCGGCACCGATGCCCTTGCATACGCCCGTGGCATCAAGGAACCAAAGGCCGCCGACGCAGCAGGGGCTGCAGGCTTCAGCAAAGGCTCCTTCAGAGGGCAAGTTAGCCAATAAAACTCCTCAGATAGCAGTGGAGTGCCACTGATCCCCAAGGCAATGACGCACTCTCCACCTCCACACCACCGGTCACCGGATCCACCACCGAAATCATCTGGGGCTTCCCAGCGATCATCGGCACTGTGATCATGGTCCCCTTCATCTCGATGTCTATCACCGAGAGGGAGGCGTAGATCCCCTTACTACCAGTACCGATTGCTTCCCCGTCGGTTGCGTCTCATCACCGATCCAGGTCACCTATGCTGCGGGAGCATTCTCCGTCCCGCCTCTGGTCTCCCCAGTACCAACACCAGTCTCCACTGTTAACTGTGGGTCTCTAAGCAGACCCAGGCATCTGCAGCCCCTCCGTGGTCCCTGGAAGGTGGTTCCTCCGGTACTGAGGGATGGTTTAGCCCCTTGCCTAGAACCCAACAGCACGACTGGGCAACAGAGACAACAGCAACAGCGCAGTGGCAGCCGGGTCAGTGGCCCATGCAGTGACCGTTTTGGAACGCATGGGGAGTTCCGGTCATGGCTATGTAGCCATTGCTCCACTCGTCGGCTGCTGCCTCGGAGCAACAGCTGTCAGCACTGATGGCACCAGGCTCGGTGCAGGAAGCACACCCAGAAGCCGAGGCTGAGGAGAATGTGACCCCACTCCTAAGCCGCCCTCCCCCACGAAGGAGGAGGACAAGGGCCCCCTGCCTGCGGTACAGTCCTAGCCTTTGTCCTCAGATGAGGCAGTCACATGCCCCTCCAGAGCCAGTCCACCGGATGACCTTTAATGATCACCAGGCCGTGCTTCATCGGGTGGCTGAGAACTTGGGACCGTAAGTGGAGGAGATGGCTGAGCTGATGGACACCCTATTCAACATCCTTTCGGCCTCTACCTCGGCCTGCATCGCACTACTGGTGCATGACGGGGTCCTCAAAATTGCCACGTCCATCTGGCAAACCCCTTCCTCCATCCCCCCTCAAAACGGGCTGAAAATAAATACTTTGTCCCAGCCAAAAGTTTTGAATACTTGTATATCCATTCTCCCCCGGCTCGCTGCTGATCTCAGCAGCCAATGAAAAAGAAAAGCAGGCACAATCCAGGTCAACCCCAAAAAATAAAGAGGCCAAATGACTGGATTTGTGTGGGAGGATAATTTATTATTTCGCCAGTTTACAGTTTCAGGTGGCGAACCATCAGGCCCTCTTGGGCCATTACAACTTTAATTTATGGAACTCCCTCCGTAAGTTTAAGGAGTCCCTTCTGCAGGATTTGGCCCTACAGTTTGATACTCTGGTACAGGAATGCTCTGCGGTGGTCCGGTGCTCCCTGCAAATGCCATGGGATGCGGCGGACGCGGCAGCTAGCGTGGTAGCGTCTGCGATGGTAATGAGGCACAGCTCCTGGCTTCAAACCACCAAACTCCCCAAGGAGGTGCAGATCGTCATCCAAGACCTCCCATTCAATGGGAACGTTCTGCATGGGCTGAAAGACACCAGAGCCACCCTTTGCTCGCTGGGCATGTACACGCCGCAGTCCGCTCATAAGCAGTTCCAGCCGCCTCTGCCACCAAGGCCTTGTCTGGGGTCTGCTAGAAAAAGGGACAGAGACACTCGGTTTAGTCGTCTTCGCCCTTCTACCTCCTGCTCGCCTGCACAGCCTGGCCTGGCAAAACAGTCTGGAGCCAATCCCCGGATCCACTGTTCCTTTTCCTCAACCATCTTTCTTTGCTACTGTTCAGCCTGGTCACGGGTCACCTCGGACAGCTGGGTACTGGACACGGTATATCTGGGCTATACCCTGCAATTTTTGGCTACCCCTCCCTCTGTCCCCCTCCCCTTCTCATGAGCAATTTCTCGTTCAGGAGGCTGAGAAACTTCTGTGGCTGGAGGTGGTAGAGGAGGGTCCTCGGGACAGGAAAGGGAAGGTGTTCTAGTCCCAGTTCTTCCCATTGCCTCAACAAGTCTTTCAAGAAGTTGAAGTTCCACATGGTTTCCCTGGTCTCCATCATCCTCTCGATTTACGGGATGCTTATGTCCACATTTCCATATTCCCGGGTCACAGGCATTTCCTCTTCTTCATAGTGGGCGGGAGCCATTTTCATTTTACGGCACTGCCCTGTCTTTGGCCCCAAGGATGTTCACAATGCATGGCACCAGTGGTGGCTTACCTGACACATTGAGGGGTCCAGATTTTCCCATATCTCAATGACTGGCTCATCAAGGGCAGGTCTCGGGTGCAGGTACAGAGGAGCCTTGATCTGGTGAGTTCCACCTGCCATGATCTGGGCCTGTTAATAAAACAAAAAAGTCCACATTAACGCCGTTCCAGCACATAGAATTCATCAGGGCGATCCTCAACTTCACGGGAGCCAGAGCCTTCGTTCCGGAAGCACATATTCAGGCCATGTCGGACTTGATCTCCCATTTAAAGAGCCACCCGCTCACTACGTCCCACACCTGCCTATGTCTGATGGGCCACGTGGCTGCGTGCATGTACATGGTCACCCATGCTTGACTCCATCTACAACCTCTGCAAGTATGGCTGGCCTTGATCTATATCCCCAACAGACACAGGTTGGACTGGGTGGTCAGGGTGCCGAACCATGTCTCGTCCTCCCTGCATTGGTGGTTGGACTCCAAGTTGGTGCTGCAGGGAATTCCCTTCGCAATCCCATCGCTGACCCTGGTCTCCGACGCTTCAGATCTGGGCTTGGGGACCTGCCTGGGCAAGCTGAACACCCAGGGCCACTGGCTGTGTGATGATCTCGTCCTCCTTATCAACATCAGCTAAGCATGGATGAGCGGGCGTGCTCGACCCATGTCCAACAGGTCTTGCTGGGTAGCAGGAAACCCTCCACCAGGAAACCTACCTGGCTAAATGGAAAAGGTTCACGTGCTGGGCCTCATAGCAGCGTCTTAGGGCCAAGCAGGCCTAGCTGCAGGACATATTGGATTATCTGCTACACCTCAAACTCCAAGGGTTGTCCCTCTCTTCAATCAAGTTTCACCTGGCCGCCATTTTGGCATTTCATCTTCTGTTCCAAGGCAGGTTTTTCTTCGCCCATCCTATGATGGTGTGGTTTTTGAAGGGGCTGGAGTGCCTCTATCCACATGTGCGGGACCCAGTCCCCCCAGGTCCTGAATCTTGTGCTGTCAAGGCTCATGAGACCTCCCTTTGAGCCTCTGGCTTCCTGCTCCCTCCTGCTTCTCTCCTGGAAGGTTTCGTTCCTGGTTGCCATAACGTCAGCTTGCAGGGTGTCTGAGATCAGAGCGCTCACCTTGGAGCCACCCTATATGGTCTTCTACAAGAACGTCCAGCTGCGCCCACATCTGACGTTTCTACCCAAGGTCATTTCTCAGTTTCATACTGGCCAGGACATATATTTATCGGTCTTCTGTCCAGAGTCCCATGTGTCTGACGAGGAACGCAGGCTTCACACCCTGGACATTAGGAGGGCATTGGCATTCTACGTAGATAGAACAAAGCTGTTCTTTAAATCAATGCAATTGTTTGTTGCAGTGGCAAACAGAATGAAAGGTCATCCAGTGTCTGCCCAGAGAATCTCATCCTGGATTATAGCCTGCATCTGCCACTGCTATGAGCTGGCAAGGATGCCCCCATCAGCAAGCGTGACAGCGCACTCAACGATGGCACAGGCGCATTATCAGCAGCCTTCCTGGAACAGGTGTCGATCCAAGAGCTCTGTATGGCCGCTATCTCGTCATCGGTCCACACGTTTGCATCGCATTATGCACTGACCAGGAAGCTCGAAACAATGCTGGCTTTGGCAGAGCTGTGTTGCAAGCTGCAAGACTGTGAAGTCTGAGCCCACCTCCGTTGATGCTGCTTGTGAGTCACCTAGAATGAAATCAACGTGAGCAAGCACTTGAAGAAGAAAAATACCCACCTTTTGTAACTGTTATTCTTCAAGATGTGTTGCTAATGTCCATTCCATTATCCGCCCTCCTATTCCTCTGTTGGAGCTGAAGGAACCAAGAGGGCATAGGGCCAGTGGTGCCTGATATACCAGCGCATGGGCGCAGCACTCAAGGCAGCGCCACGGCCAGCCCTACTGATACTGCTAAGGCAAAAATCTCCAATGGCCGCGCACATGGGCACGCATGCACCTAGAATGCAATGGACATGAGCAACACATCTCAAAGAACAACAGTTACAAAAGGTGGGCAACCGTTTTGTTTTTTTGTTTGTTTGTTTGTTTGTTTGTTTGTTTTAGATTTAGCTCTGTAAATAGTTTTAACACTTTGTGCAGGAGTTATAGTTTATAGTGTAGTTAGTGTTTTATAGATCTTAGTGTTTAGATTTACTCCCTTAGGGGGAAAACCACTCCCGTTCCCCGCTCAGGTACTGGACTACGCCCAGAACTCTGGGCTTCAAATTCAGCACTTCCTGTCTTCGTCTTAGTCCTTCTTAGTCAGCAACGACCACCAGCGCTGCCTCTACTGTCTTGGGAAAGCCCACATCATGGCAAGGTGCAGTATCTGCCAATAGTTCCCCAGCCATACCAGAGAAGGGCAGGAAATTCATCTCCAGAAATACCTCATGGAGAATGTTAGAGGGCTTTCCCTTCAACCTCTCCTCTGGTTCTTGTCTCACAGGCAGAAAGCAGAAGACCAGAAGTCCAAAATGCAGGCAGTGCAATGTTTATTGGGGTTAATTTCCACCAAACATGTATACCATAACTCTGATGCCAGAGAGCCTTGTTTCCCAGTGTCCCATTCCCAGCTCTGATGCTGCAGAGCAGTTACTTAATAATAGGCCAACAGCCATAATGATCCACAGTAATATTGTGAGCCCTGACCATTGTAATATAGTCCAACATCCAGGCCACCACCAGAAACACTGCTTCTCCTCCTTTGACAGGGTTAAGATCTTGTAACACTATTCTGGAGTGTATATTTTAAATGTGTCCAGGTGTTGGCAGTTGCAGTGAGCTGCTTCGGCAGTGTTCATGTGCTCTTGTCCATATCATAAGTCCACTGGATATTCACACAAAAAACGGGGTATTTTCCAAACCAGCTTGACTGCTTGGTATGGAATCAGATAATATTGCGCTGGTTTGATTTTTCACAGCAATGAGTGCCACAGTTCCATTTGTGTACCAAAGTCCCAATGGCAAGGTGTAGATGTGTGTAACTTGGTCATGTGCTGGTGTAATTTTGCCCCCTAGTATTGTGTACATTCCCAGCAAAACACCCCATAACCCATATACATCACCCCAAATGGCCCCCATTGGCAACAGGCCATTAATTCTGCCCCTCCCTGGCAATTGGGAGGGACACCTTCAAATATTTTCTCTGGACAAACTATTACTTAACTGAATTATTGTCCATTTTACACCATTCCATCCTTCCCATCTATCCCACAAGTGGTTCCCAGCGAGCTCCTCACTGTCTCATTATTTCCATAGGACTCATGGGGACCACCTTAGTTGCCATCCCCTGCCAAGGTACCATGGTAACTATTACACAGGTGCTAGCCCCCTAGTTGAGCATTTTGTATTCCCATACACACCTCCCCTTCCCAAGTTAGCCTTTTGAAGCCATTCTCCACCCATGTCATGAGGTTTCTTGTCCATTGAGTTAGCCGCAGGTTCACCTCTGCTGCCCTCTACCATCCCGTTGCGATTACAGACAATTGCTGTGCCAGTAGCTCATTGATTTGCTGCTGAAGTTTTATATTTTGGCTTATCAGTTCTTGGTTATCCCACTGTCCCCCAGATTCCATATACCCAACCCTTTGTTTTGTTCTATAGGCAGACTAGTGAGTTATTCCATGAAATGCATGAAGTGGTGTACATCAGTTTCCCCTTTTGTACAACAGACCAGGTTTGTAATGGTTTGTCTGCTATGCCAGACTTTAAGTTTATTCACAGGTAAAAGCTGAGAGACAGTATTGCCATGAGCCCTTTGAACAAGAGTTTTGATTTCAATTACCATTTTTAGCATGCTTAAAATTTTCCCCCCCAAATCATACACATTATACATATTTTACAGGGTTACTCACGAGCATTTACCCCAAGGTTTAACATTGTGGCAGTTTGATTATTCAGAGCCATCTTAAGGCTCAGTGTTTCTGGCATTGCTTCTTTTGTACATTTCACCCCCTCCCTTTGCTTCAGAGGTGTACTGTCTTTTAACTTTTTGTTCCTCTCCTGCAGTTTTTAGCTGCTATTTATTACCAAAAAACAGCCAGAATCTCACCCCATTCTCTTGGTTTTGGCTGCGCCAGCCAGGGCCACACTCTTTCGTCCTTATTTAAAAAGATATTAAACTTCATAAAAACATGGAAGTAAACCCAAAGGGCTAAATGCTAAATAGCAAAGACCCATCACACTTGCTGCCGGTGTGTGGCACAAGGATCTGTCAGTGTTGCAACTTGTAATGAGAGATTCAAATAGAGTTTTAGTGGCTTTTTAAAAAATTCTCTCTACAGCCAGCAGCAGTAGTATAGAAGTGCAGGTCATGAAATACCAAATGCCCATTGTGTACGTATGCCTGACACTCGCCTCCCGAAGCATGTACTCTTCTCTCAGCTAAGTCTACTTGGCAGCTGGTATTAAATTGGGTATAATGGGATGATCAGAGTCATTATAGGCCTCTCAGCCTGACATCAATCTGAGGGATGATAAGGGAGAGGATGATAGAGGATTTGATAGAGAATTAAAAGAGGGCAATATAATACATACCAATCAACACAGAATCATAGACCTGTATGGCTGAAAGGGACCTCAAGAACAAAAGTCCAGCCCCCTGCGCTGAGGCAGGACCAAGTAAACCTAGATCCTCCCTGACAGGTGTTTGTCCATCCTCCTTTTAAATGGCCTAGAGAGAGAAGTCCTAGCCTTAGAACCACTAACCCTAATGCCAAGTGGCCTACCCACAGTACCCCTAACCCTAGAGAGGAGGGCACTACCCATAGGAACCCTACACTTCGGGCAGGGAGCGCTACTGACAGAAACAATAACCCTAATTCAAAGTGGTCTACCAAAGAGGCAAACAGTATCCCGCATCCAAGTGGCTTAGCTGTAGGAACGCAAACACCATGGCATGGGCACAAATCCATAGCAACCCTAAGACTATCTGTAATTCCACCATTCCATGTGGAATTAATTACTAGCAGTGATCAGTAGTAACTTTCTCATTTTTAGTAATTTTCAGTAAACGATACCTACCAAATGATCAGGGGACAATCCTAATGGCTTTGTCGGATGATTCCATGAGAAATTTCTTAGAAGCCCTGATGAGGAATTTCTTTCTCATTATTTTAGTAATTTTCACTAACTGAGCTGCACCACTTAACCAGAAGTGAATCGTATGAGCATTCTCCTTCAGAAATTAATTAATCGCATACATCAATGATGAATTTCTCATTTTTAGAAACTTTCACGAACCGATTACTTCCAAATCACAAGCAGAGAATGGAAAAGTTTGTTGGAAGATGATTGCTGGAGACTTTATCACAAGTACATGAAAATAATGATTTTCTCATTTTGAGTAATTTGCATGAACCGATCTGTATCAAATAACCAAGATACTGCAATTGGTTTTTAGGTGAATGATTCCATGTGCAATTTCCCAGAAGACTGAAGAAGAATGAATTTCTCATTCTTAGTAATTTTCATGAACTGTAATTTTTTCCAAATCACCAGGGAAGGATTTTCGAGGATGATTACATGAGTAATTAATTACTAGCATAGATCAGAAATAACTGTCTCATTTTTAGTAATTTTCATGAATCGATCTCTATCACATCCCCAAGAGAGAATATAATTGGTTTTTATGTGGATGATTCCACGAGAAATATAGCAAGAGACCTGATGAGGAATGACTTTCTCAAATTGAGTAATTTTCACGAAATGAACTGTACCATATCACGAGAAGTGAATCCTAGGGGCTTTCAGGGAGATTCCATCTCAAATTTATCTGTCACACACATCAATGAATAATTTCTCATTTTCAGTACATTTCAGGAACCGATTTTTTTTCGAAATCACCAGGAGAGAATTGAAAAGGATTTTGGAGGATGATTCCATATGGAGTTAAGTTCAGTGATCAGTAATAACTGTTTCATTTTTAGTAATTTTCATGCACTAATATCTACCAAATGATATGGGAACACTCCTCATGAATTTGTCAGCTCTCTTTAAAAGAAATTTATTAGAAACCTTGATGTGGCATTATTTTCTCATTTTCTAGTAATGTTTACAAATCAATCTCAACCAAATCCCCAAGAGATAAATTGGTTTTCAGTTTATGATTTTATGATAAATATATCAAGAGACTGATGAGGAATGACTTCCTCATATTGAGTAATTTTCAGGAACTGATCCTTATATGACTAGAAGTGAATCCTAGGGGCTTTCAGGGAGATTCCATCTCAAATTTATCTGTCACACACATCAATGAATAATTTCTCATTTTTAGTATATTTCACAAACTGAAATCTTCCAAATTACCATCAGAGGATCGAAAGCATTTTGGTGAATGATTCTAAGAGAAATTTATCACTAGTACTTGTCAAAAATGAATTTCTCATGAGTAATTTTCTAGAACTGATCTCTACCAAATGATCAGGTGAGAATCCGAATTGCTTTTAAAAGAAGATTGCATGAGACAGCAATCGCTAGCTCTCTTTAGAAATGAATGTTTCATTGTTAGTAATTTACACAAACTATACCAAATAACCAGGGGTGTAGCTAAAAGGTCTTTGGAGGATGATTCCAGGAGGTACTATTTATTACCAGTGATCAGTAATAAGTGTCTGATTCTTAGTACTATTCACGAACCAATCTCTACCAAATCACCAGGCGAGAATCCTAGTAGACTTTTAATAGAGGATTCCATTACAATGTATCAGAATGAGGAATTAATGAGGAATTAATGTCTCATTATTAGTAATATTCACAAACCGATTATTCCAAACCACCAGGAGCGAATCTGACAGTACAACAGAGGATCATTACATGATGAATGACTGACTACCCCAATCAGTAAATAATTTCTCATCTTTCAGACCTTTCATAAACAGATATCTAATAAATCACCAGGAGAGAATCGGAAAGGCTTTTAGAGGATGATTGCATAATTACCAGGCGTGACCAGTAATAACTGGCTCATTTCTAGAAATTTTCACTGACCGGTATCTGCCAAATGACATGGGGATACACCTAATGACTATATCGAGTATCTTCAAAAGAAATTTCCTAGAAACCCTGATGAGGAATTACTTTCTCATTATTAGCAGTTTTCACAACCGATTTCTTCCAAGGAGCGAATCTGAATGCATTATAGAGGATGATTTCATAAGGAATGACTGACTACCCCTAATTGGTAAATGATTTCTCATCCTTTGGACTTTCCATGAATTGATCACTGGCAATTCACTAGAAGTGAATCCGAAAGGCTTTTGCACGATGATTGCATATGGAGTCAATTACTACGAATGATCAGTAATACTTGTCTCAATTTTAGTACTTTTCGCCAATTGATCTCTACCAAACGATCAGGAATACACCTTATGGGCTTTTTCGTGGATGATTCCCCAAATCACCAGGAAAGGATTTTGGAGGATGATTCCATGTGTAATTAATTACTCGATCTCTACCAAGTCCTCAAGAGATAATATAATTTTTTTTTGGTGGATGACTTCATGAGAAATATATCAGGAGACCTGATGCGGTATGACTTTCTCTCTAGTACTTGTCAATCATGAATTTCTCACTTTGATTATTTTTCACAAACAGATCTGTACCAGATGACGAGAAGTGAATCCTAGTGACTCATCCTCCAAAATTCTTTCCTGACGGAAAAACAATTTTTCATCAAGTGTTTCATGAATAAATTAATTTTTCATGACATTTATATTTTTTCTTTCAAGAAATAATTTTGGCAGTTGAAATCCTGGGGGAAAGAGTTTGCATTCGAAGGAAAACTCATTTCGGCCAAAACTTGATCAAAAATATAATCAAATTCTTTGGGGAAAGATAATCAGCTATTCAAACTAAATCTACCCCAAAAACCTATTGCTCAAAAGAAAACATAAATAATAAGCTGTCAAGTGCGATTTTTAGGTGTACGAACAAATTTGCGCTGAAAAATATGCGTAAAGTGAAAATCTGATAATTCTGTGTTTGCCAAAGAAAAGGGAAAGTGTAAAATTATATTTTCGTGGAAAAATCCATTTTTGGTAGAAAATGATTCAATCACTCTTTTGAGGATGCTTTTACTCGAAAAGAACCAACTTTTCACCAAAATTTTTACCCCCCAGCCAAAAATTTTTGTGCAGCAAAGAAGCTTGGGGAAAAGAGGTTTCATTGGAAGGAAAACAGATTTTAGCAACACCTATACTTTTTGTGATCAAAAACATCAAGATTTGATGCTGTCCCATGTAATCAGTCACTGGCTTTTCTTTCCCTCCAGTGTTTGCTTCTGTATGGGCTCTGTAAGCCAAGAGGGAAGAAAAAACATGATAAAAGGGAGAGATGTTTGCCATGCTCTTCCTCTCTCTTTCACCTCCATCTACAGACATCACCATCAAGTGACTGAAGTGCTGATCAAAGGGGAGAGCCAGACTGAAGGCCAACCAGCCAGTCTGTGGTGAGAAGCATCTAAGTTTGTAAGGGCACTGAAAGTGTGAAGATCAGCTTAGAATGCATTTTGCTTTTATTTCATCTGACCAAATTTGACCTATGCTTTGACTTATAATCACTTAAAATCTATTCTTGTAGTTAATAAATCTGTTTGTTTATTCTACCTGAAGCAGTGCGTTTGGTTTGAAATGTACCAGAGACTCCCTTGGGATAACAAGCCTGGTACATATCAATTTCTTTGTTAAATCAACAAACTCATATAAGCTTGCAGTGTTCAGCAGGGATAACTGGACACTGCAAGATGGAGGTTCCTACGGTTGTGTCTGGGACCAGACATATTGTCTAGTGTCATTCAGTTGCATAATCCAAGGAGCAGCTTACGTGCCAGAGGCTGTGCGTGAACAGCCCAGGAGTGGGGGTTCTCATAGCAGAGCAGGGTAAGGCTGGCTTCCAGAGTAAAGGATTGGAGGGACCTAGCAGATCTCTGGTCCAGATAACACCAGAGGGGAACATCACACACACATACGCACACAGTGAGGAAGGGAGAGGAGCCACCTGTGAGGAGAATCTGAGACGATGGCTACCCTGGCACACATATGATTGGATCCTGTGTGGCTGGCATCCTGGCCCAACTGCTCTGACTCCTTGACCTACGCCTGCAGGGCCTAAACTTAACTGGCAGAGGTGGGAGGGAGGAAGGTCAATAAACACAGACTGAGGAAGGGAGAGGAGCCACCTGTGAAGAGATTCCAAGATGATTTCTACTACAGCACACACATGATTTGAACCCACAAGGCCAGCAGCCTGAAACCACTGCTGCAACCCCTTAACCTACCCCAGAAGAGAATAGTTCTACCTGGCGGAGAGGGGAGGGTGGGAGATCAACAAACACACACACAGACTCACACACATTGAGGAAGAGAGATGAGCCACCTCTGAGGAGAGGCTGAGACACTGGCTACTTTGGCACACACATGATTTGAACCCGTGGTGCCAGCAGTCTGACACACTGCTCTGACCCCTTGACCTACGCCTGCAGGTCCTAGTTCTATCTGGCAGAGGGAGGAGGTGAACAAACACTTTAAAAATAACACAAGAAATAGGGTACAAACAAAACACTTATAAAACACTTAGTGGTTAACACCCAAATAGGCATGAAGCCCAGACCCAGGACTTAACAAAAGTGTGTTACAAAAGGTATTAAGCAAACAGTTTACTTCACCAATCTTTCACATAAACTGTAGGGAGCTGAAACTGGAACCAGGGGAAATACACACGCCCAATGAAATAGGAACCACAGCGAGGACGACAGTGAAGGCGACAGGAACAAAGTAGGTGTCAGGAACAGGTATTGTGGGATCTTCTTACTTCTGATCTTCTTTGATGAAATTGAAGGCAAGCACAGGCAGCCACTGGGGCGGATAGCACCCTTTGTACTGTGCAGAGCCCTGAAGTACGCTTCTATCAAGGGGCAGATTTTTTCTGAGGTCAGGTGACCCTTTCCATTTTTCTTCTAGGTTTCTGGCCACTATCTCGGTTGCTAGGCAGATCTTCCCAGGCTCGCCCAATCAGATTAACAACAAGGGTTAACAACAGAGTGCCAACAAGGCGGAGAACCAATATGGAGGATAAAAAAGCCCAAAATGGTGAATTAAGCGTAATAATTTTGTGTCACAGAATGCCTAAACAATGACAAAACAGCTGGACGAAGTGTCCCCTTTATAATTTTTAGACCATTGCTAACCAATGGGCAGTGGTTCCCAAACTTTAACAACCCATGAATCCCTTTCACTAAAAAGTCTCAGGAACCCCCTCCTAAAAAGGAATATGTCCAGGGATTTTCTCCCTTATCTAAACACAAATGATAGAATCAGTGATCTTGGAAATATAACATTTGTTTTTATGTCATGCTTATTACACACTATTTATTAATTATTATTTATTGTTACAGTATTTTTATTACATTATGAAAACGGCAACACTCTTGCAAGATCTCACTTGTAGCTTGTATCACTTTTGATTAAGTCTGTTATAAGACAAGGCTCCTATCAGAGGCACCAGTAGAAACAAGGGGTGTGGGGGCGAAGCCCCTGTACACCCCGGGGTCTGGGGGGGAGGACACTGCCGGAAAAGTGTGTGTGTGGGTCCATGGGGGCTGCTGGAAAAAAAAGGGAGGGACCCATGGGGGGGTGCCAATGTTGGGGTGGCACGTGACCCTTGTTGCCCTCCTGTACTGGCATCTCTGACTCCTATGTTTCATCAAGGAGTATCAGATGTGAAACAGCACGAAGGTATTTAAGAAGCCAACTCAAAGAGTTCCTCCTACACAAGCATTCAGGTCTTGAGCAGTCCAGGCAAACAATGCACATTACAACAAAGCTTAAACTTGTTCTTCATAATAATTTAAAAACAACACTAGCAGCCTATTTAATTTTAAAAACAGCAAAAAATATCCACCTCCCTTTCTATTTTGTATAAGGAGTCTTGAAGTTTAAATCTCCTCAGTGTGATAGATATGCTTGCTTTCATCTGCTTAGCTCTTGGAAGTCCCAAACTTCCATGCTGCTGGCCCCGTGCTGCCTGGGGCCCCTATGGACAGTTCTGTCTGCCATTAGGGAATTTTTTCCTCGAGAAACCACTGTAACATTTGGTGAACCCCCAGGGGCTCACGAACCCCAGTTTGGGAACCACTGGGTTAGGGCATTCACCTGCGATGTGGGATACCCAGGATCAATTTTCCCTTTGTTTAATGTGGAGAAGAAATGTGAACTTCGGTCTTCAATCTCCCATGAGGGAGCAGTAACTACTGGGCTAGGGGGTTTTCTGGGGCAGGTGGGTCTCAGCCTCTCCTGTTAAAGTTATTCCACTGTGTATAAATAATTAAATAGGCATTGGAGCAGGTGCATTAGAACATATATCTCAGGTGAGTGCCCTAACCACTAGGGTGCAGTCACTCTCCCTCTCCGTGAATATTTAATTAGGTATAAAAAAGTGGAACAGCTTCAACAGGAGAGATTGAGAAAGACCTGGCCCAGAATACTCCACTGTCCAGTGGTTATGGCACTCTTCTAAGAGGTGGGAAACAAGTTCACATCCTTTTTCCACTCAGGAAGAGAGGGGAATTGATCCTGGGAGACTGCCCTAACAACTGGGCTAAATGTTGAGAGGGACAGAATAGGGAGGTTGGGGGGAATCTGCTCTTCCTGCATTTTTTGTGAGAATTGGCTTAGGCGCCTAACTCCAAGTTCACAGCTGAGAAAAGACAGGCACTTCCATCTGGCTCACACTTATGCATTCAACTCCCTCTGAAGGGTGGGGCTTAGGAACCACCCCTCACTTTGGATATCCTATTAGCTATTTTAGTGGGTTCCCCCCTTAGCATTCTGGCTTTTGTGGATTTCATTCTTAGACAACTGACTCCCCCGCCCAATGCATTGTATGAAGAGCCTGGGGCGCCTAACCCTCAGCAGGGGATTCCATTGCATGGCAAGATGGCTAAAAGTTAGGCATTACAATGTTGAGCCCAGATCCTCAGAAGGTACTTAGGCACCTAACCCTCATTGATCTGGGTCTTAGACTCCTCCCTCCACTTGGAAGTCTGAGCCATGAACCCTCTCCAGGAGTTAGATACCTAAGACAGACAAGGCCAGATTTATATCTTGCATGCCCCTAAGCACAGCATCTTCAGTGCTCCCCCTGCCTACTGACCTTTGTGTTTTCCAGAAAAAATGACATGAAAAGAAATATAAATGATAATTTAAATATTTATACAATTAAATAACAAAAAATACATGTAATTAAAACAATCTCACAGGTAGCAGGTAGGGTCCCCTGCTATCTGTAGGTTGGAGTTGCAGGGTACCCCCATTGCACGGCGGCGGCCGGGAGCTGCAGGGTGCCCATGCTACCCAGAGGCGCCCCCCGCCATGTGCGTCCCTTGATAACTAGGGGCTAGATCTACAAAAGGACTTACATCTGTAACCTCTTTAGCCACCTACATCCATCATTTAGGTGCCAATGACATTCTCAAAACCCCTTCTCAGCTGCCACCTAAACCTGTCGGCACCTAAAGTTGCCGTGCAGTCTAGGTATCTGCTGGTAGACATGCACAATGCCAGATAAGCAGTCATGTTGCTCCCACAGCTAACAAGTTGCTTGTTACAGTCAAAGCCACAGTGGGATTCTGAAACTAGGCATTCCTTTGCCTATCTCACCTGCAGAGCGGATACGATTTGGATTCTGCACATAAAACAGCCAAGGGACAGCATATCAGGAAAAAAAATGAATGGGTGCTTAGCACTAGCTCCTCCCCCTCCCTCCCAGCATCTCCTGCCCACAGCGATCAGCTGTTCCACAGCATGCAGGTGGTGCTGGGGCAAGAGGAGGAGCGGGTATGGGGGGGTGATCAGGGGAGGGGGAGGAACTGGGAGGAAAGAAGTGGAGCAGAGGAGCGGTAGAGTGGGGTCAGGGCCTAGGGTGGAGCAGAGGCAGGAAGAGGTGGGACGGGGCCTGGGGCAGAGCAGGGGGTTGAGCAACCCCAAAGAAAGGAGGAACCTGGTGCCTGTGGTCTGTACCTGCCCAGGGTTGTCATGTAGTGTTAGGGAGAAGATTTAGTCTGGGATAAGATGAGACAAGTTTGGAGAGAGCTGTTGTATCTCCTTCCTGAGTGAATGCTGTAGAGAAGCCTATGAAGTTCTCCTGCACACGGAGCACCATTCCTCCTTAGCCCTCCCCACTTCAGCAAAGCTGCACAAGCCATTTATATCAACTAGCATCTTCTGCAGGAGCTCCTGAAAGACAGCATAAATAGAAGTTAATTTTGGTAGCAAACCTCTAACAAGCTCTCCTATGCATGTTCAATTTTTTGTGTCTTGTAACATAGCCAAAAGGATTTTCATGGAGAAAGCAGAAGGAACCATGTTGAATTTAAGACTCTCACTAATTTTGAAGTTTCTAACCCAACTCTGGAGCTCTTTACAAATTGGTTAACATCGGAAAAACTACCTACTTCCCTAACCTCATTCTCCAAAGTGGCTGAAACATTCCTGGTGATACTTGTGATGTTATTGACATAAACTGTGACTGTATAGATCATTGTTGCAACCAGGGTCCTATGGTTGCACCAGGTCTTGTTCAGAGGAGGCCAAGTGGGTTGTGTATGGGAAGGTTGTAGTTTGCTGGTTATGATTATGCTGTCTGTATGAGTGTATCATTTTTGTATTCCAAGTTATGAATATTCGCTGTGTACTTGGTTGAGTCTAAGTAGCTTCAGTGAAGCATTTGGTCAACTTCTTGAGAAAGGACTATTCCCAGTAAGTGCCCAATCAAGACACTTAACTGACAATGGACTTTGGGAGATGCTAATCCACATCTGAGTTTTCCTGGGAAAGTTCAAACTAACAATGGCATCGGCCTGCAAAAAGCTGACTCATTCATAGACATGTAACTTGCCCAGGTGACTGAAAACTCCATCTTGTTGAGGGTGTTGGGAACACTGGGGCATGGCCACTAGGTAACTCGAGGGGATGGAAGACCACGAGTGTCGATGAAGCCCCCTCGTACTAGGCCCTAGTGTCCTTACCCCCCCCTCCTGCCTGGAGGCACTCGCAGAAGCTCTGCGTACTAGGCCCAAGTGTCTTTCCCCCCCCCCCCCCCGCCTGGAGGCACACACAGCAGTTATGCTGAGAATCTGCAACAATATGTTGCAGAGTCAGACTGCCTGAAACTAAGCAAGGCCAAACAGGGGAGATATGGAAGAACAATGCTGAATAAAGCAGCTTTATGTATAGTTTAACAAATGATACAGAGAATCGGGGAACTAGCTGGGAACTGGATTGGCTGGCTATATGGATACTTGGGGCAGCTTGCTATTGGATAAGTATGCTAGGAAAAAGGATGTATAAAAGCCTGTGTAACTTCCTGCTCTGTTGTGCAGGATTTGAGATTTTATTCTCCCTGTACCTTTTTGCAGCTGCAAATAAACTTTTCTGCTTCTCCACCCCGTTGTGATTATTGGGTGTAGCACACCGGGTATCGAACCAACTCAAGCTGTTGTTCAGCCTTTCGGCACTGGGTGCCGGCAAAAAGGGGATTTTACACAGGAGAACAAAGTGGTTTCAACCGACAAGAGAAAGACTATATAAGGCCCTGGAAACCCCTCCATTTTGTTTTCAGCTGTCTCAAAATAGCCTCTCCACCCCAAAAAGATGCCTGAAAGAAAGTGGAACAAAGGACAGTAACTACGGGCTGTGTGAATGACTGCTGGACCCAGACTATGAAGGAGTCTAGTCTGTGAAAGAACATCTGTGAGGGTGAAACTGGAACATCTGTGAGGGTGAAATTTACCTGCATTTAGTTTCCTACTCTATTGGGCTTAGACTTGTATGTTTTTGTTTTATTTTGCTTGGTAATTTACTTTGTTCTGTCTGTTATTACTTGGAACCACTTAAATCCTACTTTTTATATTTAATAAAATCACTTTTTACTTATTAATTAACCCAGAGCAAGTAATTAATACCTGCGGGAGAAAACAGCTGTGCATATTTCTCTATCAGTGTTATACAGGGTGAACAATTTATGAGTTTACCCTGTATAAGCTTTATACAGAATAAAACGGATTTATTTGGGGTTTGGACCCCATTGGGAACTGGGTATCTGGGTGCTGGAGACAGGAGCACTTCTTAAGCTGTTTTCAGTTAAGCCTATAGCTTTTGGGGGATGTGGTTCAGACCTGGGTGTGTGTTTGCAGCAGGCTAGCGTATCTGGTTCAAAAAGACTGGGTACTGCTTCCAGGGAAAATGGTTCAGAGGTAGTCTCAGCACATCAGAAGGCAGTCTCAAGGGGGTCTCTGTGACCCAACCCAACACCATACTCTCCAAAAGAACCATGCCTGAGCCGAAGACCAAACAGAAAGCTTCAGCTCAAGCCTTCGAAGTCTGGCAAAAGCATAAGCAATTGAAAGATAGTGGTTAGAAAAGGAAATGTTTGGTAGCCTTTGTGATGGAGTCACCACCACCAGTTCCCCCAGTGGCTGCAGGCATTTCCCTACACCCCCACTGAATTTCACCCACACCCCCTGTCATAAATATAAAGGGAAGAGTAAACACCTTTAGATCCCGCCTGGCCAGAGGAAAAACCCTTTCACTTGGAAAGGGTTAAGAAGCTAAAGATAACCTCACTGGCACCTGACCAGAAAGACCAATGAGGAGACCAGATACTTTCAAAGCTGGGGGGGGGAACAAAGGGTCTCTCTGTCTGTGTGATGCTTTTGCCTGGGCCAGAGCAGGAATGCAGGTCAGAACTCCTGTAAAGAGTTAGTAAGCAATCGAGTCAGATATGTGTTAGATTCTGTTTTGTTCAATGGCTGCTAAAATAAGTTGTGCTGAATGGAATGTATATTCCTGTTTTTGTGTCTTTTTGTAACATAAGGTTTTGCTTAAAGACGGGAGACCAAGGGCCAGGAAAGCTGGGAGCTCCAGTAAAGTTGTCATGAGCACTTACTTGGTGAAATGTGGTACAAAGTCACATGACATCAGTACAAAGGAAAATACTCCCCAAGTCAGCGGATCAGACCAGGGGGAGCGGTTGTTTCCATTTTCGCTCGTGCCGGGTAGGGGCTCGCGCACACAGAGCTGGCAAGGGAAGAGCTGAGGCAGGAAACTGAGGTCGCGGCGCCTTCCCGCGTGCAGCTCTGAAGGACTGAGGCCGCGAAAACTTTCCTCTCAGTTTCAGCTTTGAAGCAAGGCCGGTTACATGAGCGGCAGGTATCGCAGGCTGGGGGAGGCTGAGACATCCCAAAAAAACAGGTGTTGCCCCACCCACACTCTGCCACTAGTCCCCCTCTTCCTTCTGTGGCTCTTCCCCTGTACTGTGGCCATGCGCTCCTGGTTAAGACAGGGTCAGGGGTGGTAGGTCTGCATAAATTTTCCTGCTACCCAGAACCCGCCCCCCCCAAACTCCACCCCCGCCACCTGCACCTGTCCAAGGCTCTGGGAGGGAGTTTCGGTGGGGGAGAAGGTCTGGGGAGCATCAATCGCTAGCACTCATTAGTAGTTAATGTCTCATTCTGAGTAATTGACACAAACTGTTTTCACAGCCCCATTTCTTCCAAGGAGCAAATCTGAATGCACGATGGTATCACGAGGAATGAGCGATTACCCAGGTCGGTAACTGATTTCTCATCCTTTGGACTGTCCATGAATCGATCACTGGCACTTCACTAGAAGTGAATCCGAAAGGCTTTTTGCACGATGATTGCTCACTTTCAGAAACGTTCAGGCAATGATTTCTTCCAACTCCCCAGCCGAGAAGGGAAACGTTTGGTGGAAGATGATTGCTGGAGACTTGATGACTAGGACTTGTCAATGATGAACTGGGTAATTTTAAGGAACCGAACGTTTCCAAATCCCCACGAGAGCATGCAGTTGGTTTTTGGTGGATGAGTCTATGCGAGAAATCGATCAGGAGACCTGAAGAGGAATGACTGTCACAGATGGAGTAATTTTCACGAAATGATCTGCACCGTAGGAGGCGAAATGAAGCCTAGGGGCTCTCACGAAGAGGCTGGCTCATAGTTATGCCTCGTACACCTCAATCGTGACTTTCTCATTCAAAGTACTTTTCTCGAACTGACCTCTTCTAATCACCAGCAGAGACTCGAAAGCCTTTTGACGACTCATTCCTGGGGTAAGTTGTCACTCGCACTTGTCAAAAATGAATGTCTCATGATGAGTAAGTCTCCAACCGATCTCGAACCGCTCTCTATCACCTGGTCAGGCGAGAATCCGAATGGCAATGAGAGGAAGAGTGCATGAGACATCAGTCGCTAGCACTCATGAGCAGTGACTGTCTCATTGTGAGTAATTGACACAAACTGTCTCTACCAAATGACCAGGAGTGTAGCGACAAGGTCTTTGGAGGATGGGTCCATGAGCTGCGAATTCCTACCACTGAGCAGTAATCACTCTCTGATTTTTCGTAATGCTCACGAACCAATCGCTACCAAATCGCCAGGAGAGACTCCTCTGAGCTTTTTCGTGGATGATTCCATGCCAATGTCTCAGAAGACTTGATGAGGACTGAGTTTCTCCTTCTTAGTCGTGTTCACGAACCGAGTGCTTCCAAATCACCAGCAGCAACTGTGAAGGGACGATAGAGGATGATTACCTGAAGCATGAATGACTACCACTAATCGCGACGTGATTTCTCCTCTTTCAGACTTTTCATGAGCCCATCCTTAACAGATCGCCAGAAACGAATCTGAAAGGCTTTTGGAGGATGCTCGAACGTGGACTTACTTACTAGCGGTCATCAGTCACAACTGTCTCCTCTTGAGTGATTGGCAGTAACCGATAGCTAGCCAATGATCGGGGGCTATCATGTTAAATGGCTTTGTCCGAGGACACCTTGAGCGATTTCTTAGAAGAAACTCCTGAGGAGCAATTGCTTTCTCATTTTTTAGTAATTTTTACAATCTCACCACATGACCAAACAAGCCTGCCACGGGCTGGCAGGAAGATTCCTTGAGAAAGTTGTCAGCCGCACGCAAAACAATGATGAAGTTCTCCTTTTGAGAAGTGTTCACCAAACGATTTCTTCCGAGTCACCAGCAGAGAACGGAAAAGTTTGGTGGAAGCTGGAGACTTTACGCGAGCACTTGTCAATCCAGAGTTTCCCAGTCCGAGTCATTTTCACGAACCGATCTCCGCCTCACGAGGAGGCGAGAATGCAATGGGCTTTCTGGTGGATGATTGCATGAGAAAGTATCACGAGACTGAGGAGGAATGAATTGCTCATGACTAGCAATTTTGCACGACCCGCTAGTTCTCCAAATCGCCAGGAGAGAATCGGAAAGGATTTTGGAGGCTGATTCCCTATGGCGTTAGTTACCAGCCGTGATCAGCAATAACCTGCTCGTTTTTGGAAATGTTCATGAACCGGTGTCTGCCAAATGACATGGGGATACACCTAAGGAACATGCCGCGTGTCCTCAAGAGAAATTGACTAGAAACCCTGATGAGGAATTCCTTGTCATTCGTCGGTGTTTTCACAGCCCCATTTCTTCCAAGGAGCGAAGCTGAATGCACGATGATATCACGAGAAATGAGTGATTACCCCGGTCGGTAACTGATTTCTCATCCTTTGGACTTTCCATGAATCGATCACTGGCACTTCACTAGAAGTGAATCCAAAAGGCTTTTGCACGATGATTGCATATGGAGTCAATAACGACGAATGATCAGTAATACTTGTCTCAATTTTAATACTTCTCGCCAATTGATCTCTACCAAACGATCAGAAGTACACCTTAGGGCTTCGTCGGATGACACCATGAGAAACTTCTCAGCAGCCCTAATGCGAAATCACTTTCTCATTTTTTTAGGAATTTTCACGAACTGAGCTGTACCGGATGTCCCGAACATCCCTTGAGAAAGTTACCAGTCGCACATCTCAATGATAAAGTGCTCACTTTCAGAAACGTTCAGGCAATGATTTCTTCCAACTCCCCAGCCGAGAAGGGAAACGTTTGGTGGAAGATGATTGCTGGAGACTTGATGGCTAGGACTTGTCAATGATGAACTGGGTAATTTTAAGGAACCGAACGTTTCCAAATCCCCACGAGAGCATGCAGTTGGTTTTTGGTGGATGAGTCTATGCGAGAACTCGATCAGGAGACCTGAAGAGGAATGACTGTCACAGATGGAGTAATTTTCACGAAATGATCTGCACCGTAGGAGGCGAAATGAAGCCTAGGGGCTCTCACGAAGAGGCCGGCTCATAGTTATGCCTCGTACACCTCAATCGTGACTTTCTCATTCAAAGTACTTTTCTCGAACTGACCTCTTCTAATCACCAGCAGAGACTCGAAAGCCTTTTGACGACTCATTCCTGGGGTAAGTTGTCACTCGCACTTGTCAAAAATGAATGTCTCATGATGAGTAAGTCTCCAACCGATCTCGAACCGCTCTCTATCACCTGGTCAGGCGAGAATCCGAATGGCAATGAGAGGAAGAGTGCATGAGACATCAGTCGCTAGCACTCATGAGCAGTGACTGTCTCATTGTGAGTAATTGACACAAACTGTCTCTACCAAATGACCAGGAGTGTAGCGACAAGGTCTTTGGAGGATGGGTCCATGAGCTGCGAATTCCTACCACTGAGCAGTAATCACTCTCTGATTTTTCGTAATGCTCACGAACCAATCGCTACCAAATCGCCAGGAGAGACTCCTCTGAGCTTTTTCGTGGATGATTCCATGCCAATGTCTCAGAAGACTTGATGAGGACTGAGTTTCTCCTTCTTAGTCGTGTTCACGAACCGAGTGCTTCCAAATCACCAGCAGCAACTGTGAAGGGACGATAGAGGATGATTACCTGAAGCATGAATGACTACCACTAATCGCGACGTGATTTCTCCTCTTTCAGACTTTTCATGAGCCCATCCTTAACAGATCGCCAGAAACGAATCTGAAAGGCTTTTGGAGGATGCTCGAACGTGGACTTACTTACTAGCGGTCATCAGTCACAACTGTCTCCTCTTGAGTGATTGGCAGTAACCGATAGCTAGCCAATGATCGGGGGCTATCATGTTAAATGGCTTTGTCCGAGGACACCTTGAGCGATTTCTTAGAAGAAACTCCTGAGGAGCAATTGCTTTCTCATTTTTTAGTAATTTTTACAATCTCACCACATGACCAAACAAGCCTGCCACGGGCTGGCAGGAAGATTCCTTGAGAAAGTTGTCAGCCGCACACAAAACAATGATGAAGTTCTCCTTTTGAGAAGTGTTCACCAAACGATTTCTTCCGAGTCACCAGCAGAGAACGGAAAAGTTTGGTGGAAGCTGGAGACTTTACGCGAGCACTTGTCAATCCAGAGTTTCCCAGTCCGAGTCATTTTCACGAACCGATCTCCGCCTCACGAGGAGGCGAGAATGCAATGGGCTTTCTGGTGGATGATTGCATGAGAAAGTATCACGAGACTGAGGAGGAATGAATTGCTCATGACTAGCAATTTTGCACGACCCGCTAGTTCTCCAAATCGCCAGGAGAGAATCGGAAAGGATTTTGGAGGCTGATTCCCTATGGCGTTAGTTACCAGCCGTGATCAGCAATAACCTGCTCGTTTTTGGAAATGTTCACGAACCGGTGTCTGCCAAATGACATGGGGATACACCTAAGGAACATGCCGCGTGTCCTCAAGAGAAATTGACTAGAAACCCTGATGAGGAATTCCTTGTCATTCGTCGGTGTTTTCACAGCCCCATTTCTTCCAAGGAGCGAAGCTGAATGCACGATGATATCACGAGAAATGAGCGATTACCCCGGTCGGTAACTGATTTCTCATCCTTTGGACTTTCCATGAATCGATCACTGGCACTTCACTAGAAGTGAATCCAAAAGGCTTTTGCACGATGATTGCATATGGAGTCAATAACGACGAATGATCAGTAATACTTGTCTCAATTTTAATACTTCTCGCCAATTGATCTCTACCAAACGATCAGAAGTACACCTTAGGGCTTCGTCGGATGACACCATGAGAAACTTCTCAGCAGCCCTAATGCGAAATCACTTTCTCATTTTTTTAGGAATTTTCACGAACTGAGCTGTACCGGATGTCCCGAACATCCCTTGAGAAAGTTACCAGTCGCACATCTCAATGATAAAGTGCTCACTTTCAGAAACGTTCAGGCAATGATTTCTTCCAACTCCCCAGCCAGGAAGGGAAACGTTTGGTGGAAGATGATTGCTGGAGACTTGATGACTAGGACTTGTCAATGATGAACTGGGTAATTTTAAGGAACCGAACGTTTCCAAATCCCCACGAGAGCATGCAGTTGGTTTTTGGTGGATGAGTCTATGCGAGAACTCGATCAGGAGACCTGAAGAGGAATGACTGTCACAGATGGAGTAATTTTCACGAAATGATCTGCACCGTAGGAGGCGAAATGAAGCCTAGGGGCTCTCACGAAGAGGCCGGCTCATAGTTATGCCTCGTACACCTCAATCGTGACTTTCTCATTCAAAGTACTTTTCTCGAACTGACCTCTTCTAATCACCAGCAGAGACTCGAAAGCCTTTTGACGACTCATTCCTGGGGTAAGTTGTCACTCGCACTTGTCAAAAATGAATGTCTCATGATGAGTAAGTCTCCAACCGATCTCGAACCGCTCTCTATCACCTGGTCAGGCGAGAATCCGAATGGCAATGAGAGGAAGAGTGCATGAGACATCAGTCGCTAGCACTCATGAGCAGTGACTGTCTCATTGTGAGTAATTGACACAAACTGTCTCTACCAAATGACCAGGAGTGTAGCGACAAGGTCTTTGGAGGATGGGTCCATGAGCTGCGAATTCCTACCACTGAGCAGTAATCACTCTCTGATTTTTCGTAATGCTCACGAACCAATCGCTACCAAATCGCCAGGAGAGACTCCTCTGAGCTTTTTCGTGGATGATTCCATGCCAATGTCTCAGAAGACTTGATGAGGACTGAGTTTCTCCTTCTTAGTCGTGTTCACGAACCGAGTGCTTCCAAATCACCAGCAGCAACTGTGAAGGGACGATAGAGGATGATTACCTGAAGCATGAATGACTACCACTAATCGCGACGTGATTTCTCCTCTTTCAGACTTTTCATGAGCCCATCCTTAACAGATCGCCAGAAACGAATCTGAAAGGCTTTTGGAGGATGCTCGAACGTGGACTTACTTACTAGCGGTCATCAGTCACAACTGTCTCCTCTTGAGTGATTGGCAGTAACCGATAGCTAGCCAATGATCGGGGGCTATCATGTTAAATGGCTTTGTCCGAGGACACCTTGAGCGATTTCTTAGAAGAAACTCCTGAGGAGCAATTGCTTTCTCATTTTTTAGTAATTTTTACAATCTCACCACATGACCAAACAAGCCTGCCACGGGCTGGCAGGAAGATTCCTTGAGAAAGTTGTCAGCCGCACACAAAACAATGATGAAGTTCTCCTTTTGAGAAGTGTTCACCAAACGATTTCTTCCGAGTCACCAGCAGAGAACGGAAAAGTTTGGTGGAAGCTGGAGACTTTACGCGAGCACTTGTCAATCCAGAGTTTCCCAGTCCGAGTCATTTTCACGAACCGATCTCCGCCTCACGAGGAGGCGAGAATGCAATGGGCTTTCTGGTGGATGATTGCATGAGAAAGTATCACGAGACTGAGGAGGAATGAATTGCTCATGACTAGCAATTTTGCACGACCCGCTAGTTCTCCAAATCGCCAGGAGAGAATCGGAAAGGATTTTGGAGGCTGATTCCCTATGGCGTTAGTTACCAGCCGTGATCAGCAATAACCTGCTCGTTTTTGGAAATGTTCACGAACCGGTGTCTGCCAAATGACATGGGGATACACCTAAGGAACATGCCGCGTGTCCTCAAGAGAAATTGACTAGAAACCCTGATGAGGAATTCCTTGTCATTCGTCGGTGTTTTCACAGCCCCATTTCTTCCAAGGAGCGAAGCTGAATGCACGATGATATCACGAGAAATGAGTGATTACCCCGGTCGGTAACTGATTTCTCATCCTTTGGACTTTCCATGAATCGATCACTGGCACTTCACTAGAAGTGAATCCAAAAGGCTTTTGCACGATGATTGCATATTGAGTCAATAACGACGAATGATCAGTAATACTTGTCTCAATTTTAATACTTCTCGCCAATTGATCTCTACCAAACGATCAGAAGTACACCTTAGGGCTTCGTCGGATGACACCATGAGAAACTTCTCAGCAGCCCTAATGCGAAATCACTTTCTCATTTTTTTAGGAATTTTCACGAACTGAGCTGTACCGGATGTCCCGAACATCCCTTGAGAAAGTTACCAGTCGCACATCTCAATGATAAAGTGCTCACTTTCAGAAACGTTCAGGCAATGATTTCTTCCAACTCCCCAGCCGAGAAGGGAAACGTTTGGTGGAAGATGATTGCTGGAGACTTGATGGCTAGGACTTGTCAATGATGAACTGGGTAATTTTAAGGAACCGAACGTTTCCAAATCCCCACGAGAGCATGCAGTTGGTTTTTGGTGGATGAGTCTATGCGAGAACTCGATCAGGAGACCTGAAGAGGAATGACTGTCACAGATGGAGTAATTTTCACGAAATGATCTGCACCGTAGGAGGCGAAATGAAGCCTAGGGGCTCTCACGAAGAGGCCGGCTCATAGTTATGCCTCGTACACCTCAATCGTGACTTTCTCATTCAAAGTACTTTTCTCGAACTGACCTCTTCTAATCACCAGCAGAGACTCGAAAGCCTTTTGACGACTCATTCCTGGGGTAAGTTGTCACTCGCACTTGTCAAAAATGAATGTCTCATGATGAGTAAGTCTCCAACCGATCTCGAACCGCTCTCTATCACCTGGTCAGGCGAGAATCCGAATGGCAATGAGAGGAAGAGTGCATGAGACATCAGTCGCTAGCACTCATGAGCAGTGACTGTCTCATTGTGAGTAATTGACACAAACTGTCTCTACCAAATGACCAGGAGTGTAGCGACAAGGTCTTTGGAGGATGGGTCCATGAGCTGCGAATTCCTACCACTGAGCAGTAATCACTCTCTGATTTTTCGTAATGCTCACGAACCAATCGCTACCAAATCGCCAGGAGAGACTCCTCTGAGCTTTTTCGTGGATGATTCCATGCCAATGTCTCAGAAGACTTGATGAGGACTGAGTTTCTCCTTCTTAGTCGTGTTCACGAACCGAGTGCTTCCAAATCACCAGCAGCAACTGTGAAGGGACGATAGAGGATGATTACCTGAAGCATGAATGACTACCACTAATCGCGACGTGATTTCTCCTCTTTCAGACTTTTCATGAGCCCATCCTTAACAGATCGCCAGAAACGAATCTGAAAGGCTTTTGGAGGATGCTCGAACGTGGACTTACTTACTAGCGGTCATCAGTCACAACTGTCTCCTCTTGAGTGATTGGCAGTAACCGATAGCTAGCCAATGATCGGGGGCTATCATGTTAAATGGCTTTGTCCGAGGACACCTTGAGCGATTTCTTAGAAGAAACTCCTGAGGAGCAATTGCTTTCTCATTTTTTAGTAATTTTTACAATCTCACCACATGACCAAACAAGCCTGCCACGGGCTGGCAGGAAGATTCCTTGAGAAAGTTGTCAGCCGCACACAAAACAATGATGAAGTTCTCCTTTTGAGAAGTGTTCACCAAACGATTTCTTCCGAGTCACCAGCAGAGAACGGAAAAGTTTGGTGGAAGCTGGAGACTTTACGCGAGCACTTGTCAATCCAGAGTTTCCCAGTCCGAGTCATTTTCACGAACCGATCTCCGCCTCACGAGGAGGCGAGAATGCAATGGGCTTTCTGGTGGATGATTGCATGAGAAAGTATCACGAGACTGAGGAGGAATGAATTGCTCATGACTAGCAATTTTGCACGACCCGCTAGTTCTCCAAATCGCCAGGAGAGAATCGGAAAGGATTTTGGAGGCTGATTCCCTATGGCGTTAGTTACCAGCCGTGATCAGCAATAACCTGCTCGTTTTTGGAAATGTTCACGAACCGGTGTCTGCCAAATGACATGGGGATACACCTAAGGAACATGCCGCGTGTCCTCAAGAGAAATTGACTAGAAACCCTGATGAGGAATTCCTTGTCATTCGTCGGTGTTTTCACAGCCCCATTTCTTCCAAGGAGCGAAGCTGAATGCACGATGATATCACGAGAAATGAGCGATTACCCCGGTCGGTAACTGATTTCTCATCCTTTGGACTTTCCATGAATCGATCACTGGCACTTCACTAGAAGTGAATCCAAAAGGCTTTTGCACGATGATTGCATATGGAGTCAATAACGACGAATGATCAGTAATACTTGTCTCAATTTTAATACTTCTCGCCAATTGATCTCTACCAAACGATCAGAAGTACACCTTAGGGCTTCGTCGGATGACACCATGAGAAACTTCTCAGCAGCCCTAATGCGAAATCACTTTCTCATTTTTTTAGGAATTTTCACGAACTGAGCTGTACCGGATGTCCCGAACATCCCTTGAGAAAGTTACCAGTCGCACATCTCAATGATAAAGTGCTCACTTTCAGAAACGTTCAGGCAATGATTTCTTCCAACTCCCCAGCCGAGAAGGGAAACGTTTGGTGGAAGATGATTGCTGGAGACTTGATGGCTAGGACTTGTCAATGATGAACTGGGTAATTTTAAGGAACCGAACGTTTCCAAATCCCCACGAGAGCATGCAGTTGGTTTTTGGTGGATGAGTCTATGCGAGAACTCGATCAGGAGACCTGAAGAGGAATGACTGTCACAGATGGAGTAATTTTCACGAAATGATCTGCACCGTAGGAGGCGAAATGAAGCCTAGGGGCTCTCACGAAGAGGCCGGCTCATAGTTATGCCTCGTACACCTCAATCGTGACTTTCTCATTCAAAGTACTTTTCTCGAACTGACCTCTTCTAATCACCAGCAGAGACTCGAAAGCCTTTTGACGACTCATTCCTGGGGTAAGTTGTCACTCGCACTTGTCAAAAATGAATGTCTCATGATGAGTAAGTCTCCAACCGATCTCGAACCGCTCTCTATCACCTGGTCAGGCGAGAATCCGAATGGCAATGAGAGGACGAGTGCATGAGACATCAGTCGCTAGCACTCATGAGCAGTGACTGTCTCATTGTGAGTAATTGACACAAACTGTCTCTACCAAATGACCAGGAGTGTAGCGACAAGGTCTTTGGAGGATGGGTCCATGAGCTGCGAATTCCTACCACTGAGCAGTAATCACTCTCTGATTTTTCGTAATGCTCACGAACCAATCGCTACCAAATCGCCAGGAGAGACTCCTCTGAGCTTTTTCGTGGATGATTCCATGCCAATGTCTCAGAAGACTTGATGAGGACTGAGTTTCTCCTTCTTAGTCGTGTTCACGAACCGAGTGCTTCCAAATCACCAGCAGCAACTGTGAAGGGACGATAGAGGATGATTACCTGAAGCATGAATGACTACCACTAATCGCGACGTGATTTCTCCTCTTTCAGACTTTTCATGAGCCCATCCTTAACAGATCGCCAGAAACGAATCTGAAAGGCTTTTGGAGGATGCTCGAACGTGGACTTACTTACTAGCGGTCATCAGTCACAACTGTCTCCTCTTGAGTGATTGGCAGTAACCGATAGCTAGCCAATGATCGGGGGCTATCATGTTAAATGGCTTTGTCCGAGGACACCTTGAGCGATTTCTTAGAAGAAACTCCTGAGGAGCAATTGCTTTCTCATTTTTTAGTAATTTTTACAATCTCACCACATGACCAAACAAGCCTGCCACGGGCTGGCAGGAAGATTCCTTGAGAAAGTTGTCAGCCGCACACAAAACAATGATGAAGTTCTCCTTTTGAGAAGTGTTCACCAAACGATTTCTTCCGAGTCACCAGCAGAGAACGGAAAAGTTTGGTGGAAGCTGGAGACTTTACGCGAGCACTTGTCAATCCAGAGTTTCCCAGTCCGAGTCATTTTCACGAACCGATCTCCGCCTCACGAGGAGGCGAGAATGCAATGGGCTTTCTGGTGGATGATTGCATGAGAAAGTATCACGAGACTGAGGAGGAATGAATTGCTCATGACTAGCAATTTTGCACGACCCGCTAGTTCTCCAAATCGCCAGGAGAGAATCGGAAAGGATTTTGGAGGCTGATTCCCTATGGCGTTAGTTACCAGCCGTGATCAGCAATAACCTGCTCGTTTTTGGAAATGTTCACGAACCGGTGTCTGCCAAATGACATGGGGATACACCTAAGGAACATGCCGCGTGTCCTCAAGAGAAATTGACTAGAAACCCTGATGAGGAATTCCTTGTCATTCGTCGGTGTTTTCACAGCCCCATTTCTTCCAAGGAGCGAAGCTGAATGCACGATGATATCACGAGAAATGAGCGATTACCCCGGTCGGTAACTGATTTCTCATCCTTTGGACTTTCCATGAATCGATCACTGGCACTTCACTAGAAGTGAATCCAAAAGGCTTTTGCACGATGATTGCATATGGAGTCAATAACGACGAATGATCAGTAATACTTGTCTCAATTTTAATACTTCTCGCCAATTGATCTCTACCAAACGATCAGAAGTACACCTTAGGGCTTCGTCGGATGACACCATGAGAAACTTCTCAGCAGCCCTAATGCGAAATCACTTTCTCATTTTTTTAGGAATTTTCACGAACTGAGCTGTACCGGATGTCCCGAACATCCCTTGAGAAAGTTACCAGTCGCACATCTCAATGATAAAGTGCTCACTTTCAGAAACGTTCAGGCAATGATTTCTTCCAACTCCCCAGCCGAGAAGGGAAACGTTTGGTGGAAGATGATTGCTGGAGACTTGATGGCTAGGACTTGTCAATGATGAACTGGGTAATTTTAAGGAACCGAACGTTTCCAAATCCCCACGAGAGCATGCAGTTGGTTTTTGGTGGATGAGTCTATGCGAGAACTCGATCAGGAGACCTGAAGAGGAATGACTGTCACAGATGGAGTAATTTTCACGAAATGATCTGCACCGTAGGAGGCGAAATGAAGCCTAGGGGCTCTCACGAAGAGGCCGGCTCATAGTTATGCCTCGTACACCTCAATCGTGACTTTCTCATTCAAAGTACTTTTCTCGAACTGACCTCTTCTAATCACCAGCAGAGACTCGAAAGCCTTTTGACGACTCATTCCTGGGGTAAGTTGTCACTCGCACTTGTCAAAAATGAATGTCTCATGATGAGTAAGTCTCCAACCGATCTCGAACCGCTCTCTATCACCTGGTCAGGCGAGAATCCGAATGGCAATGAGAGGACGAGTGCATGAGACATCAGTCGCTAGCACTCATGAGCAGTGACTGTCTCATTGTGAGTAATTGACACAAACTGTCTCTACCAAATGACCAGGAGTGTAGCGACAAGGTCTTTGGAGGATGGGTCCATGAGCTGCGAATTCCTACCACTGAGCAGTAATCACTCTCTGATTTTTCGTAATGCTCACGAACCAATCGCTACCAAATCGCCAGGAGAGACTCCTCTGAGCTTTTTCGTGGATGATTCCATGCCAATGTCTCAGAAGACTTGATGAGGACTGAGTTTCTCCTTCTTAGTCGTGTTCACGAACCGAGTGCTTCCAAATCACCAGCAGCAACTGTGAAGGGACGATAGAGGATGATTACCTGAAGCATGAATGACTACCACTAATCGCGACGTGATTTCTCCTCTTTCAGACTTTTCATGAGCCCATCCTTAACAGATCGCCAGAAACGAATCTGAAAGGCTTTTGGAGGATGCTCGAATGTGGACTTACTTACTAGCGGTCATCAGTCACAACTGTCTCCTCTTGAGTGATTGGCAGTAACCGATAGCTAGCCAATGATCGGGGGCTATCATGTTAAATGGCTTTGTCCGAGGACACCTTGAGCGATTTCTTAGAAGAAACTCCTGAGGAGCAATTGCTTTCTCATTTTTTAGTAATTTTTACAATCTCACCACATGACCAAACAAGCCTGCCACGGGCTGGCAGGAAGATTCCTTGAGAAAGTTGTCAGCCGCACACAAAACAATGATGAAGTTCTCCTTTTGAGAAGTGTTCACCAAACGATTTCTTCCGAGTCACCAGCAGAGAACGGAAAAGTTTGGTGGAAGCTGGAGACTTTACGCGAGCACTTGTCAATCCAGAGTTTCCCAGTCCGAGTCATTTTCACGAACCGATCTCCGCCTCACGAGGAGGCGAGAATGCAATGGGCTTTCTGGTGGATGATTGCATGAGAAAGTATCACGAGACTGAGGAGGAATGAATTGCTCATGACTAGCAATTTTGCACGACCCGCTAGTTCTCCAAATCGCCAGGAGAGAATCGGAAAGGATTTTGGAGGCTGATTCCCTATGGCGTTAGTTACCAGCCGTGATCAGCAATAACCTGCTCGTTTTTGGAAATGTTCACGAACCGGTGTCTGCCAAATGACATGGGGATACACCTAAGGAACATGCCGCGTGTCCTCAAGAGAAATTGACTAGAAACCCTGATGAGGAATTCCTTGTCATTCGTCGGTGTTTTCACAGCCCCATTTCTTGCAAGGAGCGAAGCTGAATGCACGATGATATCACGAGAAATGAGCGATTACCCCGGTCGGTAACTGATTTCTCATCCTTTGGACTTTCCATGAATCGATCACTGGCACTTCACTAGAAGTGAATCCAAAAGGCTTTTGCACGATGATTGCATATGGAGTCAATAACGACGAATGATCAGTAATACTTGTCTCAATTTTAATACTTCTCGCCAATTGATCTCTACCAAACGATCAGAAGTACACCTTAGGGCTTCGTCGGATGACACCATGAGAAACTTCTCAGCAGCCCTAATGCGAAATCACTTTCTCATTTTTTTAGGAATTTTCACGAACTGAGCTGTACCGGATGTCCCGAACATCCCTTGAGAAAGTTACCAGTCGCACATCTCAATGATAAAGTGCTCACTTTCAGAAACGTTCAGGCAATGATTTCTTCCAACTCCCCAGCCGAGAAGGGAAACGTTTGGTGGAAGATGATTGCTGGAGACTTGATGGCTAGGACTTGTCAATGATGAACTGGGTAATTTTAAGGAACCGAACGTTTCCAAATCCCCACGAGAGCATGCAGTTGGTTTTTGGTGGATGAGTCTATGCGAGAACTCGATCAGGAGACCTGAAGAGGAATGACTGTCACAGATGGAGTAATTTTCACGAAATGATCTGCACCGTAGGAGGCGAAATGAAGCCTAGGGGCTCTCACGAAGAGGCCGGCTCATAGTTATGCCTCGTACACCTCAATCGTGACTTTCTCATTCAAAGTACTTTTCTCGAACTGACCTCTTCTAATCACCAGCAGAGACTCGAAAGCCTTTTGACGACTCATTCCTGGGGTAAGTTGTCACTCGCACTTGTCAAAAATGAATGTCTCATGATGAGTAAGTCTCCAACCGATCTCGAACCGCTCTCTATCACCTGGTCAGGCGAGAATCCGAATGGCAATGAGAGGAAGAGTGCATGAGACATCAGTCGCTAGCACTCATGAGCAGTGACTGTCTCATTGTGAGTAATTGACACAAACTGTCTCTACCAAATGACCAGGAGTGTAGCGACAAGGTCTTTGGAGGATGGGTCCATGAGCTGCGAATTCCTACCACTGAGCAGTAATCACTCTCTGATTTTTCGTAATGCTCACGAACCAATCGCTACCAAATCGCCAGGAGAGACTCCTCTGAGCTTTTTCGTGGATGATTCCATGCCAATGTCTCAGAAGACTTGATGAGGACTGAGTTTCTCCTTCTTAGTCGTGTTCACGAACCGAGTGCTTCCAAATCACCAGCAGCAACTGTGAAGGGACGATAGAGGATGATTACCTGAAGCATGAATGACTACCACTAATCGCGACGTGATTTCTCCTCTTTCAGACTTTTCATGAGCCCATCCTTAACAGATCGCCAGAAACGAATCTGAAAGGCTTTTGGAGGATGCTCGAACGTGGACTTACTTACTAGCGGTCATCAGTCACAACTGTCTCCTCTTGAGTGATTGGCAGTAACCGATAGCTAGCCAATGATCGGGGGCTATCATGTTAAATGGCTTTGTCCGAGGACACCTTGAGCGATTTCTTAGAAGAAACTCCTGAGGAGCAATTGCTTTCTCATTTTTTAGTAATTTTTACAATCTCACCACATGACCAAACAAGCCTGCCACGGGCTGGCAGGAAGATTCCTTGAGAAAGTTGTCAGCCGCACACAAAACAATGATGAAGTTCTCCTTTTGAGAAGTGTTCACCAAACGATTTCTTCCGAGTCACCAGCAGAGAACGGAAAAGTTTGGTGGAAGCTGGAGACTTTACGCGAGCACTTGTCAATCCAGAGTTTCCCAGTCCGAGTCATTTTCACGAACCGATCTCCGCCTCACGAGGAGGCGAGAATGCAATGGGCTTTTTTAGTGGATGATTGCATGAGAAAGTATCACGAGACTGAGGAGGAATGAATTGCTCATGACTAGCAATTTTGCACGACCCGCTAGTTCTCCAAATCGCCAGGAGAGAATCGGAAAGGATTTTGGAGGCTGATTCCCTATGGCGTTAGTTACCAGCCGTGATCAGCAATAACCTGCTCGTTTTTGGAAATGTTCACGAACCGGTGTCTGCCAAATGACATGGGGATACACCTAAGGAACATGCCGCGTGTCCTCAAGAGAAATTGACTAGAAACCCTGATGAGGAATTCCTTGTCATTCGTCGGTGTTTTCACAGCCCCATTTCTTCCAAGGAGCGAAGCTGAATGCACGATGATATCACGAGAAATGAGCGATTACCCCGGTCGGTAACTGATTTCTCATCCTTTGGACTTTCCATGAATCGATCACTGGCACTTCACTAGAAGTGAATCCAAAAGGCTTTTGCACGATGATTGCATATGGAGTCAATAACGACGAATGATCAGTAATACTTGTCTCAATTTTAATACTTCTCGCCAATTGATCTCTACCAAACGATCAGAAGTACACCTTAGGGCTTCGTCGGATGACACCATGAGAAACTTCTCAGCAGCCCTAATGCGAAATCACTTTCTCATTTTTTTAGGAATTTTCACGAACTGAGCTGTACCGGATGTCCCGAACATCCCTTGAGAAAGTTACCAGTCGCACATCTCAATGATAAAGTGCTCACTTTCAGAAACGTTCAGGCAATGATTTCTTCCAACTCCCCAGCCAAGAAGGGAAACGTTTGGTGGAAGATGATTGCTGGAGACTTGATGGCTAGGACTTGTCAATGATGAACTGGGTAATTTTAAGGAACCGAACGTTTCCAAATCCCCACGAGAGCATGCAGTTGGTTTTTGGTGGATGAGTCTATGCGAGAACTCGATCAGGAGACCTGAAGAGGAATGACTGTCACAGATGGAGTAATTTTCACGAAATGATCTGCACCGTAGGAGGCGAAATGAAGCCTAGGGGCTCTCACGAAGAGGCCGGCTCATAGTTATGCCTCGTACACCTCAATCGTGACTTTCTCATTCAAAGTACTTTTCTCGAACTGACCTCTTCTAATCACCAGCAGAGACTCGAAAGCCTTTTGACGACTCATTCCTGGGGTAAGTTGTCACTCGCACTTGTCAAAAATGAATGTCTCATGATGAGTAAGTCTCCAACCGATCTCGAACCGCTCTCTATCACCTGGTCAGGCGAGAATCCGAATGGCAATGAGAGGAAGAGTGCATGAGACATCAGTCGCTAGCACTCATGAGCAGTGACTGTCTCATTGTGAGTAATTGACACAAACTGTCTCTACCAAATGACCAGGAGTGTAGCGACAAGGTCTTTGGAGGATGGGTCCATGAGCTGCGAATTCCTACCACTGAGCAGTAATCACTCTCTGATTTTTCGTAATGCTCACGAACCAATCGCTACCAAATCGCCAGGAGAGACTCCTCTGAGCTTTTTCGTGGATGATTCCATGCCAATGTCTCAGAAGACTTGATGAGGACTGAGTTTCTCCTTCTTAGTCGTGTTCACGAACCGAGTGCTTCCAAATCACCAGCAGCAACTGTGAAGGGACGATAGAGGATGATTACCTGAAGCATGAATGACTACCACTAATCGCGACGTGATTTCTCCTCTTTCAGACTTTTCATGAGCCCATCCTTAACAGATCGCCAGAAACGAATCTGAAAGGCTTTTGGAGGATGCTCGAACGTGGACTTACTTACTAGCGGTCATCAGTCACAACTGTCTCCTCTTGAGTGATTGGCAGTAACCGATAGCTAGCCAATGATCGGGGGCTATCATGTTAAATGGCTTTGTCCGAGGACACCTTGAGCGATTTCTTAGAAGAAACTCCTGAGGAGCAATTGCTTTCTCATTTTTTAGTAATTTTTACAATCTCACCACATGACCAAACAAGCCTGCCACGGGCTGGCAGGAAGATTCCTTGAGAAAGTTGTCAGCCGCACACAAAACAATGATGAAGTTCTCCTTTTGAGAAGTGTTCACCAAACGATTTCTTCCGAGTCACCAGCAGAGAACGGAAAAGTTTGGTGGAAGCTGGAGACTTTACGCGAGCACTTGTCAATCCAGAGTTTCCCAGTCCGAGTCATTTTCACGAACCGATCTCCGCCTCACGAGGAGGCGAGAATGCAATGGGCTTTTTTAGTGGATGATTGCATGAGAAAGTATCACGAGACTGAGGAGGAATGAATTGCTCATGACTAGCAATTTTGCACGACCCGCTAGTTCTCCAAATCGCCAGGAGAGAATCGGAAAGGATTTTGGAGGCTGATTCCCTATGGCGTTAGTTACCAGCCGTGATCAGCAATAACCTGCTCGTTTTTGGAAATGTTCACGAACCGGTGTCTGCCAAATGACATGGGGATACACCTAAGGAACATGCCGCGTGTCCTCAAGAGAAATTGACTAGAAACCCTGATGAGGAATTCCTTGTCATTCGTCGGTGTTTTCACAGCCCCATTTCTTCCAAGGAGCGAAGCTGAATGCACGATGATATCACGAGAAATGAGCGATTACCCCGGTCGGTAACTGATTTCTCATCCTTTGGACTTTCCATGAATCGATCACTGGCACTTCACTAGAAGTGAATCCAAAAGGCTTTTGCACGATGATTGCATATGGAGTCAATTACGACGAATGATCAGTAATACTTGTCTCAATTTTAATACTTCTCGCCAATTGATCTCTACCAAAGGATCAGAAGTACACCTTAGGGCTTCGTCGGATGACACCATGAGAAACTTCTCAGCAGCCCTAATGCGAAATCACTTTCTCATTTTTTTAGGAATTTTCACGAACTGAGCTGTACCGGATGTCCCGAACATCCCTTGAGAAAGTTACCAGTCGCACATCTCAATGATAAAGTGCTCACTTTCAGAAACGTTCAGGCAATGATTTCTTCCAACTCCCCAGCCGAGAAGGGAAACGTTTGGTGGAAGATGATTGCTGGAGACTTGATGGCTAGGACTTGTCAATGATGAACTGGGTAATTTTAAGGAACCGAACGCTTCCAAATCCCTACGAGAGCATGCAGTTGGTTTTTGGTGGATGAGTCTATGCGAGAACTCGATCAGGAGACCTGAAGAGGAATGACTGTCACAGATGGAGTAATTTTCACGAAATGATCTGCACCGTAGGAGGCGAAATGAAGCCTAGGGGCTCTCACGAAGAGGCCGGCTCATAGTTATGCCTCGTACACCTCAATCGTGACTTTCTCATTCAAAGTACTTTTCTCGAACTGACCTCTTCTAATCACCAGCAGAGACTCGAAAGCCTTTTGACGACTCATTCCTGGGGTAAGTTGTCACTCGCACTTGTCAAAAATGAATGTCTCATGATGAGTAAGTCTCCAACCGATCTCGAACCGCTCTCTATCACCTGGTCAGGCGAGAATCCGAATGGCAATGAGAGGAAGAGTGCATGAGACATCAGTCGCTAGCACTCATGAGCAGTGACTGTCTCATTGTGAGTAATTGACACAAACTGTCTCTACCAAATGACCAGGAGTGTAGCGACAAGGTCTTTGGAGGATGGGTCCATGAGCTGCGAATTCCTACCACTGAGCAGTAATCACTCTCTGATTTTTCGTAATGCTCACGAACCAATCGCTACCAAATCGCCAGGAGAGACTCCTCTGAGCTTTTTCGTGGATGATTCCATGCCAATGTCTCAGAAGACTTGATGAGGACTGAGTTTCTCCTTCTTAGTCGTGTTCACGAACCGAGTGCTTCCAAATCACCAGCAGCAACTGTGAAGGGACGATAGAGGATGATTACCTGAAGCATGAATGACTACCACTAATCGCGACGTGATTTCTCCTCTTTCAGACTTTTCATGAGCCCATCCTTAACAGATCGCCAGAAACGAATCTGAAAGGCTTTTGGAGGATGCTCGAACGTGGACTTACTTACTAGCGGTCATCAGTCACAACTGTCTCCTCTTGAGTGATTGGCAGTAACCGATAGCTAGCCAATGATCGGGGGCTATCATGTTAAATGGCTTTGTCCGAGGACACCTTGAGCGATTTCTTAGAAGAAACTCCTGAGGAGCAATTGCTTTCTCATTTTTTAGTAATTTTTACAATCTCACCACATGACCAAACAAGCCTGCCACGGGCTGGCAGGAAGATTCCTTGAGAAAGTTGTCAGCCGCACACAAAACAATGATGAAGTTCTCCTTTTGAGAAGTGTTCACCAAACGATTTCTTCCGAGTCACCAGCAGAGAACGGAAAAGTTTGGTGGAAGCTGGAGACTTTACGCGAGCACTTGTCAATCCAGAGTTTCCCAGTCCGAGTCATTTTCACGAACCGATCTCCGCCTCACGAGGAGGCGAGAATGCAATGGGCTTTCTGGTGGATGATTGCATGAGAAAGTATCACGAGACTGAGGAGGAATGAATTGCTCATGACTAGCAATTTTGCACGACCCGCTAGTTCTCCAAATCGCCAGGAGAGAATCGGAAAGGATTTTGGAGGCTGATTCCCTATGGCGTTAGTTACCAGCCGTGATCAGCAATAACCTGCTCGTTTTTGGAAATGTTCACGAACCGGTGTCTGCCAAATGACATGGGGATACACCTAAGGAACATGCCGCGTGTCCTCAAGAGAAATTGACTAGAAACCCTGATGAGGAATTCCTTGTCATTCGTCGGTGTTTTCACAGCCCCATTTCTTCCAAGGAGCGAAGCTGAATGCACGATGATATCACGAGAAATGAGCGATTACCCCGGTCGGTAACTGATTTCTCATCCTTTGGACTTTCCATGAATCGATCACTGGCACTTCACTAGAAGTGAATCCAAAAGGCTTTTGCACGATGATTGCATATGGAGTCAATAACGACGAATGATCAGTAATACTTGTCTCAATTTTAATACTTCTCGCCAATTGATCTCTACCAAACGATCAGAAGTACACCTTAGGGCTTCGTCGGATGACACCATGAGAAACTTCTCAGCAGCCCTAATGCGAAATCACTTTCTCATTTTTTTAGGAATTTTCACGAACTGAGCTGTACCGGATGTCCCGAACATCCCTTGAGAAAGTTACCAGTCGCACATCTCAATGATAAAGTGCTCACTTTCAGAAACGTTCAGGCAATGATTTCTTCCAACTCCCCAGCCAAGAAGGGAAACGTTTGGTGGAAGATGATTGCTGGAGACTTGATGGCTAGGACTTGTCAATGATGAACTGGGTAATTTTAAGGAACCGAACGTTTCCAAATCCCCACGAGAGCATGCAGTTGGTTTTTGGTGGATGAGTCTATGCGAGAACTCGATCAGGAGACCTGAAGAGGAATGACTGTCACAGATGGAGTAATTTTCACGAAATGATCTGCACCGTAGGAGGCGAAATGAAGCCTAGGGGCTCTCACGAAGAGGCCGGCTCATAGTTATGCCTCGTACACCTCAATCGTGACTTTCTCATTCAAAGTACTTTTCTCGAACTGACCTCTTCTAATCACCAGCAGAGACTCGAAAGCCTTTTGACGACTCATTCCTGGGGTAAGTTGTCACTCGCACTTGTCAAAAATGAATGTCTCATGATGAGTAAGTCTCCAACCGATCTCGAACCGCTCTCTATCACCTGGTCAGGCGAGAATCCGAATGGCAATGAGAGGAAGAGTGCATGAGACATCAGTCGCTAGCACTCATGAGCAGTGACTGTCTCATTGTGAGTAATTGACACAAACTGTCTCTACCAAATGACCAGGAGTGTAGCGACAAGGTCTTTGGAGGATGGGTCCATGAGCTGCGAATTCCTACCACTGAGCAGTAATCACTCTCTGATTTTTCGTAATGCTCACGAACCAATCGCTACCAAATCGCCAGGAGAGACTCCTCTGAGCTTTTTCGTGGATGATTCCATGCCAATGTCTCAGAAGACTTGATGAGGACTGAGTTTCTCCTTCTTAGTCGTGTTCACGAACCGAGTGCTTCCAAATCACCAGCAGCAACTGTGAAGGGACGATAGAGGATGATTACCTGAAGCATGAATGACTACCACTAATCGCGACGTGATTTCTCCTCTTTCAGACTTTTCATGAGCCCATCCTTAACAGATCGCCAGAAACGAATCTGAAAGGCTTTTGGAGGATGCTCGAACGTGGACTTACTTACTAGCGGTCATCAGTCACAACTGTCTCCTCTTGAGTGATTGGCAGTAACCGATAGCTAGCCAATGATCGGGGGCTATCATGTTAAATGGCTTTGTCCGAGGACACCTTGAGCGATTTCTTAGAAGAAACTCCTGAGGAGCAATTGCTTTCTCATTTTTTAGTAATTTTTACAATCTCACCACATGACCAAACAAGCCTGCCACGGGCTGGCAGGAAGATTCCTTGAGAAAGTTGTCAGCCGCACACAAAACAATGATGAAGTTCTCCTTTTGAGAAGTGTTCACCAAACGATTTCTTCCGAGTCACCAGCAGAGAACGGAAAAGTTTGGTGGAAGCTGGAGACTTTACGCGAGCACTTGTCAATCCAGAGTTTCCCAGTCCGAGTCATTTTCACGAACCGATCTCCGCCTCACGAGGAGGCGAGAATGCAATGGGCTTTCTGGTGGATGATTGCATGAGAAAGTATCACGAGACTGAGGAGGAATGAATTGCTCATGACTAGCAATTTTGCACGACCCGCTAGTTCTCCAAATCGCCAGGAGAGAATCGGAAAGGATTTTGGAGGCTGATTCCCTATGGCGTTAGTTACCAGCCGTGATCAGCAATAACCTGCTCGTTTTTGGAAATGTTCACGAACCGGTGTCTGCCAAATGACATGGGGATACACCTAAGGAACATGCCGCGTGTCCTCAAGAGAAATTGACTAGAAACCCTGATGAGGAATTCCTTGTCATTCGTCGGTGTTTTCACAGCCCCATTTCTTCCAAGGAGCGAAGCTGAATGCACGATGATATCACGAGAAATGAGTGATTACCCCGGTCGGTAACTGATTTCTCATCCTTTGGACTTTCCATGAATCGATCACTGGCACTTCACTAGAAGTGAATCCAAAAGGCTTTTGCACGATGATTGCATATGGAGTCAATAACGACGAATGATCAGTAATACTTGTCTCAATTTTAATACTTCTCGCCAATTGATCTCTACCAAACGATCAGAAGTACACCTTAGGGCTTCGTCGGATGACACCATGAGAAACTTCTCAGCAGCCCTAATGCGAAATCACTTTCTCATTTTTTTAGGAATTTTCACGAACTGAGCTGTACCGGATGTCCCGAACATCCCTTGAGAAAGTTACCAGTCGCACATCTCAATGATAAAGTGCTCACTTTCAGAAACGTTCAGGCAATGATTTCTTCCAACTCCCCAGCCGAGAAGGGAAACGTTTGGTGGAAGATGATTGCTGGAGACTTGATGGCTAGGACTTGTCAATGATGAACTGGGTAATTTTAAGGAACCGAACGTTTCCAAATCCCCACGAGAGCATGCAGTTGGTTTTTGGTGGATGAGTCTATGCGAGAACTCGATCAGGAGACCTGAAGAGGAATGACTGTCACAGATGGAGTAATTTTCACGAAATGATCTGCACCGTAGGAGGCGAAATGAAGCCTAGGGGCTCTCACGAAGAGGCCGGCTCATAGTTATGCCTCGTACACCTCAATCGTGACTTTCTCATTCAAAGTACTTTTCTCGAACTGACCTCTTCTAATCACCAGCAGAGACTCGAAAGCCTTTTGACGACTCATTCCTGGGGTAAGTTGTCACTCGCACTTGTCAAAAATGAATGTCTCATGATGAGTAAGTCTCCAACCGATCTCGAACCGCTCTCTATCACCTGGTCAGGCGAGAATCCGAATGGCAATGAGAGGAAGAGTGCATGAGACATCAGTCGCTAGCACTCATGAGCAGTGACTGTCTCATTGTGAGTAATTGACACAAACTGTCTCTACCAAATGACCAGGAGTGTAGCGACAAGGTCTTTGGAGGATGGGTCCATGAGCTGCGAATTCCTACCACTGAGCAGTAATCACTCTCTGATTTTTCGTAATGCTCACGAACCAATCGCTACCAAATCGCCAGGAGAGACTCCTCTGAGCTTTTTCGTGGATGATTCCATGCCAATGTCTCAGAAGACTTGATGAGGACTGAGTTTCTCCTTCTTAGTCGTGTTCACGAACCGAGTGCTTCCAAATCACCAGCAGCAACTGTGAAGGGACGATAGAGGATGATTACCTGAAGCATGAATGACTACCACTAATCGCGACGTGATTTCTCCTCTTTCAGACTTTTCATGAGCCCATCCTTAACAGATCGCCAGAAACGAATCTGAAAGGCTTTTGGAGGATGCTCGAACGTGGACTTACTTACTAGCGGTCATCAGTCACAACTGTCTCCTCTTGAGTGATTGGCAGTAACCGATAGCTAGCCAATGATCGGGGGCTATCATGTTAAATGGCTTTGTCCGAGGACACCTTGAGCGATTTCTTAGAAGAAACTCCTGAGGAGCAATTGCTTTCTCATTTTTTAGTAATTTTTACAATCTCACCACATGACCAAACAAGCCTGCCACGGGCTGGCAGGAAGATTCCTTGAGAAAGTTGTCAGCCGCACACAAAACAATGATGAAGTTCTCCTTTTGAGAAGTGTTCACCAAACGATTTCTTCCGAGTCACCAGCAGAGAACGGAAAAGTTTGGTGGAAGCTGGAGACTTTACGCGAGCACTTGTCAATCCAGAGTTTCCCAGTCCGAGTCATTTTCACGAACCGATCTCCGCCTCACGAGGAGGCGAGAATGCAATGGGCTTTCTGGTGGATGATTGCATGAGAAAGTATCACGAGACTGAGGAGGAATGAATTGCTCATGACTAGCAATTTTGCACGACCCGCTAGTTCTCCAAATCGCCAGGAGAGAATCGGAAAGGATTTTGGAGGCTGATTCCCTATGGCGTTAGTTACCAGCCGTGATCAGCAATAACCTGCTCGTTTTTGGAAATGTTCACGAACCGGTGTCTGCCAAATGACATGGGGATACACCTAAGGAACATGCCGCGTGTCCTCAAGAGAAATTGACTAGAAACCCTGATGAGGAATTCCTTGTCATTCGTCGGTGTTTTCACAGCCCCATTTCTTCCAAGGAGCGAAGCTGAATGCACGATGATATCACGAGAAATGAGCGATTACCCCGGTCGGTAACTGATTTCTCATCCTTTGGACTTTCCATGAATCGATCACTGGCACTTCACTAGAAGTGAATCCAAAAGGCTTTTGCACGATGATTGCATATGGAGTCAATAACGACGAATGATCAGTAATACTTGTCTCAATTTTAATACTTCTCGCCAATTGATCTCTACCAAACGATCAGAAGTACACCTTAGGGCTTCGTCGGATGACACCATGAGAAACTTCTCAGCAGCCCTAATGCGAAATCACTTTCTCATTTTTTTAGGAATTTTCACGAACTGAGCTGTACCGGATGTCCCGAACATCCCTTGAGAAAGTTACCAGTCGCACATCTCAATGATAAAGTGCTCACTTTCAGAAACGTTCAGGCAATGATTTCTTCCAACTCCCCAGCCGAGAAGGGAAACGTTTGGTGGAAGATGATTGCTGGAGACTTGATGGCTAGGACTTGTCAATGATGAACTGGGTAATTTTAAGGAACCGAACGTTTCCAAATCCCCACGAGAGCATGCAGTTGGTTTTTGGTGGATGAGTCTATGCGAGAACTCGATCAGGAGACCTGAAGAGGAATGACTGTCACAGATGGAGTAATTTTCACGAAATGATCTGCACCGTAGGAGGCGAAATGAAGCCTAGGGGCTCTCACGAAGAGGCCGGCTCATAGTTATGCCTCGTACACCTCAATCGTGACTTTCTCATTCAAAGTACTTTTCTCGAACTGACCTCTTCTAATCACCAGCAGAGACTCGAAAGCCTTTTGACGACTCATTCCTGGGGTAAGTTGTCACTCGCACTTGTCAAAAATGAATGTCTCATGATGAGTAAGTCTCCAACCGATCTCGAACCGCTCTCTATCACCTGGTCAGGCGAGAATCCGAATGGCAATGAGAGGAAGAGTGCATGAGACATCAGTCGCTAGCACTCATGAGCAGTGACTGTCTCATTGTGAGTAATTGACACAAACTGTCTCTACCAAATGACCAGGAGTGTAGCGACAAGGTCTTTGGAGGATGGGTCCATGAGCTGCGAATTCCTACCACTGAGCAGTAATCACTCTCTGATTTTTCGTAATGCTCACGAACCAATCGCTACCAAATCGCCAGGAGAGACTCCTCTGAGCTTTTTCGTGGATGATTCCATGCCAATGTCTCAGAAGACTTGATGAGGACTGAGTTTCTCCTTCTTAGTCGTGTTCACGAACCGAGTGCTTCCAAATCACCAGCAGCAACTGTGAAGGGACGATAGAGGATGATTACCTGAAGCATGAATGACTACCACTAATCGCGACGTGATTTCTCCTCTTTCAGACTTTTCATGAGCCCATCCTTAACAGATCGCCAGAAACGAATCTGAAAGGCTTTTGGAGGATGCTCGAACGTGGACTTACTTACTAGCGGTCATCAGTCACAACTGTCTCCTCTTGAGTGATTGGCAGTAACCGATAGCTAGCCAATGATCGGGGGCTATCATGTTAAATGGCTTTGTCCGAGGACACCTTGAGCGATTTCTTAGAAGAAACTCCTGAGGAGCAATTGCTTTCTCATTTTTTAGTAATTTTTACAATCTCACCACATGACCAAACAAGCCTGCCACGGGCTGGCAGGAAGATTCCTTGAGAAAGTTGTCAGCCGCACACAAAACAATGATGAAGTTCTCCTTTTGAGAAGTGTTCACCAAACGATTTCTTCCGAGTCACCAGCAGAGAACGGAAAAGTTTGGTGGAAGCTGGAGACTTTACGCGAGCACTTGTCAATCCAGAGTTTCCCAGTCCGAGTCATTTTCACGAACCGATCTCCGCCTCACGAGGAGGCGAGAATGCAATGGGCTTTCTGGTGGATGATTGCATGAGAAAGTATCACGAGACTGAGGAGGAATGAATTGCTCATGACTAGCAATTTTGCACGACCCGCTAGTTCTCCAAATCGCCAGGAGAGAATCGGAAAGGATTTTGGAGGCTGATTCCCTATGGCGTTAGTTACCAGCCGTGATCAGCAATAACCTGCTCGTTTTTGGAAATGTTCACGAACCGGTGTCTGCCAAATGACATGGGGATACACCTAAGGAACATGCCGCGTGTCCTCAAGAGAAATTGACTAGAAACCCTGATGAGGAATTCCTTGTCATTCGTCGGTGTTTTCACAGCCCCATTTCTTCCAAGGAGCGAAGCTGAATGCACGATGATATCACGAGAAATGAGTGATTACCCCGGTCGGTAACTGATTTCTCATCCTTTGGACTTTCCATGAATCGATCACTGGCACTTCACTAGAAGTGAATCCAAAAGGCTTTTGCACGATGATTGCATATGGAGTCAATAACGACGAATGATCAGTAATACTTGTCTCAATTTTAATACTTCTCGCCAATTGATCTCTACCAAACGATCAGAAGTACACCTTAGGGCTTCGTCGGATGACACCATGAGAAACTTCTCAGCAGCCCTAATGCGAAATCACTTTCTCATTTTTTTAGGAATTTTCACGAACTGAGCTGTACCGGATGTCCCGAACATCCCTTGAGAAAGTTACCAGTCGCACATCTCAATGATAAAGTGCTCACTTTCAGAAACGTTCAGGCAATGATTTCTTCCAACTCCCCAGCCGAGAAGGGAAACGTTTGGTGGAAGATGATTGCTGGAGACTTGATGGCTAGGACTTGTCAATGATGAACTGGGTAATTTTAAGGAACCGAACGTTTCCAAATCCCCACGAGAGCATGCAGTTGGTTTTTGGTGGATGAGTCTATGCGAGAACTCGATCAGGAGACCTGAAGAGGAATGACTGTCACAGATGGAGTAATTTTCACGAAATGATCTGCACCGTAGGAGGCGAAATGAAGCCTAGGGGCTCTCACGAAGAGGCCGGCTCATAGTTATGCCTCGTACACCTCAATCGTGACTTTCTCATTCAAAGTACTTTTCTCGAACTGACCTCTTCTAATCACCAGCAGAGACTCGAAAGCCTTTTGACGACTCATTCCTGGGGTAAGTTGTCACTCGCACTTGTCAAAAATGAATGTCTCATGATGAGTAAGTCTCCAACCGATCTCGAACCGCTCTCTATCACCTGGTCAGGCGAGAATCCGAATGGCAATGAGAGGAAGAGTGCATGAGACATCAGTCGCTAGCACTCATGAGCAGTGACTGTCTCATTGTGAGTAATTGACACAAACTGTCTCTACCAAATGACCAGGAGTGTAGCGACAAGGTCTTTGGAGGATGGGTCCATGAGCTGCGAATTCCTACCACTGAGCAGTAATCACTCTCTGATTTTTCGTAATGCTCACGAACCAATCGCTACCAAATCGCCAGGAGAGACTCCTCTGAGCTTTTTCGTGGATGATTCCATGCCAATGTCTCAGAAGACTTGATGAGGACTGAGTTTCTCCTTCTTAGTCGTGTTCACGAACCGAGTGCTTCCAAATCACCAGCAGCAACTGTGAAGGGACGATAGAGGATGATTACCTGAAGCATGAATGACTACCACTAATCGCGACGTGATTTCTCCTCTTTCAGACTTTTCATGAGCCCATCCTTAACAGATCGCCAGAAACGAATCTGAAAGGCTTTTGGAGGATGCTCGAACGTGGACTTACTTACTAGCGGTCATCAGTCACAACTGTCTCCTCTTGAGTGATTGGCAGTAACCGATAGCTAGCCAATGATCGGGGGCTATCATGTTAAATGGCTTTGTCCGAGGACACCTTGAGCGATTTCTTAGAAGAAACTCCTGAGGAGCAATTGCTTTCTCATTTTTTAGTAATTTTTACAATCTCACCACATGACCAAACAAGCCTGCCACGGGCTGGCAGGAAGATTCCTTGAGAAAGTTGTCAGCCGCACACAAAACAATGATGAAGTTCTCCTTTTGAGAAGTGTTCACCAAACGATTTCTTCCGAGTCACCAGCAGAGAACGGAAAAGTTTGGTGGAAGCTGGAGACTTTACGCGAGCACTTGTCAATCCAGAGTTTCCCAGTCCGAGTCATTTTCACGAACCGATCTCCGCCTCACGAGGAGGCGAGAATGCAATGGGCTTTCTGGTGGATGATTGCATGAGAAAGTATCACGAGACTGAGGAGGAATGAATTGCTCATGACTAGCAATTTTGCACGACCCGCTAGTTCTCCAAATCGCCAGGAGAGAATCGGAAAGGATTTTGGAGGCTGATTCCCTATGGCGTTAGTTACCAGCCGTGATCAGCAATAACCTGCTCGTTTTTGGAAATGTTCACGAACCGGTGTCTGCCAAATGACATGGGGATACACCTAAGGAACATGCCGCGTGTCCTCAAGAGAAATTGACTAGAAACCCTGATGAGGAATTCCTTGTCATTCGTCGGTGTTTTCACAGCCCCATTTCTTCCAAGGAGCGAAGCTGAATGCACGATGATATCACGAGAAATGAGCGATTACCCCGGTCGGTAACTGATTTCTCATCCTTTGGACTTTCCATGAATCGATCACTGGCACTTCACTAGAAGTGAATCCAAAAGGCTTTTGCACGATGATTGCATATGGAGTCAATAACGACGAATGATCAGTAATACTTGTCTCAATTTTAATACTTCTCGCCAATTGATCTCTACCAAACGATCAGAAGTACACCTTAGGGCTTCGTCGGATGACACCATGAGAAACTTCTCAGCAGCCCTAATGCGAAATCACTTTCTCATTTTTTTAGGAATTTTCACGAACTGAGCTGTACCGGATGTCCCGAACATCCCTTGAGAAAGTTACCAGTCGCACATCTCAATGATAAAGTGCTCACTTTCAGAAACGTTCAGGCAATGATTTCTTCCAACTCCCCAGCCGAGAAGGGAAACGTTTGGTGGAAGATGATTGCTGGAGACTTGATGGCTAGGACTTGTCAATGATGAACTGGGTAATTTTAAGGAACCGAACGTTTCCAAATCCCCACGAGAGCATGCAGTTGGTTTTTGGTGGATGAGTCTATGCGAGAACTCGATCAGGAGACCTGAAGAGGAATGACTGTCACAGATGGAGTAATTTTCACGAAATGATCTGCACCGTAGGAGGCGAAATGAAGCCTAGGGGCTCTCACGAAGAGGCCGGCTCATAGTTATGCCTCGTACACCTCAATCGTGACTTTCTCATTCAAAGTACTTTTCTCGAACTGACCTCTTCTAATCACCAGCAGAGACTCGAAAGCCTTTTGACGACTCATTCCTGGGGTAAGTTGTCACTCGCACTTGTCAAAAATGAATGTCTCATGATGAGTAAGTCTCCAACCGATCTCGAACCGCTCTCTATCACCTGGTCAGGCGAGAATCCGAATGGCAATGAGAGGAAGAGTGCATGAGACATCAGTCGCTAGCACTCATGAGCAGTGACTGTCTCATTGTGAGTAATTGACACAAACTGTCTCTACCAAATGACCAGGAGTGTAGCGACAAGGTCTTTGGAGGATGGGTCCATGAGCTGCGAATTCCTACCACTGAGCAGTAATCACTCTCTGATTTTTCGTAATGCTCACGAACCAATCGCTACCAAATCGCCAGGAGAGACTCCTCTGAGCTTTTTCGTGGATGATTCCATGCCAATGTCTCAGAAGACTTGATGAGGACTGAGTTTCTCCTTCTTAGTCGTGTTCACGAACCGAGTGCTTCCAAATCACCAGCAGCAACTGTGAAGGGACGATAGAGGATGATTACCTGAAGCATGAATGACTACCACTAATCGCGACGTGATTTCTCCTCTTTCAGACTTTTCATGAGCCCATCCTTAACAGATCGCCAGAAACGAATCTGAAAGGCTTTTGGAGGATGCTCGAACGTGGACTTACTTACTAGCGGTCATCAGTCACAACTGTCTCCTCTTGAGTGATTGGCAGTAACCGATAGCTAGCCAATGATCGGGGGCTATCATGTTAAATGGCTTTGTCCGAGGACACCTTGAGCGATTTCTTAGAAGAAACTCCTGAGGAGCAATTGCTTTCTCATTTTTTAGTAATTTTTACAATCTCACCACATGACCAAACAAGCCTGCCACGGGCTGGCAGGAAGATTCCTTGAGAAAGTTGTCAGCCGCACACAAAACAATGATGAAGTTCTCCTTTTGAGAAGTGTTCACCAAACGATTTCTTCCGAGTCACCAGCAGAGAACGGAAAAGTTTGGTGGAAGCTGGAGACTTTACGCGAGCACTTGTCAATCCAGAGTTTCCCAGTCCGAGTCATTTTCACGAACCGATCTCCGCCTCACGAGGAGGCGAGAATGCAATGGGCTTTCTGGTGGATGATTGCATGAGAAAGTATCACGAGACTGAGGAGGAATGAATTGCTCATGACTAGCAATTTTGCACGACCCGCTAGTTCTCCAAATCGCCAGGAGAGAATCGGAAAGGATTTTGGAGGCTGATTCCCTATGGCGTTAGTTACCAGCCGTGATCAGCAATAACCTGCTCGTTTTTGGAAATGTTCACGAACCGGTGTCTGCCAAATGACATGGGGATACACCTAAGGAACATGCCGCGTGTCCTCAAGAGAAATTGACTAGAAACCCTGATGAGGAATTCCTTGTCATTCGTCGGTGTTTTCACAGCCCCATTTCTTCCAAGGAGCGAAGCTGAATGCACGATGATATCACGAGAAATGAGCGATTACCCCGGTCGGTAACTGATTTCTCATCCTTTGGACTTTCCATGAATCGATCACTGGCACTTCACTAGAAGTGAATCCAAAAGGCTTTTGCACGATGATTGCATATGGAGTCAATAACGACGAATGATCAGTAATACTTGTCTCAATTTTAATACTTCTCGCCAATTGATCTCTACCAAACGATCAGAAGTACACCTTAGGGCTTCGTCGGATGACACCATGAGAAACTTCTCAGCAGCCCTAATGCGAAATCACTTTCTCATTTTTTTAGGAATTTTCACGAACTGAGCTGTACCGGATGTCCCGAACATCCCTTGAGAAAGTTACCAGTCGCACATCTCAATGATAAAGTGCTCACTTTCAGAAACGTTCAGGCAATGATTTCTTCCAACTCCCCAGCCGAGAAGGGAAACGTTTGGTGGAAGATGATTGCTGGAGACTTGATGGCTAGGACTTGTCAATGATGAACTGGGTAATTTTAAGGAACCGAACGTTTCCAAATCCCCACGAGAGCATGCAGTTGGTTTTTGGTGGATGAGTCTATGCGAGAACTCGATCAGGAGACCTGAAGAGGAATGACTGTCACAGATGGAGTAATTTTCACGAAATGATCTGCACCGTAGGAGGCGAAATGAAGCCTAGGGGCTCTCACGAAGAGGCCGGCTCATAGTTATGCCTCGTACACCTCAATCGTGACTTTCTCATTCAAAGTACTTTTCTCGAACTGACCTCTTCTAATCACCAGCAGAGACTCGAAAGCCTTTTGACGACTCATTCCTGGGGTAAGTTGTCACTCGCACTTGTCAAAAATGAATGTCTCATGATGAGTAAGTCTCCAACCGATCTCGAACCGCTCTCTATCACCTGGTCAGGCGAGAATCCGAATGGCAATGAGAGGACGAGTGCATGAGACATCAGTCGCTAGCACTCATGAGCAGTGACTGTCTCATTGTGAGTAATTGACACAAACTGTCTCTACCAAATGACCAGGAGTGTAGCGACAAGGTCTTTGGAGGATGGGTCCATGAGCTGCGAATTCCTACCACTGAGCAGTAATCACTCTCTGATTTTTCGTAATGCTCACGAACCAATCGCTACCAAATCGCCAGGAGAGACTCCTCTGAGCTTTTTCGTGGATGATTCCATGCCAATGTCTCAGAAGACTTGATGAGGACTGAGTTTCTCCTTCTTAGTCGTGTTCACGAACCGAGTGCTTCCAAATCACCAGCAGCAACTGTGAAGGGACGATAGAGGATGATTACCTGAAGCATGAATGACTACCACTAATCGCGACGTGATTTCTCCTCTTTCAGACTTTTCATGAGCCCATCCTTAACAGATCGCCAGAAACGAATCTGAAAGGCTTTTGGAGGATGCTCGAACGTGGACTTACTTACTAGCGGTCATCAGTCACAACTGTCTCCTCTTGAGTGATTGGCAGTAACCGATAGCTAGCCAATGATCGGGGGCTATCATGTTAAATGGCTTTGTCCGAGGACACCTTGAGCGATTTCTTAGAAGAAACTCCTGAGGAGCAATTGCTTTCTCATTTTTTAGTAATTTTTACAATCTCACCACATGACCAAACAAGCCTGCCACGGGCTGGCAGGAAGATTCCTTGAGAAAGTTGTCAGCCGCACACAAAACAATGATGAAGTTCTCCTTTTGAGAAGTGTTCACCAAACGATTTCTTCCGAGTCACCAGCAGAGAACGGAAAAGTTTGGTGGAAGCTGGAGACTTTACGCGAGCACTTGTCAATCCAGAGTTTCCCAGTCCGAGTCATTTTCACGAACCGATCTCCGCCTCACGAGGAGGCGAGAATGCAATGGGCTTTCTGGTGGATGATTGCATGAGAAAGTATCACGAGACTGAGGAGGAATGAATTGCTCATGACTAGCAATTTTGCACGACCCGCTAGTTCTCCAAATCGCCAGGAGAGAATCGGAAAGGATTTTGGAGGCTGATTCCCTATGGCGTTAGTTACCAGCCGTGATCAGCAATAACCTGCTCGTTTTTGGAAATGTTCACGAACCGGTGTCTGCCAAATGACATGGGGATACACCTAAGGAACATGCCGCGTGTCCTCAAGAGAAATTGACTAGAAACCCTGATGAGGAATTCCTTGTCATTCGTCGGTGTTTTCACAGCCCCATTTCTTGCAAGGAGCGAAGCTGAATGCACGATGATATCACGAGAAATGAGCGATTACCCCGGTCGGTAACTGATTTCTCATCCTTTGGACTTTCCATGAATCGATCACTGGCACTTCACTAGAAGTGAATCCAAAAGGCTTTTGCACGATGATTGCATATGGAGTCAATAACGACGAATGATCAGTAATACTTGTCTCAATTTTAATACTTCTCGCCAATTGATCTCTACCAAACGATCAGAAGTACACCTTAGGGCTTCGTCGGATGACACCATGAGAAACTTCTCAGCAGCCCTAATGCGAAATCACTTTCTCATTTTTTTAGGAATTTTCACGAACTGAGCTGTACCGGATGTCCCGAACATCCCTTGAGAAAGTTACCAGTCGCACATCTCAATGATAAAGTGCTCACTTTCAGAAACGTTCAGGCAATGATTTCTTCCAACTCCCCAGCCGAGAAGGGAAACGTTTGGTGGAAGATGATTGCTGGAGACTTGATGGCTAGGACTTGTCAATGATGAACTGGGTAATTTTAAGGAACCGAACGTTTCCAAATCCCCACGAGAGCATGCAGTTGGTTTTTGGTGGATGAGTCTATGCGAGAACTCGATCAGGAGACCTGAAGAGGAATGACTGTCACAGATGGAGTAATTTTCACGAAATGATCTGCACCGTAGGAGGCGAAATGAAGCCTAGGGGCTCTCACGAAGAGGCCGGCTCATAGTTATGCCTCGTACACCTCAATCGTGACTTTCTCATTCAAAGTACTTTTCTCGAACTGACCTCTTCTAATCACCAGCAGAGACTCGAAAGCCTTTTGACGACTCATTCCTGGGGTAAGTTGTCACTCGCACTTGTCAAAAATGAATGTCTCATGATGAGTAAGTCTCCAACCGATCTCGAACCGCTCTCTATCACCTGGTCAGGCGAGAATCCGAATGGCAATGAGAGGAAGAGTGCATGAGACATCAGTCGCTAGCACTCATGAGCAGTGACTGTCTCATTGTGAGTAATTGACACAAACTGTCTCTACCAAATGACCAGGAGTGTAGCGACAAGGTCTTTGGAGGATGGGTCCATGAGCTGCGAATTCCTACCACTGAGCAGTAATCACTCTCTGATTTTTCGTAATGCTCACGAACCAATCGCTACCAAATCGCCAGGAGAGACTCCTCTGAGCTTTTTCGTGGATGATTCCATGCCAATGTCTCAGAAGACTTGATGAGGACTGAGTTTCTCCTTCTTAGTCGTGTTCACGAACCGAGTGCTTCCAAATCACCAGCAGCAACTGTGAAGGGACGATAGAGGATGATTACCTGAAGCATGAATGACTACCACTAATCGCGACGTGATTTCTCCTCTTTCAGACTTTTCATGAGCCCATCCTTAACAGATCGCCAGAAACGAATCTGAAAGGCTTTTGGAGGATGCTCGAACGTGGACTTACTTACTAGCGGTCATCAGTCACAACTGTCTCCTCTTGAGTGATTGGCAGTAACCGATAGCTAGCCAATGATCGGGGGCTATCATGTTAAATGGCTTTGTCCGAGGACACCTTGAGCGATTTCTTAGAAGAAACTCCTGAGGAGCAATTGCTTTCTCATTTTTTAGTAATTTTTACAATCTCACCACATGACCAAACAAGCCTGCCACGGGCTGGCAGGAAGATTCCTTGAGAAAGTTGTCAGCCGCACACAAAACAATGATGAAGTTCTCCTTTTGAGAAGTGTTCACCAAACGATTTCTTCCGAGTCACCAGCAGAGAACGGAAAAGTTTGGTGGAAGCTGGAGACTTTACGCGAGCACTTGTCAATCCAGAGTTTCCCAGTCCGAGTCATTTTCACGAACCGATCTCCGCCTCACGAGGAGGCGAGAATGCAATGGGCTTTTTTAGTGGATGATTGCATGAGAAAGTATCACGAGACTGAGGAGGAATGAATTGCTCATGACTAGCAATTTTGCACGACCCGCTAGTTCTCCAAATCGCCAGGAGAGAATCGGAAAGGATTTTGGAGGCTGATTCCCTATGGCGTTAGTTACCAGCCGTGATCAGCAATAACCTGCTCGTTTTTGGAAATGTTCACGAACCGGTGTCTGCCAAATGACATGGGGATACACCTAAGGAACATGCCGCGTGTCCTCAAGAGAAATTGACTAGAAACCCTGATGAGGAATTCCTTGTCATTCGTCGGTGTTTTCACAGCCCCATTTCTTGCAAGGAGCGAAGCTGAATGCACGATGATATCACGAGAAATGAGCGATTACCCCGGTCGGTAACTGATTTCTCATCCTTTGGACTTTCCATGAATCGATCACTGGCACTTCACTAGAAGTGAATCCAAAAGGCTTTTGCACGATGATTGCATATGGAGTCAATAACGACGAATGATCAGTAATACTTGTCTCAATTTTAATACTTCTCGCCAATTGATCTCTACCAAACGATCAGAAGTACACCTTAGGGCTTCGTCGGATGACACCATGAGAAACTTCTCAGCAGCCCTAATGCGAAATCACTTTCTCATTTTTTTAGGAATTTTCACGAACTGAGCTGTACCGGATGTCCCGAACATCCCTTGAGAAAGTTACCAGTCGCACATCTCAATGATAAAGTGCTCACTTTCAGAAACGTTCAGGCAATGATTTCTTCCAACTCCCCAGCCAAGAAGGGAAACGTTTGGTGGAAGATGATTGCTGGAGACTTGATGGCTAGGACTTGTCAATGATGAACTGGGTAATTTTAAGGAACCGAACGTTTCCAAATCCCCACGAGAGCATGCAGTTGGTTTTTGGTGGATGAGTCTATGCGAGAACTCGATCAGGAGACCTGAAGAGGAATGACTGTCACAGATGGAGTAATTTTCACGAAATGATCTGCACCGTAGGAGGCGAAATGAAGCCTAGGGGCTCTCACGAAGAGGCCGGCTCATAGTTATGCCTCGTACACCTCAATCGTGACTTTCTCATTCAAAGTACTTTTCTCGAACTGACCTCTTCTAATCACCAGCAGAGACTCGAAAGCCTTTTGACGACTCATTCCTGGGGTAAGTTGTCACTCGCACTTGTCAAAAATGAATGTCTCATGATGAGTAAGTCTCCAACCGATCTCGAACCGCTCTCTATCACCTGGTCAGGCGAGAATCCGAATGGCAATGAGAGGAAGAGTGCATGAGACATCAGTCGCTAGCACTCATGAGCAGTGACTGTCTCATTGTGAGTAATTGACACAAACTGTCTCTACCAAATGACCAGGAGTGTAGCGACAAGGTCTTTGGAGGATGGGTCCATGAGCTGCGAATTCCTACCACTGAGCAGTAATCACTCTCTGATTTTTCGTAATGCTCACGAACCAATCGCTACCAAATCGCCAGGAGAGACTCCTCTGAGCTTTTTCGTGGATGATTCCATGCCAATGTCTCAGAAGACTTGATGAGGACTGAGTTTCTCCTTCTTAGTCGTGTTCACGAACCGAGTGCTTCCAAATCACCAGCAGCAACTGTGAAGGGACGATAGAGGATGATTACCTGAAGCATGAATGACTACCACTAATCGCGACGTGATTTCTCCTCTTTCAGACTTTTCATGAGCCCATCCTTAACAGATCGCCAGAAACGAATCTGAAAGGCTTTTGGAGGATGCTCGAACGTGGACTTACTTACTAGCGGTCATCAGTCACAACTGTCTCCTCTTGAGTGATTGGCAGTAACCGATAGCTAGCCAATGATCGGGGGCTATCATGTTAAATGGCTTTGTCCGAGGACACCTTGAGCGATTTCTTAGAAGAAACTCCTGAGGAGCAATTGCTTTCTCATTTTTTAGTAATTTTTACAATCTCACCACATGACCAAACAAGCCTGCCACGGGCTGGCAGGAAGATTCCTTGAGAAAGTTGTCAGCCGCACACAAAACAATGATGAAGTTCTCCTTTTGAGAAGTGTTCACCAAACGATTTCTTCCGAGTCACCAGCAGAGAACGGAAAAGTTTGGTGGAAGCTGGAGACTTTACGCGAGCACTTGTCAATCCAGAGTTTCCCAGTCCGAGTCATTTTCACGAACCGATCTCCGCCTCACGAGGAGGCGAGAATGCAATGGGCTTTTTTAGTGGATGATTGCATGAGAAAGTATCACGAGACTGAGGAGGAATGAATTGCTCATGACTAGCAATTTTGCACGACCCGCTAGTTCTCCAAATCGCCAGGAGAGAATCGGAAAGGATTTTGGAGGCTGATTCCCTATGGCGTTAGTTACCAGCCGTGATCAGCAATAACCTGCTCGTTTTTGGAAATGTTCACGAACCGGTGTCTGCCAAATGACATGGGGATACACCTAAGGAACATGCCGCGTGTCCTCAAGAGAAATTGACTAGAAACCCTGATGAGGAATTCCTTGTCATTCGTCGGTGTTTTCACAGCCCCATTTCTTCCAAGGAGCGAAGCTGAATGCACGATGATATCACGAGAAATGAGCGATTACCCCGGTCGGTAACTGATTTCTCATCCTTTGGACTTTCCATGAATCGATCACTGGCACTTCACTAGAAGTGAATCCAAAAGGCTTTTGCACGATGATTGCATATGGAGTCAATTACGACGAATGATCAGTAATACTTGTCTCAATTTTAATACTTCTCGCCAATTGATCTCTACCAAAGGATCAGAAGTACACCTTAGGGCTTCGTCGGATGACACCATGAGAAACTTCTCAGCAGCCCTAATGCGAAATCACTTTCTCATTTTTTTAGGAATTTTCACGAACTGAGCTGTACCGGATGTCCCGAACATCCCTTGAGAAAGTTACCAGTCGCACATCTCAATGATAAAGTGCTCACTTTCAGAAACGTTCAGGCAATGATTTCTTCCAACTCCCCAGCCGAGAAGGGAAACGTTTGGTGGAAGATGATTGCTGGAGACTTGATGGCTAGGACTTGTCAATGATGAACTGGGTAATTTTAAGGAACCGAACGCTTCCAAATCCCCACGAGAGCATGCAGTTGGTTTTTGGTGGATGAGTCTATGCGAGAACTCGATCAGGAGACCTGAAGAGGAATGACTGTCACAGATGGAGTAATTTTCACGAAATGATCTGCACCGTAGGAGGCGAAATGAAGCCTAGGGGCTCTCACGAAGAGGCCGGCTCATAGTTATGCCTCGTACACCTCAATCGTGACTTTCTCATTCAAAGTACTTTTCTCGAACTGACCTCTTCTAATCACCAGCAGAGACTCGAAAGCCTTTTGACGACTCATTCCTGGGGTAAGTTGTCACTCGCACTTGTCAAAAATGAATGTCTCATGATGAGTAAGTCTCCAACCGATCTCGAACCGCTCTCTATCACCTGGTCAGGCGAGAATCCGAATGGCAATGAGAGGAAGAGTGCATGAGACATCAGTCGCTAGCACTCATGAGCAGTGACTGTCTCATTGTGAGTAATTGACACAAACTGTCTCTACCAAATGACCAGGAGTGTAGCGACAAGGTCTTTGGAGGATGGGTCCATGAGCTGCGAATTCCTACCACTGAGCAGTAATCACTCTCTGATTTTTCGTAATGCTCACGAACCAATCGCTACCAAATCGCCAGGAGAGACTCCTCTGAGCTTTTTCGTGGATGATTCCATGCCAATGTCTCAGAAGACTTGATGAGGACTGAGTTTCTCCTTCTTAGTCGTGTTCACGAACCGAGTGCTTCCAAATCACCAGCAGCAACTGTGAAGGGACGATAGAGGATGATTACCTGAAGCATGAATGACTACCACTAATCGCGACGTGATTTCTCCTCTTTCAGACTTTTCATGAGCCCATCCTTAACAGATCGCCAGAAACGAATCTGAAAGGCTTTTGGAGGATGCTCGAACGTGGACTTACTTACTAGCGGTCATCAGTCACAACTGTCTCCTCTTGAGTGATTGGCAGTAACCGATAGCTAGCCAATGATCGGGGGCTATCATGTTAAATGGCTTTGTCCGAGGACACCTTGAGCGATTTCTTAGAAGAAACTCCTGAGGAGCAATTGCTTTCTCATTTTTTAGTAATTTTTACAATCTCACCACATGACCAAACAAGCCTGCCACGGGCTGGCAGGAAGATTCCTTGAGAAAGTTGTCAGCCGCACACAAAACAATGATGAAGTTCTCCTTTTGAGAAGTGTTCACCAAACGATTTCTTCCGAGTCACCAGCAGAGAACGGAAAAGTTTGGTGGAAGCTGGAGACTTTACGCGAGCACTTGTCAATCCAGAGTTTCCCAGTCCGAGTCATTTTCACGAACCGATCTCCGCCTCACGAGGAGGCGAGAATGCAATGGGCTTTCTGGTGGATGATTGCATGAGAAAGTATCACGAGACTGAGGAGGAATGAATTGCTCATGACTAGCAATTTTGCACGACCCGCTAGTTCTCCAAATCGCCAGGAGAGAATCGGAAAGGATTTTGGAGGCTGATTCCCTATGGCGTTAGTTACCAGCCGTGATCAGCAATAACCTGCTCGTTTTTGGAAATGTTCACGAACCGGTGTCTGCCAAATGACATGGGGATACACCTAAGGAACATGCCGCGTGTCCTCAAGAGAAATTGACTAGAAACCCTGATGAGGAATTCCTTGTCATTCGTCGGTGTTTTCACAGCCCCATTTCTTCCAAGGAGCGAAGCTGAATGCACGATGATATCACGAGAAATGAGCGATTACCCCGGTCGGTAACTGATTTCTCATCCTTTGGACTTTCCATGAATCGATCACTGGCACTTCACTAGAAGTGAATCCAAAAGGCTTTTGCACGATGATTGCATATGGAGTCAATAACGACGAATGATCAGTAATACTTGTCTCAATTTTAATACTTCTCGCCAATTGATCTCTACCAAACGATCAGAAGTACACCTTAGGGCTTCGTCGGATGACACCATGAGAAACTTCTCAGCAGCCCTAATGCGAAATCACTTTCTCATTTTTTTAGGAATTTTCACGAACTGAGCTGTACCGGATGTCCCGAACATCCCTTGAGAAAGTTACCAGTCGCACATCTCAATGATAAAGTGCTCACTTTCAGAAACGTTCAGGCAATGATTTCTTCCAACTCCCCAGCCGAGAAGGGAAACGTTTGGTGGAAGATGATTGCTGGAGACTTGATGGCTAGGACTTGTCAATGATGAACTGGGTAATTTTAAGGAACCGAACGTTTCCAAATCCCCACGAGAGCATGCAGTTGGTTTTTGGTGGATGAGTCTATGCGAGAACTCGATCAGGAGACCTGAAGAGGAATGACTGTCACAGATGGAGTAATTTTCACGAAATGATCTGCACCGTAGGAGGCGAAATGAAGCCTAGGGGCTCTCACGAAGAGGCCGGCTCATAGTTATGCCTCGTACACCTCAATCGTGACTTTCTCATTCAAAGTACTTTTCTCGAACTGACCTCTTCTAATCACCAGCAGAGACTCGAAAGCCTTTTGACGACTCATTCCTGGGGTAAGTTGTCACTCGCACTTGTCAAAAATGAATGTCTCATGATGAGTAAGTCTCCAACCGATCTCGAACCGCTCTCTATCACCTGGTCAGGCGAGAATCCGAATGGCAATGAGAGGAAGAGTGCATGAGACATCAGTCGCTAGCACTCATGAGCAGTGACTGTCTCATTGTGAGTAATTGACACAAACTGTCTCTACCAAATGACCAGGAGTGTAGCGACAAGGTCTTTGGAGGATGGGTCCATGAGCTGCGAATTCCTACCACTGAGCAGTAATCACTCTCTGATTTTTCGTAATGCTCACGAACCAATCGCTACCAAATCGCCAGGAGAGACTCCTCTGAGCTTTTTCGTGGATGATTCCATGCCAATGTCTCAGAAGACTTGATGAGGACTGAGTTTCTCCTTCTTAGTCGTGTTCACGAACCGAGTGCTTCCAAATCACCAGCAGCAACTGTGAAGGGACGATAGAGGATGATTACCTGAAGCATGAATGACTACCACTAATCGCGACGTGATTTCTCCTCTTTCAGACTTTTCATGAGCCCATCCTTAACAGATCGCCAGAAACGAATCTGAAAGGCTTTTGGAGGATGCTCGAACGTGGACTTACTTACTAGCGGTCATCAGTCACAACTGTCTCCTCTTGAGTGATTGGCAGTAACCGATAGCTAGCCAATGATCGGGGGCTATCATGTTAAATGGCTTTGTCCGAGGACACCTTGAGCGATTTCTTAGAAGAAACTCCTGAGGAGCAATTGCTTTCTCATTTTTTAGTAATTTTTACAATCTCACCACATGACCAAACAAGCCTGCCACGGGCTGGCAGGAAGATTCCTTGAGAAAGTTGTCAGCCGCACACAAAACAATGATGAAGTTCTCCTTTTGAGAAGTGTTCACCAAACGATTTCTTCCGAGTCACCAGCAGAGAACGGAAAAGTTTGGTGGAAGCTGGAGACTTTACGCGAGCACTTGTCAATCCAGAGTTTCCCAGTCCGAGTCATTTTCACGAACCGATCTCCGCCTCACGAGGAGGCGAGAATGCAATGGGCTTTCTGGTGGATGATTGCATGAGAAAGTATCACGAGACTGAGGAGGAATGAATTGCTCATGACTAGCAATTTTGCACGACCCGCTAGTTCTCCAAATCGCCAGGAGAGAATCGGAAAGGATTTTGGAGGCTGATTCCCTATGGCGTTAGTTACCAGCCGTGATCAGCAATAACCTGCTCGTTTTTGGAAATGTTCACGAACCGGTGTCTGCCAAATGACATGGGGATACACCTAAGGAACATGCCGCGTGTCCTCAAGAGAAATTGACTAGAAACCCTGATGAGGAATTCCTTGTCATTCGTCGGTGTTTTCACAGCCCCATTTCTTCCAAGGAGCGAAGCTGAATGCACGATGATATCACGAGAAATGAGCGATTACCCCGGTCGGTAACTGATTTCTCATCCTTTGGACTTTCCATGAATCGATCACTGGCACTTCACTAGAAGTGAATCCAAAAGGCTTTTGCACGATGATTGCATATGGAGTCAATAACGACGAATGATCAGTAATACTTGTCTCAATTTTAATACTTCTCGCCAATTGATCTCTACCAAACGATCAGAAGTACACCTTAGGGCTTCGTCGGATGACACCATGAGAAACTTCTCAGCAGCCCTAATGCGAAATCACTTTCTCATTTTTTTAGGAATTTTCACGAACTGAGCTGTACCGGATGTCCCGAACATCCCTTGAGAAAGTTACCAGTCGCACATCTCAATGATAAAGTGCTCACTTTCAGAAACGTTCAGGCAATGATTTCTTCCAACTCCCCAGCCGAGAAGGGAAACGTTTGGTGGAAGATGATTGCTGGAGACTTGATGGCTAGGACTTGTCAATGATGAACTGGGTAATTTTAAGGAACCGAACGTTTCCAAATCCCCACGAGAGCATGCAGTTGGTTTTTGGTGGATGAGTCTATGCGAGAACTCGATCAGGAGACCTGAAGAGGAATGACTGTCACAGATGGAGTAATTTTCACGAAATGATCTGCACCGTAGGAGGCGAAATGAAGCCTAGGGGCTCTCACGAAGAGGCCGGCTCATAGTTATGCCTCGTACACCTCAATCGTGACTTTCTCATTCAAAGTACTTTTCTCGAACTGACCTCTTCTAATCACCAGCAGAGACTCGAAAGCCTTTTGACGACTCATTCCTGGGGTAAGTTGTCACTCGCACTTGTCAAAAATGAATGTCTCATGATGAGTAAGTCTCCAACCGATCTCGAACCGCTCTCTATCACCTGGTCAGGCGAGAATCCGAATGGCAATGAGAGGACGAGTGCATGAGACATCAGTCGCTAGCACTCATGAGCAGTGACTGTCTCATTGTGAGTAATTGACACAAACTGTCTCTACCAAATGACCAGGAGTGTAGCGACAAGGTCTTTGGAGGATGGGTCCATGAGCTGCGAATTCCTACCACTGAGCAGTAATCACTCTCTGATTTTTCGTAATGCTCACGAACCAATCGCTACCAAATCGCCAGGAGAGACTCCTCTGAGCTTTTTCGTGGATGATTCCATGCCAATGTCTCAGAAGACTTGATGAGGACTGAGTTTCTCCTTCTTAGTCGTGTTCACGAACCGAGTGCTTCCAAATCACCAGCAGCAACTGTGAAGGGACGATAGAGGATGATTACCTGAAGCATGAATGACTACCACTAATCGCGACGTGATTTCTCCTCTTTCAGACTTTTCATGAGCCCATCCTTAACAGATCGCCAGAAACGAATCTGAAAGGCTTTTGGAGGATGCTCGAACGTGGACTTACTTACTAGCGGTCATCAGTCACAACTGTCTCCTCTTGAGTGATTGGCAGTAACCGATAGCTAGCCAATGATCGGGGGCTATCATGTTAAATGGCTTTGTCCGAGGACACCTTGAGCGATTTCTTAGAAGAAACTCCTGAGGAGCAATTGCTTTCTCATTTTTTAGTAATTTTTACAATCTCACCACATGACCAAACAAGCCTGCCACGGGCTGGCAGGAAGATTCCTTGAGAAAGTTGTCAGCCGCACACAAAACAATGATGAAGTTCTCCTTTTGAGAAGTGTTCACCAAACGATTTCTTCTGAGTCACCAGCAGAGAACGGAAAAGTTTGGTGGAAGCTGGAGACTTTACGCGAGCACTTGTCAATCCAGAGTTTCCCAGTCCGAGTCATTTTCACGAACCGATCTCCGCCTCACGAGGAGGCGAGAATGCAATGGGCTTTTTTAGTGGATGATTGCATGAGAAAGTATCACGAGACTGAGGAGGAATGAATTGCTCATGACTAGCAATTTTGCACGACCCGCTAGTTCTCCAAATCGCCAGGAGAGAATCGGAAAGGATTTTGGAGGCTGATTCCCTATGGCGTTAGTTACCAGCCGTGATCAGCAATAACCTGCTCGTTTTTGGAAATGTTCACGAACCGGTGTCTGCCAAATGACATGGGGATACACCTAAGGAACATGCCGCGTGTCCTCAAGAGAAATTGACTAGAAACCCTGATGAGGAATTCCTTGTCATTCGTCGGTGTTTTCACAGCCCCATTTCTTCCAAGGAGCGAAGCTGAATGCACGATGATATCACGAGAAATGAGCGATTACCCCGGTCGGTAACTGATTTCTCATCCTTTGGACTTTCCATGAATCGATCACTGGCACTTCACTAGAAGTGAATCCAAAAGGCTTTTGCACGATGATTGCATATGGAGTCAATAACGACGAATGATCAGTAATACTTGTCTCAATTTTAATACTTCTCGCCAATTGATCTCTACCAAACGATCAGAAGTACACCTTAGGGCTTCGTCGGATGACACCATGAGAAACTTCTCAGCAGCCCTAATGCGAAATCACTTTCTCATTTTTTTAGGAATTTTCACGAACTGAGCTGTACCGGATGTCCCGAACATCCCTTGAGAAAGTTACCAGTCGCACATCTCAATGATAAAGTGCTCACTTTCAGAAACGTTCAGGCAATGATTTCTTCCAACTCCCCAGCCGAGAAGGGAAACGTTTGGTGGAAGATGATTGCTGGAGACTTGATGGCTAGGACTTGTCAATGATGAACTGGGTAATTTTAAGGAACCGAACGTTTCCAAATCCCCACGAGAGCATGCAGTTGGTTTTTGGTGGATGAGTCTATGCGAGAACTCGATCAGGAGACCTGAAGAGGAATGACTGTCACAGATGGAGTAATTTTCACGAAATGATCTGCACCGTAGGAGGCGAAATGAAGCCTAGGGGCTCTCACGAAGAGGCCGGCTCATAGTTATGCCTCGTACACCTCAATCGTGACTTTCTCATTCAAAGTACTTTTCTCGAACTGACCTCTTCTAATCACCAGCAGAGACTCGAAAGCCTTTTGACGACTCATTCCTGGGGTAAGTTGTCACTCGCACTTGTCAAAAATGAATGTCTCATGATGAGTAAGTCTCCAACCGATCTCGAACCGCTCTCTATCACCTGGTCAGGCGAGAATCCGAATGGCAATGAGAGGACGAGTGCATGAGACATCAGTCGCTAGCACTCATGAGCAGTGACTGTCTCATTGTGAGTAATTGACACAAACTGTCTCTACCAAATGACCAGGAGTGTAGCGACAAGGTCTTTGGAGGATGGGTCCATGAGCTGCGAATTCCTACCACTGAGCAGTAATCACTCTCTGATTTTTCGTAATGCTCACGAACCAATCGCTACCAAATCGCCAGGAGAGACTCCTCTGAGCTTTTTCGTGGATGATTCCATGCCAATGTCTCAGAAGACTTGATGAGGACTGAGTTTCTCCTTCTTAGTCGTGTTCACGAACCGAGTGCTTCCAAATCACCAGCAGCAACTGTGAAGGGACGATAGAGGATGATTACCTGAAGCATGAATGACTACCACTAATCGCGACGTGATTTCTCCTCTTTCAGACTTTTCATGAGCCCATCCTTAACAGATCGCCAGAAACGAATCTGAAAGGCTTTTGGAGGATGCTCGAACGTGGACTTACTTACTAGCGGTCATCAGTCACAACTGTCTCCTCTTGAGTGATTGGCAGTAACCGATAGCTAGCCAATGATCGGGGGCTATCATGTTAAATGGCTTTGTCCGAGGACACCTTGAGCGATTTCTTAGAAGAAACTCCTGAGGAGCAATTGCTTTCTCATTTTTTAGTAATTTTTACAATCTCACCACATGACCAAACAAGCCTGCCACGGGCTGGCAGGAAGATTCCTTGAGAAAGTTGTCAGCCGCACACAAAACAATGATGAAGTTCTCCTTTTGAGAAGTGTTCACCAAACGATTTCTTCCGAGTCACCAGCAGAGAACGGAAAAGTTTGGTGGAAGCTGGAGACTTTACGCGAGCACTTGTCAATCCAGAGTTTCCCAGTCCGAGTCATTTTCACGAACCGATCTCCGCCTCACGAGGAGGCGAGAATGCAATGGGCTTTCTGGTGGATGATTGCATGAGAAAGTATCACGAGACTGAGGAGGAATGAATTGCTCATGACTAGCAATTTTGCACGACCCGCTAGTTCTCCAAATCGCCAGGAGAGAATCGGAAAGGATTTTGGAGGCTGATTCCCTATGGCGTTAGTTACCAGCCGTGATCAGCAATAACCTGCTCGTTTTTGGAAATGTTCACGAACCGGTGTCTGCCAAATGACATGGGGATACACCTAAGGAACATGCCGCGTGTCCTCAAGAGAAATTGACTAGAAACCCTGATGAGGAATTCCTTGTCATTCGTCGGTGTTTTCACAGCCCCATTTCTTCCAAGGAGCGAAGCTGAATGCACGATGATATCACGAGAAATGAGCGATTACCCCGGTCGGTAACTGATTTCTCATCCTTTGGACTTTCCATGAATCGATCACTGGCACTTCACTAGAAGTGAATCCAAAAGGCTTTTGCACGATGATTGCATATGGAGTCAATAACGACGAATGATCAGTAATACTTGTCTCAATTTTAATACTTCTCGCCAATTGATCTCTACCAAACGATCAGAAGTACACCTTAGGGCTTCGTCGGATGACACCATGAGAAACTTCTCAGCAGCCCTAATGCGAAATCACTTTCTCATTTTTTTAGGAATTTTCACGAACTGAGCTGTACCGGATGTCCCGAACATCCCTTGAGAAAGTTACCAGTCGCACATCTCAATGATAAAGTGCTCACTTTCAGAAACGTTCAGGCAATGATTTCTTCCAACTCCCCAGCCGAGAAGGGAAACGTTTGGTGGAAGATGATTGCTGGAGACTTGATGGCTAGGACTTGTCAATGATGAACTGGGTAATTTTAAGGAACCGAACGTTTCCAAATCCCCACGAGAGCATGCAGTTGGTTTTTGGTGGATGAGTCTATGCGAGAACTCGATCAGGAGACCTGAAGAGGAATGACTGTCACAGATGGAGTAATTTTCACGAAATGATCTGCACCGTAGGAGGCGAAATGAAGCCTAGGGGCTCTCACGAAGAGGCCGGCTCATAGTTATGCCTCGTACACCTCAATCGTGACTTTCTCATTCAAAGTACTTTTCTCGAACTGACCTCTTCTAATCACCAGCAGAGACTCGAAAGCCTTTTGACGACTCATTCCTGGGGTAAGTTGTCACTCGCACTTGTCAAAAATGAATGTCTCATGATGAGTAAGTCTCCAACCGATCTCGAACCGCTCTCTATCACCTGGTCAGGCGAGAATCCGAATGGCAATGAGAGGAAGAGTGCATGAGACATCAGTCGCTAGCACTCATGAGCAGTGACTGTCTCATTGTGAGTAATTGACACAAACTGTCTCTACCAAATGACCAGGAGTGTAGCGACAAGGTCTTTGGAGGATGGGTCCATGAGCTGCGAATTCCTACCACTGAGCAGTAATCACTCTCTGATTTTTCGTAATGCTCACGAACCAATCGCTACCAAATCGCCAGGAGAGACTCCTCTGAGCTTTTTCGTGGATGATTCCATGCCAATGTCTCAGAAGACTTGATGAGGACTGAGTTTCTCCTTCTTAGTCGTGTTCACGAACCGAGTGCTTCCAAATCACCAGCAGCAACTGTGAAGGGACGATAGAGGATGATTACCTGAAGCATGAATGACTACCACTAATCGCGACGTGATTTCTCCTCTTTCAGACTTTTCATGAGCCCATCCTTAACAGATCGCCAGAAACGAATCTGAAAGGCTTTTGGAGGATGCTCGAACGTGGACTTACTTACTAGCGGTCATCAGTCACAACTGTCTCCTCTTGAGTGATTGGCAGTAACCGATAGCTAGCCAATGATCGGGGGCTATCATGTTAAATGGCTTTGTCCGAGGACACCTTGAGCGATTTCTTAGAAGAAACTCCTGAGGAGCAATTGCTTTCTCATTTTTTAGTAATTTTTACAATCTCACCACATGACCAAACAAGCCTGCCACGGGCTGGCAGGAAGATTCCTTGAGAAAGTTGTCAGCCGCACACAAAACAATGATGAAGTTCTCCTTTTGAGAAGTGTTCACCAAACGATTTCTTCCGAGTCACCAGCAGAGAACGGAAAAGTTTGGTGGAAGCTGGAGACTTTACGCGAGCACTTGTCAATCCAGAGTTTCCCAGTCCGAGTCATTTTCACGAACCGATCTCCGCCTCACGAGGAGGCGAGAATGCAATGGGCTTTCTGGTGGATGATTGCATGAGAAAGTATCACGAGACTGAGGAGGAATGAATTGCTCATGACTAGCAATTTTGCACGACCCGCTAGTTCTCCAAATCGCCAGGAGAGAATCGGAAAGGATTTTGGAGGCTGATTCCCTATGGCGTTAGTTACCAGCCGTGATCAGCAATAACCTGCTCGTTTTTGGAAATGTTCACGAACCGGTGTCTGCCAAATGACATGGGGATACACCTAAGGAACATGCCGCGTGTCCTCAAGAGAAATTGACTAGAAACCCTGATGAGGAATTCCTTGTCATTCGTCGGTGTTTTCACAGCCCCATTTCTTCCAAGGAGCGAAGCTGAATGCACGATGATATCACGAGAAATGAGCGATTACCCCGGTCGGTAACTGATTTCTCATCCTTTGGACTTTCCATGAATCGATCACTGGCACTTCACTAGAAGTGAATCCAAAAGGCTTTTGCACGATGATTGCATATGGAGTCAATAACGACGAATGATCAGTAATACTTGTCTCAATTTTAATACTTCTCGCCAATTGATCTCTACCAAACGATCAGAAGTACACCTTAGGGCTTCGTCGGATGACACCATGAGAAACTTCTCAGCAGCCCTAATGCGAAATCACTTTCTCATTTTTTTAGGAATTTTCACGAACTGAGCTGTACCGGATGTCCCGAACATCCCTTGAGAAAGTTACCAGTCGCACATCTCAATGATAAAGTGCTCACTTTCAGAAACGTTCAGGCAATGATTTCTTCCAACTCCCCAGCCGAGAAGGGAAACGTTTGGTGGAAGATGATTGCTGGAGACTTGATGGCTAGGACTTGTCAATGATGAACTGGGTAATTTTAAGGAACCGAACGTTTCCAAATCCCCACGAGAGCATGCAGTTGGTTTTTGGTGGATGAGTCTATGCGAGAACTCGATCAGGAGACCTGAAGAGGAATGACTGTCACAGATGGAGTAATTTTCACGAAATGATCTGCACCGTAGGAGGCGAAATGAAGCCTAGGGGCTCTCACGAAGAGGCCGGCTCATAGTTATGCCTCGTACACCTCAATCGTGACTTTCTCATTCAAAGTACTTTTCTCGAACTGACCTCTTCTAATCACCAGCAGAGACTCGAAAGCCTTTTGACGACTCATTCCTGGGGTAAGTTGTCACTCGCACTTGTCAAAAATGAATGTCTCATGATGAGTAAGTCTCCAACCGATCTCGAACCGCTCTCTATCACCTGGTCAGGCGAGAATCCGAATGGCAATGAGAGGACGAGTGCATGAGACATCAGTCGCTAGCACTCATGAGCAGTGACTGTCTCATTGTGAGTAATTGACACAAACTGTCTCTACCAAATGACCAGGAGTGTAGCGACAAGGTCTTTGGAGGATGGGTCCATGAGCTGCGAATTCCTACCACTGAGCAGTAATCACTCTCTGATTTTTCGTAATGCTCACGAACCAATCGCTACCAAATCGCCAGGAGAGACTCCTCTGAGCTTTTTCGTGGATGATTCCATGCCAATGTCTCAGAAGACTTGATGAGGACTGAGTTTCTCCTTCTTAGTCGTGTTCACGAACCGAGTGCTTCCAAATCACCAGCAGCAACTGTGAAGGGACGATAGAGGATGATTACCTGAAGCATGAATGACTACCACTAATCGCGACGTGATTTCTCCTCTTTCAGACTTTTCATGAGCCCATCCTTAACAGATCGCCAGAAACGAATCTGAAAGGCTTTTGGAGGATGCTCGAACGTGGACTTACTTACTAGCGGTCATCAGTCACAACTGTCTCCTCTTGAGTGATTGGCAGTAACCGATAGCTAGCCAATGATCGGGGGCTATCATGTTAAATGGCTTTGTCCGAGGACACCTTGAGCGATTTCTTAGAAGAAACTCCTGAGGAGCAATTGCTTTCTCATTTTTTAGTAATTTTTACAATCTCACCACATGACCAAACAAGCCTGCCACGGGCTGGCAGGAAGATTCCTTGAGAAAGTTGTCAGCCGCACACAAAACAATGATGAAGTTCTCCTTTTGAGAAGTGTTCACCAAACGATTTCTTCCGAGTCACCAGCAGAGAACGGAAAAGTTTGGTGGAAGCTGGAGACTTTACGCGAGCACTTGTCAATCCAGAGTTTCCCAGTCCGAGTCATTTTCACGAACCGATCTCCGCCTCACGAGGAGGCGAGAATGCAATGGGCTTTTTTAGTGGATGATTGCATGAGAAAGTATCACGAGACTGAGGAGGAATGAATTGCTCATGACTAGCAATTTTGCACGACCCGCTAGTTCTCCAAATCGCCAGGAGAGAATCGGAAAGGATTTTGGAGGCTGATTCCCTATGGCGTTAGTTACCAGCCGTGATCAGCAATAACCTGCTCGTTTTTGGAAATGTTCACGAACCGGTGTCTGCCAAATGACATGGGGATACACCTAAGGAACATGCCGCGTGTCCTCAAGAGAAATTGACTAGAAACCCTGATGAGGAATTCCTTGTCATTCGTCGGTGTTTTCACAGCCCCATTTCTTCCAAGGAGCGAAGCTGAATGCACGATGATATCACGAGAAATGAGCGATTACCCCGGTCGGTAACTGATTTCTCATCCTTTGGACTTTCCATGAATCGATCACTGGCACTTCACTAGAAGTGAATCCAAAAGGCTTTTGCACGATGATTGCATATGGAGTCAATAACGACGAATGATCAGTAATACTTGTCTCAATTTTAATACTTCTCGCCAATTGATCTCTACCAAAGGATCAGAAGTACACCTTAGGGCTTCGTCGGATGACACCATGAGAAACTTCTCAGCAGCCCTAATGCGAAATCACTTTCTCATTTTTTTAGGAATTTTCACGAACTGAGCTGTACCGGATGTCCCGAACATCCCTTGAGAAAGTTACCAGTCGCACATCTCAATGATAAAGTGCTCACTTTCAGAAACGTTCAGGCAATGATTTCTTCCAACTCCCCAGCCGAGAAGGGAAACGTTTGGTGGAAGATGATTGCTGGAGACTTGATGGCTAGGACTTGTCAATGATGAACTGGGTAATTTTAAGGAACCGAACGTTTCCAAATCCCCACGAGAGCATGCAGTTGGTTTTTGGTGGATGAGTCTATGCGAGAACTCGATCAGGAGACCTGAAGAGGAATGACTGTCACAGATGGAGTAATTTTCACGAAATGATCTGCACCGTAGGAGGCGAAATGAAGCCTAGGGGCTCTCACGAAGAGGCCGGCTCATAGTTATGCCTCGTACACCTCAATCGTGACTTTCTCATTCAAAGTACTTTTCTCGAACTGACCTCTTCTAATCACCAGCAGAGACTCGAAAGCCTTTTGACGACTCATTCCTGGGGTAAGTTGTCACTCGCACTTGTCAAAAATGAATGTCTCATGATGAGTAAGTCTCCAACCGATCTCGAACCGCTCTCTATCACCTGGTCAGGTGAGAATCCGAATGGCAATGAGAGGACGAGTGCATGAGACATCAGTCGCTAGCACTCATGAGCAGTGACTGTCTCATTGTGAGTAATTGACACAAACTGTCTCTACCAAATGACCAGGAGTGTAGCGACAAGGTCTTTGGAGGATGGGTCCATGAGCTGCGAATTCCTACCACTGAGCAGTAATCACTCTCTGATTTTTCGTAATGCTCACGAACCAATCGCTACCAAATCGCCAGGAGAGACTCCTCTGAGCTTTTTCGTGGATGATTCCATGCCAATGTCTCAGAAGACTTGATGAGGACTGAGTTTCTCCTTCTTAGTCGTGTTCACGAACCGAGTGCTTCCAAATCACCAGCAGCAACTGTGAAGGGACGATAGAGGATGATTACCTGAAGCATGAATGACTACCACTAATCGCGACGTGATTTCTCCTCTTTCAGACTTTTCATGAGCCCATCCTTAACAGATCGCCAGAAACGAATCTGAAAGGCTTTTGGAGGATGCTCGAACGTGGACTTACTTACTAGCGGTCATCAGTCACAACTGTCTCCTCTTGAGTGATTGGCAGTAACCGATAGCTAGCCAATGATCGGGGGCTATCATGTTAAATGGCTTTGTCCGAGGACACCTTGAGCGATTTCTTAGAAGAAACTCCTGAGGAGCAATTGCTTTCTCATTTTTTAGTAATTTTTACAATCTCACCACATGACCAAACAAGCCTGCCACGGGCTGGCAGGAAGATTCCTTGAGAAAGTTGTCAGCCGCACACAAAACAATGATGAAGTTCTCCTTTTGAGAAGTGTTCACCAAACGATTTCTTCCGAGTCACCAGCAGAGAACGGAAAAGTTTGGTGGAAGCTGGAGACTTTACGCGAGCACTTGTCAATCCAGAGTTTCCCAGTCCGAGTCATTTTCACGAACCGATCTCCGCCTCACGAGGAGGCGAGAATGCAATGGGCTTTCTGGTGGATGATTGCATGAGAAAGTATCACGAGACTGAGGAGGAATGAATTGCTCATGACTAGCAATTTTGCACGACCCGCTAGTTCTCCAAATCGCCAGGAGAGAATCGGAAAGGATTTTGGAGGCTGATTCCCTATGGCGTTAGTTACCAGCCGTGATCAGCAATAACCTGCTCGTTTTTGGAAATGTTCACGAACCGGTGTCTGCCAAATGACATGGGGATACACCTAAGGAACATGCCGCGTGTCCTCAAGAGAAATTGACTAGAAACCCTGATGAGGAATTCCTTGTCATTCGTCGGTGTTTTCACAGCCCCATTTCTTCCAAGGAGCGAAGCTGAATGCACGATGATATCACGAGAAATGAGCGATTACCCCGGTCGGTAACTGATTTCTCATCCTTTGGACTTTCCATGAATCGATCACTGGCACTTCACTAGAAGTGAATCCAAAAGGCTTTTGCACGATGATTGCATATGGAGTCAATAACGACGAATGATCAGTAATACTTGTCTCAATTTTAATACTTCTCGCCAATTGATCTCTACCAAACGATCAGAAGTACACCTTAGGGCTTCGTCGGATGACACCATGAGAAACTTCTCAGCAGCCCTAATGCGAAATCACTTTCTCATTTTTTTAGGAATTTTCACGAACTGAGCTGTACCGGATGTCCCGAACATCCCTTGAGAAAGTTACCAGTCGCACATCTCAATGATAAAGTGCTCACTTTCAGAAACGTTCAGGCAATGATTTCTTCCAACTCCCCAGCCGAGAAGGGAAACGTTTGGTGGAAGATGATTGCTGGAGACTTGATGGCTAGGACTTGTCAATGATGAACTGGGTAATTTTAAGGAACCGAACGTTTCCAAATCCCCACGAGAGCATGCAGTTGGTTTTTGGTGGATGAGTCTATGCGAGAACTCGATCAGGAGACCTGAAGAGGAATGACTGTCACAGATGGAGTAATTTTCACGAAATGATCTGCACCGTAGGAGGCGAAATGAAGCCTAGGGGCTCTCACGAAGAGGCCGGCTCATAGTTATGCCTCGTACACCTCAATCGTGACTTTCTCATTCAAAGTACTTTTCTCGAACTGACCTCTTCTAATCACCAGCAGAGACTCGAAAGCCTTTTGACGACTCATTCCTGGGGTAAGTTGTCACTCGCACTTGTCAAAAATGAATGTCTCATGATGAGTAAGTCTCCAACCGATCTCGAACCGCTCTCTATCACCTGGTCAGGCGAGAATCCGAATGGCAATGAGAGGACGAGTGCATGAGACATCAGTCGCTAGCACTCATGAGCAGTGACTGTCTCATTGTGAGTAATTGACACAAACTGTCTCTACCAAATGACCAGGAGTGTAGCGACAAGGTCTTTGGAGGATGGGTCCATGAGCTGCGAATTCCTACCACTGAGCAGTAATCACTCTCTGATTTTTCGTAATGCTCACGAACCAATCGCTACCAAATCGCCAGGAGAGACTCCTCTGAGCTTTTTCGTGGATGATTCCATGCCAATGTCTCAGAAGACTTGATGAGGACTGAGTTTCTCCTTCTTAGTCGTGTTCACGAACCGAGTGCTTCCAAATCACCAGCAGCAACTGTGAAGGGACGATAGAGGATGATTACCTGAAGCATGAATGACTACCACTAATCGCGACGTGATTTCTCCTCTTTCAGACTTTTCATGAGCCCATCCTTAACAGATCGCCAGAAACGAATCTGAAAGGCTTTTGGAGGATGCTCGAACGTGGACTTACTTACTAGCGGTCATCAGTCACAACTGTCTCCTCTTGAGTGATTGGCAGTAACCGATAGCTAGCCAATGATCGGGGGCTATCATGTTAAATGGCTTTGTCCGAGGACACCTTGAGCGATTTCTTAGAAGAAACTCCTGAGGAGCAATTGCTTTCTCATTTTTTAGTAATTTTTACAATCTCACCACATGACCAAACAAGCCTGCCACGGGCTGGCAGGAAGATTCCTTGAGAAAGTTGTCAGCCGCACACAAAACAATGATGAAGTTCTCCTTTTGAGAAGTGTTCACCAAACGATTTCTTCCGAGTCACCAGCAGAGAACGGAAAAGTTTGGTGGAAGCTGGAGACTTTACGCGAGCACTTGTCAATCCAGAGTTTCCCAGTCCGAGTCATTTTCACGAACCGATCTCCGCCTCACGAGGAGGCGAGAATGCAATGGGCTTTCTGGTGGATGATTGCATGAGAAAGTATCACGAGACTGAGGAGGAATGAATTGCTCATGACTAGCAATTTTGCACGACCCGCTAGTTCTCCAAATCGCCAGGAGAGAATCGGAAAGGATTTTGGAGGCTGATTCCCTATGGCGTTAGTTACCAGCCGTGATCAGCAATAACCTGCTCGTTTTTGGAAATGTTCACGAACCGGTGTCTGCCAAATGACATGGGGATACACCTAAGGAACATGCCGCGTGTCCTCAAGAGAAATTGACTAGAAACCCTGATGAGGAATTCCTTGTCATTCGTCGGTGTTTTCACAGCCCCATTTCTTCCAAGGAGCGAAGCTGAATGCACGATGATATCACGAGAAATGAGCGATTACCCCGGTCGGTAACTGATTTCTCATCCTTTGGACTTTCCATGAATCGATCACTGGCACTTCACTAGAAGTGAATCCAAAAGGCTTTTGCACGATGATTGCATATGGAGTCAATAACGACGAATGATCAGTAATACTTGTCTCAATTTTAATACTTCTCGCCAATTGATCTCTACCAAACGATCAGAAGTACACCTTAGGGCTTCGTCGGATGACACCATGAGAAACTTCTCAGCAGCCCTAATGCGAAATCACTTTCTCATTTTTTTAGGAATTTTCACGAACTGAGCTGTACCGGATGTCCCGAACATCCCTTGAGAAAGTTACCAGTCGCACATCTCAATGATAAAGTGCTCACTTTCAGAAACGTTCAGGCAATGATTTCTTCCAACTCCCCAGCCGAGAAGGGAAACGTTTGGTGGAAGATGATTGCTGGAGACTTGATGGCTAGGACTTGTCAATGATGAACTGGGTAATTTTAAGGAACCGAACGTTTCCAAATCCCCACGAGAGCATGCAGTTGGTTTTTGGTGGATGAGTCTATGCGAGAACTCGATCAGGAGACCTGAAGAGGAATGACTGTCACAGATGGAGTAATTTTCACGAAATGATCTGCACCGTAGGAGGCGAAATGAAGCCTAGGGGCTCTCACGAAGAGGCCGGCTCATAGTTATGCCTCGTACACCTCAATCGTGACTTTCTCATTCAAAGTACTTTTCTCGAACTGACCTCTTCTAATCACCAGCAGAGACTCGAAAGCCTTTTGACGACTCATTCCTGGGGTAAGTTGTCACTCGCACTTGTCAAAAATGAATGTCTCATGATGAGTAAGTCTCCAACCGATCTCGAACCGCTCTCTATCACCTGGTCAGGCGAGAATCCGAATGGCAATGAGAGGAAGAGTGCATGAGACATCAGTCGCTAGCACTCATGAGCAGTGACTGTCTCATTGTGAGTAATTGACACAAACTGTCTCTACCAAATGACCAGGAGTGTAGCGACAAGGTCTTTGGAGGATGGGTCCATGAGCTGCGAATTCCTACCACTGAGCAGTAATCACTCTCTGATTTTTCGTAATGCTCACGAACCAATCGCTACCAAATCGCCAGGAGAGACTCCTCTGAGCTTTTTCGTGGATGATTCCATGCCAATGTCTCAGAAGACTTGATGAGGACTGAGTTTCTCCTTCTTAGTCGTGTTCACGAACCGAGTGCTTCCAAATCACCAGCAGCAACTGTGAAGGGACGATAGAGGATGATTACCTGAAGCATGAATGACTACCACTAATCGCGACGTGATTTCTCCTCTTTCAGACTTTTCATGAGCCCATCCTTAACAGATCGCCAGAAACGAATCTGAAAGGCTTTTGGAGGATGCTCGAACGTGGACTTACTTACTAGCGGTCATCAGTCACAACTGTCTCCTCTTGAGTGATTGGCAGTAACCGATAGCTAGCCAATGATCGGGGGCTATCATGTTAAATGGCTTTGTCCGAGGACACCTTGAGCGATTTCTTAGAAGAAACTCCTGAGGAGCAATTGCTTTCTCATTTTTTAGTAATTTTTACAATCTCACCACATGACCAAACAAGCCTGCCACGGGCTGGCAGGAAGATTCCTTGAGAAAGTTGTCAGCCGCACACAAAACAATGATGAAGTTCTCCTTTTGAGAAGTGTTCACCAAACGATTTCTTCCGAGTCACCAGCAGAGAACGGAAAAGTTTGGTGGAAGCTGGAGACTTTACGCGAGCACTTGTCAATCCAGAGTTTCCCAGTCCGAGTCATTTTCACGAACCGATCTCCGCCTCACGAGGAGGCGAGAATGCAATGGGCTTTCTGGTGGATGATTGCATGAGAAAGTATCACGAGACTGAGGAGGAATGAATTGCTCATGACTAGCAATTTTGCACGACCCGCTAGTTCTCCAAATCGCCAGGAGAGAATCGGAAAGGATTTTGGAGGCTGATTCCCTATGGCGTTAGTTACCAGCCGTGATCAGCAATAACCTGCTCGTTTTTGGAAATGTTCACGAACCGGTGTCTGCCAAATGACATGGGGATACACCTAAGGAACATGCCGCGTGTCCTCAAGAGAAATTGACTAGAAACCCTGATGAGGAATTCCTTGTCATTCGTCGGTGTTTTCACAGCCCCATTTCTTCCAAGGAGCGAAGCTGAATGCACGATGATATCACGAGAAATGAGCGATTACCCCGGTCGGTAACTGATTTCTCATCCTTTGGACTTTCCATGAATCGATCACTGGCACTTCACTAGAAGTGAATCCAAAAGGCTTTTGCACGATGATTGCATATGGAGTCAATAACGACGAATGATCAGTAATACTTGTCTCAATTTTAATACTTCTCGCCAATTGATCTCTACCAAAGGATCAGAAGTACACCTTAGGGCTTCGTCGGATGACACCATGAGAAACTTCTCAGCAGCCCTAATGCGAAATCACTTTCTCATTTTTTTAGGAATTTTCACGAACTGAGCTGTACCGGATGTCCCGAACATCCCTTGAGAAAGTTACCAGTCGCACATCTCAATGATAAAGTGCTCACTTTCAGAAACGTTCAGGCAATGATTTCTTCCAACTCCCCAGCCGAGAAGGGAAACGTTTGGTGGAAGATGATTGCTGGAGACTTGATGGCTAGGACTTGTCAATGATGAACTGGGTAATTTTAAGGAACCGAACGTTTCCAAATCCCCACGAGAGCATGCAGTTGGTTTTTGGTGGATGAGTCTATGCGAGAACTCGATCAGGAGACCTGAAGAGGAATGACTGTCACAGATGGAGTAATTTTCACGAAATGATCTGCACCGTAGGAGGCGAAATGAAGCCTAGGGGCTCTCACGAAGAGGCCGGCTCATAGTTATGCCTCGTACACCTCAATCGTGACTTTCTCATTCAAAGTACTTTTCTCGAACTGACCTCTTCTAATCACCAGCAGAGACTCGAAAGCCTTTTGACGACTCATTCCTGGGGTAAGTTGTCACTCGCACTTGTCAAAAATGAATGTCTCATGATGAGTAAGTCTCCAACCGATCTCGAACCGCTCTCTATCACCTGGTCAGGCGAGAATCCGAATGGCAATGAGAGGAAGAGTGCATGAGACATCAGTCGCTAGCACTCATGAGCAGTGACTGTCTCATTGTGAGTAATTGACACAAACTGTCTCTACCAAATGACCAGGAGTGTAGCGACAAGGTCTTTGGAGGATGGGTCCATGAGCTGCGAATTCCTACCACTGAGCAGTAATCACTCTCTGATTTTTCGTAATGCTCACGAACCAATCGCTACCAAATCGCCAGGAGAGACTCCTCTGAGCTTTTTCGTGGATGATTCCATGCCAATGTCTCAGAAGACTTGATGAGGACTGAGTTTCTCCTTCTTAGTCGTGTTCACGAACCGAGTGCTTCCAAATCACCAGCAGCAACTGTGAAGGGACGATAGAGGATGATTACCTGAAGCATGAATGACTACCACTAATCGCGACGTGATTTCTCCTCTTTCAGACTTTTCATGAGCCCATCCTTAACAGATCGCCAGAAACGAATCTGAAAGGCTTTTGGAGGATGCTCGAACGTGGACTTACTTACTAGCGGTCATCAGTCACAACTGTCTCCTCTTGAGTGATTGGCAGTAACCGATAGCTAGCCAATGATCGGGGGCTATCATGTTAAATGGCTTTGTCCGAGGACACCTTGAGCGATTTCTTAGAAGAAACTCCTGAGGAGCAATTGCTTTCTCATTTTTTAGTAATTTTTACAATCTCACCACATGACCAAACAAGCCTGCCACGGGCTGGCAGGAAGATTCCTTGAGAAAGTTGTCAGCCGCACACAAAACAATGATGAAGTTCTCCTTTTGAGAAGTGTTCACCAAACGATTTCTTCCGAGTCACCAGCAGAGAACGGAAAAGTTTGGTGGAAGCTGGAGACTTTACGCGAGCACTTGTCAATCCAGAGTTTCCCAGTCCGAGTCATTTTCACGAACCGATCTCCGCCTCACGAGGAGGCGAGAATGCAATGGGCTTTCTGGTGGATGATTGCATGAGAAAGTATCACGAGACTGAGGAGGAATGAATTGCTCATGACTAGCAATTTTGCACGACCCGCTAGTTCTCCAAATCGCCAGGAGAGAATCGGAAAGGATTTTGGAGGCTGATTCCCTATGGCGTTAGTTACCAGCCGTGATCAGCAATAACCTGCTCGTTTTTGGAAATGTTCACGAACCGGTGTCTGCCAAATGACATGGGGATACACCTAAGGAACATGCCGCGTGTCCTCAAGAGAAATTGACTAGAAACCCTGATGAGGAATTCCTTGTCATTCGTCGGTGTTTTCACAGCCCCATTTCTTCCAAGGAGCGAAGCTGAATGCACGATGATATCACGAGAAATGAGCGATTACCCCGGTCGGTAACTGATTTCTCATCCTTTGGACTTTCCATGAATCGATCACTGGCACTTCACTAGAAGTGAATCCAAAAGG